>NC_134574.1:72301968-72901968 GCF_050947875.1 Dermacentor variabilis | reverse complement strand
CAAGCTGATGAAGGAATTTTAGCGTAGACGTACGTGAGCGGCCTGATCGGTCTGCACGGTCTATACACTTGTTGGCGCAGCGCTTTACAAGCCAAACAAAGCGCTAATATTGCTCTAACGAAGTGTAAAACATTTAAAACATGTATAAAACAACGTGTTGCTGATTACACTCCGGCAAAAAATACACACCAGCAGCATACAGTTCGTTGCTGCTACTGTGTATGGTTGAGCTCTGTGCCACCAGGTGGCTGCACCGTGCAGACCATTGACATTTGCTCTGCTGCTCATCTCATGGCTCATCCCGTTACGGCACAGTCAAGCGGCCAGACTCTGTCCCCTTGCGCTTGCGTTTGCCCTAATACCGGACTCGCGAAACGCTATTGCGTTAGTAATCTTCCGGTGTAAAGCGACGGCCACAAACGCGCAAATCCTGGCGCCGATCGGATAGCAGCAGTCCGATGCGCAGCAGCCAGTTCGCTCGTACGCTGCCTTGCAGAGGGACACGATGTCGCAGCTTGACATATTGCCAGTCGCTACGTTTGCAGTCCACAAGGTAACAAAGTCGAATCATAGTGCTCGCGAAAAGACTGAGACCGACCCTGACCGCGGAGCTCTCGTCAAAATGGAGTACATTGTAACACAAGCAGACGACACTTGCGGTGTGCCGGATGTGCTTAAGTGTACCGAAAAGTTATTCTTGTGCATTCTCTTTATGTTACTTTCTTTTCATAAAAACAAATTAACTAACATTCCAACTATTACGAAGATCATTTGTTTACCACAAAGTCGGAAAAAATATCGATCACGCGCCCTTCTCAGCCAATCGGACAGCTCGCCCCACTGACGTCGTATGCGTGATTTCGGCCGCGTGCGTCTAATTGTCGTACAAAAATCCCTCACGTGACCTGATCCTAGGTGCCTAGGGACAGGATCGTTTAGGGACTTTTGAGAAGGCATGATGGTTGCGCCGAGCGACGCCGTGGCGTGTTCGTTCTCGGCGTGATCGTTCACCGGCTCGCGCGGACCGCGCGTTGTTCAACGTTGCTTATGTGATTGTGCTTGCGTTGCTTGTGTGTTGGTTGTACGTACTTAGCGGGAAAGCCGCGAGTAGTGGTGATGCGACAGTGTGGCTTTCGCCATCTGTGCTTTCGCCTCGGTGAGCTCTGGCAGTACAGAATCTGCGTTGTGTGACCCGTGCTTCCTTGACAATTGAAATGTCGAAGTGGCCTAGCGCCTCGGCAGCGAAGTTCTGCGAACCGCGATGCCGTGGCGTGCGTTGAATCTCCGGCCCACGCCGACCGCTGGTCGTGTGTCTCCGCAGTGGGATCAGTACTTGTTGGCTAAAAGTCGCACAGTAGTAGTGGTGTGGCATGTCGGCTTTAAGTCTCGGTGAACTCTGGTGGTGTGAGATCCGTATTTCTGAAGAATTCATTGGTGCTGACGATTGAAATATTCAAGTGGCGTAGCGCCACGGCAATGCAATTTGCGAACCGACGCTGTGCAGCAGCGTCGTCGTGTTCGCCTCTTTTCGGCAGCGTCATCACATCGAACATGCACTTTTATTTGACGGGACTCGTAGGCGGAGGTATTGCACGTGTTTTTCGCCACGACTTACGTAAGTAATATAATGCATAAGGTGGTGTTTGCTCACAACTGTTCACGCGTCCTTGAAATAGGGCAGCGCATGTTTTCAATCGTGTTCAGCGCTAGTGCACTATCCGTCACTTCATGTGATTTACTTTTATCGTGGGCTTTACGACAATTATCGCGTAGTGCTGTGAACATAACGGAGCTTTAGTGATGTCACATGATCTGCCAGAATTCCACAAAATGCAGAGTAGATGTTTAATATTATTCGTACTAAGGGCGCGATAAGCACAGTGAGGTGGAGCCTAATACTGTGAACTGTAATCTTCAGCTGCATTTGTGCCCGTTTTTCGCGCTCTTAGTTTTAGCAACGAGACGCAGGGTTCGGTGCAAAGTTGGGACGAATGAATGTGTATATACGTCTGCAATAACTTCACCGCAACACATATGTTACCTTGAACATACTGCCCCGCCCGCTTTACTATAATCTCAGGTGCTCTCGAACTCTCTATTTGCCGGTATTTTTATTTTCACGTGCTGAATGGTCCTACCGCAATACATATATATAGTGAGATGAAGCTGATTAATGTTGCCAAGTGCTTTGACAGTGTCAGATCTAACAGTTATAGAATGACATGGCCAATACAACAGCTCATACCTTCACTTTAACAATTCTATTAGGACTGTCAAACTAATCTTACAGCGCAGAAAAGCAACGTAAACACCTCAAGAGTTGATTAGCAAGTAATACTGGAAAGTTAAAGTCTAGTGACCAAGGGTGTGGTGAAGTGCTTTAAACATTCAACCAACACACCTTAAGTGCTTAAAAATTTCTAGCATATTGATGCAGGCTGATCAGACTTACTTTGATATTGGTTGTTTTACAATGAAAATAATAGTACTGCATAAGAGGATGCAAGCGACTCGTGTGCTGCTTGGTTATGCAAACCATATGGGTGCCAGAAATACCCAAACAAACATGGTGCTTGTTTACACACGCTGCTTGCGTCCACTAATCTAAAGCTCTCTAATGTCAGCAGTATAAAGAGAGGCTGTAAAAATATGGCTTTGAATTTCACAACTCCAATTTTGTTTCTTCTGTATTTGTACAACCTATGGTTTTGTGACAGCATCTGCCTAGCTCATTGCCACATTTTGCGACAAAAGCAGTGATGATTCAATCAGAGTTGCCTGTCCTAATATTACTCCAATAATTCTTTAAACAGTTCATTTTTTAAGCACAAAGCATGTCATGCCCAACTAGAAAATTAACCATGCAATAATCTACTAGAAGTGGCTAAAAAATCAGCAGTCTTCTGAAGTCAGCTTGATTTGCAGCTGCTAAAATTGGCTATTATTGAATTAGGGCAAGGAAGAAACGGCTTGAATAAACATATGTCTCATCAGAAAGTTGCGGTGGTGTGCTGCAGGCTAAAAGCCGTTTTGGCATTGGTCTACCTCTGTCCCAAAACCAGGCACCACAGCCAAGGCGACTTCACTTGGCTTTGACAGCGTCAAATTCGCTTTCACAAGCACGTAATACTCAGTCGAGGTAAGCTCAATGCACATCACCCGCACTGGGGATGCAAAGACATACGGCCAAGAGGATGCCACCTCGACAAAGCAGACACCACAGAGTGCACATGGCCAAGATGGAGTCATTTTTCAGATGTTGAGGAATCTTGCCGAAACAAGGAAGCAAGCACTATTGCTTGTAATCAATGAAATCTGGAATATTAGAATTCCCCACAGAGTGAAAACACTTGGTCATGATGCCACTACCGAAACCAGGCAAGAAACCTGACACCATAGACAACCTTTGATCAGTCTCACTCACATTGACAGTGTGCATATTGACTGAAGGAATGTGCCTCGCGAGGCTGAACCAGCATCTGGGAAAGACAATAGCCTCTTTCTGCATCAAACCATCGTCAATGCCAGCCGCTTTGGAGGAAAGATGTATGGGTTCTTAGTCACAGTCCAACCAAGAAGGATGTTGAGCACAGTCTGCAATGAGGAGGTACTGGTGGCCTTTCGTGAAGCCTGCCCAGTCATTTGTGGTGTGAAAGCCTCTAATGCAACCATATGTTTGAATATGAAGTTATAGTAAACAGCCAAAGACTTTTACCAACTGCACAGGTGGAAATGCAGGTAAAACCCGGACCAGCACACTTGGTTGCAGGAGTGATTCGCTGATGAGGTAAGAAGGTGACTTAACAGTTGGTGATAAGGTACACCGAATGCAGGTATGCGCAATATGTATACATACTGTTAGGCTGAAACAGATTAATTTTCTCCAAAGCAATATCAAAAGCTCAGTTTTGTTTAGGATGCCACTCATGTGCTTTAGGTAAGTGTGGACATCATCATCATCAGTCTGGTTACATCCACTGCAGCGCAAAGGCCTCTCCCATACTTCTCCAACTACCCCGGTCATGTACTAATTGTGGCCATGTTCTCCCTGCAAATTTCTTAACCTCATCCGCCCACCCAACTTTCTGCCGCCCTCTGCTACGCTTCCCTTCCTAGCAGTGTGGACAGGGTTATATACAGCGGCATAGGCAAATGATACAACTAGATACAGCTGTTATGCGTAATATTTTTTTCTGGACTAAATTCTTGCTCCTTGAACTCATTCGAGATCATTAACTGTAGCACCAAAGTAGTGGAACACTACCAGAACAAAGGCATGTAGCGTGCACATCTCAATTCTTCTTATGCCAGTCTTCTTTTTTACACCAATAGCTGCTATGGGCCAACTCCCCTGGTTCTGATGTCTACTGGTGTTGTCGCTCTAATTCCCAAATTTATTGCTAGAATATTGCAGATAAAGTTCTCATTGTGATTCATTCAAACATATGATCAAAAGATTGGCAGTCCACAATTCTACATTTCAGCCACTCTGCTGAAGGTACAGTCGTGGCGAATACCGATCCTGGAGAGTGCGATCTAGCCAACAGGTGCCATGATTGGCTAACACCTGTTCAATGTCTGCGTGCTGTATATAGAGCTGGCGTCCACGCCTTCAAATTCTTACTCATCACTTTCCCCACTTGTGAAGGCAGTACTATGTTAGTTTTTCTTTGTGAAGGCAGTACTATGTTAATTTTCTTACATGTAATGACAGTGATTGGGTGCATCTGCTTTATTAATCTTCTAGTGCTTGGCTTCTCAGATTTGCTGGATGGGGCTGGTTGATGGGGCAGAGCGCGAGACCTAGCAATGGGTAGCTCAAATATAGCTTTGAGAAAACCAAATTAATTCAGCAGTAGGAAGCTAAAGGGTTGTTTTTCTGGAGACCAGAGACCAAGTCTGGATGTGAAAGAGGAGGAAGAAAACTAGTCTTTCCACTTCAACACTGGGAGGCACAACTCCCACAAATAAGTACGACTCGTACTTATTTTACTTCTTTAAAGGAGATTACTGACTTGCACTGGCAAGTGTTCACTTCAACAAACACCGAATGAAGCAAGCTTCCTGCGCATATTTCACCATTTATTGCATCACTTTCACAGTATGAGTGGAACTCCAATTTTCGTTATGCCACAACTTGCCCAATCTTGTGTTTTGCAGTAGGATTTTAGCAGTGCTATTAAGGCACTTACATATTCGTGAATAGTAGTAGAGAAAAAAAAGTAAGAAAACAGTGGCTCTTCGTGCATCGACTGTGCATGCACCTGGTGCTCTCATGTCCATTTTTGCCGCTATCTGCTAAACCGTTCTAAACAAGAAAAGCTCATACACAATTATTTTGCAGAGTCAGACAACTAAACCAGTATCCTTGGTAAGCAAGGTTTATTTATTTGGTGACATTTTCTGTGGCCCTGCTATTGGGCTTTCTTTTCATCCTTTTCCGCTGTGCAGATTCATTAAGAAGTGACAAGACAGTTTGACAATTTTAATCATTGAAAGACTTAGCGAAACCTTTTTTGGGTTGTTTTTCCTTGCTTTCAGACTCTGCACATTGCCTTTTAAGGCATGTTTTAAGTGTTTTTTTTTATGGAGAGGGCATGTTAACATCTTTTACACCATGTCAATTAGGTGGTGCCATAGTGCGTTCTTGGATGGAGTCTTGCCCTTTCATTCAGTAAAATATAATGTTTTTTGTGTCATAGGCCGTTTTACATTTGAGTATGAGTGTAGCATTTCGCTAAGTTTTGCCTCTGTCACCCAAGCTTGCTACCCACTGTTGTTGACATGTGACTTTTGTTCAATAAAAGGAAGTCTGTCACTTATCCTGTGCACTGGTTGTCTTTTTGAATTACGATTTGTTGCCTATATTAGTTCTTTTGTTGTATCTCAGATTAGGAATGGCTATCAAAGTTGACATCATTTAATCATATTGCACACAATGTGGATGATGTGTACTTGCAATATATGGCCACCATAAATAGTAGATAATTCAAGAATAGTGCCTTTGCATGGTGGGGCAGCCATGAATTGTAGCTATAAGTTACCAGCACTGCAAGTAGCACTGTTTGTGCAGAATATAGTTCAACTCTACTACTTTCAAACATCATTGTTTTTATCTGCATTTGTATAGCTCCAGTTCCTGTGAACAACACGCATCTGGCGGAAGAGTGGCTTGCACCTGCAGTGGGGCCCAATGAATAGCCAAATTTCTGCCCGTTTTCATGTTATTAGCATATTAGTTGAGGCAGTCGTTCTTATAGTAAACTGTTTGCGCAGTGTAGAAGCCACTGCGGGTGTCAGGATCTTGTACACATCTTCAGCTTTGCAGGGGACACAGCATCTGGCACATAGTTTGTCACAGGCCATATTTTTGGGGCAAGTTGGGTTTACTCACTTGCAAAGAGAGAACCAAGCTTGTTGGATATGAATTAAACCACCTGTACACTCGGTGGCCTTCTTCATTTTGTGTGACATATATGGTTATAGCTACCCTTGCTTTATGCACTTCTTGTCCGGCAGCAGTTTTGCTTTTGAAACACTCAGGATAGCTTTCAACAAGCTGGACAGGAATAGCACTGAAAAACCAGCAGATGTTAATTGTTGCACTTGTCATGCAAAGCTTCCTACAGTATGATGAGGACGGAAATTAATGAAGGTGTTCCTCAAGGCCTTCTAGCTTGTCATGAGTTTGGAGCAACGTGATGTATAGCACTTTTCTGATCGCATACTATAGGTTCAGCAGGTGTGGCCATGGTTGAAGTGCAGTGCAAGGTCAAGAAAACAGATATCTATGAGCAGCACACTGGTAAAGGGGACGCTGGGAAAACTAGTGGGAAGCCTGTTGAACATCTAATTGACCAAGTTGCTGGCTTCATCAGGCAAACTGTGATAAAGAGAAGGAAGTCATCAACACATCAGAAGGTTTTTGCGTATAGACACTGCTAAGGTTCTCAGGCACGTCTCTTGTAACACGCCAACAAATCTTAGTGCGCAGGCTATGCATGACCAACTACATATGCCTTCTGTTTGGACAAAGAACTGCTCATTGTAACTGATGAAGATGGAGTGGACAAAAAAAAAAACGGCAGCTCCACTAATCTGGTTTCACTGGTATTAGCAGTGCTTTGTAAGTATGCATCGCCATACTCCCCACTGCCTTCTTGGTTGACATCAGCAAGGACCGGCTTGAGGCAAGGGGTAATAGACATCATTACAAGCTAAAAATGCATGCATGCATGGAGAGCACGTTGTGTCCAAAAAGTAGGCACTTCACAGGGGCATTGGAGAAAAAACAAATTATTGACAGTGGCCAAAGGCAAGCTTATCTGCTACTAAACACCCAACACTGTTGCCATGTGACACCTCTGAAACAATCCTTCTGAAAGAAGAAATCATCCTTGTGCATCCATAAAGAGGGCGGATAGGCAAAGCCCCTTCAGCAATGCGGCCAGCTTCAAAAGGCCCACTTGGCACATCCTGAATGCTTCCTTCTTAGACTTTGCTGGGTGCAAGCATTCTACTGTCCTAAAGTTGTCATTGAGAGCACTGTTGGTTTGGTGGCAATACAGTTCAGAAGCGATTGCAAGAAACCTTTCTTCCGAGTTGGTCTGGAGGCTCATGGTGCTCACAAAGCGACACCATGAGACAAGCAAGGTGACCGGATGCCTCCAAGCCCTTGTTCGTGTATCACACTGTTCTGTTAGTAACAACCATCAGATCTGAAACCAACAAGCTCAAGTTCAGCACTCGTGTGGTTACTGTGGAGGATCCAAGCACAAAACAGAAAACTGAAGGGAAAGGATAAGGCACCACTTAACACCTAGTATTGCTGCAGCCCACCCCCTTTTATTTTGTCTGGTCATGCTACATTTTTTTCTATATATAGGCATGAATTTATCCTGTGCACAGCTTATTGCAGAGAGCATAGGTGATGTTCCCAATCGGTGTCCGATTTTTATATACACTATATGCTAACTCAAAGAGGCTCGAAACACTGCAATGGAAGCTTCTAATAGAAAAGGTGCCTGGAAGAAAAAAAAGCTGTGCTGCAACCATCTTGGCAACATCTTGTCCCCTTAATAAAAATTGTGCTTCCGTATAAACTTCAGCCCTCGAGTTTAGAGTAATGAACCAGTACACTTATGCAAAACGAATCAATTCTCAAAGAGCATGTGCAGTCCAGCCAGAAGCATAGGTATGAATCCTTATTGTGCTCCTGCATTGAAGGCGAATACTGCGTTACAAAATGACGAATGTGCCGTAGTAAGCTTCCCTGCAATATGAATTTGTAATGTACAAAGAATTGTCAATTAAGCTTACCAAGAGCACAGATGCACTTGCAAATTATATCACAATTGAAAATAATGAGCAAACCTATGTGCCCTTTCCACTATTAGTATGCTTTACTGCACAATGCTTATTTCCACCTCTGTATTGCGGTGTAGCAAGCTACGAAAGAAACGTTGCATAATTGAGCTTTTTAAGATTACCTTTTTTGCAATACACCTATGTTCTGCGGTGAAGCCTGAGCAATGTACTGCGTTGAAGCATACTAAAAGTGGAAAGGGGCCACTGTCACTGGACATAAGAGTTCTTTAATTATACACTGGCGCACCCGCCGCCTCTCAGATCAACTAAGTTGACATACTATGCTGGCTGATAGCGGCCTCCTCCCACATTTAGTATGCTTCACCGCGTAACTAAAATGTACTGCGGCGAATAAGCCGTACATTTGTATTGAGTGAATAAACAAATGGTTTTTACAACAGTACAGAAATAAACGCGCACCATGCATCAGTCTACCACATGGAAGAGCGTCGCAACAAAAGGTAGCTGATTCACACAGGCTGTATAGCCCACTTATCAGTCGTAAAGGCTATTCTGGGTAATTCATAATTTCACACACACAGAAATATGTTTATATGTTTACGTTCGTACTCCTTGCGTAATAAGACTTCCGGAACTTCCACAACAGGTAGTAATTTACAACACACAAACGAAAACAACAGATACATATGCCTTGTTTTCAACTCGGTCGTCATGCAAATGACCTATAGCACGGAAAAACGTGAACATGCTGTGTGTTAGCATCGTAAACTTCATACTAGGCAAGGAGCACACCACAATCCCGCGACAGCCGCTAATGAGACCAAAACGGGAGCACATATCTGTGAACGTGCAAATGGAGACCCTAAGCCACTCTGCTCCTCCACCACCCCCCGCTTCACGGCTGAACCACTCGTTTCAAGCACAGCACACCTAACACACATTCAGCACTGAACAGTGGGCGGTCGACGCAGTCGCATTTACATGACTTGTAGCGAGCAGCACATCCCTCGGACACGGCGACGCCACATCGCGGTTCGCAGAACTTCGCTGCCGATGCGCTAGGCCACTTCGACATTTCAATTGTCAAGCAAGCACGGGTCACACAACGCAGATTCTCTACTGCCAGAGCTCACCGAGGCGAAAGCCGCACTGCCGCACCACCACTACTCGCGGCTTTCCGCCAAGTAACGCAGAACCTACAACCAACGCACAAGCAACGCACGTACAATCACATGAGCAATGTTGAACAACGCGGGGTCCAGAGAACGATCACGCCGAGGACGAACACGCCACGGCGTCGCTCGGCGCCAGCATCGCGCCTTCTCAAAAATCCCTAAACGATGCAGTCCCTAGGCACCTAGGATCAGGTCACGTGAGGGATTTTTGTACGACAAATAGACGCACGCATTTCGGCCATATGGGTAGGGGCGGCTTAAAATTCTACCGAGCAGTGTGCTGCGATCGGCAGCGATGTGCATGTTTAAAACCTTATAATAAATTACACGCTTTACGCGGGCTACTTAGATGTGTCAATTAATGATCAGAAGGACTTACTCTAACGACTCAGTACGTTTGTAGAAAATCGTCAAAAGCGTGTCATGGTCCCTTTAAGGGAGTTTTATGACAATCGGTGAAATAACATGTTGAATCCCAACTTGTTTCTTTTCTCCTCATGTACCAATGTCCTACTTGGTAATGCACGAACTCTGTCATCTGGTATTTGCAAATCAGGTTGACGGGCATTACCACTAAGTACCTTGCATCGTCACAGCGTTAATTTGTTACATGAAACTGCAAATAATTTTAAACCTTCAAAACCTCTCAGTGCAATATTGAGGAAACGATGCTTCGTGTTGACTGAAACTCTCGCAGTCACTCTTCCCTTTATTATTCTAATTTTTATTTAAAGTTCGCTCAGGGCCATATGTCATTAAAGAGGGGAGTGGGTACAAAGCAGCAGAGTAAAGCAAACAAACAAGCTGAAGGCCAGCAGCTGAGAGGCATGTCAGGACTTCGTCAAGGCGCTGCAAACGCTTATGGGAGGTCGACGAAAATATGATGATGTCGTCAAGATAGCATAAGGAAGTCTTCCTCTTTAAGCCCCGTAGTACGGTGTCAGAGAGCATTACACAGGCCGAAATCATTACATTAAATTCGTAAAGTCAATCGGCTGTGGAAAAGGCGGTTTTCTCCTTGTCTACTTCGTACTCTGGCATCTAAGTATCCGGGCGTAGATCAATGCTGAAGAAATATTCCGTGCCTTGTAATGAATCTAACGCGTCATCGATTCGGGGCAGTGGCTATACATATTTGCGGGTTATTTTGTTCAAGGCAGGGTAGTCTAGTCAAAATCGCACTCGGCTGTCTTTCTTACGCACCAAAACGACAGGTGACGACCAAGGGCTTGAGGATGGGCGGATTATGCTACGTTTCAGAATGTCGGCAACGTAGGTATCGATGATCTGGCGTTCAGCGTAAGAAACGCGATATGGCCGCCGGCGCACGATGCAAGTTCCGTCTGTGTGTATCCGATGAGCTGTCGCGGAAGTCTGTCCCAGAAGAGGAGAGTGAACGTCGAAGGAGTCTTTATGCTTGGATAACGACGCAATTAACTCTCCCGTCTGCTGTGGCATTAAATCGGAGCTAATGGTACCAGCGAGAACAGAAGCAGGGACCGGATCTACAGCTGTGGGTGGTTGTGAAACAGCAGTAGTCGAGGTAAGCACAAAGACAGGCTGAGTGTCCAAGACGCACATGAGAACGGCGCCTTTAGAAACAGGAGTGGCTCATTGGCTGTGTTGAGTACAGCTAAAGTGGTCATGCCATTGGTGAAACGAACAAGGCTGGGTGCCAGAGCAATCCCTTTAAATAAGCAACGGGCGGACGGTACAACTAATACGTCACCATCCGTGACGTCAGAGTTAACTGCAAGGAGTAGTTCGCGACCAGGGGGCAGCATACAATAGTCAGCAGTTCGTAAGCGAAGGCGCGGTTCGTGCACCTCGTCGGAATTGTCGGTCTCTGTCAAGTTAACGAGGCGTTGACGGCACGAGATGAAAGCAGACGCCGAAGAGACAAAGTCCCACACTAGTATAAGCATGTGAGCACAGGAAGTCAACACTGCGAACTGGATGTGGAGGCGTATCCCGAAGATCGAAACTCTCACAGTGCATTGCGAGGATGGCCGAATCACAACATTATTTGCACCACGAAGAAGACCTACACTGTAAGGTGTAGTAGTTTTGCGTATACGAGAGCACAAGCCAGCGTGAACAATATAAATAGCTCCTCCCGTATCAATATATGCTTGAACTGGTACACCTTCTACACACACGAATAAAGTATTGGCCGGGCACGCTGGAGGAATTGCAGTCTGTGCGAGCCACGCAGCTTTCCCTCCAAAACTGCACCATATAGTTTTCCGATGGGTGGTCAGGAATGCGAGTGGCTGCTTGCGATTGTGATGTCGAACGTCGGAGAGGGGTGGGCGAGCGGCGGCGCACTGGACGGTAGTTGGGAGGCGCTTCGGGAGGTGGAGAAAGTGAGCGTGGGGAGAGCCGGCGCTGGTAGGGACTCGGAGTAAGCAACGGGTCTCTCTCATAAATATCGTAGCCACGGCGTTCATCCTGTTGTCGTCTTCGGCAAAAACGCGACATGTGCCCGCCAATGCGACTATAATAACAAATGGGGCGGGGCATAGGCCGGGTAGTGTAAAATGCTGTGGCAGGCGGACGGGGTGGTAGAGTCGCCAGATGTTTGGGGGCAGTCGGAGGAGCAGGTGGCGCTGTCCGAATGAACGCTGTTTGCACATCCGCTACCTGAGCATACGAGGTGGATGGCGAAGAAGGGGCACAGTTCGCAGCGCCGGTCATGGAGGAGAGCTCCTCTTTGATGATGTCGCCAAGGCCAGGAAACGAAGGTTGAGCCTGGAGAACGGGAGGACTGAGCAGGCCACACGCTGGAGCACTTCGCCTATGAGAGTCCGAATCAGCATACGCAGGTCTGTATCCGAGGAAGGAGTGGCGTCGCCGGTGACAGGTTGTAAAAGGATGGCCTGCAGTGCGTCCAGGTGTTGGCAAGTCGCGATCACATCGTTAACGGTATTTGAATTCTTAATTGCCAGTGCGTTGAACGCGACGTGGGCAATACCCTTTAGGATGTGACGGACACGATCAAATTGCGTCATGGTGGCGTCAACACGGCGACAAAGCGCGAGGACGGCCACGATATAAGAGGTGTGTGTCTCCCCGGGAAGTTGCATGCGTCCATCAAGCTTTTTCTTGGCGACCTCAGAGAGGACTTTGGGTACGCCAAAAATCTCCCGAAGCTGGTGTTTGAACGCCGCCCACTCAGGCAAGGTGTTCTCGTGGTTGGGAAACCAAGTCCTGTCAACGTCAGTGAGGTAGAATGCGACGTTGCGAAGCTTGTGCATATCATCTCACCGGTTAGACTCACTCACGCGGTCATAATTGTCCAGCTAGTCGTCAACGTCTTCACTACGAAGGCCAGCGAACATGGTGGGATATTCCATGAAGGAACGGCTGGTAGGGCAAAGACGGTGACGCCAGAGGCTCCTGGAGGATCTTCTTGGGGCATCCCGGCGGAAAGGCGGAGCAAGGGGTTACCTGAACGAAGCTCCAGGGAAACTCGAAGGCGTAGAGGACCAAGCGGTCGAGAGCAGTCTCCTCCACTGGTGAGACAGCTTTTAAGCCTCAACGGTTTATACCCCAGGTCGCGAGCTGAACACGGTGACGCCGGCCATGATGATGAATATATGCAAATGAAGAAGAGGAAGGGGTAATATAATGCTCACAGTGCATTCTGTGAACTTAGTTATAGACTCATGGTCCAAGTTCCTTAGCGTTATATTCGTTACCCCGTCTAGTACTGGTGCCGACTTGGTATTCAGTTTCTGTAGGGCTGCCCTTACTTCTGACTCGCCGATTCTGCTTATTCGCCATTTACCTGCCCTGCGTAGTCAGGGCGTATGACGGGCATCGCATGCGAAATGTATCTTTTCTTGATTCCCTTGAAGAAGTCCTGCTCTCTCCCTGGGTACGCTTGTATTAGCCGATTTATATTTCGCCTATGTGCCGACTTTGTCCCATCCGGGTCTAACAAATATCGGAGGATGTTCCACGGTTTTGCCATTGCTATCTGACTGTCAATGTCGTCGCCTTTTAGAGCGCAGCTCTTTGGCGTCCGTTCCTGGGTTTCGCGTCGTCGTCGTCGTCGGCGTCGTCGTCGGCGTCGTCGTCGGCCTCGTAACCAGCTCCGCCCCCCTTTCATCCCCCCAGCGCTAGCAGCGACCGACTGATACCGCTGGATGCCGCTGACGCCGCTAGAGAGTCAAGATAACGTGACTGCATAGAACACCGTCGCCGCCATGCAGAAAGAGGAGGAAAGGGTCCCCCCCCCCCTGTTCTTGTGTGGCGGATAGCTGGGGTTGACTCACTATCGCCGTCAGCGGCATCAGTCAGTCGCTGCTATCTCTTCCCTCCTCCCTTTATCGTGTTGTCCGCTTGCTGCGCGCACTTCTGCCCCCATCGTTTGCCGCTGGGTGTACACGCCGCCCCCCTCCGCTTCCGCTTACTGCTGGTTGCTCTCGACGGCGGCGATGAGCCTCCGCTTCGGCGGCGCGAACTGCAGGGTCTTCTCGGCGGCGGCGATGAGCTTCTGCTTAAGCCTCGCTTACTGCTGGTTGCTCTCGACGGCGGCGATGAGCCTCCGCTTCGGCGGCGCGAACGGCAGGGTCTTCTCGGCGGCGGCGCTTAGCCTCTGCTTCCCCCACGGCTGTGACAACCTCGCGAGGCACTTGTATAGATCTCGTCTTTGAGAATCAAGCATTGGTGTACCAAGTCGAACATATATCAGTCTATTTCCCCGACCACAAAGCTTCCTTCATGACTGTCAAGAACTGTTAGTGGAGTCTTTGTTAAAGGAATACGTGTGAAAAATAAAAAAAAAATTATGTGATAGCGCATACATGTGTTGCTCGATTTCTTTGCCTCAATCTATCCAAAAGGTGAAACAGCTTATTTGCTGCGCTCAAATTTCGCATTAGGAAGTAACGTAATCGTCGGTAATTTTTCTTCGCACTGTTGTCTATATAACGGCTGGGCCTACTGTTCTATGTCCCTGTTCAATTTGGCTACCTTTCTACATGGCGTCTGGTTGTGTTCTTGCTTTTTTCCATCTTCGTTGCAACCCCTGCCTTAGCTCCCCACACATCTAGATGCTTATTGTCTACGTTATCTAAATGCGCCTCCGCCGGGACCATTTTCGCAGCTGCCGCCACATCTCATTTTAGATTTTTCCATTGCTCAATACCTTGTGTCGTGTCGTCAGCCTCCTCCCTTATTTTCCTGAATTTGTCCCAGTCGACAATCTTAAGTTGTCTACCCTTTGTCTTGCGTGGTCCTGCCCTTACTATCATTTCTTGTATATTATGATCGCTCCCAAAATCGTGTTGCATATTTGTCCACTACGTGTCCCGTATGTTCTTGGTGAAAGTTAAATCTGGCGTAGTATCCGCGCAAACGCTGGTACCTATTCTAGGGGAAGCGATGGGTCGGTCACGAGGGTCAAGCCTTCCTGTTGAGCGTCTAGCCAGAGGTTCTTGCCTTTTTGAGATTTGATTCTGTATCCCCCAGCCGCGTGTTGGGCGTTAAAATCGCCTCCGATCCCTACCGCTCGGTTCTAAGGCTAGGGTTTTGTTAGAAAGCGTTCGAAATTTATGCTATCTGCATTTTTGACTCCTATAAATATGGAATACAAAGAGACTGTCCTTCGGTTTCCGCACGGCTATGTGTTCTAGAAGAATGTGACCGATTGACTTAACCTCCGTGTCGTGTTGCATGACCGAGTGATTTCGCTTTACCAACGTCGTTAGCGCCTTCGCCTCCCCTTTGGCAATACAAAAGCACTTGTATCCCGACAATTTTGCCAGCCCGTGTGTTTCTTGCATAATTATAACATCCGGGTTTTCTTTGGCTTTCAGGCGTTGTTGAAGAATGTATCATTTTCGATCGTATCCTCTACAATTCCATTGCCAAATCGTGTGTCTATTTCGTCTGTCCATGGCGTCGTTACAGGTTTTTGAATCCCTCGGCGGGTACCGGGGGCCTAGTGTACGGCTTGATGGCCGTCTTAACCGGTCCCCCCTACCTATTTGCGGTCCCCATATTGCTAGTTTCGCTTCGAAGTCAGCCATCATTTGTTGCACTTGCCGCAGTATCGCCTTTCCTAGCGCCTCTATCTTTGTCTCTATCTTTGACTCAAGCCTCACTTCCAGTTGTTATAGTTTAGTTTCAAGTTTGTTTTAGTTCTGTTTCATGCTGTTTCGAATTTCAGTTCAAATTCCTCCTGGTTTTCCTGGAACGTCCGAGCTGCCTTGGGTTTCTTTATTCCGGTTTCAATCGGAGCGTTCTCGCTCTTACCTTTAATGGGGGTGAGTGCTACGTCTACTTCCATTGCTGTGTCTTTTTGCTCCCTTATTGCTCTCGAGGTTTCCTCGTTGCGTGGCACTTTCCCGCTCCTCAAACGGTCGTTATCTTCCCTGATTTTTCCAATTTCTGCTCTGCCTGATCGGCGCCAATTTGTTCTCTACCGTCTTAGCTCTGTTTTTAATAGCAGCCTCTGCCTCCGCACGCGCCCCGGAAGCCGCGTCCGGCCAGCTCACCTGTAAAGGTCTCGTGGCGCCGATGACGTTGCTCTTTCCTTTTGGGCTTTTGGATCCTCCTCCCCCCTGTGATCTGGGAGATCCGATATTGCTGGTCTTGGGTCTGCGTCTTGATTGGGACCACGATCTCGACCTGGTTCTGTTGTTAGACGTCGGGCGGCCCCTTTCCCTTGCCTGGAGTTTGGGGAAGTCTTCTAGTCTGGATCCATCCCTCGGTCGATGTTCCGACCGTTGTCTCCAGTCTTCCCGTCGTGGCCTGTACAGTCTTTCAGCTTACGTGTCGTAGTACATCGCTTCTCTTTCCTGTCGTCTGGCTTGATCCCAGCGGCTCCTTTTTACCAAGTACGGTAACTTGTATGTGGCATTACATCGGGGATCCGACATAGGGTGGTCTTTGCCGCAGAGCTGGCACTTCGCTTCGCACTCGTGGTCCTGCGGCGGTTTCTCCATCCCGCAGCCTCTGCATATCCTGCTGTTCGGGTTCGAGCAGACATCGGCTCTGTGACGGAGACGTCCGCAGTGGTAGCACACGTCTATTTGCTTCCAGTATAGTGAGCACTTTACCGGTGCCCTTCCGTATCTCATGTAGTTTGGGACGTGATGCCCGTCGAAAGGATGATGACGTTCGTGGTGTTTCCCATCATTTTGGCCAAGAGGACCGTCGGATTCCTTGGTGTTGCTAGCATCTCCACTATTTCTCTAGGAGACACCTCTTGTGTTGCTCCCCGTATCACTCCCTTAGATCCCTATTACAAAGCGGAGTGCCACTGGGACCCAGAGCGCCGAATTATGGGCCCGGTGCCGCGCGCTCGGTGCGGTGGCGCTGGGCAGGCGCGGCGTACTGAGAGGCGCTGGCTACTCGTGCGAAAAACAGCTCTAGCGCGTTATATATGCGGTGCCCGGACACCGTGTATATATTGTTGAATATAGAAAGCACTAAAGAGCGTTTTAGTGCAATAAAAACAAGAAAGAAAACGTAGAAATAAAACTGCTCCGACCAGGATTCGATCGTCCGACCTTCAGACCCCATGCCCGGCGCTTTACCGCTACGCCACGTCAGCTTTTTCTTTTGTTTTTCTTTATTACATGACAAAACAAAACTGAAAGTGTATTACAGTGTTGGCACAACTACACACTTAAAACTCGGGCAAACACACACTTGCATCCAACAAGTGCATCCAGTCTGGCGGAGGGTCCTGCACAGCGTACACACTTCTTACATAGGCAGCACCACGAAATACGGATTTTGTAGATCGCGGGCTTTCGGCATGGCGATGACACAGTCTGCTTCTCCACAGGCTATTAAGCCAAGTACTATGAACATGTCATAGGGAGCACCACCCGTAACCTTAAACGGCAGAAACGTAATTGAATATGGAGTTATGTCAATGTCCTTTTTAAGCGTCCGTGGGAGAACGTCCCAAATAAATACAGCGTCCCTGCAGTCTATGAAGCAGTGATCTATCGTTTCGGCACATGGACAGAGCCGACAGTTTGTTGACCACGGCACAAAGCAACCCCTCGAATTTAACCAAGTTTTAACAGTAAGTGTTTCTGAATGTAATTTAAAGAAAAATGTTTTTACTCCAGGAGGTACACACATTTTTCGGACGCGCTTAAGTATATCCTGATAAGGTCGGTCTAAATAAGGTGCAAGATACAAAGGATGTGGGAATATAGAGTCCACCACTGCCGCAGAAATTGCGTTTCTACTGGCAGTGAACACGTACTCTAGGCAGAATCTAACTTTCAAGAAAAGAAATGTGTCAACAACCTCCTTGAGGAAGCCCCAAGGACCCTGTGGGACATCTTTGACATTTGATGACACTATTATATTAGGAACATAATGAACTAAACGGAGTTGCAAACATTTCACGCAAGAACGGAAGAACGGATGGTCACTGTCTCGAAAGAAAAACAGACGAGTAACAATTGGCCTGTCAAAGCGGTGTACTAATCCTAGACCACCACGTTCAAAAGGGAGGAACAGATCGTCGCGCGGCATCGATTCACAGCTCGAACTCCAAATAAATGTTGCAAATACGCGATGCAGTGCCTGAAGCGAACTCGTGAGCAGTGCAGTACTTGCAGCACATACATAAGACGGGAAGCTAAGAACACGTTGCACACTTCAGCACGAATGAACATTGACAAATTCCGCCCTCGCCATGAATTCACTTTACGTTGAATTCCGCCCTCGCCATGAATTCACTTTACGTTTACGTTTCGGCACGCCACGCCAGCAGACACTCATAATCGGATAATTTCCCATGTCGAAATCGAGAAGCAGTTTCAGTTTCGCAGAGCTACGTCTCGCACAGACATGGTAGATGCGCTTACGATTGGTATTTTAACTTCGGAAAAAACCCTAAATGAACCGCCGACCCGGGACACTTTATGGGCTGTTACCGCCGATTTCAATAGCCGTTTTTTGTTCTTCACGCGATGGACATGCAAGGTTTTTTTTAGTTCAGTGATGCCTTTCAGTCAACACGTTTGTCTAGTCATATATCTCCGTCAGAGAAGCGCAGGCTAGTGCTGGGAGCCTTCGTCGAAAGCACATATACCTGTGTTTATGTCGCGTCACATCGGTGGTCATCGCTTCTTGTGCAGGCACTGTAGACTTGAAAAAATTGTTTATTTAGGAACACCGATGCGAAAGTTTACATATAGAGCGATTTATCCTTGTCAGACTTTGGCGCAGCATAGGCTTAGCCGCTCTTGTGCCACTAAACCACATTTATCTAACTACTTTTTCCTAAATAATTCAAACAAAAAATATGACGCATCCATTAATAGGTAATAATGTTATGCTGTAGCCAAGCGGGTCCTGAATAGAGCCACTAAATCATTTGTCATTGGTAGGTATGTTATTCATATTGATTTTCTTCCCTAGGTAACACCAGAGAGCCGATTGAGGAGGCAGCAGCCATGGAGCACGATGCAGCTTTCCACAGAGTGTGCGTCTGGGCAACCAGATGATGCGCACACCTTTGTTAAATAACTACGTTGCCACGAATTATAACTAATTTGAAGAGCGAGATTGCTTGTTCGTTTTGTAATAAATGAAAAATAATGTGTCTTGAAAATACATTATAAAACTTAAATTATTAAAGAAAGCAATTTCAGTTGCCGTAATAATGAAGAATGACGCCAGTATTAGCATGCATGCACATAATATGGCTTGGCCAAAATTTTATTTGTTTATGTTCCCCTAGAAGCAGTATCGAAAAAAAAAACAATACAGGCGACCGTAACTTCAGAGCGCCAACAAACTGCAGAACCAGTGCTGTCCGGGCTATAGAAGAGTAATAAAGACCTTTATTGAAAATTTATCAGCCAAGAATAAGAACTGATCTGGAAAGATAAACTGCAAAATCATTAGCTGCGATAAATGCAAACGTCGCCATTATGAAGGGATGCTTTAAGTGATTTTTTCTCAGATGACGAGATCTTACAGGCAAACATTTTACATATTATAAAATATAGCATTACGACAGCCGTACTAGTCCTTTGTACATTCTTCCAGCAACCTGATATTTTTCTCCTCAAAATGACGATCACGTGGCTGTAATAACCGTGTCTCCTGGTTCACAATATAACCCAGTAGCAAGTGCGTTCTGCAATGCACCTTGAGCAAATTTGTTTAGGTGCACCGTCGAATGCTTGTTTCGAAGGGGCAAACTGCCGAATTCACGGCACAGATTGCTCGTAGTGCCACAATTATTGTGCATACTTACGCAATGGTTCAGTCTATTCATTGAGATGCAGATTTCGCACAGCGCTGACAAGTTAGTTTGTGGTAAGGGCACGCAAAGGCTTCACGTGCACTACCTAGAATAAAGTCGTTTTTCCATTTCACATCATTTGGGTAGGGACAGAAGAGGAGGGGGGGAGAACAAGTTATGTTGGCTAGTTTTTTGTGCTGAAATGGTCATTTGCAACTTCTACAATGTGTATTATTTCAGTTGTCTTGTGTTTCAATTTCCGATTGTCTTATTCAATAGAAAGTTACGTGATGTCTGCAGATATGTCTTTGCAGACTGAACCCCCTACGCCGGGGTGAAATATATGTGTTAAGATTGAAGGCAAGGAGAATTGTGCGCAGGTGGAGAGGGGAATTGCAGGCGTGCACGCAGATGCTGTTTAAAAGAAGACCGCTGAAAAAATTACCAAGAGGGCTGCACTGAAAAAGGTCAAGTCGTTCGCTGAAGCCAGAAATATACAATTAGTATTTGAAAGCCAGGTCCTGCTTTAGGGTGCGGCGTGTGTTAGGTGGTTCGTCAATGTTCAAAACGTTAATAAAAATGAAATTACCCGCCGCGGTTGCTTAGTGCCTATGGTGGTGGGCTGCTGAGCACGAGGTCGCGGGATCGAATTTGGGTCCTTGCGGCCGCACCTATATTAGGGCGAAATGCAAAAATACCTGTATTTAGATTTTGCTGCATGGTAATCAGCCCGAGGTGGTCCAATTTTCTCGATTCCCCCACCACGGCATGCCTCACAGCTTGTCGTGGTATTGGCCCATAAAACCCCATAATTTAATTAAAAATTCAGTAAACAAACTTAAAGTACGTTTTTGGTAACCAATCTCTGGTACAGTGCGCGAATAACGCGCAAACGCCATCGCTTCAAGTAGCGATAACCATGCAACTAGGCTGAGCGTTCACGCCATGAAACGTGCAAGCAGCCGGCATAGCGAAGCTAACGATAGGAGCTTCAAGGAAAAAGTAGGGCGGAGGGCGAAAATAAAAGAGCGGCGACGTCAGCGCTACTTTTTTGTGATTGTTATACATTTTTTTGGATGTCCAAAGCCAGAGGAGAAATTCACTGTGATTGTAGGCCTCATATGCGATGTGACGACAGACACCCACTAGGCGGTATACAGATCTTATGCCTCCTGCTTGCGTGCTCGTCCTCTGTGTGTCTGTGCACGTGTGCGGGTACCTGTATACGTGTGTACGTGCGCGCTTACTCAGTGCATTGGGCGTTCGAGATTCACCTATTTAGGCACCACAGCAAACCAAGCATGCCGCCTACAGGTGCTTATTTTTGTTGTGCTCTGTGCCGTCTAATACGATGCTTCAGACTGCGCGCACTGAGTTTGTAGCATATTGCGAACCGTTTATACAAGAGAACAAATGTGTGCTGCCCGTTCATAGGCTCAGAAAAAATAGTTCATTCTTGCGCTGTCTTCACAGCCCATGTCTGCCAAAATCCGAACGCAATCAGAGGTAGTTTCTTCTGTCCGCAGTTGTCACATGTGCCAGATGCTCATTTGGAAGCTCGGCTTGATTGTCGGGCGAGAATATAAAGTGTTTTCTTGCATATCCATACCAGGAAGAAAGCGCTGACGACACTGATACCGATGATAGTGTTTTGAGAGAGCGCTTGGCTTTTTCTCCTTGGGCGATATTATAAGTAGCATGCACCAGCAGATACAGTGCAGTACATACTTAAAGGGACACTAAAGCGAAACAATAAATCAGTTTAGGCTAATGAAGCATTGTTGGAGAACCCTGCAGGCAGTCAGTTAAAAAAATTTTTTGATTTGTGAAGAAGAAGACGCGCCTCGCGGCACAGCGGCATCGCCAACGCGCGGCTCGTCTCGCCTCGCGCTGTTGATTGCTGGCGTCCGTTTGGACAGTGTTTCGGGCTGCTTCGCCGTTCCCGGTTGCTGTGCCTTTACATTAGGAGCCGCGAATAAACATTTTCTCAATTGGTGGAGGTGCTGGGACTCAAACCACATCGCTTGAAACCCTGGAGCAGAGATCAAGAATGCTACCACCCGCCATGACCGACAGCTCCTCCCAAACGGCACCGACGCCACAGTCCATCCCCTGCACCGGCGTTCCACGACAACGGGACCACAAGGTCTTCAGCGGTGCAGACGACGAAGACGTAGAAGACTGGTTTGCGTCATATGAACGGGTGAGCGCAAACAACAAGTGGGATGATCCAGCCAAGTTAACTCACGTCATCTTTTACCTGGCTGGTGTTGCCCAACTGTGGTTTCACAACCACGAAAGTGACGTGCCCACATGGTCAGTCTTCAAGACAACCTTTACGGAAGTGTTCGGCCGACCCGCTGTTCGCAAGCTGCGTGCCGAACAGCGCTTGCGCGCCCGAGCACAGCAGGCGGCGGAAACGTTCACAAGCTACATAGAAGACGTCTTGGACCTTTGTAAACGAGTCAACGCCGCAATGCCCGAAGCTGAGCGAATTCGCCATATGCTGAAAGGCATCGATGACGGCGCATTCCAGATGCTCCTAGCCAGGAATCCGCGCACTGTGTCTGAAGTTGTCAGCCTGTGCCAAAGTTACGATGAGTTAAGGAAGCAACGCGCTTCGACTCGGCGTCCTTTGGAAAGCGACGAGTTGTTGGCGAGCCTTGACTACATGTACGACCCATCCTCATTCTTTCAGCGGGTCAAGGACTTTGTGCGTGAGGAAGTTGCCCGCCAACTTTCTTTAG
The DNA here is from genome assembly GCF_050947875.1 of Dermacentor variabilis. Taxonomy (NCBI): domain Eukaryota; kingdom Metazoa; phylum Arthropoda; class Arachnida; order Ixodida; family Ixodidae; genus Dermacentor; species Dermacentor variabilis. The sequence goes on along the minus strand of NC_134574.1, from coordinate 72,879,484 downwards.
TCCCCTTCACTCAGGAGCCCACCTCCCGTCTTCCGAACTCGCTCCGCACCCTCATTTCCGAAGAGGTCGCCCAAGTTGTCCCTTCCGCACACCATCAGCCGCCTGCAGCCGCGAATCTCAACTCTACGCGGGCAGTGCAGCCTGTCGCCACGCCTCTCACCTATGCGCAGCCAGTCCAGCCTGTGGCCGCGCCTCTTACGTACGCGCAGGCAGTACGCAGGCCTCCACCGGCGTCTTTCACGACCCAGTCCCAACCGCTGCCACCGGAAGCCCATGCTACATCTTGGACCGCACCGCGAGCTAATCCTTGGCGAACACCTGACAATCGACCCATCTGTTATTCTTGCTGCACTCCCGGACACGTCGCCCGATATTGCCGCCGTCGTCCTCAAGCGTTCGGCGACGCCTCGCGGCCCTTCCAGTACGGCAGCCAGCCATTTCGCCAATACGCCGCTCCTTCCCCCCAACCGCATGCTCGTGCTGACATCCCAGAATTTCCTTCGCGTCGCTCGCCATCCCCTCGCCGACGCTCGCTCTCCCCAATGCGTCGGCGACCCGCACCACCTGACCAGGAAAACTGAACGTCGCAGTTCAAGAGGCAAGAACTGCGCCCCATTCGAACTGTCAAAGTCCTCGCGCCTCTCCTGCTAACGTGGTCGAAATTTGTGTAGAAGGTGTTCCAGCATTCGCTCTTGTGGATACCGGCGCAGCCGTTTCTGTGATAGCCGCCAAACTGTGCCGTTCGCTGCGCAAGGTGACCACGCCGCTTTCTGGACTGTCGCTTCGTACGGCAAGCGCGCAGCACGTCACTCCGCACGCAGCCTGTACTGTGCGTGTGCTTATTCACGGCATTGTTTACATCGTCGAGTGTATTGTTCTTCCTACCTGCTCGCATGACGTCATCCTCGGATGGGACTTCTTATCCAGTCATAAAGCCGTGATCGACTGCGCACGCGCCGAAGTTGAATTTGCCCCTTGTGACGCACCCTTGGACGAAGATTGCGACCGCCCTTCTAAACTTACCGTGCGCGAGGACACAGATATTCCACCTGGCTCCTTCGCCCTCGTACCCGTCTTTTGCGATGCCATCGCTGATGCAACGGTCCTCTTCACGCCGTCCGACGTCTTCATGGGCCGTAAATCTCTCCCACTACCCTTCGCGACGCTTGACATGGCTGGCGGCTGCAGCAATATATACTTTTACAATCCCCTCTGTGCGCCTATTACGTTGCTCGTTGGTGAATGCCTTGGCTTCGTGGAACTCCTCGACTCTCCGTCTTTGTTTGACGTCCCTGGAGACTCTTTTGACGTCGAGCCCGGCCAACCATCTTCGATGTCCGCGCTTGAGGAAACGTCCAGGGTTACGTTCTTGAATGCCATCGCCGATACCCTCACACCTGCCGAACGCGCCGACCTTCTTGATCTCCTGCACAAATTTAGAAGTTCATTCGACGTTTCACAACTTCACCTGGGCCGCACGTCGGACGTGCAGCACTACATTGACACCGGTTCACATCAGCCGTTACGTCAACGACCATATCGCGTCTCTGCCGAAGAGCGTCGTGTCATTACCACCGAAGTCGAAGATATGCTGCGCCCTGATGTTATTCACCCTTCGCACAGTCCCTGGGCATCTCCTGTCGTTCTCGTTCGCAAGAAGGACGGGTCTATTCGCTTTTGCGTCGACTACCGTCGGTTGAATAAGGTAACGCGCAAAGACGTCTATCCTTTGCCGCGCATCGATGACGCCCTCGACAGTCTTCAGGGAGCAGAATTCTTCTCGTCCCTTGACTTGCGTTCAGGGTACTGGCAGGTCCCGATGGCTGCGGCCGATCGCCAGAAAACCGCATTCATTACGCCTGACGGTTTATATGAATTTAAGGTGATGCGTTTCGGGCTTTGTAACGCCCCTGCCACCTTTGAACGACTCATGGACAACACGCTGCGTGGCCTCAAGTGGTCTATATGTCTGTGTTACCTCGACGATGTCGTGGTTTTCTCGCCTGATTTTCCTACTCACTTGCGCCGCCTCAGACAAGTTTTGACCTGTCTAACGAACGCTGGCCTTCAACTCAACCGCTTCGCCGCGCGAGAGCTCACCATTTTAGGCCACGTTGTGCCCAAGTACGGCGTTCTACCCGATCCTGCAAAACTTCGAGCAGTCGCCGAGTTTCCGAAGCCTCAGACCATCAAAGAACTTCGAAGCTTCGTGGGCCTATGCTCATATTTCCGGCGCTTTGTTCGAAATTTCGCATCGATCATGGCGCCATTGACTCAGCTTCTACGCGGTGACGCCGCCCTCTCCTGCTGGTCCCCTGCATGTGACTCCGCCTTTGCTACGCTGCGTCGTCTTCTCATCTCCCCACCTATTCTTCGCCATTTCGACCCGTCAGCTGCAACTGAAGTACATACAGATGCCAGCGGGGTCGGTCTCGGCGCCGTACTCGCCCAACGAAAGGCGGGCTACCCCGAATATGTAGTCGCCTATGCGAGTCGCACACTGACGAAGCCTGAGGCCAATTACAGCGTGACCGAAAAAGAGTGATTGGCTTTAGTATGGGCACTTGGCAAGTTCCGACCATATCTGTACGGGCGCCCATTCGACTTGGTCACAGATCACCATGCGCTTTGTTGGCTCGCCAACTTGAAAGATCCCACTGGCCGCCTAGCCCGTTGGGCACTACGCATCCAGGAGTACGATATTCGCGTCGTATACCGCAGTGGACGCACACACTCCGACGCAGATGCCTTGTCTCGTTCACCTTTACCTCCAGACTCGGCCTGCGCAACAACTTCCGCACATTCCGTGTCATCTCTCGACATGGACTCCTTTGCAACCGCACAACGTCGTGACCCGTGGATCGCTTCTCTTTTCGACTATCTTTCTGGATCGTCGACCATCCCTGTATCCCGAACCCTCCGACGCCAACCAGTTCATTTTGCCATTCGTGACCAGCTGCTGCTCCGATGCAATTACACTCCTGAAGGTCGTCGGTGGCTTCTGGTGGTTCCCCGCAGCTTAAGGTCTCAAATATGTGCCGCTTTCCACAACGATCCGCAGTGTGGCCATGCCGGAGTCTTCAAGACGTACGAACGAATTCGCCACCGCTACTACTGGCGCGGTATGTACAATTTTGTTCACAAGTTTGTTCGGTACTGCCTTGACTGTCAACGCCGCAAATCGCCGCCTTTACGCCCATTTGGTGCCTTGCAGCCGCTCCCGTGCCCTGCCACACCCTTAGATCGCGTCGGCATCGACCTATACGGCCCGCTTCCTATGACACCAGACGGCAATCGGTGGATCGTAGTTGCTATTGATCATTTGACACGCTACGCCGAAACCGCTGCTTTACCAAGTGCTACAGCGCGGGATGTAGCCTCTTTCGTCCTACATCGCTTCGTGCTTCGACACGGCGCACCTCGGGAACTCCTCAGCGATCGAGGTCGCGCCTTCCTCTCCGAAGTCGTCGAAAGTTTGCTTTCGGAATGCCATATTACTCATCGGACAAGCACGGCATACCATCCACAGACTAACGGGCTCACAGAGCGATTTAACCGCACACTTGGTGATATGCTCTCTATGTACGTGGCATCTGATCATGGTAACTGGGACCGCATCCTTCCATTCGTCACGTTCGCGTACAACACCGCGATCCAGGCCACTACGGGATTTTCACCTTTCTTCCTCCTGTATGGCCGCGAGCCTACGCATACCATCGACACGCTCCTTCCATAACGTCCTGACGCCTCCGAGTGTCTACCTGTTTCCGAAGTCGCCCGACAAGCCGAAGAATGCTGCCAGCTAGCGCGCTCCTTTACGGCAGAGCAACAGCAGCGCCAGAAAGAAAACCGCATCGACACGCATCCCAACACGACCTACGCTCCAGGCGTTCTTGTGTGGTTGTCGGTCCCTTTCCAAACGCCGGGGCTTTCTTCGAAACTCGTCCCAAAATTCGAAGGGCCTTACCGAGTCTTGGAACAAACATCCCCGGTGAATTTTCTCATTGAGCCCCTGTCACCACCTGAAGACTTGCGCCGGCGTGGACGTGACATTGTCCACGTCTCGCGTCTCAAGCCCTACCACGACCCTCTGCCTCCCGATTCTTAAGGTGCCAGGATGGCTCTTTTTGTCCGGGGGGAGATTGTGAAGAAGAAGACGTGCCTCGCGGCACAGCCGCATCGCCAACGCGCGGCTCGTCTCGCCTCGCGCTGTTGATTGCTGGCGTCCGTTTGGACAGTGTTTCGGGCTGCTTCGCCGTTCCCGGTTGCTGTGCCTTTACATTAGGAGCCGCCAATAAACCTTTTCTCAGATTATTAGATGAGAAAATGAAGGTCCAAGTATCAGTACTTGAATTTCGCGCCGGAACCCCAGCGCCCGTACTTCAGGGTGACGTCAGGGATACCAAAGTATGTCTTCACATTTGGGCGGCGTTGGCTGAATAAAGGTTCCCGAAACTTGCCATCTTTAATATCTGGTTCCTTTAGAAAACAATGTAATAAATCTGCACTGCTAAATATAATTAGTAGGCCCTAGAAGATGTCATCAATATCCAAGACGTCACAGCCCCCAGGTGCGGGAACTTATGTAGGCGTCACCACCCATATTTCTTTCTTGCGCTTTATCTGGCTTACCAAACGTCTTATCGCTGTAAGAGTGGTGTCTTTGGTGTTGTATAACGGTAATTTACTGATGCAGAAGAAATCATTTTTCACTTTAGTGTCCCTTTAAAGAGGTGCGGAGTAATAACAACTGAAGCCAAGCGATAGAAATACAGGCGGTTGCAGAGGTTTTCTCACATTTGTGTGTAAGTTTCAAAGACATCATCGTTTTTCATGGCGATACCGTTCTACGCAGGCATGTAGAAATGATTACTGTCGCGGTAAGCAATATACGTCGCCTCATATGCCTGGGGACGACCAAATGGCATGATGCTTATTTATATGTAAACAACTCCAGTGGAGTTTCATTTTATTCTTTTTAACTCGCTTGAACGAGTTAGCACACTTCAAGTCCTTAAGATGATGCGAACCACTTTCGAGAAAAATTCAAATGTGTAATCGACTGATTAAATGAATTTCTCAACTAAGCTGTAGGTTTTATTTCGCGGCACCTATAACAATTGGTAAATTGTAGCCAGTGAGACTGCAAGGCATGCCCACTACAAAAAAAGTTGACAGGATTTTTCAGATAAGCGCCATCAATCTTGCTGTAAAAGTGCCCTCTTGTTCCACTTACTTCTTTAACAAAACGCTGTTTTATGCAATGAAGCACAAAAGTAACTAGACGAGCAATATTTCGCGTTTCAAAGTTTAGGAATCAATCTCGAAACTGATGTGATCCTGTGAAATCGTTCCAAGTAGATGCGCCTTGTGAACTGTCCAGTTGCAATAAGTAAATTGCAATATGCATTTTGGGGTAACTAACTGAAATTTAATTAGTACTTTCCTTATTTATTCAGTCATGCAGTTCCCTTTTTTTTGCCAGCAATGTCCCCCTTGTGAGACTTCGGGCTCAAGGATCTGAATTGGGCTATCTGCCAGAGCTGATTATTAAATCTCGGTTAATGGCGCCGCAGAAACAACCGGCATAGTGCATTGCAGACAATTGAAACTGGTGTTTTGGAATTTGTTTAAAACATAACGTTATCATATCTGCTGCAAATATAGTAATTATTAGGTACCCATTTAATCATTACAAACTAATAATTTCTCAACAGAGCCAAAAACATTGGACGCTTGTACAAATTGGCATCCTGAACATGGCTACCCCCAACCACCAACCGGAAACTTTTAGGGTTTGTGATGCTCAGTTTCTGTGTAGTGGGTATTACCAGATCACCTACAGTTTAGGCCCGCACACAAGCCCTCATAATATCGCGCCCACTTGATGCTCCTGAAGCTGGGGAAACACATGAGAGCTCAGACATGAAACGGCGTGTCTTACACAAGCCATCGTATTTATTTGTGCAGTGCAATACGTAAGAAAAAAGATATGACAAACAGACGCGAACGATGCATCGCGCGCTGACTGTTTTACTTCTTTCCTTGTGTCCTTTCCTACATAGACTGAAGGTCAAGTGGCGGAGAACTCTACGAAGCACACTCGTGTACATTTAGTAGTGCCAACGATTAGTTTACAAATTTCTACCATTAGCTACAGGAACAGCAAATCGATCTTTGCCATTCGTGAACAACAACCTCATTAGTATGATCTACAGCAGGACAGACGGCACACGTAGGAAAGTTACAGCAGATGACACACAATACACACTTCATTTCACTTCGATACATCAAGGACCTCTTGATAGGGGCATTATATGAAAGGTGGGTACACAGGAGGCATAACATCCGGGGACAGGTACGCAATGAAGCCAACACTCATCAGCAATGTTCATCGCCAGTGAAATAGTCGCTCTTAATACACACGGTGCATTGCGACTCCGCTAGGCGCAGTCGTTACCCGGAGCTTGGAGTTCAACGTGAATATACAATGTTTCCAGAAAATAGAAGTAGTGCACATACAATTACCTACACACAGTAGAATGAAGCGTTCCCCGCATGTACTAGGCACAAATAGAGCGGTTCGTGCTTCAAAATTGACATGCTATGGTCTTTTCTTGCGTTGTTTCGGCTGGCTTGGTAGCTTCCTCTTGCGTCATTCCTGCACTTCCACTGGTCAAACGGAGCTAGAAGTCAACTACAACATACGTGAGTCGGTGCTTAAAATTCATGAGGGTTTGTTCCTCCTCATTCCGGGTCCTGTGCTCACGTGTCCGTCCGCAACATATAGACCATGTTAAATAGCAATACGCGTCTCTCGCATATTATGGCCATGAGGTTAAACACAGCGAATCTAAGGTAAATAATACTGCAAGAAAGATTATTTTAAAGGGTGGGTCCAACAGAACCCCCTTGTTAAATAATCAACCTAAACTCATACGTCTATGCGCTAAATGTGTGCTGTCAAGTTGCCTTCGCTTGGTGTGATAGTTTCTGTAGCTATGTGTTTAAAAGGCGAAAGGTTTTATGGTGCGGGGTCATGAGGAGAGAACTGCTGAACGAGCTATGTGTGTTCTAGGTGAGCCTAAATCAGGCTGTTCATTTAGGATTGCAACTTCAAGAGCCAGTGGACACGTTCTGACGTATCAGGAGGAGCAATGTGTCAGGGCACGTGGTAACAGGTGAGGCAAAATAAAAAAAGAAAAGATCTGGCGCTAAAGTGAATGGTAAATCTACCTTCATGTATACACCGATATAAAGAGACATTTCTTTCCGATTACATTGTTTACGTCAGCTTCTGGGGGCAAGACCCTTGTTCCACGAATGCGGTGGCATAGACGCAACATATGTCTGTGTTAAACCAGCTATTGATGCCCAAAACCGAGTTGGATGAGAAGTAACCTGTCCCAGCCGCCTAAAGATGCTACCGAAAAGGGGCTAAAACAGAATAGTACATCGCGTGGCATGTAGCGTGCTATGAGGGGTGCCTGCTAATAGCACAGGCACAGTTCCAGGAACAAGCCATGGAGGACTTGTGCATAACTTTGAAGAAATACTACCTAGGAACAGCTTATTAAATATAATACATGATTTTTGAGTATACCTTCTCCTAGCTTTAGCTAAGGCACGGCCGCTTTCGACGCAGAGTGATCCTCTATACTACTAAATCACGCCTCCCTTTTCACCCACATCGCCGCCCAGCATTGAAACGGTTCCCTCCCACCTAAGCCGTTACCTAGTTTAAACCACGTAAAACCCCTGTCTCTTATAGATTACAGACGATTTATTTTTACACAGACGGTAGCCAAGTACCAATTCAAGCTAACAAATGAAGACGAGAATATTGGAGTGACAGGGACTTTTAAGGATCAAATGACAAATCACAATCAGTAGTACTCGATGATCGTCCTGGCTGATGTTTTTTTCTGTTCCACGCGTCCAGCAGAAATCATGACATTCTTTTGCACTTACGCTTATTTCCGGCTCTCGCGCTAACAAACATTACCCATGTGGTTTTTAAAATCACGCACTACCGATCCAGACTGTGTGTTATCTTGCATTTTGTTTCAGCGCCTCGTAAGTGCCCACGAGCCGCCGATTATCAATTCTATGCAAAAAATCACAAAAGAGCTTGACAAAAGAAACAAGTAAAACCAGAAGAATTCTGATAATTCAAACATTTGGGAGATATCCTTTCTGTTCTCGTAATCACTGCGAACATTACCAACCATATCGCCTTCACAAGGAAGCAGTTTATTGTAGGGAGGAGAAGCAGTTTCGAATAGCCTTCGCAGGAGCTGGTCGTAGGCTGGAGCGAGGTTATAACTCTTTCGAACTGGAGTGGTCGTAAGTGTGAGTTTGAGCGCATCACGTGACTCCACAAAATTTTCCCTCACATTGTTGTCGCAACGCTGTTGTCCGCACAGCAAACACACGAAGCCTGGTCTGCTTGCGCAATCAAGGCATTCATTAGCGTAGTCAAAGAGGCGAGGAGTGTTTGTCTTATTCCCATAAAAAGCCTGTCTCAGTTTCTTTTCTAACGAGTTATGCGCGTAAGCGCTTTCCTTCTGTACGACTGAGCGGAAGCAGCTCTCCCTGATAAAGCACGGCTGAATTTCCCCTCTATCCAGTGCCATTTCAAGCTCTTCAACGGTGTCTACGTGGTCTGGAGGCTGTGTTACGGTCAGTCGAGACGTGAGCTCGCTGCGAATGTAGGAGGATAAGGGCAGAATTCCAAGAAGCCATGCTGTCAATGTTATAAAAATCCCTGTCCTAGCAAAATTCACGCTCCTCCTTCCATAACCCGTGTCCACGGGTGCAGAGGTAGCCAGGAAAGACGCGACCAAGAAGACTCCAGAGTCCATAAATGCATCGAAGTGGAAACCGCCGTATCTGAAGTAGTCGAAAACGCTCAAAGCAATCCATACTGTAAGCGTAATGACTAGTAGGAGTAGAAGCCCCACGGGGGATCCTACAATGAGCGCGAAAAATGACATCTTGACCGGGGTATTATCTCTGTGGACGTAGAATGTTTGGTGCGTGTATGCTAAGGGTTGGGGATAAAAGAAGAGACGAAAAAATGTTTCCTCCAGTCTTACAGGCGATACAAGAATGTCAGCGCTTCCGTTAATAGTAGCGCTAACCCCCTCTACCGCAGTCGAATACAATTTGTATCTGAGTGTTGCATTAATAGCGACAAGCGCGGCAAATATGTCTGGAAATGGGTGGAAATTACAGCTCACGTTTCTTGAGCCTCTGTCTACTACAATGACCACGCATGCCAGGAAAATTTTTCTGCCGGAAAATGCCGAAGCAAATGTTATCTTATGACTGGCGTCAAATTTACCAGACCTCCGAGAAACTATAGTTGCCCCAGTCAATGAAACACATACTTGATCCTTCTGTATTGCGTTAATAATAGTAGTCTTTCTGCAAGTCTGAGCCGTGTGGTTTATAGATTGAAGATCTTTCTTTGACGTTTTTTGAAAAGGCAAGATTATCCAGTCCGACAAATAAGCTAAGATCGGATATTTCTTTACCGTTTCCAAACACCTTGCTTCTTTTTCTGGCTCAGCTAGAACAAAAACTATACTCTTCACGATGTTATCTGTCCTTGTCAGAACCCTCTTCAAAAACCCATTATTGGGATAAGACCAGAGTGTCCACGTTTTAGGAAGGGCCGACAAAAGCGGGTGTTTGTACTTTTCTCTGTCCGTGCAGGCCAAGAACATGACATCAACTCGATTATCTATCCAATATTCGAGAATATCAGGATCAGTTTCAGAATATTCTTGATGATATGGTTGCTCACTCCATGCTGTATAGCTGCAAAATGCTAGTAAGGCAAACGTGGATGTTGCAGAAATCTTCATTGTTAAGTGATTGTAACATTAATATCCCATCCACTTTAGTCGTTATGCGTGAAGGAGAGTGCATGAAGCAACTTCCATGAAGGAATAAATTCGTGTAGCTGGGCTAAACTTGTTGGTATACATGACCTTGGTTTAATGCTGGTGCTTATGTTCTTGCAAGACCTGAATGTCTGCCTTCACTAGGTGAACGGAAATGTTCCAGTCTTGCAAGAAAACAAAAAATAAATGTCCCTTTTCTTATTCAAGCACGCTCAAAAACATTCAACTTCTATAAGTGCGACCCGAATGTTGTTATCAAAAATATTACTCACGTTGTTTTGCCACTTTAACATTTGGCGCACCGGAAATCATGGTTAGGCCGAACCCTGCCAGTACACTACTTGAAGAGGTAGTAGAGGTTCTATAAAACTACACAAGCGTCAATTACCACATATGAAATTGAATCACACATTTTTGTAGAAATAATCGCGAATTCCAGCAGTAACAACGTGGTCCTGGGGAAGTACAGAAATGTTGACGTTCTCCGGTCCTTACTGATTACTCGTTCGACGATTTCTTGGACGTTTCTGTTGCAAGCACGTGAACGCGTGGAGTGGTAGGAAGTAGTTGTGTCAAACACTCTGACAACTTGAAGAAGTATTGACCGCTGTGGCTACCACGATTTTTAGCCACGCATCATAAGGATACATGACCTGATTAAAGCCGGGGCCATCATAGTAAGTGCAAGGACAGAGTTCAGTGATGTGACAACTATGGAGGCCGGCCGGCCCTGCTGGCTGTTACGCGCTGAAAGTCGATTTGCTGTCGCAGTCTCGTGCATCAGGCGATCTCAAGACAAGGACCGTCTTGTCAGCGGTCAAGTACGAATGGACGTCACTGTGAACGGACCAAGATATTTATATATCGCAGCGCTCGCTGAAACGACAGTTACATATTTCCCCCGCTGTTACAAAATGTAAATGGGCGCCCTCTCACAGAGCCCCCAGTGCGTAAATCAAGAAGCCATTTCAGACCAAGCTTTTTTTCATACGAGACTACAAATTATTGCATGCACTTGTAGGCATGCGCACTGAGTGCTGTCCATTTGGAGCTGTTTACGGACACTCTAGGTAAAAGCATGTCATCAATGTTGTGAACGAGCGCTTGAAGCGCTCATCAGTTATCGAGCGCGTAAGTCTTCAATGTTTGCGTGCATATCACTGCAGTCCTTAGAGCCACTGCCGCTCAAGGACTTCTGCAGGCCTATCATTCTTACCCGTTACGTTGTTCCCAATCGAAGTGCGCACAACAGTAGACACGCTACTAAGAGCCTTCATTCTCGCTCGTTGAGGGCAAATTAAACAAGACCTGTGCTTTCCCGAAGTTCGTCAGCTATATGCCCGGTATACTTTCACTCTAAACGCAAAGTATAGGAAAATACAACTCGCTGTCCTGACGACGATATTGTGGACGTGGAAAGAAAGGCCGCCAATCGCAAGCTTAAATTCTCGCAATAGCTGGCCATGCATTGAAATTTTCGCAATCACAAGGAGAATGTGTGTAGCAGTAGTCTTCTTACCGCAAAGCTGTGTATGCGTAGTTTCCAGCGGATCGATATGCCTAGACCAAAAACATGTGCCGATCCTCAAGATTGTGCAATACCGGGTCAAGCAGGCCCACTAACTTCTAAAAACGGGTTTAATATCTTGGTTACAAATACAAGCCATATTAGATATTAGGCTGATAAGTTCTGCAGATGTACAGCTTTGTGCTTTCTCGGTGGCTGACGACGCGACCAGTTGCTTCTACGGGAGAACGCTGCCAGCCTAACTATAAGCTTGAATTTCCCGTTTATCGTGTTTGGGTAAGTTTCTTTGCACTTTTTATATAATGTAACCTAAAGGGAGTGTGGAAGATGGAAAATTTTGCTAGCGCCGCAGGGCTGCGATGTCCTGGGAATGTGGGACGTTGATCAACGCAGGATCGCCTTGGCTACGGTAAAGCAGCGTGGTGTGGTGAGCGTTTGTTCTACGTGCAGGGATTCGTTAGTTAAAGGTTTCCTGCCGCGTCTTGCTACAAAACATGGGCGTGTATAACCCCACAGTGCGTCATCATCATTTTCCGAGGCTCAACATCGCGGAGGAGCAACTAATCGTGCCTCGCCTTCCATTTATGTGCATACGGAGTTTGACGCCCGACAATGGCCAGTTCGCCATTACGGGCCCTACATACACAGCTTCGCTGGTCATCGACCTTCACAGAATGAAATAGCGATAAACTTATGAAGGTCACTTTATCACTAACTGCAAATTTCACGTTAGGGCTGCCCGTCCATGTAGTCGAGCTTCAAAGTTCTATGCTAGCAATCCTACACTCTAACCACGGTAACTTAAAGTAAGAGTGCCGATTTTTCAAATTTCTTGTATCAATAAATAAAAATTACCTCAATAAAAACATGAAGAAAGGGGGTTAACCGAGGGGCCCGATTTTTATTAGTCATATCATAAGAACCAACAAACACTGACAGCAAGGTCAACATAGGGGAAATTACTTGTGCTGAATAAACGAAATAAAGAAACGATAAATTAATGGAAATTACAGTGGATGAAAAAACAACTTGCCGCAGTTGGGAACCGAACCCACAACCTTCGCATTTCGCGTGCGATGCTCTACCAATTGAGCTACCGCGGCGCCGTTTTCCCAGCCACTTTCTTGGGTATTTATGTGTCCTAGTAGAACCCTGGGAGTGTTAGCCAGTGCCACCACTCACAGACCTTGGCGGCGGACGTGGAACGTCTTTTTTGCCGCAGGTGTCGCGAGAACGTGACCTTTTAGGGTGAAGGAAACTGGTCAATAAACCCACATATGCTACCTGAAGGCATCAATGTTGCCGGATTCGAGACCCTCGTTATGTAATAACAAGAAGAAAGGGGGTTAACCGAGAGGCCCGATTTTTATTAGTCATATCATAAGAAGCCAACAAACACTGATACCAAGGACAACATAGGGGAAATTACTTGTACTTAAGAAATGAAATAAAGAAACGATAAATTAATGGAAATTGAAGTGGATGAAAAAACAACTTGCCGCAGGTGGGAACCGAAGCCACAATCTTCGCATTTCGCGAAATGCGAAGGTTCTGGGTTCGGTTCCCACCTGCGGCAAGTTGTTTTTTCATCCACTTTAATTTCTATTAATTTATCGTTTCTTTATTTCATTTCTTAAGTACAAGTAATTTCCCCTATGTTGTCCTTGGTGTCAGTGTTTGTTGGCTTCTTATGATATCAATAAAAACATGCCGTTTATAGAGGTATGAATTTATCTCAGGAACGCGATAGAATGTAAATGTATACCCTGACAGGGCAACTTATATTACAAATGCGAAGTTTCAAAATTTTCCATATTACGAGGAATGTACTCTTTATTTCATAATACATTCATTAATACAACTGCTATTATATACAAGTAATATTTCAGTTCTGGCAATCTTGCCTTGAATGTAGGTATTCACCGCGCCTGCAAATTAAGCGTTACAAACAATGCGGAGTGTTTTCTCTACGCGTCTAAGGCTTACGAGGCTCCTTTTTTTAGAATTCTAGCTGTTGAGTATTCGAAATGCATTTATTCACTATTATCCAGCGACTCTCACCAGTTCCATCACATCATAAATAAAGGTAACTTGAAATAACGTGAGCTTACGCATTATAGTGTGCCACAGCAAGTGACGATAAGTGTTTGACTTATGCAATAAACACTACTAGAGAAAACGTTGAGACTCAAACAGCCGTGCATTTGGTGTTGCAACCTAACCAATCCTTTTAAGTTCCGTAACCTTTCACTGGCATGGATTTTGAGATTTAAATACCCTTTACGTAGCTAAATATCTTTGGCAAATGTAATAATTTAATTTCAGGCTGTGAGCAGCATCTAGGCTTTTCTCAATTGAGGAAGAAAACTGCGTAGATCTTTGCAGGATCAAGTACGGATTCCTGCTCCCAAAATATGTATATGTATAGCCTTCTTTGAAAACAGGGGGTTATTGTTGCAAAACTTACTCAACCTATTTAAAACATCCCAATAAATGAAAATATTTCAACATGAGCTCATTTTAACTCATATGATGCAGAGTTCAATTTGGAGCAAATCTACTGCTAACGATATTAGAAACAAAGGTATGCAAATTGTGTGAATCGTAATACTTATTGCACCTCTTGAAAATTCTGAACAATGCGTAGCCAGTAAGCGAAATAAACAACACCTAGCCATTTTTCTTTCAGGTAAGCTGAATGTGCAGAACAGTATTCAGAAGTTGTACAGTTCTTCTGCAAGTACATATCAAGCACATTGTGAGAAAAGGTTTAGAACACCAATTTGCAATTCCATTAATTCTCACACCTCCATGCATGCAGGTTGATGGTAAAAGCAGGTGCCTCGTGGTGGCCACGACAAATTTTGCATTCCACGAGTGGTTTCCTGTAAGTGCAGATTCAATGGAATTCTGGGGTTTTACGTGCCAAAGCCACGATTTGATTATGAGGCACGCCGTAATGAGGGACTACCGATTTATTTTACAACCAGGTGATCTTTATCGTGCGTCCAATGCACGGGGCACGGGTGTGTTGTGGCGAAGTCATTAAGTCGCTCGTTGCTCATGCATCCCACACAGACGGTAAGCCAGCGAAGCTGAAATATGCGGCCCTGGTGTTTATGTTGATGCCGCCGTAGTCGCTGCTCTGCCGCGCGGGTCCGAACTGCCGGATCCCCGGCCCACGTCGCCACTGGCGAGCGTCGACGGCGTAATCTGGCCCCTTTTGCTTCCCTTCGGAACTAGCCCGGCCGCTTCGGCTCGACACCGACAAGCTCTCTGCCGCTCCTAGTCTAGACGCGGTTGCTCGCAAGCCAGCTGCTCCTCTGGAGAACTGTGAGTGAGTTAGTGATGTACATAAAGGAAAGACGCTTGATTCTGCGAGAACTAAGCATGCGCAGTCGTCCTATTGCGATGTTAGAAGAGAAACTGCTGCGCGCGCGCTCTACTGCGAGAGAGATACCACGCCACTATCGGCGAAACCATTGGCAAGCCACACTTTTCGCCGGAGGGTTTCTGTGGTCGGACCGCGAGCGTTTCGACTACGCATATACAGATTTGCTGTAAAAATTCTCGGCGCCAACCACGCAAACGCGCCAGCGCCGCTGCTCGCGCGTTCGTCACTGTCGTCCTTTTGCATGTCGGCACCGTTGGCGAAAAAGCTATCATCATAGGTAATGGCTACAGCGACGTCGTCATCTACGGCTGGCTCCGTTGCCACTCATCATTCAAGCGTAGAATTTCGCTTCTTTCGTCGTAATGGGGAGGCCACGTTTACCATCGGGCCATTGGTATGAGCCATCGTTTCAGGCGGCATGAGCTTAAGGGCGTTTCTGTGGTCGGACCGCGAGCGTTTCACCTAGGCATATACAGCTTTCTTGTAAGATACGCGGAGTCTGCTTGAGTGATGAAAAAAAAGTTATTAAGATTCATGGCCCGATTCATGGCCAATCCCCCGTAGTGGGTTGTGCTATAACTACAGCCACCAAACCAATCCAAACCAAAATTTGGCACGAGCGAGTGTCAGCCTGGCTGCCTGGCTCCAGTGTAAATAGCGTGTAAATAGCACCTTTCGTCTGTGCCTTTCCACACGTAACGTTTATGGTGGAAGTCAGTGATGCCCGTCCTCACCAAGGTACTCCGAAGTGGTCGGCACACCGAGCTTGTCTCCATGCCTCCCGGCGACGAGGCCGCCTCTGCAACGGCTTCGGCTTGTCCGACTGCTCCAATCGTCACGGTTGCCCCACATCGTGACCCAGGTGTGTTCTCTGGCCTGGAGGGACAGGATGTCGACGACTGGATCAAGCTCTATGAACATGCCAGCGCTAATAACAGGTGGGACCCAACGATTATGCTCGCCAATGTCATCTTTTATCTCGGCGGCACTCCATATCGGCGGATCATATGTCCGAAGCAGATGAAGTGGCACATGTGCTAAAAGGCATCGCCGACGACGCTTTCAATTTGCTTGTTTTCCGCAACGTCTCAACCATCGACGCCATTATAAAAGAATGCCGTCGCCTTTAACAGGCTAAGAGCCGCCGTATCTCACACCACATTGCGCGGCTACCCAGCACTGCTGCTACGTCGACATGTGAGGGTCGACCGCGTCAGACCACCACCTGTGACGACGTCATCCATATTGTTCGCCGCGAACTCGAGGCCTCCTGTTCGTCAGCGTTCTCCACGACGCCTCCCGATCCGCCAGCAACCACCATTGCGATGATTCAGGCTGTCGTCAGACAGGAATTTGAAAAAAAATGGGTGTGAACACCCTATGTTCCACGTCTCGACCCAGCGTTCCCCAGGTATCTAGCGGCGCTCCTCGTCCCCGTCAGTCCTTTTCTGCCACATCTCGCCGCAACCCGTCCGAATGGCGTACCCCTGATGACAGGCCGATCTGTTTCCACTGCTGTCGCATCGGCCACATCGCCCGTCACTGCCGCAACCGATGACCACCACCTCCCCGGACTTACGCTGCCACTTATTCCCGCACCTTTGTACCTTCTGTACCCTATGCCACCCGCCATGAACCGACTACCACTGATTCCCCTGCTCCGAACCTTCGCTACAGCCACTCGCCCACACCTCGACGCCACCAGTCTCGTTTGCCCCAACACCGCCGCTTTTCTAAGCCGCCTATCGCCTCCCGGACCCAGTCCGAAAACTAGGCACTGCAGGTTCGGGAGGTGAAGCTGCGTTGTCGACACTGCCCTCAAATCCTCTGCTCACGCTACCTACTAACCGAAATCTTCTTGACGTTGACGTTGACGGCTATGCTGTCACGGCACTCGTCGATACAGGAGCACACCTTTCTATTATGAGTGCTGCCTTCCGACGACGACTAAACAAGCTCCTCACCCCAGCGTCGGCACGCGTAGTCCGCGTTGCGAATGGCGGTACTGTGCCTATCATCGGCATGTGTACGGCACGTGTCAGCATCGCCGGCCGCCACACTCCTGTCCTCTTCACCGTAATTGCTCATTGCCCCCACGACCTTATTCTCGGCCTCGATTTTCTCTCCACCCATTCTGCTCTTATTTACTGCTCTTCCAGTATTCTTCCCCTTGAGTTGCCGATGTTCGCAGAACCTTCTGACGCTTACGCTCCACCGGCTTTCTTCGCCTGCCGCCAAATCCATAGCCTACATTGAACTGTTGTCTTTCCCACCAGTTCCTCATGGCGAGTACCTCGTCACTCCTCTGCCCGACATCTCCATACAGTATGACGTCACCGTGCCTCACAGTATACTTACTATTACTGCGAACCACACTTGCATGCCTGTCTGTAACTTTGGATTGGCAAAGCAAATTCTACCGCAAGGTGTTTGCCTTGCCACCATTGATTGTCTCGGCGACCAATACGTGGCAGCGTTATAGATCGATGGTCCTCGCGAGCTTAGCATGCCCCTCGCGCCTGCCTCGGGCGTCGATCCCAACATAAAGAAAATGGTTGCGACGGACCTGTCCTCTACGCAGGCTGAAGACCTTTGCGAAGTATTATCGTCCTACCACGATATTTTCGATTTCGACGATCGCCCTTTAGGTCAGACGCTCGCGGTCAAGCATCGCATCCTTACTGGCGATGCTGCGCCTATTCACCGACGACCGTATCGACTTTTTGTGTCGGAACGCCGAGTAATTCATGATGAAGTGAACAAAATGCTCGATAAAAACGTCATTGAGCCTTCATCGAGTCCCTGGGCGTCACCTGTGGTGTTGGTTAAGAAGAAGGACAGCACGTGGCGCTTCTGTGTAGACTACCGTCACCTGAACAGCATTACAAAAAAGGACGTCTACCCGCTCCCACGCATAGACGACGCCCTTGACTGCCTGCGCGGTTCCAGCTATTTCTCGTCTATTGATCTTCGTTCGGGATATTGGCAGATTGCTGTTGACGATATGGATAGAGAAAAAAACCGCGTTCATTACACCTGAAGGCCTATACCAACTTAAAGTCATGCCGTTTGGATTATGCAACGCCCCTGCCACCTTTGAGCGTATGATCGACTCCTTGCTCCAAGGTTTCAAATCGTCCACATGCCTCTGCTACCTCGACGACGTCATCGTCTTCTCGCCAACTTTCGACACTCTCCTTGAGCGTCTCAAAAGTATACTTGATGTTTTTCGAAAGGCGTAGCTGCAACTTAACTCTTCCGAATGTCATTTTGGCCACCGACAAATTACTCTTATGGGCTATCTCGTTGACGCTTCCGGAGCACAGCCTGACCCCGACAAAACTCGCGCTGTCCGAGAGTTTCCGGTTCCGAAGACAGCCGCAGACGTTCGAAGTTTTGTAGGGCTGTGCTCGTACTTTCGTCGTTTTGTTCCAGATATTGCGACAATTGCTAGGCCCCTAACTAATATTTTAAAGAAAGGCGTCCAATTCTCGTGGGGTACTGCAGAAGCCGCCGTCTTCTCTCGTCTCTTCACTCTTCTAACCTCACTACCCATTCTCGCCCACTGCGACCCTGATGCGCCTACAGGATTACGTACAGATGCCAGCGGTCATGGCGTAGGTGCCGTCTTAGCCTAGCGTCAGCGTGGCAAGGATCGCGTTATTGCTTATGAGAGCCGCCTCCTAGCACCATCGGAGCGCAACTATTTCATTACGGAACGCGAATTCCTTGCTGTTGTTTGGGCGGTTGCGAAGTTCCGTCCTTACCTTTACGGTCGCCCTTTTTCCGTAGTCACTGACCATCATGCTCTCTACTGGCTCTCATCTCTAAAAGATCCTACAGGCGGGCTTGGTCGATGGGCTTTGAGGCTACAGGAATTTTCATATTCCGTGGTGTACAAGTCTGGCTGCCTGCACCAAGACGCTGAAAGCTTGTCGCGTTACCCTGTTGACGACTCTGACTCCACCAATATTGCCAGTGCTTCTTGCGTATTCTCTGCATCCCAGCTGCTTCATTTCGCCGACAAGCAACGCCGTGATGCCTACATCAGAGCACTCATCGACCGTTTTGAACACTCTCCGGCCGGTGCTGCTCTACGCCTCTTCGTCCTCCACGACGGTATTCTGTACCGTCGCAACCATCATCCGGACGGCTCTAGGTTCCTGATTTTAGTAACTAAACACCTCCGCTCCACCGTTCTAGAAGACCTTCACGACGCACCAACGGCAGGACACCTCGTCGTATCTCGAACCTATGACCGTGTACGTCGCCGTTTTTTCTGGCCGGGTCTTGCCCGTTCCGTACGACGTTACGTCGCCGCTTGTGAACTTTGCCAACGACGCAAGACGCCTTCCCAGCTCCCTGCTGGTTACCTGCAGCCGCTCGACATCCCTGCCGAGCCCTTCCATCGTGTCGGCTTGGACCTTCTCGGCCCATTTCAGGAATCTACATCAGGAAACAAGTGGGTTGCAGTCGCGGCGGATTACGCGACCCTCTACGCCGTAACCCGTGTTCTTCCGACCAGTTGTGCAAGTGATGTTGCGGACTTCCTCCTACATGAAATAATTTTGATGCATGGTGTTCCGCGTCAATTGCTTACAGACCGCGGCCGCACCTTTTTGGCCAAAGTCATTGACAACATCATACGTGCCTGCTCAATACAGCATAAGTTTACCACCTCCTACCTCCCCCAATCTAACGGCCTCACTGAGCGTTTGAACCGCACCCTTACAGACATGCTTACAGACAGCTCCTCAAGGCCGGTGAGCTTCTGCGCCCGTGGCCAGCATGAGAACAGTCGGGCTACGGGCACGAGTTCTACGCCAGTTGCCGGGCCAGAACGCCGCCCCCGTTGGTCGTGCCGCCTGCTGCCCGAGGCCGGCGTTCGAGCTTCTGTGCCCGTGGGCAAGACGAGAGCAGTCGGGCTATGGGCCCGAGCTGTACACCGAGCTGCCCGGCCAGAACGCCGCCGCCGTCTGCTCGTGCCATCAAGCCGCCTGCTTTACCTCTCCAAGCCAGAGAAAGGCGTTGGCCAGAGCTGGCGCGCTCCGGTCGCCCGGTCTGCCATTCTTCACCCCGACCTTTGGTGAGACCGCCGCAACTCCTTTCGCTAACTTGTCGCCGCGTCTCCGTATCGAGACTGTTATGCGTCCCTGCCGTCGTGGCGAACCCGGACTCGCGCACTAGTTAGCTTCACAAATGTGTCTTACCACCGTGATGTCTATTTGAGTGTTTATTTTATTCTTTCTATTTCTTTCTTTCATTTATTTTAAGCCTTCTTTAGTTCCATTAAAAGTTTGTGTGTGTGTTCGAAACCAACGGCTTTGTCCTCAATTGGGTTCTCAGAGGCTCCGCCTAAGAGAACCGTTAAAACCTTTGAGTACACGAACCTTTGTCAATGTTTAGGCATCACAGTGTTGAAGCCGCGCGTGTGTTGCCTGCGGTCGATCTCGAAAGTGGAAATCGGTGCGTAGTGATGAAGTTGTTTCCACCCACCCTCGTTGCTCAGTGGCTATTGTGTTATGCTGTTGAGCACGAGGTCGAATCCCGGTCACGGCGGCCGCTTTTCGATGGAGGTGAAAGGCGAAAACACCCATGGTACGTACATTTAGGTGTACGTTAAAGAATCCCAGGTGGTCAAAATTTCCGCACTCCTCCACTACGCTGCAGTCATCGGGGCGTCGACCGGTGCAACGAGAACTGCGGGGAGTGTGCGGACTCTAGGGGCCCATTGAGCCGAGGAAGTGACCATTGCCCTGGCCATCGCCGACCCCGAGTGCACAACTGTGCTCTGTGATTCTAGGACGGCAGTGAGAAAATACGCCAGAGCAAGGGTGTGTTTTGAAGCCGCGCGTGTGTTGCGTGCAGTCGATCTCGCAAGTGCGAATCGGTGCGTAGTGATAAAGTTGTTTCCACCCGCCGTGGTTGCTCAGTGGCTATGGTGTTGTGTTGCTGAGCACGAGGTCGCGTGATCGAATCCCGGTCACGGCGGCCGCTTTTTGATGGAGGCGAAATGCGAAAAAACCCATGGTACTTACATTTAGGTGCACGTAGCGGGCGCGCTGCCAAAGCTGTGGAAGACAGCCAAGACCATTCTGATCCCCACGCCCGTGAAGCCGCCCGACTCGGATAACCTCCGGCCCATCTCGCTCACGTCCTGCGTGGGCAAGGTGCTGGAGCACGTCCTGCTCAACAGGCGGCAAGACTACCCGGAACGAGGAGGGCTGTACCCGGCAGCTTTGATCGGCTTCAGAGAGCACCTCAGCACGCAGGACATGATGCTGCAGCTCAAACACCAAATCATCGATGATGGCGGCAGCTCCCGCGACAACAAAGCAATCCTAGCGCTCGACCTACAGAGCGCCTTCGATACGGTGAAACACTCGGCGAGTCTGTCCCAAGTCTCCAAGCTCAACATGGGCGAAAGATCCTGCAACTACATCAAGGGCTTTCTCACGGACAGGACCGTCGAGCTACGAGCAGGCGACCTACAGACGCAAGACAAGAAGCTCAGCAGCACCGGCACACCGCAGGAATCGGTCATTTCGCCAATGCTGTTCAACCTGGTAATGATCGTAGTGGCCGAAAAGCTCGGGAACATCGAAGATGTCAGGCGTACTATCTACGCGGACGATATAACGCTGTGGGTGTCCGGTGGCAGCGACGCCCACACCGAGGGCGCGGTGCAAGCCGCCATCGACGCAATAGAAGACCAGCTGGAAGGCACCGGACTGAGATGTTCGCCGAGCAAATCGGAGCTTCTGATACTCCCACCTACTAAAAACAGCAGAGGCAAGACCAGATAACATGAAAACGAGAAAAAAACCAGAATTGTAACCAAATCCGGCAACGTGATCCCCGAGGTCGGCAAAATTAGGATCCTAGACACGGTCATCGAGAAGCACGGAAGAAACGGCGAAACCATCACCCGTCTCAAGGCATAAGCAGCCAACGCGATTCGCCTCCTGAAACGAGTCACTTCCCGGAAGGCTGGCATGAGAGAGGAGAGCCTAATTAGGCTCGTCCACTCCTTCGTCATCCGCCATGTCGCGTATGCTGCAGCCTACCACAGACGGCTGCAACGCGAACGTAAAAAAATCAACGTGCTCATCAGAAGAGCGTAAAAGACGGCGCTGGGCCTGTTCGGGTCCATGAACACAACCCGCTTGTTCCAACTCGGAATACACAATACGCTCGAAGAAATAGCCGAAGCGCAACGGACCTCTCAACTGGAGCGGCTGTCCATGACCAAAGCCGGGAGGAAGATACTGGATGATCTGGGTATTGGACACTCGAACGAGGTGGAGATAAAGCTCCCCGTCCAAGAAGAGGTCCGACGCCAGACCAGAATCGACCCCATACCGAAGAATATGAATCCCGAGTTCAACAAGGGAAGAAAAGCGGCGAGGGCCAAGGCTCTCATCGACCAGCATGCCAACGACGAACACGCGCGGTACGTAGACGCGGCCGAATACCCACGGAATGCCTTCGCAGCGTTCGTGATAAAGGCGTCAACCGGCGCCACGAGGACGGCAGCGAGCGTGAGAAGCGCCGGAGCGGAACAAGCGGAGGAGGTAGCCACCGCCCTGGCCATCGCCGACGGAGACTGTCACACCATGCTGAGTGACTCGAGACAGGCAGTGCAAAACTTCGCCAAAGGCCAAATCTGCAGGGAGGCTGAGCGCGCACTGCGAGCGGTCAAACTACAAGAACGAGAAGTACGACTCAAGTGGTTCCCGGCACTCGCGGGCGACGCGTCGGAACGCAATGAGAACCATAATGGGACGGCACACGCAGCGGCGCGAGCGCTAACCAACCGCGCCCCGGCGACAGGCCGTCCGACGTGGTTCGGAACCAAGGAGCGCATGACGGATTACAATGAAATGACGAAGGCCTACCGCCTGGCTCGCAGGACTCTCCCACCCCCGCACCCGAGGCTGGGTCGAGCGAAGGCGGTAGTACTGAGACAGCTCCAGACCGGATCGCTACCGAGCCCTAGACTGATGAATCGCATGTACCCTGAGACATCTCCGACCGATAAGTGCAGATTCTGCAGGAGGGAGACCGCAGACTACACGCACATATTGTGGGACTGCGTTAAAAATCCAGAAGAAGCAAAATCAAGAACGCTCCCACCGCGGCTCGAGGCAGCCGCGAAGAGCTACGACCGAGACGAACAGCTCTGGGCCGTCCAGCAGGCCTTCGAGGCGCGCGAAAGGCACGGACCCAGTGAGCCGGCAACAGTGAGCGGAGACCCGCGCCGAGTAACGGCGACTTCGTAGATGACGTAGGCTCTCGTCGGGGCGCGCGAGCGCCCAAGTGCAGGCATAAATAATGTTGCCTCCAATCCAATCCACTACGGCGTGCCTCATAGCCAGAAAGTGGTTTTGGCACGTAAAACCCTATAGTTAAACACAAAATTTGTTTCCGGCGCACATGGGCAGTGATGTATCGGATCGCGGCAAGGCAAACAACAACGAGACGGCGAACGCGGTGCAGCGAGGACTAACCAACCGTGCCGCTGCTATTGCGGTCGACCCGTCGTTGTGGTGGGAAACCAAGGACAGAATGACCTCCTACAACGAAATTGTGAAGTGGTACCGACTAGAGAGAAGTACTATGCCGCCTCCTCATCCGGGCGTGACCGTATGGAAGCGGTATTATACCGACAACTTCAGACGCGGTCCTTATTCACCCCGGTGCTAATGAGACACGTGTGTTCGAGTGTTTATGTTAGTAACCTGTGTTGTGTGTGCCGAAAGGAAAGAGCCACTGCAGCTCACATCCTTTGGGACTCTTCCAAGAACCTGCATGAACCTGCAACGATGACGATCCCGCCGGGGCTCGAGGCCACAATTAGGTGGTCCGATTACGAGGTCCAAGCCCAGGCCGTCCAGCAGATATCGACGACCTACGAAAGGCAACGACCGAGCAAAACCGGAGGGAGGCTGCCACCCCAGAAGAGGGGCAGGTGTGGTCGATCAAAGGGAGCAGTGCGCCCACGGGCGGAGTAGAGGCGCCGCACGCCGGGAAGACGTCATGGTCACGTTACGGTGACACCTCCCTTACAGGGAAAGTCTAATCGTTCCGCAGGCATTCCTTATAAAGTTGTTTAGCTCACTCGCTCGTTCCATGCGTGGTTGAATCGCCTTACATATGTTTTCCCAACCAACATCGTGGATTCGAGTGCCTCCATTAACTAAAACTTAATTAGATGTCCTTTAATGACCTTCGCTTCAATTAACACCAAAAGTCATGGATTCGACTCCCCCAAAAGTGTTGGGTTCTAAAGCCTTATCTCCATCTTATTTACCCTGTGTTAATTACCTTCTCCTTAAACCAAACGTAGTCGACTCGACAAACGACCTCCACAATACCAATGGGCATCCAAATTGCAGATATGGCCTGTTCACCCATATCCCCCAGTTGAGTCGTGGGTTCGAGCGCCTTAATTCGCCTTAACACCACAGGTAGCGGGCTGGACTCCCAACGATGGTGCGAGATCGCCTGGCGTCACCTCTAGACCCGAACCTTTCCTTGCCCTGTCATGTCATCGAACCATGCTGCTGCCTGTGCGGCGATGTTGCCTCGCTGAAGTTGTACTTGAGATGCCACGACCTGTTTGACTCATCGCGTTGGGGAGACTCGTACTTTAATGGGGCTGGGTGTTTGGAGGCTATGCATCAGACACCTCCTGATGGAAACCTCAGCGAATACCAGCGGCGGATGTGAAGTACGCACTAACCGAAACGTTAAACACCACCTCCGTTATATGGGTCACAATAACATCATTCTGTTAAAGTGCGCGAGATTACTATAAAAATCACCGCCAATCCTTTCCTGTGAAGTAGTTGGTCAGCAAAGTTGTAGATATGTTGCGCCTAATCCAGGGTAACTTGTCAAATATAGTTCCCATGATGTTCGGTCATTACGCACATTGTTATTGAATGTGATATATGACACAGGCACACGTTTTAATGCAGTTTACAAAACCTTCAATTTATTTATTATTTTTGAATTTCTCCTATACCAGCTGTGCGGTCGCTATGATACACAGTGATATTTTCCGTTCTAATTTGACAGACAGACAGACAGACAGACAGACAACGAACTTTATTTAATCCTGAGGAGCTACCAGGACCTCCTAACGGGTGGCCATTGTAGCCGCTGGCCGCGCCCACGTAAAGGACAGAACGCCGTGACGCTCCGCTCTTTCCTGGGCCCTCTGGATAGCCTGGGCTTGCTTTCGGAGTACCGTGCTTCTGATGGCCTCCTCCCATTCGGCTTCGCTGGAGAGGAAGTCGTTAGGCAAC
Organism: Dermacentor variabilis; assembly: GCF_050947875.1. NCBI lineage: Eukaryota > Metazoa > Arthropoda > Arachnida > Ixodida > Ixodidae > Dermacentor > Dermacentor variabilis. The sequence goes on along the minus strand of NC_134574.1, from coordinate 72,854,338 downwards.
GCGGGACATCGCCAGAGCATGTGAGCCAATGAGCAAAAGGTTTCAGTGCAGTCGGGACAACTAGGGTCCACATCCGAGTACATCCTACTGAGGAATCCCCGCGACGGGAAAGATCCCGTCTGCAGCATTCTAAGTGTAGTGTTTGGCCTAAGTTAAGTCGATGCTTGACCCACGTAGGGAAGTTCGTTCACTGGTTCATTCAACCACTTCTTGCTTCCAGTTTTGGGATGTTTCCGTTAAAGTCTCCGCTACTGACCGCCGGCTTAGTGACTGGCAGCAGCGTACGTTGATCAACACGGAAGTGCGCCCGCCATGTGATCAGTCATGAGATTTGACGGCTTTTTTTTATTTCTGTATATTGTACCGAAAGAAGGCTGTACTGTATGTTGGCTTCGCGCCTTTACCTTAAGGGAATGTCGGCTATTGTTCCTGGCACTGCACAGTCGCAGGAATCAGCCTACGTGAGTTTTCTGTCGACGTAAAGGACGCGAAAAAATACCGGGATCATACCCATATGAAAGTGAACAATGAGTTTCTGTAATGACCGTCATATGTTCCTAATGTGACATCACGATGATCAAAACGTGAACAAGGTGAATGCAGGTGTAAACATTTCGACAAGTGGGCACCCTCACTCGCTGGTTTGACGAGGATGGGCAAGTCCGCGTTGGGAATGGTGACATCGATGTCATAAATTACACCTGCTGTGGATGCATCATCAATCGGGATATAGGAACGCACTTTGATGCGCCCTAGCTCCGAGATTTGCTCCAATTTTTTTAGCGCTTCGATTGCTTGGACATTTTTTCCTGTATTTATTCGAATGTCCTTAATTTCATTCGGCACGAACTCTTCCAAGAAAACGGATAGTTCTTGCCTGTTTAGCAGTCGGAGTTTGCTTGAGGGTTCCACGGGTACGAACGCGATGGCGTGAGGCCAGCGTTCATGCCTTGACTTCCGAGTCGCCGTGCTCGGTTGCGTTGATGTATTCGTGCGGACAGTCCTCCTTACGGCCCCCTTTTTGCGGACAGTGACGAAGCTATCATCCGACGAGTCATCATCCGACACGGAGTGCAGTTATGTGTCCTCGGTGTCACTGAGCACGCTTCCTCTCTTCCTCGTGAAGGACGCCCTTGATGACCTCTGGCCAGGAGGTCTTCTGGAGGGCTCCACGTCCATGGCCACAAGACCGGGAGCCGAGGCATCAGGAAATTCCGAATATTTCGCCAGAAATCCGAGAACGCAGGTAGGAGCGTTCTACCAAGAATGCACTTCGTCGTCGTCCCCGCGGGAAAGAAGATTATCAGAATAGCCTGGCAAGGGAGCAAGAGGTAAGCATCGCCAGTCAGCCTCTGGAGTCTGTGAAGGAGAACGTTTACCTAGGTCAATCAGTCATGATGATAACCATAAAATGCAAACAGCGCTAAACGACAGGACCAGCGCCGTGTTTGTCTCCTCCTCATTCTGGTCCTGTCGTTTAGCGCCGTTTGAATTTTATTGTTACCATGCCACACCAACTCGCCCAATCCGCTGCCCTTCTGCAGTCATGATGACACTGATAATGAGAAAGAAATTTACAGTAGTATAAAAATGGGTTGGAGCGCATACGGCAGATATTGTCAGCTTCTGACCTTATGCCTACCTTTTCATTGAAAAGGAAGATGTACAATCAGCGCATTTTACCGGTGCTGACATATGGGGCAGAATCTTGCAAATTGACAAAGAAGCTGGAGAACAAGTTAAGGAACGCTCAAAGAGCGATAGAACGAAGAGTGCTAGCAGTAACGTTAAGAGACAGAAAAATAGCGGTTTAGTTGAGATAGCAAATGGTTACAGCCAATATTCTAATTACCATTAGGAGAAAAAATGGAGCTGGGCAGGTCTCGTAAGGCGCAGGTTCGATATCCGGTGGCCCATTAGGGTTACAGAATTGGCGCCAAGAGAAGGCAAACGCAGTCGAGGACGGCAGAAGACTAGGTGGGGTGATGAAAAAAGGAAATCGGAGGGCGCTAGTTGGAATCGATTGGTGAAGGAAAGGGGTAATTGGAGATCGCAGGGAGAGGCCTTCGTCCTGCAGAAGACATAAAATAGGCTGATTATTTATTTATTTAGTACATACTGCAGACCCTTTTCAGGGTCCAAGCAGGACAGGCATATATTCTTAAAACTCAAAAGATACAGAACACAATGAAAAGAAATATACATAAAAATAAGGAGACAAATATTGCAAACTATTAAGATGTCATAACATGGTTCCAATCGGATATTGTCCGCGGAAAAAAGGAATATTTAAAACAGTCAGTTTTCGCAAAATACGGTGTCAATGAGTGAATGTGATGATGTCGGGTATAACGTGTGGTTAGAGGGGATATGTACTGTGAAGTATCCAAAGCAAACTTATGGTTAAGTAAAGAATAAAGAAATTCAAGGCGATATTTTCCTCTTCGCGTTTCAAGTGTTTCAATATTGTTAGCCGCCATGAGGTCAGTGGGGGAGTCGGTGATTTTAAATTTGGAATAGATAAACCTAACAGCTTTTCTTTGAACCCTTTCTAATTTATCTATGTTAAGTTTAGTGAATGGGTCCCAAACAACCGAAGCATACTCGAGCTTTGGCCTGATGTAAGTGTTATACGTTAGAAGTTTTATGTGAGAAGGTGAATTTCTTAGTTTATGCCTCAGAAAACACAGCTTTTTAAATGCAGAGGAGCATATGTTATCTATATGTGAGTTCCAGGAAAGACGGCTTGTGATTGTTACACCTAGATATTTGTAGCTATTAACCTGCTTTAGTGTTGATGATCCCAGTGTATACACGTGGTTAATTGGGTTCTTTTTATGTGTTATTTGCATCGAAACTGTTTTTTCAGTGTTAAGAACCATGGAAAACTCGCTGCACCAATCAAGAACATTTCGAAGACACTGGTCAAGTTCGTTTTGATCGTTAGTACACGTAATTTGACGGAAAACGACACAATCATCAGCAAACAAGCGAATATGAGTTCCTGGAGTAACCACATTAACAATATCATTTATGTAAATCTGAAAAAGCAAAGGCCCCAGGACGCTTCCTTGGGGCACCCCAGAGGTGACTGGGAGACAACTGGAGCTGCACCCATCGACTGAAACAAATTGCACTCTATTCGTGAGGTAATCTTGAATCCACGATATTAAAATGTCTGGAAGATTAATGTTTTTTAGTTTTTGAATCAGTTTTTCGTGGTGAACTTTATCAAATGCTTTGCTGAAATCCATAAATATGGCGTCTATTTGACCATTCATATCCAGTGTTTTAGCAAAGGTGTGTACTATTGTAACTAATTGTGTTATTGTAGAATAGCCCTTTCTAAACCCATGCTGAAAGTCGCTTAATATGGAGTGTTCTTCAAGAAATTTGTTAATATGTTTAGCAATAATATGTTCGAGCATTTTACAGCATGCGGAAGTTAAAGAAATAGGACGGTAATTTTGTAGTAATGTGCAGTCACCTTTTTTAAAGATGGGAACAACTCGAGCAGTCTTCCATTCAACCGGAAGTTTTGATGACAGCAGAGATTTTTTAAACAGCACAAAAAGAAACTTCGCAATTATTTCGGCATAGCGTCGCAAAAATACATTGGGTAAATTATCAGGACCAGAAGAAGTTTTAGGTTTCAGTTCTAAAAGCAAAGCAAATACACCAGGGAGGCTAACAAAGTCAACCTCCGATACAGGAAAATTTGATGCGCTTTGTACAGTTTGTACACCTTCTTTAGAGAATACGCTGTGAAAAAAATAATTAAAATGGCGTGCAATATCAATCGGATCAGTCAAAGTATCTCCCTCCGCTGTTATTTTTGAGATATGTTTCTTGCTGTCACTCAGGAAGTTCCAAAATTTACTTGGGTCATTTTTAACAAAACTGGGTAATGTTGTGTTAAAGTAGAAGTCTTTTGACTCACGAACCGCACGTTCAAGATTATTTTTAAGCGTTTCAATCTGACTTAACTGGTGGTTTTTTTTCTTAGATCTTTTTAGTTTTCGCTTCAGTTGAATAATCTTCCGCGTCATCCAAGGTGTGCGTTTGTGAACTTTTTTGCGTTTATTCGGAACAAAGGCATTTAGACAATATTGACACATTTCGACGAATCGCTCCCACAGCTTGCAGACATCGTCATTATCATCGAAGCTCGATAAACAAGTTTCCATATGATCAATCACTGCGGCATCATCAGCCCTAGAATAATCCTTGAAACAACGTACGTGACTGGCTTTTTTGTTGTGGTAAGGGGACTTAACTAAATCTATCGATACGCTTACGAGGTGATGGTCTGAAATGCCTGTTTCGACCGATACAGTATGCATAGAATATTGACGGCTAGCAAAAACTAAGTCTAGTATAGAGGAAGATGAACCTTGTACACGAGTAGGTTGATTTACAATTTGAGCTAAATCATGAGTAAGCATGACATCAAACAGAACGTCTGCATTGCTCCCAGACTTAGCACCGCCTTGTAAGCGGTACCAGCACACATCTGGCAGATTGAAGTCACCTATTAACAGTATTTTCTTATTTTGGAAATGAGACAGGTGATGTTGTAGCTTAATAAGATAGTCGGGTGCGGCATCTGGTGGCCTGTAGCAACCATACAGGATGAAAGAATGACCCCAGCAAGAAATTTTTATGCAAAGGCATTCAAGGTCAGGAACATCATATACAAGGTCGCATTCTACAGAGTCTTTTAAGAGAATGGCTACGCCACCACCCCTTGAGGTCCTGTCCTTGCGAACAACTTTATAATGAGGAGGAAATACCAGGTCATCTGCTAAGTCCTCATGTAACCAAGTTTCCGTCAGGACTGATATGTGTGGGTCGAACTCCAGCAGTTTAAGTTCAAGCGAGTCTTTCTTGTTTGCAACGCTGCGTGCGTTAATGTTAGCTATTCTCAAGCTTTTTATACTAGATTGGCCCGTGTTACTATGGCAAGACAAGCTATCTGTCTTAGTGAAGAAAGAAGCTGAGGTAAATGAACCACTCACTTTATTGGTGAGCGGTTTCGCAACTGCGTACAACTTCGCGTCACGGGCCGACTTGCGCCGATCCCGTCGTTTTTTTGAACCCTCACTTTATCATTTTTTTCGCAGTCCCAAACGTAAGGAATATTATTGATATATAACTTATCAAACACCAAGGAAACCCTTTCTTTTTTATCTCGGTTCGGCTTCGCGCTATCCCATAGTTTCTTTCTTAGTTCACGAACGTTCTTTGAAAAGTCTTCGCCAATTGAATAATTTTTTCCCTTTAGTTTCTTTCCGTTCTTGAGTATCACAGTTTTATGCCTACTGTCTAAAAGCTTTAGGATTACAGGACGTGTTTTGTCAATTGCCGGTTTACCTAACCTATGTATCCGCTCAATAGGGATAGGGTCGAGCCCTAAAATATCATGAAAAATATCTTTGTTTACGGTTTCTTCAAGCGATTCATTTGTTTCCTCTTCAGTTTCTGGGATGCCATATATGATCAGATTTGACCTCCTACTATAATTTTCAAGATGCTCAAGCCTTGCTTCAAGCCTTTCAATCGTTGTACTCATACAACTAACCTGTTCTTGGCAGGACGTTACTCGGCTCTCAAGCCTGGACAGGGCATCTAATTTGTTCTCTATGTTCAGTAATCTGTTCTCTTTCATATCTTTTATGTCGACTGCAATATCATTAAGTTGTTGTAAAATTCGGGTCATGTCAGGGCCTGGGTTCGATTCAATGTCTCCGGCTAACAATAATAATTTCCTCAGACACAATGTGAAAACCTGTAGCAAGCAACAAAGCCGAGGGCACGGCAGCACCAACACGAATAGGTCATTAGAACGAAAACATTTTCCATACTTTTTGCTCACCTGCACAAGGAAGACAAACGGATTAGTGCTCCGCATTCTGTCGATGCTGCCATGCCCAGTGGTTGCAAAACGAGCATGAATCCCATTTATAGCTTGAGTGCACTGTGATGCCCCCTGTAGTCCAGGTTCCTGGCAATCAGTACGTGTTGCCGAAGAATGATGATACGGATTCCAAGATTCCAATGCTGGTGGGCGTATTTCTTGATCGATGTCTTGATGCGTTGAAAGATGGACATGCGCAGAGAGGTTCAGCACGCCGATGTCCGGACAGCCAACGTTGAAACACCCAAGAAGGCCACACAGCTGCACAAGGAAGACAAACGGATTAGTGCTCCGCATTCTGTCGATGCTGCCATGCCCAGTGGTTGCAAAACGAGCATGAATCCCATTTATAGCTTGAGTGCACTGTGATGCCCCCTGTAGTCCAGGTTCCTGGCAATCAGTACGTGTTGCCGAAGAATGATGATACGGATTCCAAGATTCCAATGCTGGTGGGCGTATTTCTTGATCGATGTCTTGATGCGTTGAAAGATGGACATGCGCAGAGAGGTTCAGCACGCCGATGTCCGGACAGCCAACGTTGAAACACCCAAGAAGGCCACACAGCTGCACAAGGAAGACAAACGGATTAGTGCTCCGCATTCTGTCGATGCTGCCATGCCCAGTGGTTGCAAAACGAGCATGAATCCCATTTATAGCTTGAGTGCACTGTGATGCCCCCTGTAGTCCAGGTTCCTGGCAATCAGTACGTGTTGCCGAAGAATGATGATACGGATTCCAAGATTCCAATGCTGGTGGGCGTATTTCTTGATCGATGTCTTGATGCGTTGAAAGATGGACATGCGCAGAGAGGTTCAGCACGCCGATGTCCGGACAGCCAACGTTGAAACACCCAAGAAGGCCACACAGCTGCACAAGGAAGACAAACGGATTAGTGCTCCGCATTCTGTCGATGCTGCCATGCCCAGTGGTTGCAAAACGAGCATGAATCCCATTTATAGCTTGAGTGCACTGTGATGCCCCCTGTAGTCCAGGTTCCTGGCAATCAGTACGTGTTGCCGAAGAATGATGATACGGATTCCAAGATTCCAATGCTGGTGGGCGTATTTCTTGATCGATGTCTTGATGCGTTGAAAGATGGACATGCGCAGAGAGGTTCAGCACGCCGATGTCCGGACAGCCAACGTTGAAACACCCAAGAAGGCCACACAGCTGCACAAGGAAGACAAACGGATTAGTGCTCCGCATTCTGTCGATGCTGCCATGCCCAGTTCTACGAGGATGACGATGGGGATGAAGGCTTTGGAGGGCAAAAATAGGGCGATGAAAGAGGGACATAGCTGCAAGAAAGGAGCACAAAACCAGAAGACAAAGAAGGTATGTCAGTGTCCGCTGCGACGACCACTGGAGAAGAAGGTGGCTTGTCAGAGGAGGGGACACACATCGGTGACCAATAAAATTCGGCACGCTCACAGTAAACAATGGCATGGTTTGTACCAAGAAAGTCGCAACCCAACGTTACATAGAACGAATATGTCGAAAAGGCAAGACATTCGACTACGCTTAAAATGTCCTGAATGACAAGTCGAGCTGTGCATGCCACGGAAGGTTGAATGTGATGGGCGGTGCGGTACGCAGAGAAACGTGTGGAAGAGGAATATTTATCTTGTTTAATTTGCGGTACACTTCTCCAGTAAGAACAGACACAGTGGCTTCAGTATCGACGAGCGCTTGCACCGGAACACTTTCGATATTCAGGGCCATTTCGTTCGCAGGTAGAAATCGAGGCCTTGAAATTGTCGGCTCGAGCTCAGTTCTTGGCTCTGGAACTGCGATGGCTAGTTTTTTGCTCGAACGGGTAGGGGGGACTAACCATAAGGAAGAGTAAACGGTGATGCGGCGAGGGTGGTCGACGTTTGTCGTAGCCACCTCGATTAGGTGATCAGGTGTCCATTGTTTAACGGGAGGAGATTGGTTGCGGTGGCTGGGGCCGTAAGGTGCGTTGACTTTCATCGCCTGCCCTAGTACGGAAGTCATGACAACGACAGAAACTTGCGATGTGGCCTAGGTGGACAACAGAATTATGTGATATGCGTGTTGTCCAGGGTGCGCCAAGGTTAGGGGACGGCCGTGTGGGACGGCGAAAAGGTGGCGGGTTCAGGCGGACAGTCGCATGCGCAGCGTAGAAGGCATTTGTTGGTCGACTATGATCCGTGCCGAGTCGCACTGCTGGTGACTGCCTGCGTGGGACTTCAGCATAGCTCAGAGGAGCAGAAACAGGCGGATGCTGGTAGGAGGTTGGTAGTGCCTCGGAAACTTGCTCGTATATGGCTTGCCTAAGCGTCGGAGCAAGTGCCTGCGCGCAGAGCGGGAAGTAGTGAACCAGGGACTATTGTCGTGCGTCTTCTTCTCGGACAAACTGCTTTAGTTGCTGCATAACTATTGTGGCGTCGGTAGAGACGGCGCCTACAGTAATGCTGACATATTGGCCGTGTGAGAGCTCGGGTGGCCCGTAGAAATGCGCTGTTTCTGCAAGTCGGCGTAGCGCTGGCAATACTGAACGCCGTCAGTGGCAGTTTGGGTATTTTTGGCAACCCGCATTTGGAGGGCGCCCTCTTCGATCCTTCGTGATGTGTCTGATTTTATCAGCTTCAGGACATGGCTGAGTTGATACGACGGCACAGGTCGAAAATATCGTCCATGTAGGCCGTGAAGTTCTCGCCGTATTGTTGGGTGCGACCGCATAAGCGTTGTTCTGCGCGGAGCTGGCGAACAGTGAGTCGACCATAGACTGTCGCCATTTAAAGGATGACCAGCTGGCAATATCAGCTTGGTGGTTGTGGAACCACAGCTGAGCTAGCTTAGCAATTTGTCACCGTCATCCAACTTAATGTGGGCGCTTACCCACTTATACGAAATGAGCCAGTCCTCGACGTCGTGCTTGTCGGTGTCGTTGAATATGAGCTAGTTCCATTGACTTCGTACTCTGGTGCAGCGGACCACCGGTGGTGCGGTAACACCTCGCTGTGGCACGTCAGCACGCATTGCCGAGGCTGGTGGTAGAGTCTGCCTAAGGAGTTCCAGGATGAAAATGGAACCAGCACCTCCACTAATGACCGTACGCGTTTAGGATTGGATGCGCCCTGCGTTTTATATGAATGCAAGAGGCAACGTCCGAGCTGAAGGAGGGCGAGTACCAACAACAACCACCGTCTTCTTCGTCTTCTGCTTACGCCTGTATTTGTGACAACAATATGTAGAGAAGAACGCAAACCTAGGCGCTCGATTTTTGGTAATTGTTACCGTAAGAAGTCAACGACAATGAAGTCTAGGAAAGAATCGGGGAATATTGCTATGGTTGAAATTGAAATGTATAAAACATCAATTGGGGGGAATGGAAATGAAAGTGGACGAAAGGATAGCTTGCCGCCTGTGTTACCCGAGCCCAGAACCCCAGGATTACGCTTGCGCTGCACTGCCAATTGTACTGCAGCGATGGAAGTCAGTTGGTCTACTGACATGTAATTACGCTTACCAGATCTAGCAGCACTGGGTAAAGTATACAGCTCTAGTCCATCAGCTGGGTAACTCATACGGGTGGACGCTGGTTGCACGACAAATCAAACTGCATATCCCGCTAATTGGTACAATAACGCTAAATAAGTAATTGTCTATTTTTTTCTGGTACACATTGGAATGCATAAATTCTAGCGCCTGAGATTACAAAGCAAACTCAATTAGAACTGGTTCTGAAGATTCCAGCTATTTGTTGTAAATTTCCAGTAAAAAACGAACTTTTCCACTTTTGTTGCCAAGAACCGTTTCGTGCCATGAAGCTCAAAAATAAGTGGAACATCATTGCGTTCTGTCGCGCACTTTGAGAATTATTATCTTGAAAGCATTGTAATGTTGAAAGATTGTTCCAAGTAGAGTTAGGTAAAAAAATCTAGTCAATGAATATTCGTCATCGCAAGGTATTATGTTTAAATTTCCCGTGATACTAATGTCCACATTTGTCGAGCAATTCAGCGCCCCACCTTAAATTGAATTCTCGGCCAATGGTGATAATTGAAGTATGTTGGCAGTCGTCGCAAGCACATCCGATATATATATATATATATATAGATATATATATATATATATATATATATATATATATATATATATATATATATATATATATATATATATATATATATATGGGGAACTGGCGAAGTAGGAAATATAGTTCACTGTTCCTTATTTGCCTTATGCTGAGTTGCCAATTAGTCCATTTGCGTACCAAAAGCCCTCGCACAAAGAAGGTGATAGCAAGGAGATACACTATGTGCGTAATAGTACCCAGAAAGAACACTTCCCCTTTCAAGCTTCTTGTCAGTGCATCTTTAAGCTCAACTGCGCTGATGGGTCACCTTGGCACAAAAGCTAGAAAAGGTGCTTCGCAATATGAGCAAGGATGAAACGCCAAAAAAGACAAAACCGATGAGGGGGTAAGTGCCACGCGCTTCAATGTGGTATATGCTAAGAAGTTCGAATGTAGCAAGTGCCTGGAGTAGGCACTAGAAAAAATGCTTACGTCTTCCTTCTCACGTCAACAACACGGTTGTCAAGGCGACGAGCTTGTCTGTCTTGTGTTCTACCCTTAAAGTTACCTGCTCTGAGCGTATTGATGGAATTTCGAAAACAAGGCAAGTGTATCTACTAACCTTAACCACTGGGAAGGAACACCCATTACTGCGAGCCGAGAACTGTGCACATATTTTGATCTGCAATGGTGTCCTATGCAAGCGCGCTACTTTTGTCTCCAGCGTTTATGCGACTCGCGCGTGACGGCCGCATTGCTACTCAAGGAAACATGGATGCTTTACGTGCTCGATATGTGATTACCGCTTCATCACTTCGTACGAGACGTTGATCCTATGTCTTCCAACTCGTACACCTGAAAAGCAACTCGGATTTGAGCCCATTCGCATTCACTGTGGTTTGCAGCGCAGGCAATCATTTGGCGTCGCTTCCACTGATGATTTCACATACAATAATGTTAGCTTGTTCAATAACTCAGTACCGGAAGTGCCTCTAGGGGGGGAGGAGCCCGAATATTTATTATGAGACACTTGAGGAAGCGTGCATATGTGCGTGTCGCGAGCTCCCCCAACATGTTACTTCGTCCGTGAACGCTGAAAATGCTGGCCGCGTCTTGAGATGGGCTGGTGTGAGGCTCCGACGTCAAATCGACCTTTCTACACGCACTCCCCAATAGGACCGGAAAGCGATACACGGAAGAGGAAGAAGTTGCCGCCGTTGGACGTCTTCATCATTGTTCGCACAAGAAGGAACACTGAGCTAAGACTTGCTACGGCGGTGTTTGATTTCTCCGTGTATTTTATAAGGCGTAGTTTATTATTGCGAGAGTCATCAACTCCGAAGCTGCCATGAAAAGTTACGATTGCTGACACGAATTGTGACTTAAACCCGCAGTTTCTGCGTGCTTAAGAGGAAGTTTCTTCCAAGAGCTCTTGAAACACGTCATTTATGGGCGTTGTACGAAGCGGAAACGTAGATATGTAGAGCGTATGTAGATTATTCTGTTGCACACGTTCGCTGATGCGTCGGTTGCGTTGGAGGATCTGTAATTTGTTTCGAGTAGATTTATCCCATATTTTAACTTAGATAATTGACGGTACATCAAATGGAGATGTGCCAAAGCAGTGTTGCATTATGTCTACCCATATGGTATACGTAAAGGCGCAAGTTGATGGTTGCTGAATGCGGTGCAATAGGGAAAAATGTACATTTTCATAAGTTTGCATGCCATGAACATATAAGTAGCTATTTGTAACCGTAATAGCATGCCAAAGAGCACAACGGAGCATACGAACATAGTAGCGGAAATATTTACTTCTATGCTTAAGCAGAAGCTTTAGGAACTGGTTCACGAATTACCGGGAAGTTCCTAATATTCCGAAAGAGATATTTACCAGAACCTTTCTCGCACCTAGAGAAGATATGCCTGGTATAACAATGCACAGTCTTGCAGTTGTATTGAATTTGCTTACATATTCGTGGTGTATTCAAAAACGTTCCGAATCCAACCATAATTTCCTCGAATACTGCATAAAAGCTCAAGACGATGTGGTGTTTTACGCTTGTGCAAGCCAACAGAAAATCGCGCACCGGGCGTTCTTGACTGCTCTTCCCAAATCACGGACCCTGTGGTCCTATCCAGAGAAGGGAATTTACACGCAACTGTTAGAAAACACCTCAAACAACGTGAAGACTGTAGTGTTTGTTCTAGCTGAGCCACACGAACAAGATCGGTGTTTGGCAAAGCTAAGGAAGAATCCCTTGCTTGCCTATCTCAGTGACTGGATAATCCTACCTGGTCATAATATCACGCCAAGTAAAAATGATCCATCCTCAATAAACCATACGACGAACGGTTGCAGGAAGACCACTTCAGCTTTCACACCAAATAAAGGAGACCAAATATCTATCTCAGTAACCGGCTCGACTGCAGTTGCTTGGAAGTACGGTCAATACGACGCAGGTCGAAGAGTGGCCTTTACTTCGGCAATACGTGGGCAACAAATTTTCCTCGCATGTACGCGCACAGTGGCGCACAGAATCTCAAAAACCGAAAGCTGTGCCATCCATCCACACAGAGAGGTCTTTATCGCGCTTATCGCTCTTAATGCGACACTCACGTATAAATCATACGGGGACTTTCTTGCAGGAGCTCGCGCTCTCATTGAGGGGAGCGCAGACATTTTTGTAGCGCTTATAAGAGAGGAAGAAAGAAGTTTTCGTTTATTCCTTTTTCCCCATCCTATAGAATACACGGCCGAGACATTCTACGTCCACAGATATAACAAACCGGTCATGACTTCTTTTTTTGATCTCGTTGGCGGTTCCCACGTGGGCTTCACATTGCTTTTAGTAACCACTATTATCGTCTGGATGACTTTGGGCACATTTGACATCTTGGATCATGGCCGTTTCCACACAGATGCACTTATGGACTCTGGTATGTTCTTGATCGCGACATTCCTGGCTAACTCGTCACCCGTGTACACGGGCTATTCCACAAGGAAATTTGGTTTCTCTAGGATTGGGCGCGTCATAACGCTGACAGCGTGGATTCTGGGAATTCTACCTTTATCGGCGTACTTTCGCAGTGAACTGACGTCTCGATTGACTATAACGCAACCGCCAGATCACGTGGACACTATACCAGAGCTAGAATCGGCACTGGATCGTAAAGAAATTCAGCCGTGTATTGTCAAGGATGGCTGTTTTCATTCAGTCGTCGAAGGTGAAATTTTGAACGGACAGCACTCGCTGGAGGCCAAACTAAAAGACGCCTTCCAGCAGAACAAGGAAACATCGCGTCACCTCTTCGACTACGTTAACGAATGCCTCAACTGCGCTAGCAGGCCAGGTTTCGTGTGCTTGCTGTGCGGACAAAATGGCTGCCGCTCCAGGGCAAGGCAAAATCTCGTGCAGTCGCGTGATTCGCTGAAACTCACACTTGCCACCACGCCAGTTCGAAAAAGCTTTCACCTCGCACACGCGTACGACCAACTCCTGCAAAAACTCTTCGAAACCGCTTCGCCTCCTTTCTACAAACCAATTTCTTGCGACGCTAGGCTGCTTGCTAATGTGCGGAGTGATTACACTGACATTGAGAAGGGGCTTACACAAATATTTGAATTGTCGGACTTCTTCTGGTTTTACTTGTTCCTCTTGTTGAGCGCGTTCATCATATTTTGCCTGGAGTTGACGTTAGGAGGCAGGTGTGCGCTGTCGGTGGTTTGAAAAAAAATGCAGAAAAAGAGACCAAAGTATACAGATTGCGCTTTCGAAAACCGCACCGGCGACGTGTTTGCGAACACGCACGTAAGATCAGCTCAAACACGAACGCGTTCCCCTAGTTTTCCCCCACGCGCGGCGGATATGGAGCGCGACAATTAGTACAACCAACGAGAATCACTGCTTGTTATTTTCTTTTCGCGGTAAATATGCTGTTTAATTGTTTATATACGCCTGCACAATCTGTAAATCTAGCAGCTCTAGGTATAATGAGAGTGATAAACTTTGGGACAGTGTAGAAAGTTACAAGAATATGTTCAGTTTGCTACCCTGCAGGGAAAAAATTGAGTTAAATAGGTAGGAGGCAGAAAGTTGATTGCAGAAACAAATATTCGCACACGATAGTCTGAGGCGGCATGCACCACCATCAGGGCCGTAAACCGCATGAAGTCAACTAACACTCCCGCTCCATTTAGCGCACAATTTCGTTGACACAACCGTAAAAGTATGTTTTAAGGTGACATTACGGGGTCATAGCGCTCCATTTTTACCCTTTATCCTGAGTTCCAGCTTATGATAGGCAACCATAACGTGCAAGCACTAATTGCGCGCTGGGTGCCGCGGAAGAAGATGGGTGATGTAACCAGCACAACAGTGGACACGCGACAGCAGTAAGGCGATAAAAACAAACGGTTGTCCTTGTCTCCGTGCTATTGTCCCATGTCCACGCTTGCGCTGCTTATTTCAGCACGGAATACCAATTAGCCCAGTCTCACACCTTGCTTCAGAAGAAGAGAGCCACAGATATTAGGCTGATTGATTGGGCTTTATTGTTATACATTCAGTGCACTTGCTGATAGAAGGAAGAACAGAAAAAGGAGGTAAAGACAAATTCCTAGTTTACGTCAGCGCACCTGCCCAGCCTTTGAAACAATCAAGAAAAGATCTGAAAGCACTTAAATCCCTCCTTCGGCGGTTTTATCATCAGCGTAAGAAGCCGGGGCGCTGAGCGGATGAAAGAAGAAGAAGGAGAGTAAGGTTATCCTAGATTTCGCCTGCAGAATAAAAAAAACAACAATAACATTTGTTTCCTTTCAGCATATCAAATAAAGCGCCGCCGTACGAGGCACATCGTGTGGGAGACTTGTGAATAACTGCCAAATTATGTCGTTCAAGATGCACGTATAGAGATAGAGAGAATTTCGGTTTTTAGGAAAGCCGTAGAGTTCGGGCTGAGCGGATGCGCTTTAGATAACCTTATACAGTGCAAGCGCTGCTACAGCATGCCTATGGCGTTGCGCCGCTGGGCTACAGCTCACGAGTTCGTTCCCATTTACGGCGGCGGGAATCCTATGGGGGCGGAGGTGAAAAACACTGGTGTTGCGAGCATTGGATGGGCGTTGATGAAGCCGGAACGCTTGTATTTATGACGACGTCTCCCCCTTATGCGTGCCTAATAATCATGTGGTGGTATTGGCAAATAGGACCCCACAATTTAACTTAAACATGAAGCTCTGCACTGCTGAAGCGGGAATCCAGGTAAAAGTACAGTAACGAATGACGAAGAAAAGCAGAGATGCAGTGGATTTAAAAGTGGCCAGGGAAGACAGTTTAGGCAAATTTTGAAACATTCGTGGGTATGAAATTCGAACAAGAAACGTTAATGTAGTGTATATTGCCGAATATAAGCAACGCAGTGCTCACACTTTCGGAACTGAGACAGCAGGTAACGAATTCTTTCCGTAGCCTTAGAACGACCGCAATGACTTTCTTCTCGCTGAATTAGGCTTATTGAAACAGCAATGAGGCTAAAGAAGCTGCTGAGACTATGATCAACAGTTTGTCTACAGTAGCGTGTACTTGCTACCACTGAGGAGATTTTGGATGTCCTCCTTATTCCAAATAAATAGTAGGATTGCATGTGTGCTCCAATTTTCGCCTGGCGAAAATTTCTTTTTAAAGTTTCCTCGTGTGACATTTTCTGTATCTTCAGCGTGCCTGTTTTATTTGAGACATCTTAGGCTGTTTTCTCCTGGTTGAAAATGTATGCTTTGGGGACTTACCAGAATGTCATAATATATTTTCCTGTTTGTTTTTGTGATGTTGCGTGAATCCTCGTACGTTTCCATTTTACATGCCAACATCGTTTTATTTGTTCTTCTCAATAAAGAAAGCTTGTTTGCTACATTTTCTTACACATAAGAGAGACTCAGTTTCCTTGAACATTGTTTTCTACGTGCGCTATTACGATGCAGTTGCACATGATGGTGACCCCCTCTGTATGTGTAATATTTCTCGATGTACCCGTTATATTGCGAATTAGGGACGCTGCTCTATCACCCTCGAATCACCCTAAAACGCGAGGTGTCCGAAAGCTTCAAAGGAGGCTAATTAACCAGTAACTTCATGTAGACTGGTAAGAACTTAGACTGTGTAAGCTATTAGAATTATGGGCCATATTTATGACAGACTCACGAACGCCGCTATGTAAAATGCTTGCGTCAGGACGTGCATGGCAATTAATTATTCAGGTACTAGACGTTAGGCCCACGAAATGCTTGTAAACAGGAACGAAAAAGACAGCATAACGTTCCGCTATCAACTGAAATGTTGCAGCAAGGCGAGCCACTAAAACGACATTGGAACGCGCGCCAGAAGGTAGCGCCTACCCGCCTATTAGAGGCACGCGTGGCTTCTTCCGATAGATATCGGCTAGGACATGGCAATTGCTCCTGGTAAAAGAAAGTCAAATACTAACTTACACACATGCCCCTGCTTTTATTATTGCCCACGCTTTGACCGAAACGCGGTCTCTTTTTTTTCCTATGTCTCAATGGAACTCCACTAACATAACAAGTAGTACTACAGTTTTGAATATGGCATCGCATCTGAACACTGCACGCTGCTCTCCCGATTAACAAGTGTTTGGTGTGAATTATTCTGTGATTGATGTCACGACGGGTGTGTTCTATATATCCTTTCACGGCTCTCCAGAGCGCGGGAGCAGTGCTTTGTTGCTTGTGGTGATTTATTGTCATTCCCCTTGAAACGTGGCAGCGACAAATGGTCCCCTAGAGTGCTTCAGTTGGTCAGGTTGCCATATATGCTTTTCATTCTAGCTGTTTCCTGTACATATCTTTCTTTCTTTTTCTTCCTAATAACTTCGCTATCTACCCTGAACCCCTACCTAATCCTGTAACAGATCCGGTCGTACCAATCTCTTCCGTTACTGAAACATCTATTATTTAAACATCTCTTGCTTAACTCGACATTTGAGGGGTTGATGCTTCCGTCAACATAAATGTAAGCGCTCCTTATGCAACTTAGATGGCCATCAGAGCCGTGTCAATCTTAAAATTGTCACACGCTTTTCGGTCTAATGCGGGTGTATTTATCTTTCCACCCTTGTAAATACCCTTGAAACGCCCTTTTTTAACAGAAAAGTGTGTTCAATAAGAAAACGCCCTTGGAACACGCGAGTCTTTCTAATTTACACCCTAATTTTAAGGGAGTAAGTGAACAAGCTTACAGTATATATAAATGAACATTGGCCGTTAACGCGTTGATATTGGCTATACATGAAACGCGCACTGCCTGCGCTTGAATCAAGCAGCTGGAATGATTAGACCGGGGCTTCTAGGCAGCAGCGCACTGACTCCGAACAGCGGTCAAAAATGAAGTTTCCCACGAATGTTGGTATCTAAAGGATGACATTAACGCGCCTACTCTGCGTACCCAGATATCTGCAAAAGGCTTCGCATGATCAATGGCAAAATATTTGCAATGCCATCACTGAATGCTTGAAGGTGTGCAACCAGTTAGACTGGGAATGGTTAGGAGTGAGGGCTAACGGTAAATAGCTTACCAGCTTACTGTTTGTAGATGACATTGGCGTACTCAGCAACGCTGCAGACTATTTGCAACAAACGTTTGAGGTCCTTAGCGAAGAAAGTGTAAGAGTCTGATTGAAAGTTATTTTGCAGAAGGGAAAAGTTATGTTCCACAGCCTGGCGAGAAAAGGAAATGTCATGATCGGCAGTCAGCTTCTAGAACATGCGCAGAAATACGTTTATTGAGGTTAATTACTCGCACGGGCCTCTTATCAAGGAAATTAACAAAAAAAAACATTAGTTGGAGAGCTTACGGCAGGCATCACTAATTCATGACCATGGAGCTTACTGCTAATCATTGCTTTCTACCGTTAGTAACGTATGGGGCCAAAACTTGGAACTTATCAAAGAAGCTTGCTTGAGAAGACGTTCAGGACCACGCAACGAGCGATAGAATAAAAAATATTAGGCATGACGATAATAGACTGGAACACAGCCATGTGCATTACCGAGCGAGCGGGGTTAGCTGATATTCTGGTTGACATTAAGAGGAAGTAGTCGTGCTGGGAAGACACTGCAGCGCGTAAGGGAGAGAACTGCTGGTCGATTGGAGTTGAAGAATGAGTGCTAAGGGAAGGGAAGCACAGTCGAGGACGGCAGAGAATAATGTGGGCGTGATACAATTAAGAAACTTGAAGACACGTGGAACGAGTTCCCACCAGACAGGGGTATTGGAGATCGCTGGAGAAGCTTTCGTCCAGCGATGGACATCAAAATAGGCTGATGATGATGATGATGTCACGACATCCATGCCAGCTTGGTGGCATGTCATTCATGTTATGTCATGCATACATGCACGTTCTGAGAGCTCGATTTGCGTCAATAGCGGTCGGGGAGGGGGGGGGCGAGTAGCGGCGTAGCCAAGGGGGCACGCCGGGCACTTGTAACGCTCACTACCCGCCGTGGTTGCTCAGTGGCTATGGTGTTGGGCTGCTGAGCACGAGGTCGCGGGATCAAATCCCGGCCACGGCGGCCGCATTTCGATGGGGGCGAAATGCGAAAACACCCGTGTGCTTAGATTTAGGTGTACGTTAAAGAACCCCAGGTGGTCAAAATTTCTGGTGTCCTCCACTACGGCGTGCCTCATAATCAGAAAGTGGTTTTGGCACGTAAAACCGCAAATATTATTGTAACGCTCACTAACAGTAAATTTTTTGCTACTATGGCGATGGCCCAGCTCCCTCCCCCTCCATGGTCCGTCGGGACTCCCCCCCCCCCTCACAGGAAAAATTTTCTGGCTAGAGCACTGCAGCGAGGGGGGTGTAAGATTGGTCTAGACTCCTCTCCCTAAATTGTCAACGGAAACGGGGGAGGGGTGCTGCCACCTGGCCGCAAACCTTAGGCAGCACAATTACCAGCTGCATTTCCTTTTGGACGTGAATACTGCTCTAATGTCATTCCACAGTAGGATTCATGGCGGTTCGAGGGCGTGCGACAATAAAAAAAAACCACATGCAGCCAACAGCAAGTCTTAGCTTGAGCAGATCTTTGGGAGGTGGGCAAGACTCTCATAAAAAGAAAAGCTTCGCAACCCTCTTACATGCATTGTCAGCTCTGGGTCACCACCGACTGCACCTTTACGATAAAAATATCCCACAGAAACTCTTCTGGGATTTGTCTGAGCATGCGTAAGCATTGTGACTCTTCCTCATCTACACGCAGTCCATGTCGTTATCAATGTTATGAGACTTGATCCGACGAGTATAAGCGACAGCGCTGTGACGACACGAGCTGCTGTGGTGGGCGGCATCAAGTGAATGGCGGAAGCAAAGTACTGTAGTTAGAGCCAGGTGCGCTGATGACGTTCCGTTCATTTTGAGCCATTATCGCTCTTAAGCAGTTCTCATCCGTGTCGAACCATTATCAACCGTTCTCCGGCGGCGTCTCCTTGTGGCACGGCCGCGCGAACCGTATCTTGAAAGCGAACTGCAATACGGACCAGAGTGTGCCAACTGCTGAAAACTTCACGCACTGTGTTCTTGACGTTTAGTTCGCTTTGAAAACAGACACGCGTACACCAATATTGAAAGTGATCTGCGAAAAGCGCATAATGCGGCGTGTGCTGAGAGCTTCGTGAGCGCTGTTTTCTCGCTGCTTCCGTAGCTTTGAAGCGAGAGCTAGCACGAAGGTGAATTCACTCGTTGCAGCGGGTTCTATTTTGAAAGATATTGAGCAATACAGAGTGACGGAAGGATGGTTTTTCTTGTTGGGTAAGTATAGAAATGCCTACTCCCCCGCCCCCCGCTGAGCGATGCCGTCTTGGGCGCTCCCTTCCCACCCCCGGGAAAAGAGACACTACGCCTATATCTCACTTGAAGAAATAATGACGAAACGTTAACAACGACAAGAACGGCCTTTCCTAACTCGTTGTCCCATGGCCTCCGATATTTGCATGCGAAGCTGGCGTACACGAATCTGGGATGCCATAATTGGCCGCTTAATCGCATCAAAAGACAAAAATAGTGCCAAGCGACACAGTAACGAAAACTGTAAACAAAGAACTGATTTTAACCATACCGTTTGGGGAAAAGAAATAAAAATTAGACAAGCGCAATACACGCCACTACAGCCACCACCGCCGGCATAACGTCGGAACCAACAGTTGGCAACATTCATTCGCCCATTTCCGCTACACCGCTGCTTCGTCTCCGCTACGAGAGTCGCCATCTTCTCGCACCTAACGTTTTGTTTTTCTGCAAGTCCGCGCACGCAGCTCATCGGTATATGCACGGCTGTACGGCGTTCATACATGTTCGCAATTTTCCTCTTCACAAGCTTTGTATGCGCGGATTGAAATGGTAAAAGTTGTTTACTTGCCCTAGACAAGCAGTAGGCACGTGAGTAAGGCAAAGAACCCGTAAGTAAGGCAAGTACGCCACATTTAGCATTTCAATCTGATCATACAAAGCTTGTCAAGAGGGGAATCGCGAAGATAAATTTCAGCAAAGCACTGAAGAAATCTTGACAACACCTAATGCACGAGAGCTTCTGACGGCAAGCCTCGCGTTTAAGCTGGGCTGGTTACCCGAGCCACGTGCTTGTGCCTGTCACAAAAGGACTGCTTAAGAAAGCACAGCAAAGCAATTTGGAGCAGATGCATGGCTCAAGCACTGACATCAACAAAAGAAAGGTTGTTGTAATCCCTTGCATACACGGGTTCTCCCATACATTAAAGAAGATTGCTGGAAGGGGCGGCATCAACATTGTATTGTTGGTGCCGAATACATTGGTCAGCCTGTGTAAAAGCACAAGGCCAGAAAGAATCGCACGTGCCGCATGCGAAGCAAAACATAAAAACAAGTTCATTGACTGCATCGCGCGTGTGGTATACCGCATTCCTCTCGGGTGTGGACGATCCTACATTGGTCAAACAGCCAGATGCATAAATGACAGGCAACGAGAACATACTTGGCCGCGAGTGGCGAAGCCCTGTAAGAAACGGAGAGCAGAGCAAGGCACGTGACTTTCACCGCAAGTGGCGAAGCCCTGTACAGGGCTTCGCTACTCGCGGTGAAAGTCACGTGCCTTGCTCTGCTCTCCGTTTCTCTTGATTTTACCCGATCATAGGTGGTCCATTCCCCAGGCTTTTCTTCCAGTGATGAGGGATTGCGTTGAAGGGCCAGGACGCGCGCTGATAAAGAATGATTCTTTCCGCCTTGCGCCTGTTTGTCTCAGCTTCCCCAGTCGTCACGCAGAATGATCAGAACGGGAGAGCTACGCAAAGCACAAAGCTATCGCCGAATGGCGAAGCCCTCTGCACTCTCTGGCACATGCTCCCAATCGACTTTGTGACTCCATATTCCACCGATAGGTGGCACCAAGGATCTCAGAAGCGCGAAGTCATCCGGTATGTAAGTTGTACACACTAAAATTTTAACACCCTTAACGGTGTAAATGACTTGTCCCATGGGTGACAACCTTTTGGGTGTATTGCTACACCCCAAGCAAAGGGGTGTAACTTATCACTCCACAAAGGAAAGGGTGTTATTATGACGTCATCTTGCGTATGGGTGTAAAACAAACAACGCCCTTCCTATTTAGGCGTAACAGACACCACCCTTTCAAAAGCGGGCAGCATGGAGAACACCTTTCGAAAAGGCAGTCATACCTGCAAGTATTTTAGCGTTCACTACAGCCATATAGTTATGGACAGACTAGCTGTTGTGAATGCTGCCTAGCCTTAGCTATGGTACTACCTTGTTCAGCATGAGCCAGAATGTGTGAGGCCCCCGCAGGGGCGTCTGCGTAAGCAGGCGTTTGGTGTGTTGCGACACCACGTACCCGAGCACACGAGGGTTGGACCCTCCCGCGTTTAACCGTGCGCGGCTTAGCCGTGTCCGGGGAAAGGGGGATCCTGGGGGTTGAGCCGATGCTGGGTGTTCGGACCTTTAAGGCCCCCCGGCGGAGGCAACACACCCCTTTGGCCTCGGCTTCACGTAGACGGCACCCCCGGACTAACCCACCCGGGGGAAATCGGTAGTTGCCTTTTCCTGTCCTTCTCTCCAAGCTTCGTCTTTCTCTCTAACTTTTGATCTCTCCTGTCTTCTCTTCATTTCTTTTTTACTTCCGCTCTTCCCGGCAGCAAGGGTTAACCATGTGTGGTGCAATCAACCTTGGTTGTGCATATTTGGTTATAGCGGAAACGTACAGTTGGCGTCCGCAGGACTTGTTTCTTTATAAGACCTGTGGCGTCCCCTTGTTGGGCTCCATGGTGGGCGGCTGCCGTTACTGCCGAAAACTGAACATTTCCTTATGGATTATTCCTTTCGAAAACTCCCTGATCGCCCTCATAAGCGAGGGCGCACCGAAGAAGTATTTAAATTTTTTGGCCGACACACTGAAAACTTTCCTCGCTATCAAGTCGTTCATTCTGAGAAACCTGGAAAGACAACGAGAATGATCTCGCCTTTCCTGGTTTCCAAATGTCTAACTGAAACTATTGGCCCAGGCTATAATGCATCCAGGCTAGCAAGTGGCGACCTCCTCCTAGAACTGCGTGACAAAAACCAGTACCAAAAACTGAGTAACCTGGTGTCTATTGGGGACACTCCTGTCTCAGTGACCCCACACCGCACCATGAACACCATCCGTGGTGTGATCTCTGAAGACGACTTAATGAACCTGACCGAGGCTGAACTTTTGGAAGAGTGGCAGGATCAAAATATCATCAACGTAAAACGAATTAGAATCAGGCGCGACGGTAAAGAAATCGATACTAAACACCTAATTCTCATATTTGGCTCCAGTGTACTACCAGAAACAACAGAAGCAGGTTACATTAAGATCCGAGTAAGGCAGTACATACCTAACCCTCTCCGTTGCTTCAAGTGCCAAAGATTCGGCCACAGCTCGCAAAACTGCCGAGGCCAATTGACCTGTGCTAAGTGCAGTGCACACGAACACCCCACTGAATCCTGCGATAAACCTCTACACTGTGTAAACTGCGATGGGGACCACGCGGCATACTCGCGGACTTGTCCATCCTGGAAAAAAGAGAAAGAAATTGTAGCAATTAAAGTAAAGGAGAACCTCTCATTCAAAGAAGCGCGTAGGCGGGTGTTCAACCTGCCAAACAGCTTTGCCGATGTGGCGCGTCAGGGGGCAGCGCCACAACGGATCCCGGCAGCTGTCCGACCCACAAGCAGTGAGTCGGCAGTTACGCCACCTGCCCCCGCGGTGGTTGCAGCTAGCGCTGCTCCGTCACCCCAGCAGAAGGGGCCATCCACCTCCGGGCAGGTGCCCCCAAAGGCCTCGTCTAACGCACCGAGGCCTTCTCGCCAAACAAAGCGCTCGGAAGAGCGCGTGTCCAGCGCATCGCAGGAGGCGATGGACACAACGACCAGCCAGACGGCGCCACCAGCGCCTAAGGAGCGGCGAGCATCACTCGACCGCTCCAGAAAATACAAAACTCTTTTCACGGCGCCGGCAAAGCGCTCGTGAACTAATCTCAGTCTCTTAAACACACAGCACCCTACACATATAGCATAATGGATACACAAATACTACAATGGAATGTTAGAGGACTTATCCATAACCTCGACGACATTCGAGAACTCCTACACAAACCCAATCCCAAGTTGCTGTGTGTTCAAGAGACACACCTAAAATTAACGCAGACCAACTTTCTAAGGCAATATGCCACTTTTCGCAAAGACAGTGATGATGGACTCTCCTCCGCGGGGGGGTGTAGCCATAATAGTCGATCAGGGTGTTGCATGTCAGCAATTAAGTCTCCGAACCCCCCTCGAGGCAGTTGCAGTACGAGCTGTGCTATTTGGTAAGCTAATAACGGTTAGTTCGTTGTACGTCTCTCCTTCTTGTCACCTTACTAAAACAGACTTTGAAAGCTTCATCGATGAACTCCCTCCGCCATATATAGTCGTTGGTGATTTAAATGCACATAGCCCTCTGTGGGGAGACACGCGCTCCGATGCACGTGGGCGCCTGATAGAAAACTCTATTTTCTTCAGGTGCATGTTTATTGAATAAAAAAGAACCAACGTACTACAATGTTACACATCAAACGTACTCGTCCATTGACTTGAGCATAGCTTCCAGCTCCTTATTTCCGTACCTGGAGTGGTCTGTTCTCAAGAACCCCTATGGGAGTGACCACTTCCCAATTACATTAAATCTAACAAAACCAGATACATGCTCGCCCCATTTCCCTCGATGGAACGTCGAATCAGCAAACTGGGAACTGTTTCGAGAACTCACATATTTAGGCGAGTACGACATTTCTGATTTTAATATAGACGATGCTGTGGCATACCTAACTGGTTTTATTATTGGCGCTGCAACAGAGTGCATTAAACAATTTAACGGACGGGCAAAGAACCGTCGCATCCCTTGGTGGAATGACGAATGCCGAGAAGCACGCAAAAATCAAAACAAAGCTTGGGGATTGCTTCGCAATTCTCCAACAGCTGAAAATCTTATTAATTTTAAACAGGTCAAATCACAAGGCAGGAGAACACGTCGACGTGCAAAGAGAGAGAGCTGGGAGCGGTACATATCTGGGATAAATTCTTACAAAGACGAGGCAAAGGTGTGGAATAGGGTAAATAAACTAAAAGGCCGGGAGACGAACCCCCTGCCCTTATTAAGTACTCAAGGAGATGGCCTGGAAGACCAGGCAGACTGCCTGGGTGAACATTTTGCCTATATCTCCAGTGCATCCCATTGCACACAACCTTTCCTCAAGTTCAAAGAACGTGCAGAGCGACAGGCCCTTGATCGGAAATGTGGCCATTATGAAGATTACAACCGCCCGTTTAGTCTAGCTGAGCTCAAAAATTCTCTTGCTTGTTGTAACAGCTCAGCACCAGGTGGTGACCGTATCACATATGAAATGGTCAAGTATTTGCACCCTGAAACACAGAAAGCACTCCTCTCACTTTTTAATGTCATGTGGGCCGCTGGATATATTCCATCTTCTTGGAAAGAAGCTATAATAATACCCATACTCAAACAAGGAAAAGACCCGTCCCTACCTTGTAGTTACAGACCTATCGCTTTGACAAGCTGTCTCTGCAAGCTCTTTGAAAAGATGATAAACCGGCGCCTAATCTATATCCTTGAGAGCAATGGACTACTAGACCCTCACCAGTGTGGTTTCAGAGAAGGTAGATCGACCGTAGATCACCTTGTCCGCATTGAGGCAAATATAAGGGATGCCTTCATACATAAACAGTTTTTTCTCTCCGTATTTCTTGATTTGGAGAAAGCATACGACACCACATGGCGCTTCGGCATTATTCGAGACCTTTCCGCTGTGGGTATCCGCGGGAGTATGCTAAGTATCATTGAAAGTTACCTTTCTAACCGCACATTTCGTGTTAGGGTGGGTCATGCCTTGTCAAGGTCTTTCACCCAGGAAACTAGGGTTCCACAAGGTGGTGTGCTAAGCTGCACACTCTTTATTGTGAAAATAAATTCTTTGGGCATGGCTATCCCACGAACAATGTCATACTCTGTATATGTAGATGATGTGCAGCTTGGTTTTAAATCGTGCAACTTAACTATCTGCGAACGACATGTCCAGCATGCCCTAAATAAAGTGGCAAAATGGGCTGAAGAAAACGGTTTTAGGTTGAGCCCACAGAAAAGTACATGCGTTCTCTTCACGAATAAGAGAGGAATAGTATCATATCCTGCTATTGAGCTGTCTGGTAGCAGATTACTGGTACGCGCCGAGCAAAAGTTTCTCGGCATTATATTGGACTCTAAACTGACATTCATCCCGCATATTAAATACTTGAAAGCTAAGTGCCTCAAGACAATGAACTTATTGAAACTACTATCAAGTACAACATGGGGCAGTGACAGGAAATGTCTCTTGAACTTGTATAGGTGTCTTGTTGGCTCACGTCTTGACTACGGCGCTATAGTATATCAGTCCGCTACACCAAGTGCTTTAAAGATGCTGGATCCTGTCCATCATTTAGGAATCCGCCTCGCGACCGGAGCCTTCAGGACAAGCCCCGTACAAAGCCTTTATGCAGAAGCAAATGTATGGTCACTCCATCTTCAGAGATCATATAGCAGTTTTACATATTTCCTCAAAGTAATTTCAAACCCTGAACACCCCTTTTATTTATGCGTAAACAATATGACCGATGCCATGCTCTTCAATAACCGACCTGCAGCGAGAAGACCGTTCTCTTTGCGTGCAAGGAACCTTAGTGAGGAAATGGGTGTTCCGGTGCTTGAATATTGTCTTATGTCTCCAGCGAAACTGTTGCCACCATGGCAGTGGCAGCTGATAGAGTGTGACACATCCTTTGTAGAGATCACTAAACATGCGCCAGAGACACATATTAAAATGCATTTCTTAGAACTACAGTACAAGTACTCGTGCACAGAGTTTTACACTGACGCCTCTAAGTAGCATGCCGGGGTGTCCTATGCAGCCATTGGTCCATCTTTCTCTGAATCCGGTGTACTGCACCCTGAAACAAGTATATTTACGGCTGAGGCCCACGCACTATTGTCGGCTGTGAAACATATAAGAAAATCAAATCTTCAAAAAACAATTATATTCACAGACTCCTTAAGCGTCGTAAAAGCATTGAAGTCACTCTGTAAACACAAAAACCCTGTACTTACTGAGCTATATTCCATTCTCTGTAGAGCGTATATCTCTGGCCAGCATGTCATCATATGCTGGGTACCTGGCCATAGAGGCATCGAGGGGAATGTAGTAGCTGACGAAATGGCTACATCACTCACCTCACATGCAATTATTCCTACGGCTGCGGTCCCTGTTACAGATCTGAAGCCTCTCTTACGGAAGAATCTGCGAAGCCACTGGCAACGCTTATGGGACATGGAAACTAAGAATAAGCTTCACTTGATTAAGCCAAAGTTAGGTTTCTGGCCCCCGAAAACGAAAACACGACGTACTGATGTCCTATTCTGTCGACTCAGGATAGGACACACCTATGGCACCCACAATTTTTTACTGACAGGAAATGAGCCTCCAACGTGTGGTAGATGTGGTGAGAGGCTGACTGTTCTTCACGTACTCCTGGAGTGTCGGGAATGCGAAGCTGAGAGAAAGAAACATTTTCCTCTTGTATATCGCCACCACACCCCTCTCCATCCAGCAATGTTTCTTAGTGAAGAAGCGTTCTTTGACACCACAGCCGTCATAGCTTTCTTGAACGATGTAGACTTGCTAGTTTTCAGCCCCATAAATTCATAGCACATCCTCTTCTTAGAGGATGCCGCTGTGATGGTTGTCTTGCAAAGCACGTGCCTCCAGGCCCTTGCATCCCAAGGGCTCTGTTAAGGCAGCAGTGCTTATTGCAAAAAGTATATCTATGAGATATGTCACTATCTGATAATTATCTTACAATGCGTATTTCGTGTTCATTGTACAGCCCATTAATCATTGGCATAATTTTATCTTCTATAGGTTTTTATGCACACTAGAGCAACTGTTTTTAGGCTCCTATGCAGCCACCGTATCATCTGCATTCGTCAATCATAGCTCCATTGCGAACACATTAGCACCGGCCTGGCGCTCTTTGGCCACACTTGGCCCTTGCGCCAAAAAACACCACACATCATCATCATGTGTGAGGCTTCGTGATATTACGCTTCTGCTCAGTCACGTGGTAGCATATATAACGTGCGACCCTTTCAGGCAAAAAATTTAAGTTTCATGATTGCAGCAATGCACACAGCCTATGCTTTATGTCATCTTCCTCTGCACTGACAGTACACTGCCGGCAGGATGCAGACCGCAATGACAAAGCTCGCTGCACTAAGGACACGGTATCTCTCGCGTCTTAGTGCACCAGTACTTATCACTCCATGGAAACAGCACACAACCAAAAACATGATGTTACATGCATTTCTGAAATAGTTACAAACCTCCACTTTTCTTTGTCAAAAATTTTCGCAGCAATACCAGATTGCCTTGGACGGAAAGCCACCACAGCTCGTTGTAGGTCACACTGAATGCAATAGAGTGCAAGCAATGGATGGATTGGCGACGGTAGCCAGTGCTGTATTACAGAAGCATACGTTTGCCTGTAAAGCAGTTTTTTGCCTTTTTGAGCGCGTCTTTTATACCTCTATTCAATAAAGTTGTCATTTGTCACCACAGGATGCTTCTACGGGTACCTTCACATATATAATGACGGAAATGTAGCACTGAACGCCAAATAACAAAGTTTAACAAAGCGCTTCCACTTAGAAGAATCTTTCAGCATTTGCAAACAAAACTGCATATGTAGCTGTGCATACTGTTTAATATATAAGCATGCACTATTTCCTGAAATTTATGTATGCTCCATTTACTGCCAGTGACCTGCTTATTAAAAAATTTTAATATGGAGTTTTACGTTCCAAAACCACTTTCTCATTATGAGGCACGCCGCAGTGAAGGACTCCGGAAATTTCGACCACCTGGGGTTCCTGAACGTGCACCTAAATCTAAGTACCAGGGGTGTTTTCACATTTCGCCTTCATCAAAATGCGGCCACCGTGGCCGCGATTCGATCCCGCGACCTCGGGCTCAGCAGCCCAATACCATAGCCAGTGAGCAACCACGGCGCGTGTGACCTGCTTATACCCAATTCTTTAGTTTGTTTTACACCCTGTGCTTGCACTGATTATCCGACAGTTATTGTAAGTTAAGCTATCAGAATAACAATCAGCTAATTAAGGTTACCTAATTAAACAAAATCATTGTAAAATTTGTTCGCGAATGTCAGAAGAAAATTATTTATCATTTCATTAAAGAGAAATGTTTACATAATAAAGTCTGCACATTTTAAAAATAAAAAGGAAGATAAGCAGTAAAACCATACCAATACAAAGGCATAAGCACCCAATAATGGCACAGGCTTGTTCAAATAAATTTTACGCAGAGAGAGAGAAAGAAACGTTTATTGTACGAAACAGTGTCCCGAGCGAGGACGGGGATCACCCTAAGGTGGGAAGGCTCCTTAGTCCAGGAACCCTCTGGCTTCGACTGCCCTCTTGGCCCTGGCGACGAGTTGTCGTTGGTCTTCCAGGTCCCCGAGGGTTAGCTTGGCCTCCCACGTTTCGAATAGGTCGTTTGATTCTATTGCTCGTTTTGCGTGCGTCTCTAGTTGCATTTCGCTGCCTTCCTGCCACGGGCATTCCAGGAACAAGTGTGCCAGAGTGTCGGGTACGTTGCAGAGTGCGCAGAGGTATCCGTAGAGCGTCGGGTCGAGGCGATGCATTATCATTCCGTGCGTGTACGTATTACTTTGCAGGCGTCTGAGGATCAGGCTTTCTTCTCTCTCGAGTTTAGGGTGCGGTGGAGGGTACACTCGACGCTCGAGCCTGTAGTGTTGCAATATGGCCGAATAGTTGGTGGGTACGGCCTCCGTCTCTTCTGTCGCGGGTCCGAGAGCGCGTGGGGAGAGGGGAGCCCGGCTGACGTGCTCGCGGGCAGCGGCGTGGGCCGCTTCGTTCCCCTGTAGTCCCTCGTGTCCGGGTACCCACGTTACGGAGGTGTACGGGAGCGGAGTGCCTCGTCGTTTTAGTATCTTGAGTGCATCGGCCGAGATGCGGCCCCTCAAGAAGTTTCTGCAGGCGGCCTGAGAGTCAGTGAATATAACCACTGAGTCTGTGCATGTAGTGGTGGCGAGGGCGATGGCCGCTTCTTCAGCCGTTTCCGGGTTGCGTGCCTTGACGGTTGCCGATGCTAGCTCGGAGCCTTGGTAGTCCACCACGCTGAGAGCGTACGCGTTTCGATGCGGATACTTGGCCGCGTCGGTGTAGCGGGCATTCGGGTCATGCTGGAAACTTCGTTGGATGGCGTTGGCTCTAGCCTGTCTTCTACTCTTGTGATATACGGGATGCATGTTGCGTGGGACACGTGCGATGCAAATGCACTCTCGGACGTCCGGTGGTATTCGGTCTTTCTTGTCCGTGTCTGCGACATACGTCTCGCTGTAGTTCAGGTGTCGCAGTACTGATCTCCCTGTGGGCGTGAGCTTGAGGCGTTCTAGCTGGCTGTTCTTGTGCGCTTCGGCGAGCTCTTGCCACGTGTTGTGGACGCCCATCTTAAGGAGACGTGATGTAGAGGCCATGGCGGGTAGTCCCAGGGCGACTTTGATTGCCTTCCTTATCATGATGTTGAGCTTTTCTATTTCACCGTTCTTTAAAGCCAGGTACGGCGCACCGTATGTGATGCGGCTGGTGAGCAGTGCTTGTATTATGCTTAGAGTGTCTTGCTCCTTGAGCCCGCTTCTTTGGTTTGAGATCCTCTTGACAAGGTGCATGAGTTGCGAAAGGGTGCGTTCTAGTCTCGGTAGGCTTGCAGCTCCCGATCCGTCTTTGTGGATGTGGAGTCCAAGTATTCGTATGGTGTCGACTTTCGGGATTGTTGTCCCGTTGAGTGTGATGGTAGGGTCGGGCTCTTCGTAGTTGGGTGGTCGGCCTCTCGTTCTTGCTTTCAGGACGAGGTGCTCAGACTTCTCTGGGGCGCAGCGGAGACCGCAGTCGCGGAGATAGCTTTCGATGGTGTCGACGGCTTCTTGTAAGCCACTTTCTTGCCTTCCAACGTTCGTAGCTCTGGTCCAGAGCGTGACGTCATCAGCATACATCGCGTGACGCAGATCTGGTATGGTCTCGAGGAGTGGGGGTAGCTTGATCATAGCTACGTTAAAGAGTAGCGGTGAAATGACCGACCCCTGCGGGGTGCCTCTGTTTGGAAGTAGGAAGCTTTCACTGCGGATGTTGCAGATTCCGACTGTTGCCGTGCGGTCCATCAGAAAGTTTCTGACGTATGCGTAGGTCCTAGCGCCGCAGCCGGTGCCTTCGAGATTGGTGAGGATCGCGTCGTGGCTAACGTTATCAAAGGCTCCCTTGACGTCTACTGCCACTATGGAGTATTTGCTTCGATTGTTTAAGTGATCTAGAAGGCCTTCCTTTAGTTGTAAGAGAACTTCCTGCGTTGAGAGGTGCTGCCTGAAGCCGAACATGGTGTCTGGTAGGTGACCGTTGTCTTCCAGGTACTGGGTAATGCGATCGTGAACCATATGTTCGAAAAGCTTTCCCGTGCACGAGGTGAGGGAAATTGGGCGTAGGTTCTCCAAGCTGAGAGGTTTGTTGGGCTTGGGGATCATGGTAATGTCCTAGTGTTTCCACACAGCAGGCAGTTCTCCTTTCTCCCAGCACTCATTGTAGTAACGGAGGAGAGCCTCGGTGGCCTGCGGCGGTAGGTTGTGTAGGTGTTTGTTAATGATCCGGTCTTTACCAGGGCTAGTATTTCTAGTCAGCTTGGATAGGGCTACGTGGATTTCGGCCTGCGTGAAGGGTCGGTCGAGTTCTGTATTCGGTTTTCCAGAGTATTCTTTGCTGCGAGTTGACGCGGTAGAGGGTGCGTCTCCGCATAGTTTCTTTTGTAGTTCTCGCAGGAGGTGTTCTTCTGATCCGGCGTGGTTGTGGATAAGACTGTGAAGATGTTGCTTCTGTTTCGTTTTGGTGGGTTCAGTGGCAAGGAGTGCGCGTAGGAGGTGCCAGGTCCTCTTCGTGCTCAGAGTCCCCTGTAGCTTGTCACAGAAAGCGTGCCAGTTCTGCCTGGCGAGGTGGTCCGCATAGTCTTGAGCCTGCTTGGTCAGGAGAGCAATACGTGTTTTTAGCTTTCTGTTAAGCTTTTGTCGCTTCCATCTCTTCAGGAGGCCACGTCTTGCCTCCCAGAGATGGAGGAGGTGCGTGTCGACCGCGGGTGTATCGGCATCGAGTTGTATGATCTTGGTGTAACGTTCTGCTGTGTCTAATACATTTTTGAGCCACTCGTCAATGTCAGTTATGCTTGCTCCGGAATCTAGCTTGTCCCTAAAGGATTTCCATTCAGTTAACCGTGCAGTTCCGGTCTTGTTCTGTTTACGGGTGTGTGCTACATCTAATTGGAGGATATGGTGATCGCTACCTAAGGTTTCCTGGAGTCGACTCCACTCTGCCCAGGGGACGTCAGCAGTAAAGGTTAGATCGGGGTTGGTGTCCCTCGAGACGCTGTTTCCAATTCTTGTGGTCTGGAGAGGATCATTCCAGAGGGTGAGTCTGTGTTGCTGGGCAGCATCATGCACTCTAGCACCCTCCTTTGTGGTGGTATGATAGCCCCATGCCGTGTGCGAGGCGTTGAAGTCTCCCACTATGACGAGTTGGTGTCCATTCGTGGATTTCCTGATTTTTCGCACAAAGTGATCGAAGTCCGGTAGCTGGTCACGAGGCGGGCTGTACACGCTGGCCACGAATAGGCTTTTCTGCGTCTTTCGTTCCGCTAAAACCTCGATTAAGGTGTGTTCGGTCTGGGTGTCCTCTACGTCATGTTTTTGGGCTGTGAAAGTTTTCTTCACCAGTATGGCAGTCCGTCGGGTTTGTGCATATGTGGCGTATCCTTGCAGTCGGACGTTCTGCGTGTTGGTTTCCTGTAGTGCTATGACGTCGGGTTGATTCAGCTTGACGAATTCTTGTAGATTGGCGTGTCGAGGGTGGTATGATCGACAGTTCCATTGCCATATGCGTATAGTTGAATGCTGGTTCTTTGCCTTGTGGTTAGGGGTCGCCATCGTCGTAAGATTCGAATTCGCGTCGGCGATCGCGAGTGGGCGAGACCGAGTGAGAGTCGCTGTGGCTGTTCGCCCGTGCCTTCTTCCGAGTCGTGGGGCGCGAATTGTCGAGCTGTGCTTTAGTGATGTAGTTGTTCTTTACATGCGCGATAAAATTGCTGAGCTGTGGTGCGATCCCATCAATTTTGGCGTTTAACGTGGCGATCTTGTTTTCGAAGGTAGCGGCTGTTTTTTCGACAGCTGATTGGACAACTTTTTCCATTGTGGCGTGAATGTTCTTCATAAAGGCTTCTTGAAATATCAGGCACCTTCCATCTACTATGGTTTCAACGTCGGCCTTGGTCAACGTCGTTCCCGACTGTCTGTTTATGTTTTCGCGCTCCTGGCATTTTTGATGCAGCTTGTCTGTGAGTTCTTGTTGCTCTTTGCATTTTCGAAGCAGTTTGTCGGTGAGCTCTTGCTGTTTCTGTTGACTGCGGAGTAGCTTGTCTATGAGGTCTTGCTGGCTTTGTAATTGGCTGTGCTGATTCTGCAGTTTGCTCTGTTGGTTCTGCTGCTTGTTTGCTGGGACCCGAATGACTGCCGCTTCGGCCGATGCATCCAAGCTGCTCGTACCAGCCGAGTCGCTCGAGCCGTTTACCGCATCGGCGTAGCTCGCGCGTTTGACTGAGCGGGAGCGAGAGCGGGAACGTGAGCGCGAAGCACTTCGCAGTATTGGCTTGGAGCTGCTGCGCCTGGGCGAGCTGCCCGCACTGACACTGCTCGAACTGGTGGCCGAGGTGCCCAGCTCCGGGAACTCTTCACTGCTGGAGCTCCAGCGGTTGTCTCTTTCTTGTAGTCTGTTAAGGCGCTGTTGCCGTATATTGTAGGGTGGAGGGCTTGGCTTCAGTTTCTTCTTGCACTCTGTACTTGCAGTTTCGTGCGCTTCTGCGCAGAGCTTGCAGGTCGGTTTGCAGTCATGGTCTTGTGGTTGTCCAGTCTTGCCGCACTTGTAGCGAAAATCTGGGATGGGTTTCGGACAGACGTCTTGGCGGTGTCCCGTGTTGCCACAGGTGCGGCAGTACTGCACTGACTTGCGATATGGTCTGCAGCGGAAGTATACGCTCTGGAAGATGATGTAGTAGGGAACGTGCAGTCCTTCGAAGAATACGATTGCCGCGGTCGACTGACCCATCATTCGGGTGTGAAGGACGGTGTATCGTGCCGGTGCTCGGATTCCTGCCATAAGTTCTGCGGTGCTTGTTCCTGGTATGAGGCCATTGATGACGCCTCGGGATACGTCATCAGGGGTTCGCATGTTGCCTTTGACGTTGTGGTAAGTGCCTCCGAGCTGTATTCTGTTGATGCTGACCAGCATCTTGGCGTCTTCCTTGTCGGCCGTGCTTGCGATGATTAAATTTTCGATTCTCTGTACTTGTACGCGTACTTTATCATTGAAGTCCTGCTGCGATAGTCCACTCACTCTACCGATGGCGTGCATGACTGCGACGGTATGCCATTTGGCGAGGTCGAGACCTGCTTGCGGGCGGTAGACGATCTCAAAGTCGTCAAGTGGCAGGGGCGGCATCCTGGGTCTGCGTTGTTGCTGTAAAGGTGCTGCATTGGGCGTTTGCTCATCGGTTGGTTTTTTTGCCAGCGTCTTTGAATTCGAGGTGTCCTTCTTTGCTTTCTTGTTTCTTGTGATCCAGGTGCTTTCCGCTTCGATTGTTCGGCCGCTTTCTGCATCATAGTTCCAGGTACCTTCCCCGGTGCTTTCTTCCGTCCGGTCTGTTTGCATTGCATTTGCTTCATCTTCTTTCTGGTTTGTCATTTCGCTTGCAGCAGCTGCTTCTCGGCTCATCGTAGGGCTCTTCGCCGCGGCGTGGGCGAACGCTCGTGTGCTCGTGCTCACGGGGCGCGTGGCGCGCGGCGCGAGGGTGTTTCTGCCGATGAGATCGCGGGAGCTGGTTCTGGCGTTAGGCTTAACCGGGCGGGTGGGCGGTCGTCGGGAATAACGCTTTATATCTTGAGATAAGGTGCACTCACCCGAAAGTGGCTAGTGTCCGCCGGTTACTCTGGTCTTGCCGGCTGCACCGGTGCAAAACTTGGGTTCGTCACTGGCCTTTTTCCGGGTTGAGAAGCACGAGAAGCGGGAGCCCATGTGAGACACTGCTGAACTCCACGGCCCCCTGGCGGGTTTTAAATTTTAAGCAGAAACGTTTCTTTTAAATAACCTCACTACAAGCTATCACAAGTTTCATTCGAAAAGCACTGCCTCTTATTATAAAGTACGAAAATAACCGGCCGCACAGGAACAAGTTTGAGTGTGTCTATGTGAACAAAACATGGCTAGTAATAACTAGGGAGCACTGCACAAAAGTTGAACATGAAAACTAGTAATAGTAAAGACATATACTTCGCTCTGCTCAACTGCAACATATTGCAAATATCACAAAGATGGCATAAAAATTGGGCAGGACAGAGCACTGACTGTTAATTATAGTTGAAATATGTGCATCTAATCTAGACATAAAAAGTCAAAACTAAACTGCCGGAAATGGTCATGTCTCTCCAAGACACCACTGAGGAACAAAAGGTATACTTTTTATAGTTCCATCGCCTAGATTACTGATTTATTTAAACTTTAGACACATGACCCCTTGTGTGTCATATATGCCCGGTTCTCAATACCTATGCATGATTACCAGCCTTAATAAGAGAATGACTTGCACTAATGTTTTCAAGAAACGCCGGTAAAAATGCTACTTGTTCTCAACTTTCTGTTGTGACGGCACACTTGTGCGCTGTTGTGAACGCAGTTGCCTATAGGGCTCTAACACCATGTTTTGGGTGCACAGGTACCGTCTACCGAACACCTGGTTCAAGATAGCTTGCATCTCGGAGTCTGCAGCCCCACTAGTGGCACAGCATTCTTTTTTCACTTTGCCAGTTGATAAAGCCTCAGCAGCTGCAATCGCCTGCGACTGCTCGTAAAGGTGCCATAGGGTCAGGCAACAAACACAGATACCACGTAGCAAAGCTTTCAGAGTGCGCTGTTTGAGGAGAGGTGTGTAATTTGTGCTTTCGTTCGGCAACGAGTATAGCTATAAGGGCATGTTGGTACGGCATATCTTATTTTGTTGTAGCGCAAGCTGAAGAAGGACAACAAAAAGGCACATCTTACATACACAGCACTAACTTTCCACAACAGATTTATTTCCCATTCTCCTCGCTTATGTAGACCCTCGAAACGTCATACAGCACGTGTAAAATTTCGATAAATATGAACAAAAATAAACTGGGAACCACACGTAAGCAGTTTTTTGATTCGCACATTCACAGACATGTACACGTTCAGCGTGAACAAAGATAATTGAGCTCTTTTGAGGATAACGAAATGGAAGCCTCACTGACCCATTCATCACCGAATGTTGATATGTGTCCAGCTTCTATTATCAAGCGCGTCATCATCTCACACCTGCTTCTACTCATTAGGACTGCTTCTTTAAATCTAGATTTGCATTTGCATCTCTGGCAATGGATGGCAAGAAACCCGTCAGCGGCCAAGTTGTTTACTTTGTTATTGTGTTCTCGGAGCCTGTCATTTATGCATCTGGCTGTTTGACCAATGTAGCATCGTCCACACCCGAGAGGAATGCGGTATACCACCCGCCCGATGCCGTCAATGAACTTGTTTTTATGTTTTGCTTCGCATGCGGAACGTGCGATTCTTTCTGGCCTTGTGCTTTTACACAGGCTGACCAATGTATCAGGCACCAACAATACAATGTTGATGCTGCCCCTTCCGGCAGTCTTCTTTAATGTATGAGAGAACCCGTGTATGCAAGGGATGACAACAACGTTTCTTTTGTTGATGTCAGTGCTTGAACCATGCATCTGCTCCAAAGTGCTTTGCTGTGCCTTCTTAAGCAGTCCTTTTGTGACTGGCACAGGCACGTGGCTCGGGTAACCTGCCCAGCTTAAACGCGAGGCTTGCCGTCAGAAGCTTTCGTGCATTAGGTGTTGTCAAGATTTCTTCAGTGCTTTGCTGAAGTTTATCTTCGCGATTCCCCTGTTGGGAAGCTTTGTATGATCGGATTGAAATGATAAAAGTGGCGTACTTGCCTTACTTACTGGTTCCTTGCCTTACTCACGTGCCTAGTGCTTGCCTCAGCAAGTAAATCAATTTTACCATTTCATTCCGCGCATACAAAGCTTGTGAAGAGGGAAATCGCGAACACGTATGAACGCCGTACAGCCGTGCATATACCAATGAGCTGCGTGCGCGGACTTGCAGAAAAACAAAACGTTAGGTGCGAGAAGACGGCGACTCTCGTAGCGGAGACGAAGCAGCGGTGTAACGGAAATAGGCGAATGAATGTTTCCAACAGTTGGTTCCGACGTTATGCCGGCGGCGGTGGCTTTAGTGGCGAGTATTGCGCCTGTCTAATTTTTTATTTCTTTTCCCCAAACAGTATGGTTAAGATCAGTTCTTTGTTCACAGTTTTCTATACTGTGTCGCTTGGCATTATTTTTGTCTTTTGATGCGATTAAGCGGCCAATTATGGCATCCGAGATTCGTGTGCGTCAGCTTCGCACGCAAATATCGGAGGCCATGGGACAACGCGTTAGGAAAGGCCGTTCTTGTCGTTGTTAACGTTTCGTCATTATTTGTTCAAGTGAGATAGAGGCGTAGTGTCTCTTTTCCAGGGTTGGGGAGGGAGCGCCCAAGACGGCATCGCTCAGCGGGGGGGGGGGGGCGGGGGAGTGAGCATTTCTATACTTACTCAACAAGATAAACCATCCTTCCGTCAATCTGTACAGCTCAATATTGTTCAAAATAGAACCCGCTGCAACGAGTGAATTCACCTTCGTGCTAGCTCTCGCTTCAAAGCGACAGAAGCAGCGAGAAAACAGCTCTCACGAAACTCTCAGCGCACGCCGCACTATGCGCTTTTCGCAGATCTCTTTCAAAATAGGTGTACGCGCGTCTGTTTTCAAAGCGAACTAAACGTCAAGAACACAGTGCGTGAAGTTTTCAGCAGTTGGCACACTCTGGTCCGCATTGCAGTTTGAGATACGGTTCGCGCGGCCGTGCCACAAGCAGACGCCGCCGGAGAACGGTTGATAATGGTTCGACACGGATGAGAACAGCTTAAGAGCGATAATGGCTCAAAATGAACGGAACGTCATCAGCGCACCTGGCTCTAACAACTACAGTACTTTGCTTCCGCCATTCACTTGATGCCGCCCACCACAGCAGCTCGTGTCGTCACAGCGCTGTCGCTTAAACTAATATATAATATTTGGGGTTTTACGTGCCAAAACCACTTTCTGATTATGAGGCACGCCGTAGTGGAGGACTCCGGAAATTTTGACCACCTGGGGTTCTTTAACGTGCACCTAAATCTAAGCACACGGGTGTTTTCGCATTGCGCCCCCATCGAAATGCGGCCGCCGTGGCCGGGATTCGATCCCGCGACCTCGTGCTCAGCAGCCCAACACCATAGCCACTGAGCAACCACGGCGGGTGTCGCTTAAACTCGTCGGATCAAGTCTCATAACATTGATAACGACATGGACTGCGTGTGGATGAGGAAGAGTCAGAATGCTTACACATGCTCAGACAAATCCCAGAAGAGTTTCTGTGGGATATTTTTATCGGAAAGGTGCAGTCGGTGGTGACCCAGAGCTGACAATGCATGTAAGAGGGGTGCGAAGCTTTTCTTTTTATGAGAGTCTTGCCAGCTCCCAAAGATCTGCTCAAGCTAAGACTTGCTGTTGGCTGCATGTGGTTTTTCGTTTATTGTCGCACGCCCTCGAGCCGCCATGAATCCTACTGTGCAATGACATTAGAGCAGTATTCACGTCCAAAAGGAAATGCAGCTGGTAATTGTCCTGCCTAAGGTGTTTGCGGCCAGGCGGCAGCTCCCCTCCCCCGTTTCCGTTGACAATTTAGGGGGAAGGGTCTAGACCAATCTAACACCCCCCTCCCTGCAGTGTTCTAGCCAGAAAATTGTTCGTGCGAGGGGGGGGGGTCCCGATTTACCATGGAGGGGGAGGAAGCTGGGCCATCGCCATAGTAACCAAAAATTTACGGATAGTGAGCGTTACAAGTGCCCGGCGTGCCCCCCTTGGCTACGCCGCTACTCACCCCCCCCCCCCCCCACCGCCATTGACGCAAATCGAGCTCTCAGAACGTGCATGTATGCATGACATAACATGAATGACATGCCACGAAGCTGGCATGAATGCCGTGACATCGTCATCATAATCATCATCAGCCTATTTTGAAGTCCATCGCTGGACAAAAGCTTCTCCAGCGATCTCCAATACCTGGTTCCACGTGTCTTCTAGTTTCTTAATTGCATCACGCCCTCATTATTCTCTGCCGTCCTCGACTGTGCGTCCCTTCCCTTAGCACTCATTCTGCAGCTCCAATAGTCCAGCAGTTTTCTCCCTTACGGATTGCAATGTCTTCTCAGCACGACTTCTACCTCTTAATGTCAACCAGAATATCAGCTAACCCCACTCGCTCGGTAACGCACATGGCTGTGTTCCAGTCTATTATAGTCATGCCTAATATTTTTTATTCTATCGCTCGTTGCGCGGTCCTGAACGTCTTCTCAAGCAAGCTTCTTTGGTAAGTTCCAAGTTTTGGCCCCATACGTTAGTAAGGGTAGAAAGCAATGATTAGCAGTAAGCTCCATGGTCCTGATTTAGTAATGCCTGCCGTAAGCTCTCCAACTAATGTTTTATTTTTGTTAATTTCCTTGATAAGAGGCCCGTGCGAGTAATTAACCTCAATAAACGTATTTCTGCGCAGGTTCTAGAAGCTGACTGCCAATCATGACATTTCCTTCTCTCGCCAGGCTGTGGAACATAACTTTTCCCTTCTGCAAAATAACTTTCAATCAGACTCTTACACTTTCTTCGCTAAGGACCTCAAACGTTTGCTGCAAATAGTCTGAAGCGTTGCTGAGTACGCCAATGTCATCTATAAACCGTAAGCTGGTGAGCTATTTACCGTTAGCCGTCACTCCTAACCATTCCCAGTCTAACTGGTTGCACACCTTTAAGTATTCAGTGATGGCATTTAAATATGTTGTCATTGATCATGCGAAGCCTTTTGCAGATATCTCGCTGCGCAATGTAGGCGCGTTAATGTCATCCGTTAGATACCAACATTCGTGGGAAACTTCATTTTTGACCGCTGTTCGGAGTCAGTGCGCTGCTGCCTAGATGCCCCGGTCTAATCATTCCAGCTACCTGGTTCAAGCGCAGGCTGCGCGCGTTTCATGTATAGCCAATATCAACGCGTTAACGGCCAATGTTCATTTATATGTCCTGTAAGCTTGTTCACTTACTCCCTTAAAATTAGGGTGTAAATTAGAAAGACTCGCGTGTTCCAAGGGCGTTTTCTTATTGAACTCACTTTTCTGTTAAAAAAGGGCGTTTCAAGGGTATTTACAAGGGTTGAAATATACATACACCCGCGTTACACCCAAAAGGGTGTGACAATATTAAGATTGATACGGCTCTGATGGCCATCTATGTTGCATAAGGAGCGCTTACATTTATGATGACGGAAGCATCAACCCCTCAAATGTCGAGTTAAGCAAGAGATGTTTAAATAATTTGTTTAAATAATAGATGTTTCAATAACGGAAGAGATTGGTACGACTGGATCTGTTACAGGATTAGGTAGGGGTTCAAGGTAGAT
This sequence comes from Dermacentor variabilis, assembly GCF_050947875.1. Classification (NCBI taxonomy): domain Eukaryota; kingdom Metazoa; phylum Arthropoda; class Arachnida; order Ixodida; family Ixodidae; genus Dermacentor; species Dermacentor variabilis. The sequence goes on along the minus strand of NC_134574.1, from coordinate 72,814,003 downwards.
AGCGAAGTTATTAGGAAGAAAAAGAAAGAAAGATATGTACAGGAAATAGCTAGAATGAAAAGCATCTATGGCAACCTGACTAACTGAAGCACTCTAGGGGACTATTTATTGCTGCCACGTTTCAAGGGGAATGACAATAAAACACCACCAGCAACAAAGCACTGCTTCCGCGCTCTGGAGTGCCGTGAAAGGATATATAGAACACACCCGTCGTGACATCAATCAGAGAATAATTCACACCAAACTCTTGTTAATCGCGAGAGCAGCGTGCAGTGTTCAGATGCGCTGCCATATTCAAAACTGTAGTACTACTTGTTATGTTAGTGGAGTTCCATTGAGACATAGGAAAAAAAAAGAGACCGCGTTTCGGTCAAAGCGTGGGCAATAATAAAAGCAGGGGCATGTGCGTAAGTTAGTGTTTGACTTTCTTTTACCAGGAGAAATTGCTATGTCTTTCGCAAGAAGCCACGCGTGCCTCTAATAGGCGGGTAGGCGCCACCTTCTGGCGCGCGTTCGAAGGTCGTTTTAGTGTCTCGCCTAGCTGCAACATTTCAGTTGATAGCGGAGTTTTATGTTGTCTTTTTCGTTCCTCTTTACAAGCATTTCGCGGGCCTAACGTCTAGTACCTGAATAATTAATTGCCATGCACGTCCTGACGCAAGCATTTTACATAGCGGCGTTCAGGAGTCTGTCATAAATATGGCCCATAATTCTAATAGCTTATAATTCTAATAGCAAGGTAAGTCTAAGTACTTACCAGTCTACATGAAGTTACTGGTTAATTAGCCTCCTTTGAAGCTTTCGGACACCTCGCGTTTAAGGGTGATTCGAGGGTGATACAGCAGCGTCCCTAATTCGCAATATAACGGGTACATTGAGAAATATTACACATACAGAGGGGATCACCATCATGTGCAACTGCATCATAATAGCGCTCGTTGAAAACAATGTTCAAGGAGACTCACAGACTCTCCTATTTGTAAGAAAATGTAGCAAACAAGCTTTCTTTATTGAGAAGAACAAACGAAAAGATGTTGGCATGTAAAATTGAAACGTACGAGGATTCACGCAACATCACAAAAACAAACAGGAAAATATATTATGACATTCTGGTAAGTCCCCAAAGCATAAATTTTCACCAAGGAGAAAACAGCCTAAAAATGTCTCAAATACAATGGGCACGCTGAAGATACAGAAAATGTCACACGAGGAAACTTTAAAAAGAAATTTTCGCCAGGCGAAAATCGGAGCACACATGCAATCCTACTATTTATTTGGAATAAGGAGGACATCCAAAATCTCCTCAGTGGCAGCAAGCACACGCAACTGTAGACAAACTGTTGATTATAGTCTCAGCAGCTTCTTTAGCCTCATTGCTGTTTCAATAAGCCTAATTCAGCGAGAGGAAAGTGATTGCTGTCGTTCTAAGGCTACGGAAAGAATTTGTTACCCGCGGTCTCATTTCCGAAAGTGTGAGTACTGCGTTGCTTATATTCGGCAAAATGCACTACATTAGCGTTTCTTGTTCGAATTTCATACCCACGAATATTTCGAAATGTGCCTAAACTGTCTTCCCTGGCCTCTTTTAAATCCACTGCTTCTCTGCTTTTCTTCGTCACTCGTTACTGTACTTTTACCTGGATTCCCGCTTCAGCAGTGCAGAGCTTCATGTTTAAGTTAAATTGTGGGGTCCTATTTGCCAATACCACCACATGATTATTAGGCACGCATCAGGGGGAGACGTCGTCATAATTACAAGCGTTCCGGCTTCATCAACGCCCATCCAATGATCGCAACACCAGTGTTTTTCACCTCCGCCCCCATAGGATTCCCACCGCCGTAAATTGAAACGAACTTGTGAGCTGTAGCTCAGCGGCGCAACGCCATAGGCATGAGCTGTAGCAGTGCTTGCACAGTATAAGGTTATCTAAAGCGCATCCGCTCAGCCCGAACTCTACGTCTTTCCTAAAAACCGAGATTCTCTCTATCTTTATACGTGCATCTTGAACGACATTAATTTGGCAGTTATTCACAAGTCTCCCACACGGTGTGCCTCGTACGGTGGCGCTTTATTTGATATGCTGAAAGGAAACAAATGTTGCTGTTGTTTTTTCATTCTGCAGGCGAAATCTAGGATAACCTTGCTCTCCTTTTTCTTCTTTCATCCGCTCAACGCCACGGCTTCTTACGGTGATGATAAAACCGCCGAAGGAGGGATTTGTGCTTTAAGATCTTTTCTTGATTGTTTCAAAGGCTGGGCAGGTGCACTGACGTAAACTAGGAATTTGTCTTTACCTCCTTTTTTTGTTCTTCCTTCTATCAGCAAGTGCCCTGAATGTATAACAATAAAGCCCAACCAATCAGCCTAATATCTGTGGCTATCTTCTTATGAAGCAAGGTGTGAGACTTTGCTAATTGGTATTCCGTGCTGATATAACCTGCGCAAGCGTGGACATGGGACAATAGCATGGAGACCAGGACAAGCGTTTGTTTTTATCGCCTTACTGTTGTCGCGTGTCCACTGTTGCACTGGTTACATCACCCATCTTCTTTCCGCGGCACCCAGCGTGCAGTTAGTGCTTGCGTGTTATGGTTGCCTATCATAAGCTGGAACTCAGGATAAAGGGTAAAAGTGGAGCGATATGACCCCGTAATGTCACCTTAAAACATACTTTTACGGTTGTGTCAACGAAATTGTGCGCTAAATGCGGCCGGAGTGTTAGTTGACTTCCTGCGGTTTACGGCCCTGAGGATAGGCTTTGATGGTGGTGCATGCCGCCTCAGACTATCGTGTGCGAATATCTGTTTCTGCAGTCAACTTTCTACCTCCTACCTCTTTAACTCAATTTTTTTCCCTGCAGGGTAGCAAAGTGGACATTTTCTTGTAACTTTCTACACCCTTCCCAAAGTTTATCGCTCTCATTATACCTAGAGCTGCTAGATTTACAGATTATGCAGGCGTATATAAACAATTAAACAGCATATTTACCGCGAAAAGAAAATAAGAAGCAGTGATTCTCGTTGGTTGTACTAATTGTCACGCTCCATATCCACCGCGCGTGCGGGAAAACTAGGGGAACACGTTCGTGTTTGAGCTGATCTTAGGTGCGTGTTCGCAAACACGTCGCCGGTGCGGTTTTCGAAAGCGCAGTCTGCACTTCCAACTTTGGTCTGCTTTTCTACATTTCTTTTCGACGCGCCGACAATGTACACCTGCCTCCTAACGTTAACTCCAGGCAAAATATGATGAACGAGCTCAACAAGAGGAACAAGTAAAACCAGAAGAAGTCTGATAATTCAAATATTTGTGTAAGCCCCTTCTCAATGTCAGTGTAATCACTCCGCACATTATCAAGCAACCTACCGTCGCAAGAAATTGGTTTGTAGAAAGGAGGCGAAGCGGTTTCAAAGAGTCTTTGCAGGAGTTGGTCGTACGCTTGTGCGAGGTGAAAGCTTTTTCGAACTGGCGTGGTGGCAAGTGTGAGTTTCAGCGAATCACGCGACTGCACGAGATTTTGCCTTGCCCTGGAGCGGCAGCTGTTTTCTCCGCACAACAAGCACACGAAACCTGGCCTGCTAGCGCAGTTGAGGCATTCGTTAACGTAGTCGAAGAGGTGACGCGATGTTTCCTTGTTCTGCTGGAAGGCGTCTTTTAGTTTGGCCTCCAGCGAGTGCTGTCCGTTCAAAATTTCACCTTCGACGACTGAATGAAAACAGCCATCCCTGACAATACACGGCTGAATTTCTTTTCGATCCAATGCCGATTCTAGCTCTGGTATAGTGTCCACGTGATCTGGCGGTTGCGTTATAGTCAATCGAGACGTCAGTTCACTGCGAAAGTACGCCGATAAAGGTAGAATTCCCAGAATCCATGCTGTCAGCGCTATGACGCGCCCAATCCTAGAGAAACGCACTTTCCTTCTGGAATAGCCCGTGTCCACGGGTGACGAGTTAGCCAGGAATGTCGCGATCAAGAACATACCAGAGTCCATAAGTGCATCTGTGTGGAAACGGCCATGATCCAAGATGTCAAATGTGCCCAAAGTCATCCAGACGATCATTGTGGTTACTAAAAGCAGTATGAAGCCCACGTGGGAACCGCCAACGAGATCAAAAAAAGAAGTCATGACAGGTTTGTTATATCTGTGGACGTAGAATTTCTCGGCCGTGTATTCTATAGGATGGGGAAAAAGGAATAAACGAAAACTTCTTTCTTCCCCTCTTACAAGCGCTACAAAAATGTCTGCGCTCCCCTGAATGAGAGCGCGAGCTCCTGCAAGAAAGTCGCCGTATGATTTATACGTGAGTGTCGCATTAAGAGCGATAAGCGCCATAAACACGTCTCTGTGTGGATGGATGGCGCAGCTTTCGGTTTTTGAGATTCTGTTTGCCACTGTGCGCGTACATGCCAGGAAAATTTGTTGCCCACGTATTGCCGAAGTAAAGGCCACTCTTTGACCTGCGTCGTATTGACCGTACTTCCGAGCATATGCAGTCGAGCCAGTTACTGAGATAGATATTTGGTCTCCTTTATTTGGTGTGAAAGCTGAAGTGGTCTTCCTGCAACCGTTCGTCGTATGGTTTATTGACGATGGATCATTTTTACTTGACGTGATATTATGGCCAGGCAGGATTATCCAGTCACTGAGATAGGCAAGCATGGGATTCTTCCTTAGCTTTGCCAAGCACCGATCTTGTTCGTGTGGCTCAGCTAGAACAAACACTACAGTCTTCACGTTGTTTGAGGTGTTTTCTAACAGTAGCGTGGAAATTCCCGTCTCTGGATAGGACCACAGGGTCCGTGATTTGGGAAGAACAGTCAAGAGCGCCCGGTGCGCGATTTTCTGTTGGCTTGCACAAGCGTAAAACACCACATCGTCTTGAGCTTTTATGCAGTATTCGAGGAAATTAGGGTTGGATTCGGAACGTTTTTGAATACAACACGAATATGTAAGCAAATTCAATACAACTGCAAGTCTGTGCATTGTTATACCAGGCATATCTTCTCTAGGTGTGAGAAAGGTTCTGGTAAATATCTCTTTCGGAAGATTAGGAACTTCCCGGTAATTCGTGAACCAGTTCCTAAAGCTTCTGCTTAAGCATAGAAGTAAATATTTCTGCTACTATGTTTGTATGCTCCTTTGTGCTCTGTGGCATGCTATTAAGGTTACTAATAGCTACTTATATGTTCATGGCATGCAAACTTATGAAAATGTACATTTTTTCCCTATTGCACCGCATTCAGCAACCATCAACTTGCGCCTTTACGTATCACATATGGGTAGACATCATGTAACACTGCATTGGCACATCTCCATTTGATGTACCGTCAATGATCTAACTTAAAATATAGGATAAATCTACTCGAAACAAATTACAGACCCTCCAACGCAACCGACGCATCAACGAACGTGTGCAACAGAATAATCTACATACGCTCTACATATCTACGTTTCCGCTTCGTACAACGCCCATAAATGACGTGTTTCAAGAGCTCTTGGAAGAGACTTCCTCTTAAGCACGTAGCAACTGCGGGTTTAAGTCACTATTTGTGTCAGCAATCGTAACTTTTCATGGCAGCTTCGGAGTTGATGACTCTCGCAATAATAAACTACGCCTTATAATATACACGGAGAAATCAAACACCGCCGTAGCAAGTCTTAGCTCAGTGTTCCTTCTTGTGCGAACAATGATGAAGACGTCCAACGGCGGTAATTTCTTCCTCTTCCGTGTTTCGCTTTCCGGTCCTCTTGGGCAGTGCGTGTAGAAAGGTCGATTTGACGTCGGAGCCTCACACACCAGCCAATCTCAAGACGCGGCCAGCATTTTCAGCGTTCACTGACGAATTAACATGTTGCGGGGGCTCGCGACACGCGCATATGCACGCTTCCTCTAGTGTCTCATAATAAATATTCGGGCTTCTCCCCCCCCCTAGACGCACTTCCGGTACTGAGTTATTGAACAAGCTAACACCATTGTATATCAAATCATCAGTGGAAGCGACGCCAAATGATTGCCGGCGCAGAAAACCACAGTGAATGCGAATGTGCTCAAATCCGAGTTGCTTTTCAGGTGTACGAGTTGGAAGACATAGGATCAACGTCTCGTACGAAGTGATGAAGCGGTAATCACATATCGAGCACGTAAAGCATCCATGTTTCCTTGAGTAGCAATGCGGCCGTCACGCCCGAGTCGCACAAACGCTGGAGACAAAAGTAGCGCGCTTGCATACGACACCATTGCAGATCAAAATATGTGCACAGTTCTCAGCTCGCAGCAATGGGCGTTCCTTCCCAGTGGTTAAGGTTAGTAGGTACACTTGCCTTGTTTTCAAAATTCCATCAATACGCTCAGAGCAGGTAACTTTAAGGGTAGAACACAAGACAGTCAAGCTCGTCGCCTTGACAACCGTGTTGTTGACGTGAGAAGGAAGACGTAAACATTTTTTCTAGTGCCCACTCCAGGCACTTGCTACATTCGAACTTCTTAGCCTATACGACATTGAAGCGCGTGGCACTTACCCCCCTCATCGGTTTTGTCTTTTTTGGCGTTTCATCCTTGCTCCTATTGCGAAGCACCTTTTCTAGCTTTTGTGCCAAGGTAACCCATCTGCGCAGTTGAGCTTAAAGATGCACTGACAAGCAGGCTTGGAAGCGGAAGGGTTCTTTCTGGGTACTATTACGCACAGAGTGTATCTCCTTCCTATCACCTTCTTTGTGCGAGGGCTTTCATTACGCAAATGGACTAATTGGCAACTCAGCATAAGGTAAATAAGGAACAGTGAACTATATTTCCTACTTACCCAGTTCCCCATATATATATATATATATATATATATATATATATATATATATATATATATATATATATATATATACTAAGCTTTTATATATATATATATATATGTATATATATACATATATAGACACATTATATCGGATGTGCTTGCGCCGACTGCCAACATACTTGAATTATCACCATTGGCCGAGAATTCAATTTAAGGCGGGGCGCTGAATTGCTCCACAAATGTGGACATTAGTTTCACGGGAAATTTAAATAGAATACCTTACGATGACGAATATTCATTGATTAGATTTTTTACCTAACTCTACTTGGAACAATCTTTCAACATTAGAATGCTTTCAAGATAATAATTCTCAAACTGCGCGACAGAACGCAATGACGTTCCACTTATTTTTGAGCTTCATGGCACGAAACGGTTCTTGGCAACAAAAGTGGAAAAGTTCGTTTTTTACTGGAAATATACGGCAAATAGCTGTCATCTTCAGAACCAGTTCTAATTGAGTTTGCTTTGTAATCTCAGGCGCTAGAATTTATGCATTCCAATGTGTACCAGAAAAAAATAGACAATAACTTATTTAGCGTTATTGTACCAATTAGCGGGATATGCAGTTTGATTCGTCGTGCAACCAGCGTCCACCCGTGTGAGTTACCCAGCTGATGGACTAGAGCTGTATACTTTGCCCAGGGCTGCTAGATCTGGTAAGCGTAATTACATGTCAGTAGACCAACTGACTTCCATCGCTGCAGTACAATTGGCAGCGCAGTGCACGCGTAATCCTGAGGTTCTGGGCTCGGCTCCCACAGGCGGCAAGCTATCCTTTCCTCCACTTTCATTTCCATTCCCCCCAATTGATCTTTTATACATTTCAATTTCAACCATAGCAATATTCCACGATTCTTTCCTAGACTTCGTTGCCTGTTGACTTCTTACGGTAACGATTAACAAAAATCGACCGCCTAGGTTTGAGTTCTTCTTTATATATTGTTGTCACAAATACAGGCGTAAGCAGAAGACGAAGAAGGAGACGGTGGTTGTTGTTGGTAGTCGCGCTCCTTCAGCTCGGACGTTGCCTCTTGCATTCATATAAAACGCTGGGCGTATCCAATCCTAAACGCGTACGGTCATTAGTGGAGGACTGGCTCACTTCGTATAAGTGGGTAAGCGCCCGCATTAAGTTGGATGACGGCGACAAACTGCTAAGCTGGCTCAGCTGTGGTTCCACAACCACCAAGCTGATATTTCCAGCTGGTCATCCTTTACGGCTGGTCATCCTTTAAATGGCGGCAGTCTATGGCCGACTCACTGTTCGCCAGCTCCGCGCAGAACAACGCTTACGCGGTCGCACCCAACAATACGGCGAGAACTTCGCGGCCTACATGGACGATATTGTCGACCTATGCCGTCGTCTCAACCCAGCCATGTCCTGAAGCTGAAAAATTCGGACACATCACGAAGGATCGAAGAGGACGCCCTCCAAATGTTGATTTCCAAAAATACCCAAACTGCCACTGACGCCGTTCAGTATTGCCAGCGCTACGCGGATTTGCGGAAACTGCGCATTTCTGCGGGCCACCCGAGCTCTCACACGGCCAATATGTCAGCATTACTGTACGCGCCGTTTCTACCGACGCCACAATGGTTAATGCAGCAAATAAAGCAGTTTGTCCGAGACGAAGACGCACGACAATCGTCCCTGGTTCACTACTTCCCGCACTGCGCGCAGGCACTTGCTCCGACGCTAAGGCAAGCCATATACGAGCAAGTTTCTGAGGCACTACTAACCTCCTACCAGCATCCGCCTGTTTCCGCTCCTCTGAACTATGCTGAAGTCCCACGCAGGCCGTCACCAGCAGTGCGACTCGGCACGGAGCGTAGTCGACCAACAAATGCCTTCTACGCTGCGCATGCGACTGTGCGCCCGAACCCGCCACCTTTTCGCCGTCCCACACGGTCGCCCCCTAACCTTGGCGCACCCCAGACACGCACCCCGCACGTTTCTGTCGTTGTCATGACTTCCGTACTAGGGCAGGCGATGAAAATCAACGCTACTTATGGCCCGAGCCACCGCAACTGATCTCCTCCCGTTCAACAATGGACACCTGATCACCTAATCGAGGTGGCTACGACACACGTCGATCACCCTCGCCGCATCACCGTTTACTCTTCCTTATGGTTAGTCGCCGCGACCTCCATCGCCTTCCCAGAGGCGCTGGATGGCCGACAGCCAGGCGCCGAGACAAGCGTCTCGGGCCTTGGTGTTCGGTTTAGTTGTGGGACCTGAGGAACAGCTGACTGCAGGGCCGTCTTGGATGATGGTGGAGCAGCACCGGCTGCTGCCACCAAGGCGGCGGATGGAGTTGCTACGGGACCACTGACTGTCACCCTCGTAGACTCCTGAGACCGATGTGGTGCTGCCCCCTGCCGCACCACATTGGCATAAGTTGTTTCAGGTAAGACTGAAAGCTTCTATGTCGCTTCGAAAAATGAAATTTTCTCTTTTACTCTTTGGGCAATGACGGCCTTCTCCTTCTTCCAACAGGAAAGGGTATAGCTTACGGGGATAGCTTGAAAGGGGATAGCTTACGTATACTTGCAGTTCCTTCACTATCCAAGACGTGGTAAGGTGGGAAGCTTTTAGGTCGGTTCGACGGGTAAATTGAGAAAAAAAGTGCATCGGTGCGACCTCTTTTCAGATGCCGATATTGAAGTCGGGGGAACGCTTCACCATAACTGGTTTCAAAATTAGTCGGCGTTGGTAGCCATCCACCACCGAGCCCAACCAGGTGGCGCTACAGGTTACGAGAAACGTGCAGACGCCAGCTATGCACCGCTACTATAACGTAATGTATATACCCCATACTCGATATATTACACATGGTTAATCCTTGCCGCCGGGAATTCGGAAGTCATAAAAAAATGAGTAGAAGACAGGAAAGATGAAAAAGCTAGAAACAAAGGCGAAGATCGAAGAGGAGAATAGGAAAAGGCGACTACCGATTCCCCACGGGTGGGTCAGTCCGGGGGTGCCGTCTACGTGAAGCCGAGGCCAAAGAGGTGTATTGCTTCCGCCGATGGGCCGTAAAGGTCCAAACACCCGGCATCGGCTCAGCCCCCAGGATTCCCTTTTTCCCGCACACGGCTAAGCCCCCACGGTTAGACGTGGGAGGGTCCAGCACTCGTGTGCTCGGGTACGTGGTCTCGCAACACACAAAACGCCTGCTGGCGCAGACAGCCCTGGCAGCGGCGCTTGAGGCGCAGGGATTTGCTTGACAGCCGTTGAAGTTTCACCTGACGAAAGACCCGGTGGCCGGCCACGTGTACAAGACAATGGGGTGAGCGCGTCAAAGGTTGAGAGCGTAGATGGTGAACATGGTTCCGCGGTCGTCATCATTATGCAAAGCATGCGTTTTGCGCGCCTCTTGGGTGGATCTCTACATGGGAAAGTTGTCGACGATCTGGGGAGACGTGGCTTTGGTTGGAACTGATGATGATCGCTACGTGGAGACTGTCGGTGACTGCGGCGACCCAGTTGTAATGTTTCCAGCTGTTGGATAATGAAGGAGTTTGCAGCCTGCACCTTAAATTGAGTGGTCATCTCTTTCTTGATTTTCTTCTATGATTCATTGTTATCAAATATGTACATTATGTAGAAGCGAAATGTCTCCCCGGTGATGTAGTCATTGACGTTGACAACCATATTCTGTTCCACCTGATGCAGCGGATGCGTGAAGCTCGAGGAAGGGAAACCAGTCTTTCATAGGCCCATCGTCCGCTGATCCGGTGTGCTTGGGTATGTACAAATCTTACGGTGATGAGGTCATGATGCTGGTTGGTGTCGGCGGTGGGGCTGTGCGCTCCGGTTCACGCCGTGGTGTTGAATACTTGCATGATGATGTGAGGCCGATGGCGTGGCTGTCATGTCTTTATGCGGTCGATTTGTGTGACGCGAGCAGACGGTTGTGGACGGAGACAAACATGGCCGCCCGAACACTGCCTTTATGCATCGTCTACCTCTCCACTGTTGCACCGAACCATCCTTGTGCGAATCGTCACACACACACACACACACACACACACACACACACACACACACACACACACACACACACACACACACACACACACACACACACACACACACACACACACATATATATATATATATATACATATTAATATCAATGATATCATTCCAAATGTCTTCACCTTTTATAGGTTACCTGGTGTTAGTAAAACACAAGTAAATTTTTCATTCAGTTAAAGAGCTCTTTCGCTCCAAAACTTAGAACTTACCTCTCAAGTTTGGTATATAAGCAGGGACGTCGGTGGCCCTGCCTGAGCGTCAAGAAGTCTGGTGATTAATATACATTCATCAGCCGCTGATTCTCCGTTAAGCAGATCAAGTGCTTCTTAAGCAATGAATTGTAATGGTATTACAAGGGGTGCTAAGATTCTGACAAAAGATGCTGCAGAAAAAAGCAAATAATTGGAATACAATAATTTTACAAGTGCTTTATTTCAAAGCATCATTCATTCGCTACCCGGGTTTTCCTTGTATGGTGTCGGGATATCCTCAATTGCATTATAACCGCAAGTACTACAACAATGTAGTCATTAATCAATCAATGAATCAATCAATCTTCCAATCAATCAAAGGTGATAAATAAACTGCCCAAGAACAATCTCGAGGGTCTTAGTGCTGGTGCAGACGGCAGAAAAATGCACACGAAAAACTGTGCAAGTCCACACACAAACACAGGCACGCACAAAAAAATAATTATTTCGTGAATACACATTTTAACAGAGTATAAAATGCGTACACGAAGAGAATATAAAGGAAAAGTGGAGAAACAGATAAGGAGTACATACAGACGGAACACACAACGGATATTAAAGTTTTTGTTCAGCTATTGAAATTCTTTTGAAACTCCTTTCCGGAAAATGTTAAAGTTAGGTACGAAGATTTCCAGGCACTCTGAATGGGCGTTATATGTCGCCTGCACTGTAGATAGACGGTCAGCAAAGTCAGAAGGCTGAAAGGTGCGCTGTTTCCTTGCGCTTTTCAGCAGAACGTAAAAGCACACACCAGAAACCTTGAGCGAGCCGCAGATTTTTTCCATGTATTAATTTGTGAAGAAAAGGAACATCCGATTGGTTGCGTATAGAGGTGAGGGTAGGTAATGTGAGAGTTTGTGCTAGCTCTATGCAGATGGAAGGGCTTTTGACAGAATGGATGTTTAAACATAGATGTGAACTTTTATTTCGCACACTTTCGAGAAGCTCACAGTTTGACCTACAACTGCTGCCCCAAACAACGGAGGCGTACTGAAGAACTTCAGCATACGCTCTTGTGCAAAATTACAAATCGCCGATGATGTTTGAAGTCTCTCGTCATCCGAAATACTGCCCCGAGCGTTCGAAGTGCATGCTGCCTCGTCTCTTTAGCGTGGGGCGAGAAAGTAATACAGCTGTCGAGGTGCACTCCAAGTTTCTTTGTTCCCTGGACTTTTTGCAGGAGAACTTCTTTAACGCCATAGGGAAATAAGGTCCTGTTAGTCACCGCCAGCCGCATATAATTTTACTTTTGGTGCGTTGAGTACCAGCTTGTTTCTAGTGGACCATCATGCAAAATTCGCAATGTCCTTCTTAAGAGTGGCGCAATCATCACCATTTTTATCACTTTGAAAAGTTTCGCGTGATGAGCATATAACAAAACTGAAGAGTTTTGAATGACTGCCATAACGTTGTTAACAGACAGCTAGAAAAGAACAAGGCCCAGGACAGGCTTTTTAGGAATTCCACTTCTAACTGCATAAAGTTATGACGACTGACTATTTACGATAACTTAGCAGTACCAGTCGCTTACGTAGTTTCTTATCGGCGCTGCGAGAAATAGGTGCACATCAAGTTGTTTCGACTTTTGAAGGAGTACTTTGTGGCATACACTATCAAACGCCTTACTCAGGTAAAAAAAAGCTACATTTAGCTGTCCTTTCTGATACACTGCTTTAGAGGGCGTGGATCATGAAGCTAACGAGTCTGGTAGTTGTGGAGCATCCCGATACGAAACCAAGCTGCTGGGGAATGATACTATTTTTAATAGACAATGAAATTCTTAAGTGTGGTGTTGACTCGAATAATTTAGATGCTGTGCATATGAGAAAAATAGGCCTGTAGTCACTTACAGAAATTTTTACACTTGACCGAAAGACGGGAACAACCGGCGCTTTTTTCTATACCTTTGGAAAGTAGAATTAAAACTACCAGTAACCACTGGAACAAGCAACGCCCCGTATGTGTAATCAAACGGGTGAAATGTCATCAAGACCACACGAAAGAGACGGTTTTAAGCGTTTTATCCTCTCAGAAAAGTTCCTTTGAGACCGATAGACCTAAATCCAGTGAAAGGTGATTGGAAAGCAAACTTCGTCACTGTACCCTTCACCGTACACAGACTCGAAATCTAGGACAACGGCGTCAACGATATCTGGAACAGGTTAACGGTCGCTACTAAGTAGGCAGATATCTTGTCTCGTATTGTTGTATGACTGCTGCCGAATGTGCCTACAGAAATATTTTTAAATTTTAGAAGTACTATCCTCTACGTGTGCTATACAGATGGAATGATCACGCTTGTAAAGACGTTTAGAGAGTGTCCTGTACATTTTATAATCTATATGCCAGAGTTCCTGATTTGCATGCTTTGCCTTCCTGTGAACACTGTCTTTAAGCTTTAAAACTGTCCTCAGTTCAACAGAAAACCAGTGGGAAAATTTAGAGCATTTAGCACCTTCTCGCGGAATAAAAATCCTTATGCCTTCTTGAAGAATATTCAAGAATGCCCTGACTTGGTCAATAATACCTATTAGTTATGCTGCTGAAGATCAGTCCACATTATTAAGATACTGGTATAGACCCACGCAATCTCCACTTGAGAAGTTCAAAGAGTGAGGTATTGCTTTACACTTTAATCTACTGCTACAAGTTATGGCTAATTGTAAAGAAATATGAAGCAGGGGTTGATATTTGTCTCGCTTGACAAGGGAAAAATCTCCACAGGACACATTCACAGCTTCTGTATCATTAAGGCTTAAGCCAAGTACACTGGCACAAATATTCAGGATATTATTACGATATCATCGAGTCATACTCAAGGGACGAGCCGCCGCGAGAACGACGACGAAGTGGGTCTGCGCCCTTGGCGCGAGCGCGAGTGTCGGTCTGGTGGTCTCGCTCCAGTATAAATAGCCTGTATGTAGCCTCTATCATCTGTGTCATTCCATACGTAACAATCTTGTTAATTTGGCACAGAGAAGCAAAAGAAAAAAAAGTAAGGAGTTGCACTTGGCGGATAACTAAAAAGAATGGGTTGAAAGTTCGCCACTATGCCAGGAAATACCAGGTGCATTAAAATCACCAATTATGAATATTTTATGGTTAGCGCGGGCCCATATAACATTTTTAGTACTGCGTAGTGTAGTCCTGTGAATCGAAACGTTCATATCAGGCGCAACGTAGAAATTCTCTACTAACAGCCCATATCTCTGCCCTACCATATAGCCCTATAGATAGCCCTACCAGCACCAAATATCTCTGCCTACACACATTCCGTTGCACAAGCTAACTGAGGGCTCCTAATGGGTCTAAATGATTCAATATTATTATTATTATTATTATTATTATTATTATTATTATTATTATTATTATTATTATTATTATTATTATTATTATTATTATTATTATAGCCTTGATAACGACCTCTTAGGTACATTTATTTCTTGACAGATACGCCGAAGCCTTCCTAGGGCTTGTATTGCAGAGACCTGACTATCGCGGCAAAATTATATTGACAGGTTCAAGAGCACGACTAATGATCGAAAATGTGAGTGAAACCTCTTCACCAATTTCAATGACCCGTAAAAAACATCACATATCAAGAAACGCACGAAAGAGAGCGCCAAGGGTGCTATATCTCATTGTCAAACAAATCGCGTAGCACTATTACATGAACACGCGCCGAAATAGCAAACGTACTGAGGAAAGCCGCGAATATGAGGTGGGTACAATGTTCAAACCAACCGCCGTGATCACATGCGCACAATTAAAGGTCAGCTACATGCGAGTAATATTTTTAGTATATGTTTATTCGAAAGAACCTTACAGGCCCTATGCAGGGCATAAAGTAAGCGGGGAATTTTAAACCTCTTTTCTTATCTTACTTTCGTTCTTCTTCTTATCTCTTCTTTTCAGGCGATCTTTAGACCGGAAAAGCTTTCTTGCGCCGTTATTGCAGTTGGGAGTTCATCGCCCAATTTTAATACCTGTATAAGATTTTCTTTGCCCTTTGCAATAATTAGTTCTTGTTCGAGGGCCAACCTATCTCTACGAATGGTGTAGATTCGCTGTTTCATTCATTTACTAATACTGGCAACCTCTGCAGGCCACTACTGATGTGGAAAAAAACATTAGTAAATACAACGATTGGTGTGCTTTATAGCGGGTATGAGAAAATTTTCGCTCGAGTGTACATCGCGGCACAACTACATAATGAAACAACAACGCCACTAATAATAACAATGAAGTCTCTGCCAAAAAGTGGTGGTGTCGAAGGTGCAGGAATTGGTCTTTCGTCGCTTCCTCCGCGTCCAGTCCATGCACGCAGTTTCAGGAAAGGGTTCGTGAATGGCGTAAAGCGCACTCTTCTTCATTCTCTATCGTGTGCAAAAGATAATCCGTACAGTTGAGCGCGGCGCGCGTGTGCCGCCTGTTTCGTGGTTCTGGTTGTGCTGGTGTTTCCTGGGATGTGCTCGAGATGGCATTCCCCGTTCTCCTACAGACGGCGTTGGCGTGACAACCGTGGCAATCGTGCTGTTTCAGATTGTGTGCTTAGAAGGCATGCGCTGTACTGTTTCCGATGGTCCCTTACAAATTCCGAAGAGCGGATGTAAAGTACACGCATGCTTAAACGCAAAAACATTGCTTCACACGTGTTGTGCTGGAAGAGCATCTCATTAACGCCGGATCCTGCACTGCGTTAGATCCGTATATTTTTTTTTTTTGCTCAGCGACGCTTGTCATGCACACTACAGGCGTGCAATACTCCACGATCATTCAAGAGGTAAAAAATATGTTAGCTTTTTAACTGACGGGCAGTTTCTTTTTCTACGGTGAGATCTCGTCGAATACAATAGTATACCACATTATAATCACTGGATTTTAGGAAGAACTATCCTCGGTGATTCTTGATGCCCTCGCATCACAGCTGGCTGCTGAATAGTTTGTACAGAGAGCTGCTCAGGATGCTCTAGGAGAGCTGGCTCCTGCGGATTTTGCAGAAATCCTGGTTCACTTCCTTAGTGCGAGAGACGAATAGACACCAAGCGTGTGTTCTCATTTAAAGCGGGTGTTTTCTTTGCGTACTCTACCCGACTTTGATGGTCTTGGCTAGCGGCAGGGTAGCACCAATAAAGAGGAGGAAGGAAGCGCCCCGTCAAAGGAGGAGCGCCCCACGCAAGGATTGGTTGACGCGCTTACTTACGTCACTAGTGATGGCCTTGCTTCTCGTCGGCAAAAGGGTAGAAAACGTGCTTAACAATACATTTTGCTGGAACTATCACTGCGATTTTTAATTTGGGAGTCAGCTCACATTTTATCGCCCAGAAATTACAAAGATCAGCGCTGACTTCGCGTTTTCCTTAAGCGCGAACATGTTTCAGTCCTTGACAGACAGGAAAGAAGTGTTCGTTGCAGTCGATTCGTAGCTGGTACTTCGTAACGTGACGACACGAGGACCAGAACGAAAGAACAGCCAAGTAGACACACTGTGACGCTCTATTCAATATGGCTTAGTAGCCGAGCGAGGGCATCCTTATGCCTTCTGTAGCTGGCATGAGTTTCGTGCGGACGCCCACTAGTGTCTCTGCAGAGTTGGCGTTTGCACTGCGTAAATTCCTGTGGTACAGTGGTCTAAGGTATTTATTATAAGCGTCAAGCTAAAGCTGGAGTCGCTCGAAGCGAAAGTGCCCAAGACATAACCCACTGTATCTGCAAGTGCATATGCAGAAGGCCGAATTTTGCTGTGGGACAAATAGAGTCCCGTATACCGCCAGGCTGCGCGCAATCAATAAGTGTGAGTTGGCGTGGACATTTGACCTCGATCTCGTTATAGCAGACCCAGTACACTCAGTTGCGCACAATTTGCGCTATTAGCAAAAAGGCCGAATGCAATATAACCATGGGCCCTGGAGTAAGATGAAGCTACACTAGGTGATCAGAGCTTGGAATTTACGCGGACCTTAATACCCATGCATTTTCTTTGCAACATAGCACAGATCTGGCGAAAAGAAGTCGGTTACTCAAATGTGTGCACCGGGATATAATGGGATATTGTCAGCTCTCATTGGTTGACAGGGAAGAGACGCCAAAGCAGAATGGTTCGAAATACCAACACGGCGAAACTTCATTGTGCGCACAATAGTCCTCCTGGTTTGTAGTCCAATTCCATCAACGCAGGACTGCATTTGCAGTATCCTGAACACGTGCGTGCGGTTCGTTCTCTTGCAATGCCTTTTGTCCCCGGCCTTCCACTTCGCATAATTATTAGGCATGGCAATTTTTTCATCAATCTGCCTGTAATAGCAGCCGGATAGATGTTCGCCTTTCCTATTACAAAAATGCGGGCTCGTGGTCTAAACAAGGCGACTCGTAATCAGCGACAAGGCCGCGCATGTCTCAAATTCACAGCGTTGCGAAGGAACCGTTGCGCATGAACAAATCTACAACTATTGGGACATTGAATCACGCTTCTCATGTTCGTCAGTGAGCGGCAAATGTGCGTATGACACTCGACTCACTAGTTTAGAATAAAGAAATCTTTGCTGCTTTCGAACTGTAAGTTTCTAGCAACACATTTTAATATTGTTTTATGCAAAGTTCATCTCATCTAGCAGGAGCAAAATATTGTATTAACATTGCATGTTTGTTCTGCGAATATTACTTTTATAATCTTGTGATCGCGTGGGATCAACGAGAACGTTTGACCATTGGTCTTAGCCGTCCCAAAGCACGAAACGGCTGTGCGAGCGACTGGCAATCGAAGGCTCAGAATAAAGTTTGATGACCTGCAGTATAGTATGGTATGAACTTTATTCACATCCTGAAGATCAAGCCTTAGATTGACGCAGGCGGCTCCCACGTCAGGACAGTAAGGTTTAACCATACCGCGGTATCGTGGGCCTGAACTTGATCTGAAAGAACTTGGATGTGAAGCACTCGTTGCCACCAGTCTCTTTCCTTGTCACAGTCTGTGAAAGACACAGGACACTGCCAAAGCATATGATCCAGAGTAATGATGCCATTACACTTCTCGCAATTCATTGGTACCTCTCTTTCTGTATATAGCTGGCAATAAAGTTTGGAGTCAATAAAAAAGTCAGTAAGAAAGGGGACGCCAAAGACTTGAAAAATTATAGACCGATCAGCTTACTGTCCGTTGCCTACAAAGTATTTACTAAGGTAATCGCAAATAGAATCAGGAACACCTTAGACTTCTGTCAACCAAAGGACCAGGCAGGATTCCGTAAAGGCTACTCAACAATAGACCATATTCACACTATCAATCAAGTGATAGAGAAATGTGCAGAATATAACTAACCGTTATATATAGCTTTTATTGATTACGAGAAAGCGTTTGATTCAGTCGAAACCTCAGCAGTCATGGAGGCATTACGGAATCAGGGTGTAGATGAGCCATATGTAAAGATACTGGAAGATATCTATAGCGGCTCCACAGCCACCGTAGTCCTCCACAAAGAAAGCAACAAAATCCCTATAAAGAAAGGCGTCAGACAGGGAGATACGATATCTCCAATGCTATTCACAGCATGTTTACAGGAGGTATTCAGAGGCCTGGAGTGGGAAGAATTGGGGATAAAAGTTGATGGAGAATACCTTAGCAACTTGCGATTCGCTGATGATATTGCCTTGCTTAGTAACTCAGGAGACCAATTGCAATGCATGCTCACTGACCTGGAGAGGCAAAGCAGAAGGGTGGGTCTGAAAATTAATCTGCAGAAAACTAAAGTAATGTTTAACAGGCTCGGAAGAGAACAGCAGTTTACGATAGGTAGCGAAGCACTGGAAGGGGTAAGGGACTACATCTACTTAGGGCAGGTAGTGACCACGGATCCGGATCATGAGACTGAAATAACCAGAAGAATAAGAATGGGCTGGGGTGCGTTTGGCAGGCATTCTCAAATCATGAACAGCAGGTTGCCACTATCCCTCAAAAGGAAAGTGTATAACAGCTGTGTGTTACCAGTACTCACATATGGGGCAGAAACCTGGAGACTTACGAAAAGGGTTCTGCTGAAATTGAGGACGACGCAACGAGCTATGGAAAGAAGAATGATGGGTGTGACGTTAAGGGATAAGAAAAGAGCAGATTGGGTGAGGCAACAAACGCGGGTAAACGACATCTTAGTTGAAATCAAGAAAAAGAAATGGGCATGGGCCGGACATGTAATGAGGAGGGAAGATAACCGATGGTCACTAAGGGTTACGGACTGGATTCCAAGGGAAGGGATGCGTAGCAGGGGGCGGCAGAAAGTTAGGTGGGCGGATGACATTAAGACGTTTGCAGGGACAACATGGCCACAATTAGTACATGACCGGGGTAGTTGGAGAAGTATGGGAGAGGCCTTTGCCCTGCAGTGGGCGTAACTAGGCTGATGATGATGATGATGATGATGATGATGATGATGATGATGATGATGATGATGATGATGAAAGTTTGGAGTCAGATAAGTTCTTGTCTGTAACAATCTCTGCAGCTGCAGTGTTTCTTTTTTTATCGCGCACCGTAAGGATGATGCACGAGGGTGCTTGGACTTGGCCACCATCGAAATGTGGCCACCGGGAATAAAATTTGCGACCTCAGGCTTAGCAGTACATTGTCATTCCGACCGAGTCCCCACGGCACTTCAGACCACTGACATACTAACAGAAAAAAAAAGATGCTGTTCAGCAAAGGGTTTGCTTTTTCAGCAACTTGGTTTACCGTACAGCATATTATTGTTGAAAAATTGCGCGCAGTCTTTTTTCGAGAAGCTGCGGCATAAGTCGCCTCGGGAAAGTAATGAGCATTATTTGCCGTTCGTTGCCCGTGTGCTCGACTGTGCGTATCCCTGCCCCTCTAAGCACTTTCCCTCCTGTGTCCTTTGTCTCTGGGAGCAGTCAAGGCAGATGCCGAGCAACCGCTGCAGACGAGGTGGCGCCGCACTTTGGGCCCTTGTGTTCAGCTTTTTGTAAGCATGTTGTGAACAAAGACTTCGATAGCGCATACTTTTTCTAGAAGCAGTGCTTTAGGAATACGGATTTTCTGAGGATCGCTAGCAAATTGGCAAGTTTTTATTTTGCAGGTTCGCGTTGCTTAGTTAATCGAAGCTCTGAACTAGCGCCCGGAAAAATTGCGCACCTGTTCTCTCGCCATACTTGTGCGCTAAATTCACAAAAAAGAGATCGATAAGTGGACAGCGACACACCCTGAAGGTAATGACGTCACACATTTCTTTTTTCTAATTTAGCACCCAACATTAAGCAACGTTGAACCAATGACCTTTAATGTTGTTATTGATATTTTTGTTTTTCCGGAGAACAGAAGTTAAAGTGCTAAACTCGCATCCGCTATTACTTACTGTCAATGTTAATGAACTCCGACGTCATGCAAGAAATGTCACTTGTAGAGTTCGCAAATAACTGCGTTTTTGTTTTCGTCTAGTGCAAAGTGCTTTCTGACTTCTCTACAAAGAAAGTAGTTTAGGTATTTCCTTTACAAGGTGCAACCTTCAAAATGTGTCTTTTTTGTCGACCATCTTTCTTTGCTCTCAAAAATGTGAAGTTTCTTCCTTCTATGCTGCTGTCTCAAACACCTGAGGAAATATTGCTGTTCAAGTGTACTGCTTTCTAAGGCACTTGTGCACAACTTCAGCAACGCTCTCAGTCACTCCAACTTTTAATACCCCTCAAAGCCAGGTGCGACGTAATGTAATATCCCGCGATGCTCTCTCTTTGACGGTATATCCCGAACATGTCGGCCTTATTTCCCAAGCCTTCGAAAAAGCAACACATGATTGTTTCGCTAGTTCTCTAAACAATTGTTGCTTACATGAACAACAAAAGAACGCCCCGAGTCTGATGCCGATCGTTCTTTTCTCTCTGTTACTTTCCATCATTCCGCTTTGAACTTTCTCAGCCATCCCTGGACTCACGTGCAGCTTTAATTTTGGTTCACGCAAGTGCTTGAACTGCCTACACGACAAAGCTTAATTTTAGAGCAAATCTGCTAGTGCGTCTAGAAAAACGAGACAACGTGATATGCAAGCTTTCGCAGTTTCCTTGGAAACAAACCATTTCACGGAGTTTATATTTTAGGCAGGCAGAGTTTGCCCGCTACCCTTGGAGATAAAAACGAGACCAAATTTCATTTTTTTTGGTGCAAAATTACAGCCTTCACCGCAGTGGCGTGTGCCGAATGTTTAAAGGGTGTAGGTTAATTGCAGCCTTTGTAGAAAATTATTCATAGGAGCGTTGCGGTGCTTTGAAAACCTAAGTTAACGATAATTTAGACATTGTGCCGAATAACCTGGAATTTCTTAACATGCCATCAAAGTGACACTTTCAGGCAGTTTAATGGCCATCTTAAGCTTCATGTGCGGGCTAAGCGGTAAGAGCGGCCCAGAATATTGCTGCTTTTGCAAAAAAATTCTCTATAATTGGTTAAAAGCGTTATACGTCCATTATCAGTTATGTTTTTCACTGTCCCAATAATACTCTACACCACATGGGGTTTGAACATATAACTTAAATATTGTGTGTGGTAAACGTAATGTTTGACAAAACTTTAACGTTTGTTACCAAAATATTACTGTTACGATGAATTACGTCATTCTTATTTTCTAGCTGCATACGTTGGTTGCACGAGGCACGCGGCAAGTTTCCCGATCGCCTCGATCGGTCAACTAAACGAGGCAGATAGTTTTTATTTGGTCAATATAGGGCCGGTAAAATAAGTACATAATATATTTTGAAGTTTGAGGTGCCAAAATCGAGACATAGTTATGAGTCGCGTCATAGTGGAGGACTCCGCATCGATTTTGACAATGGGGGGCTTTTTTAAACAGGCACGCAATGCACAGTACACAGCCTTTTTTGCATTTTTCCCCTATCGTGATTCGGCCGCCATGCCCGGGATATGATCCTTCTACCTCGCGCCTTGCAGCGCAACGCCTAAGCCACTACGCCACCGTGGCTGTAAAATAAGAGGTGCTCCATGGGTAATATGCGGGCAACGTCCAATGTTTGTGAGTCAATTGCGACATTTTGAGTAATGACGATTGACTTGCGGGCAAGTTACTTCGTGATCAGATGGAAAATGGCGCTACGACGCACAACGAAAAAAGCACACATGCACGGAGATAACATTTGTACGCATTTATTAACAAGCACTGCCCTTTATACACTGCTAAAGGAGAACAATAGCAGTGTGACGTGGTCAAAATATTGAAAACATAAAATCACTCGCAGCGTTTTCATCGTACATCTCATTGTTTACAGAGTCACGACAAGAAACTCAATTTATCTGTTTGAGGTTAAGGGAAGGACTGCTGCCACCACTATTTGTGAAACGTTGAACTTCAAAATCTTCTAACATTTATCTCAATGTTTCATCTGGGTGCTTGCACAGCGTTTCGCGTTCAAAAAACGCAGAGCTACATAAGAAAAGGTAAGGCAAGACTTCTTTTGATGGTGAGCTTTGTTGTCGGGATCTCAGCCTATCAACGATTCCTCTATCTGACTGTCCGACGTATCATTTTCCACGCACTCCAACGCCTGGAATAAGGAATGTGTAAGCGTTTCAAGGATTACATGCTTTTAGCTCCCGCGGTCATCGACCTTGAAGGGACGCTCAGCCAAAAGCCAGAGCAGTCATCCGGGCACTCGAAAGAGAACATCCGGGCAAAGAACAGAACGATATTATCCGGGCAACCAGTCAAGATCGCATTACATAGGCTAGTTACTTCAAAAACGAGGAACAAAGAATATTCCTTTCGAGTTCTTCCGAATGTCTGTTCCTAATATGAAGCAAGCTGTAGTTTCTAGTACGCTGCAGTTTTGTGATTTCCAATAAATACGGCCAAAGGATAAATACAGGGCACTGTACACTTCTACTGTCGTGTTTTGGCGCTGAGACAGAATTACCGGTACTCTTTCCAAAGCCAGCGGTTCGTGAGGTCCATGGCGAGTCCGGCGCGCTCGCAGCGCCGGTAACGTCGGCCAGCGTCCAAGGCGGTAGCGCCCGCCACACCGCGGATGGCTGTTTGACCGAGACGAGATTGCAATGAGATTACTTCTCTAACAGGAAACAATTGCATCCACAGTGCTCAATACGGCCTGGTGCAGCGTGGTTGCAAACATGCACTTCATCCATTTTACGATTGTGGCTGGTACCATCGCCAACCCGATCTGCTTTGCCGAAAGCGATTTCATTCTCGCATCTCCACTAGATTACGCACTCTAAAAACTAGGAAGGGTATCGCAGGAGTGAAGCTGCCGGTTCACTCTTCAAAGTGTCGTTTTACTCTCGCAAAATGTCGAGGAGAGTGAAATGCATTGTTCACTCTGTCACCAAGGAGAGAGTGAAATTTGCTTTTCACTCTCCCCTTCAGAGAGAGAGAGTGAAAAGACTCTTGCAACATTAGAAAAGAGAGACTCTTGCGGCAATAGAAAACAAAACGTAGCGTAATCTTCTGCTTCAACTGTAGGTGGCAATGTATCATTCAACACATTCAACATGGCAATGTATCATTCATGCACGCTGAGCAAAGAACACATCGTTTTGCTTCTAAGAGAACAGGCCACCGCAGTTCAACGGAAGGCGTAGCGAGCGCTCTACTTTTTCACTCGGAGTTGCTCCACCGCGCGCGCGCGCGCTCAAGATCGCGGAACAACACAGCACCGGAGAAAGGTGACCGTCCGCCGAGCAGCACAGCAGCAGCCAGTGCATTTCAGCAGCGAAGGCCAGCCAAGGGAGATCGTATGTCAGCCATCTCGCGTCGCCACGAAAACACGACTGTCGTTCGTCATGCCTTGGATATAACAGCAAATCCTCCACGGTAAGTGAATTCTAACTTAGGTGCACATTGTCCGTATATGTCATGCTATCGCCAGGAAGTCGTCGCTGCGCTTAGCCGACGCGATTGACAAAGGACTAGGCATACGCGCTGTGTCTCTCGATGTCAATCGAAAAAGCCAGTCGTCGTGATAACTGCATGTGATTTTATCACTTTGCCGTTGTCCGTAAGAGCTTTAAAAATCGCAAACGCTGCCAGAACTATGGTATGTTCAATAAGACGCAAGGCGAGAGGACACTTAAAATGGTTAGTTCACCAGCCCGTGATTCCGAGCCTATGCGGAGCGTGATTAGCGTGCGTTTTGTGTGTTTGAATTTATTCAGTTTGGCAGTCTACTGTGTACGGAACGCTGTTGAACTAAGGAATCACATAACAGAAAACGTCATTTTGCTGGCAGCATGCTTTCTTTTTTATAAATAAACCGCGCGCTTGACGGTGTCTCGCGCAGGGGGAATCTGCGACCACTGAAGTTACGTGCAGCACCAGTGCTAGTTAGAAACTTTGCCGCAGGCATTGAGCTGCATGCTGCAAGAGGTCAGTTGGGCGCGTTATCTTGAACTTACTGAAAACGCATGAGGAATCCATGTTTTATGCTGAAAAAAGTATAAACCCCATATAAGCGATCTTGCGCGCGGCAGCTACAAGCGACGCGATGGAGATGGCTGTCGCGTTCGCTCGTCGCCTACAAGTCGTACTCCGTGCGAGCGACGATTTTGAGCGACGCCTCCCCGGTGTTGCCGGCACGAGGGCTGCAGTCACGCGTGACGCGTGCTTTAGTAATTTACGTTGATGTATTTTACTATAAAAAGTAGCATAAAATATTTCCGGAGGTCTTGCAGTACGTTCTTATCCTTGCACGTATAAAAATTGAATCATTTGCTCGTTCCGCGCGACAATCGGTAGTATTTGAGCGATGTATGTACATCCAGTTCCGACTTCGCGCTATTGGCTAGTCGCTCATAGCACTTTCGGGCGACGAGCGACGATTTCTAGATTTCCAGAACCGAGCCATCTGTTCAAGCGACGGCCCGTTTTGTCGCTCGTCGCCGTCGCGCACTAAATCGCTCTCACAGTGTTTATCCCTAAGACTGAACTGTTTTTGCTCATGTTGAAATGGTGTGATTATAGGTCTGGTTTTGTCTCCTGTTGCGGTTTTCGTGCGCGGTGCGAAATTGAAAGGATGCTTATGTCTACGAACTCGGTGAATTGTCGAGCAGCTAGTTACGCATCGGCATCGAATATAACGGCTGCTGTGTGGAAAAACAATTGCAGGGGCGCTTTGCATACGCTTATTGTTTTGGACATGCCTGTGCATTTACTAATATTAGTTGGCGTGTCAGAGTTATGTCATATGAACAGCTAAATCAGCCTTCCTCTGGGGGTTACAAGCGCAATGTCTGCATTTTGCTATAGCATGGCAGATCAAGATGTGTTTATCGCTTGAATATTTTTAGTAGAGAAATAAAATATCAAAATAAAATGTTGCTTTAATTCCGTGTTACCAGTATGTCGTACA
This sequence comes from Dermacentor variabilis, assembly GCF_050947875.1. Lineage (NCBI taxonomy): Eukaryota > Metazoa > Arthropoda > Arachnida > Ixodida > Ixodidae > Dermacentor > Dermacentor variabilis. Next base: position 72,788,493 of record NC_134574.1, on the reverse strand, counting down.
CAGAACAATAGGTTGGTGTAATAAACTAATAACTGCGGTTTAACTGCAACTTTTACGTGCCTACAAGAATCCAAAATGCTAGATTTCAAACTGCAGCAGTAGTCGGGTCTGTCAAAAATGAACTCCACTGCGCAACTCATGCATGAAAATAAGTTCTTGCCTTTTAGTAAGCTTAGATGCAGGCCGCAGTGAACTTGTTAGTATTGAAATGGGGGTAAGCTTGCCATAACAAGCCTTGTTGCCCTTTTTTATAGGCACATCCATATATCCATTGAGCTGAAGGACAATATTTTCATCCCTACTGAGCATCATGTTTGCAGCTATAATCCTCAAATTATGGCCAGGGATGGTGCGGGGGGGGGCACACTGGGCACGTGCTTAGGATGTGTCACAAGTGGTGTTTGCGATACACCAGACTCATGACAGACCTATGACGTCTGAAAATGACCAATATTTTATTCATTAGCAGGAGTATTCTAACATTCATGAAAAACAAGGATGAACTGTGGTTTATTTGTTTTTTTGCTTAAATCTAAAAATTGAAGTTAGTTTAGCAGTTGACTGTTGCAGTCATTTGGATGTTTTGCATGCATTTCACTAGGAAGACTAAGAGCTAAGACTTTTTTATTGCCATGGCCTTGACTGTCTTGATGTTGTTTTGCACCATGCCCTTGTGTTGACTTTTGCATACGATATTTTTCAGGCACCCGCTTTATATAACGCAAGAAGGCAGCTGCAAGGACACGAGGATGTGAAAGAGCCAGTGCAGCGCGACTTCACGTAGTGCAGAGGAGCCAATGCGAAAGAAATCAAAATACATTGGCATGTTATTTGGACAAGAAAACTAGTATGTGGGTATATTGGGTGTACCATTTGACCAAATGTCAACAAAATCAAGATACAGTATGTTACACGAAGATGAAAATTCTCACGTGCTCCAGGCAGTCATCTTAACATGGTATATTTATGTAATGTCTCTGATTGGAAAGTCAAATCAAGTATGCTCTCTGGAGACAAACACATAGCAGCAAGTGTCATTGAAAAGTTAAAAATGTGTTTTAAGAAAGCTGATTAGTTCTGAGAAGTGACTGCTTTTTGTCTTGCCTGTCAACAGATATATCCATGTGATAAAAAAATAGTGGTACAATGAAATTGCATATTTGCTTAGCGACATGATACATACTTGCAATGAGCACGGTGCCTGTGTTTACTATAAAAAGCAACAGCCCATGCTTGGTTAGGTTAGGCCCACTACAACATGCAGGCATGGGTGATTGGCGCTTTTTTTATTTCTGTGTCGTGAGGTTTATTGACGTGCGTATAGGTGCAGTGGCACGCAGTATGGCTAGTACAAAAAGGGGGGGGGCAGATATATGTAGCTCACTGTACACGACACAGGGCAAAGGAAATCCGTGTTCAGCAACTATGTTAAATGCCATGTACGTAAATTTTACAACACTAATCGTTCGAAGCGCGCACAGGTGCAGGTTGAAGAAAAGTTTCCAGGGTAGATAATTTAGTTTGTAATTTACACTAATTTTGCTCTAACCATGAGACACAATAATTTGAATATACTGCACGGAAAAACTTAGAGCGAATTAAATTGTGTGTCAGTTTCGTGTGTATACATATAGTCTTTCCTATGCATCAGGTTTTTTGCGTAATGCATTAACAGTTGACAGCCTATCTTATGATGTGTACTCTGTTTACATTACAGTTGTTTATTAGTTTACTCGTTTGTTTTGCGACTGATGAAATGCCGGCAAATATATATTTTCAACATTTGACATAACGCTGTATGTTTTGCAGGGACAACCCAGGACGTGCATTTCTCAGCACCCAGTCAACTGCCAAAAGTGACTCAAGCACAGGCCACCAGTAAGTGGACATCAGTTGCAATTTCACATTATGCAGTTGGCGGCTGCCTTGTACGGAGGCTTTTTTTTTAATGAGATGGGCATGTCGTTCTAATGTACATTTTGACCACAAAGGTGCGATCATGTCTCACAGAGGCATATATGGTTGCTATTCTCTGCGAGGGACGTGTTCTCGTGTTCGTGAAGCATTTGTGTTTGGCAGTATTGTCGCCCAATGAGTCGGATATAAACACTAACTCGCCACTGCCGGCAAGTAGTTGCGAGAAACGCATTATGACGCTGTAAAGTTATTTCATTAATCCGAAGGAAAGTTTTGCAGCAGGAAGAAAGGTTGCTATTCCAGATAAACATGTCTTTTTCTCACAGGTTATTTAGCCAAACTGGATATATGAAATTCGTGACTTATGAATAAATTTTAATTTATTCTTTAGTAATGCTTCTAAAAGAGACTAGAAATAGCATGTGACTACCTCTGCAATATGCAGACCATACATTTACAGTCATAAGTGGCAGTTCCATGCAGTCTCGCACTTTATATAACCTTTCCTTTCAGCAACATTGGCACTGGTAGCTGCGTTTTCAGAAGGAGGAGTGCACTTGGCACTGTATATGTATGTGTGAATTCGGTTTTCTTCGTATGTGTCGGCTCACTGACAAACAGTGCAAAAATCTGTTGTACCATGAGCCTGACGACGCCTTCTGCTGCTAGAAATGCGGCACTTCGTATCTTATAGTACTGCATGACATTTAAATCAAAGCTACCACATAAAATGATCAAGAAAACTAACCGCTGTTATAGCTGTTTTCCTCAAAGAACGCTTGTCCTTTATGGGCTGTGTTAATCTGAGCTCTCCACCGATGTTTCAGTAGTATTATCCCTTAGTGAGTGAGAGATTGGGGGCAATTAATCGTGTTAGTGTTTAAGTGGTGTCCTAATCATGTGCATTTGTTCCAACAAAGTTGTCTAGATTACTTTATTGTGTAGTGTAAAGCTTATGAAACCATGAGCAACTACTGAGTTGCTAACACGCATATGGATTTGTCACTGTACAGGTGGAACTCGGCTGTACCGCTGCAGTGCTGCGGAAATTGCCTTCACCAGCGGCTTTGCAACAGCTGTTTCGCAGCATGTCGGTATGTGTTAATTTATAATTATGTTGGGATGGGCTAGTAATATGGACCACTGCTACTCTGTATTGTGACAGATCCATATGATAAGGGATGTAATGGGCACAGCGAAAACCTTTGAATTTTTTACTATGGTACATAAACAGGCTCTCCTTTTCGTCACTGGAGCAGGAGAGAAGGGCATGCAGGCACTCCTGAATGTACATATATTTCAAAACATGAGAGAGACATATACACACACACACACACACACACACACACACACACACACACACAATTAAACTAAAGGCAGGGACGTTCCATCGTTCATCTTGAATTGAATTGTGCAGCGCAAAAATACAACACAGACCACAGAGAAGCACACATGTTAACAGGTTTGATACACACGTTAGTTCAACAGATTTGATACTTCAAGTGTGCTATTTTACACAAGGGGGAAGGGAAAGGGGAGAAAAATCTGAAAAAAAAGTGGAGTGGAAAAAAAGGAATCGTGCCAAAAAGCATGAGAAGCATCTCGCCAAAAGGGCTGCCCAGCTGATCGGTGAGTTGGACAGCCAAGAGATGGAAATCCGCTGGTTTCCTGCGCACATGGGGTCTGTCGATCCATCTCGGAAGAATTTAAACGAGATGGCTAACGCAGCTGCACGAGGACTTACTATCCGTGCACTACGCGACCAGAACCTTAATAATATACAGGAGGAGAACAGGGACCAATTACTAACATATAATGAAATCACGAGGCATTATTACATCAACAGAAGGGAATTCCCAGTGACACACGCTAAGCTCAATAGAGCTCAAGCGGTGACTCTGAGATTGTTGCAAACAGGAACTTATCCAAGTCCAAACTTTATTAACAAGATATATCCTGAAAGAGAGATACCAATCAATTGCGAGAAGTGTAATGGCATCATTACTCTGGATCACATGCTTTGGCAGTGTCCTGTGACTTTCACAGACTGTGACAAGGAGAGAGACTGGTGGCAGCGAGCCCTACACAGTGGAGGTCTTTTCGATCAAGTACAGGCCGTCCAGAAGGCCCATGATACGGCGGTAAAGTTAAACCTTACTGTCCCGACGTGGGAGCCGCCTGCGTCAACCTAAGGGTTGATCTTCAGGACATTAAATAAAGTTCATCATACCATACCATCGCGCAGCCAGGACCACCAGCAGGACATCTAAAAAGCACTCTGATAAAATTACATACAGGACAACCTTACGTATAGTTTGTTTCAATCAACTCAGATCACATGCAGCCATTACTGCAATCAAGTTGTTTCCTTATGTCATATGAGGGAATCATGTGGGCCCAAAAAACTCTTTAGAGCTGAAGGATTATGTTCCATTCTAGCCTCATTGCCTGCTTTTTTATCATATTGTTATCAGCTGCTTATGTTAGGGACAAAAAGTAAGAGTACGAACTGTTTCCCGATTCGCCATTCCACACAACATGTCTTTGTGACTATATGTACATGCAGATGATCCATAGTTGAAAAATATTCAGTACAGTAGAATCTCATTACAAGATGCACTTGGTTGTAAGAGACATCTGAAAATGGTTTGGTTGGTTTTCCGATGTTTGCCACGTTAACAATACTGTATACAAGAGACACCTTTGTTACTAAGGATGACTTTTTAAGTATTCACTACTTCGAAGGGACACAACCCAGACACATTCACTTTGTGCACCTTGTGTGCTCCGAAGGGCGTAAAGATCACGCAATCCTTACACAAGTTAATCGCGCATGTCTCTTTTAGCATGAACCAGAAAAGGAGGGCAACGAGGACAGTGCAAGGCAGAAAGTGTTGGCAGTTGAAGCTGACGAGCGTCTAAGAGCACCTCAAAGGTACTGCGAGCAACAAGGCTTGCAAAGTGAATGTTTAAATTCCAGAAGTTGGGAAGGAAGCTAACACAATCTACAGTCACTAAAAAGCTGTGAATGTCTTCTTTAAAGGGCCCCTAAACTACCGAGGTTGAAATTTAGTTGCGGTGTTGCAGTTCTACACAATAAGGCAATGAACAGGTAGCCACGAGAATTTTTCGAAACGGTGCAGTAATAGTGGAGCTACGTGTGTTTGATTATCGAAAAGTAGTCCCCACTCATTTTACTCTTTCATCTGGTACACGCCATGTGGACAGTATCGTCTTTTCCTTGCCTATTACACCTCCAAATGTTACGGGACAGGCCAACACCAACGAGCTCTGTTGCTGCCGCGCTAGCCCGTCGTCCTGCGAGGGGTGGCGCTAATACAACGGAACTATATGGTGACTCGTGTTGAAGAGCCTCGTAGGGAGACCCTTCTGTTGGCGTTTCTGTCCTTTGCCCCCATTGGCTGCCCACAATGGCATCGCGCGCAACGCGACGAGGAAGAAGGAGTGTGTGTATTTGCTTGCAGGCCTTGCCGGCAGTCGTACACTTTCGTTCGACCAATCGACAGCACCGGAAACTGGTGACATCATCAGAGACAGCCTGGTGACGTCAGGACAAACTGGGGGGTGCAGGATAGGTCCAGAGAGGCGCACGGGGTCATTTTCTTCATATTGTGGTGCTCCGGCAGTGCTACGCACTCTGGCATTTGGCTTCGTCGATCGTGACGGCATTCTGATTTCGATACGCGTTTACTTGAAATGTTCAAAAAATGTCGAGAAGTGGTTTAGGGGCCCTTTAAGCCACCCTGAGCATTTATTCCTTCAGATATATCAAAACATACTTTAGTGATGATGCATAATAAAGTGATCTAGTCTGGCTCCTCAGTGTCTCAAAATTTTTGGTTTCGAGAGACATGTTTCCCGTGCCTCTTGAATATCTTCTGATGAGGCTTTACTGTAATATACACAAACAATTGTAACTCCTCCTGCAAGTATTATTCATTAAACCCGGTCACTTATGTGCAAAGCTTGTGGTTAAGTCTTGATGTCCGTACTTTTTAGAGCTATGTTTATTAATTCATGCTGTTCTTATTGGTTCTTCGATGCAGGAGACAATGCCTACGAAATTATTGGCCCTGATCATGAGAGCCCTCAAGGGGCAAACAACATCTCTATTGCAGAAGTGAGCCCGGTACCACTTGGAAGTTACCATGACAGATGACACGGCAGCAATAGATACAGAGACTGCCACGTCTACTGCAGCTGCAACAGTGTACGAGGCAAGCAGCAGCGCGTCAGCATCAGCAGCAGTGTCAGAAGGAACCACACCAGGCCTGGTAGAGCAACATGTGTGCTATCACTGACTTTTTTTGTAGTGGATACTACTCATTTGCTCAACATACAAAAGCTTTTCACCACGACTGTCAGCCAGTGTTATTGTGCAGCAAGTGGAAGACTAAGTTAGGTGTTATAACACAGTACAAGCATCACTTTAATATATGCAAATGCAAACATATTACAGTTGTTGCCTCCCCAGCCAGCCCACATAGGACAACAATGTGGAACACATGGTGGGACACACCTCTCCCCCATTACAAGATAGTAGAGACTGTCAGTGTTGTTGCTAGATTGACTGGTCTTTGTAGGCAACTAGAAGGACAACACAGGTGTCATAAGATTGTTGTTGATGTTGTTGTTGAAGAGGTAAAAAAGAAGTTTGATGCAGCTGAAGTGCCAACTGATATTGAGCAAATCAAAAGCAACCACCTGAGAAAGCAACACTATCGAAATTTGGGTATCTATGTGCCGCCAACTCTGGTAAGAATGGCATAGGGCAGAAGTGTGATGAAAATCACACAGACACTGCTGTTGCATCACTGGCCACAGTGAGCAGAGACTTGTAGGGCAAGAGAGTCAACTGAAACTAACATTATGATATAGTGTCATGCTCCCATGTGACCACTTTTCAAGTTATTTTGCAAGATACAGCTCAACCTCCAGAAACGAGACTGCAACTTGTCTGTAAAAAAGCTTTCACAAAAAATTATTTATAACACTATTAACATAGCAGTATCTTTTTTTTTGTGTCGGTTCGAGGTTCCCGGCTGTCCATTAATGCAAAAATTGAGGAAAAAAAGAACATGTGTCGTACTTACACCTTTTTAACAAGTACGAGGGGGACAGAACTTTTCTAGTCATGCATCTTCATCATACTATCAAGTTTTTAAATGCCTTTTATAATTATTATTACTAGTTATATCTGAGTGCATTGTATGCATGTAGCAGGTGTAAAATCAGTTCAGTTGGATCAGATGCCTTATCTGCAAGCGAGCCCTATATTCAAGAAATTTGAATTAAAATACTTACGTTAGAGACGCAGTCTTTCAGCACTTTATTGCCTGTGGTTTAAGCATTGCTCAATACTTTTGTGGGTGGCAATTTCAACCGGCACAGCACTGCGCTTTGCCACAGTCACATTTGTCTTCAAAGCGGTGTTTACCATTTGTGTTGATCTGTTTGTGTATGCATAGAGCAAGTTTTTAATTTGTATTTTTCTGCATTCTTGTGCTTGCACTAAGCTTGTATAAGGCAGTTACAAAATGTGCGTCACTATAACGAACTGTTCTGTTGAGCTTACACTTGCAAATAATCGTGTTCAGATGGCCGCACTTCTATGCGGGTACACCGCTAGCTTTGTGTATGTTCTCATGTTTGTATAAAGCTTATATAAGCTAGTTAGAAAATGTATGTCACTAAGCATTGTGATATTCTTTAAAGAACTGCTTGGTTGGTTTTACACTTGTGAATTAGTATTGAGGCAGTGGTATTCCCATGTATGCCCACTGCTAGCTTGCTGTGTCCTCACGTGTTTGTATTAAGTTTCTACAAGGGAGTTACAGCATGTACGTCACTAAGCGCTGTGATATTTTTTAAAGAACTGCTTTGTTGGTTTTACACCTGTGAGTAATAGTACTCGGGTGGCACTAGTCATGTGTAGGTACACAGGGACCATTTGTATACATTATGCTCATGTAAAGCAGTTACAAAGTGTATGTCACTAATTAGTGATATTTGTTGAATTGCTGTGATGGTTTTACACATGTGAATAATAGTCGTCAGGACACAGTACTTGCGGTGTATAGTTGAATTTATACACTGCCAAGACATGGGCTGTATACGTACCAAAAGAAATGTATTTCATTATATTGTTGTGATTATTACTGTTTGGATTTTATTAAACTGCAATAAAATTGTTTCTTGTATCTATTGAGGTATGGCAATTTGTCATGCAACCAAACTGAGTACCTGAACTTGTGCATACAAATAAACAGCTAATTTAAGAGTATACTGCTCATATTCTGCTAAACCAGTTTAACAAGTCTTGTACTACAATGCTGGAAAAATGACAGAGCTGACTCGGATGTACAGAAAAAGTTCTGCACTGGCTGAAGGACTGCCCCACACTGGAGTTCGTAATGTTGCGTTTATTGGAGTAGAACAGAAAGTGCACTTCTATTAAAAATGCGACAGTCGGTGCAGAAACAAGGCAGACGAGCGGATGTGGCACATTTTTTTCAGGGCCCTCCATGCCTACTACTGCATTTCTAGTCTTCCTGTGCTCTGCGTATAAGCCCTTGTTCAGCCAAGGTTTTTATTCCATGACAGTTGTTCTACTGGGTTCGTAGCAATATTGAAGAAAAAAATTCAATGGTTTTCAAGGACTTTCGAGGCCCCGACACAGTAACTTCAAGGACCTCGTGCAATGTGTGTAGTAGTTTGGACAGGCAATAACTTGTTCAAGAACACCGTTAACTTTAATGCAAACAAAAGAAAACAAAAATCGCATTTCAGTGATTTCAAACATTTGAAAGACTGCTAATTTGCCTTTCACTGCCCACCACTAAACGCACACAAGGAAGCATTTCAAGAAAGCGCTCAGTTTTTCTGCAATAGCACAATTAACTACTTGGACCTGCAACATTTGTAGTTTTTGAATACTGTTTGGTTTGACAGTGTATGTGATGTCATCTGTTGCCTCAGCTTTTTTCACCATCAAATAGGCAATAGTCATTTCTAATTTCTTATTGTGTCTGTCGCTCTCAATTTACTCTTCACGGCTTCTCTTCGAATGCCTCAACTGTTGAGCTTCCTGCTTCTGCTCCTCCAAGCATATTCGTCGCCGGTTCCATGTGCATAAAACTGGTATCTGCAGCTCCTTTGTAATTTCAACTTTAAGGATGTCGCTTTCCTTCTATTACCTCCAGAGACAATTTTCTGTGACATGCGAAAGAGTGTCACAGAAGGGAAAAAAAGCGCTTGGCAATGTCTGCTAAGTCTAGCCAAGTGTACAAGTTTAAGGACTTTCCAGTACTTCTAAAAATTCAAGGGTTTTCAATGCCTTGAAAATGGCATTTTAGAAATAAAGGATTTTCAAGGATTGCTACAAACCCTGGATTCTAGCACCTAAATAATTTTACAAGCTTATTTTGGCATGGAGTTAGGAAATTCATGCTTTCTAGCTAACGCTGCACTATCTCTGTACAGTGAAGCCACGAGAGCGCAACTATTTTGGAGTAAAGAAAAATACTGAAAGCTTTTAATACCACTCTTCTTTTTTTCTATGGAGCTTCGTATTGCCTAGTTAAGTTTACGAATGTGCCTGGTTTTGGCGGGCCTTTCTTCGACATTTTCTGGAAGAAGCAGATGTCTAGCCCCCGTATTCAGAAATGTATCTTAATACAAAGCTCATGCTTGACTTGATATAAACGACGCCTGATGCGAATGTCCCCCAAGACGCTCACTGCCTTTCTTTTGGTGCGTTCACGACTTGCGTCGTTTAGATCAAGTCAAGCATGGGCTTCAAGTTATGATCCATTTCTGCATATAGGGGTAAGCGTGCACAATTCCGGGCAACGCACTGTGCCATTGACACCGAGAGAAAACGGGGAAAACAGAGTTAACCACTTATGCTCCTAAACTTTCGCGTACCTGTGGTGTGCGTGTATCGTGGAAGAAGAAACAGCGCCAACACAAGGACGAAATAAAGCATCAACCACACCAGCGCTTCGTGGTGTGGCATGTTTTTGCGTCGTCCTTGTGTTGCGCTGTTTCTTCTAAAATGCTCAACCAACTAGCCGGCAAGTCCATCCTGTGCATATATAAATTGAACACACGCATGAGTGTAGATGGTCTTCGAAGCTTTTAGAACGAGCACTGCCACAGGATACGAGCAGTGCACGCGTAACAAGTGGACACATTAGTCATTTAAACATGCGTGCCAATGCATTTGACGCGGCTATCGGCATAAGCAGTCTCCAAATGTTGGAATGCATGCGCTTCAAAACGCTAACGATCCGCTGCTAATGCAGGACAGCAGCTCACAGCGGACTGAACCAAACTCTAAACTGTTGAAGCAAATATTCGGGAGGCATTCATACATAAACAGTTCTTCCTATCGATATTTCTCGATATGGAAAAGGCCTATGACACAACGTGGCGTTACGGAATCTTGAGAGACCTGTCAGAAATGGGCATCCACGGTAATATGCTTAACATAATGGAAAGCTATCTGTCAAATCGTACGTTCCGGGTAAAAGTAGGCAATGCACTCTCACGTCCTTTTACGCAAGAAACGGGTGTACCCCAAGGAGGCGTGCTCAGCTGCACGCTCTTCATCGTGACGATGAACACGCTTCGCGCTTCATTACCTCAGGCCATCTTTTACTCTGTCTACGTGGACGACATTCAGATAGCTTTCAAATCCTGTAACCTCGCAGTGTGCGAGAGACAGGTACAGCATGGCCTGAACAAAGTCTCAATGTGGGCAGACAGGAATGGCTTTAAGATCAATCCTAACAAAAGCACTTGCGTTCTTTTTACAAGAAAGAGAGGAATGATCCCAGACCCTTGCTTAGAACTGGGTGGACAACAAATACCTGTAAACAAAGAACACAAATTTCTAGGTGTCATACTTGACTACAGACTCACTTTCGTCCCCCACATTAAACATCTTAAAGAAAAATGTCTAAAAACGATGAACATAATGAAACTCCTATCCCAGAGTACATGGGGTAGTGACAGGATGTCTTTATTGAAACTCTATAAAAGCCTCATTCGTTCACGCCTAGACTATGGTGCCGTGATTTATCACTCTGCCGCCCCGAGCGCGCTAAAGATGCTAGACCCTGTTCACCATCTGGGTATCCGTTTAGCCACAGGAGCTTTCAGAACGAGTCCCGTACAAAGCTTATATGCAGAATCGAATGAGTGGTCACTTCATATCCAGAGAACATACATCAGCCAAACATATTTTTTGAAAGTCCACTCTAATCCTGAACATCCCTGTTTTAACACCATTAACGACATGACATATGCTACACTGTTTCGTAATCGTCCTTCCGTAAGACAGCCTTTCTCGCTGCGTGTGAGGGAGCTTAGTCATGAAATGCATGTTCCACTTCTCGAACTTCGCCTAATGCATCCAGCCAAGCTGCTACCTCCTTGGGAGTGGCAGTTGATACAATGCGATACATCTTTCATGGAAGTTACAAAAAACGCCCCAGAGATTGCAATCCAAATGCATTTCCGGGAACTCCAGCACAAATATTCCTGTACGGAGTTCTACACAGACGCATCGAAGTCACACGACGGGGTGTCCTATGCAGCCGTCGGTTCATCCTTCTCGGAATCCGACGTACTGCATCCGGAAACTAGTATCTTTACGGCTGAAGCCTACGCAATATTGTCGACCGTGAAGCATATAAGGAAAACAAAACTCAGAAAATCAGTTATTTTTACGGACTCCCTAAGTGTTGTGAAGGCTTTGATATCGTTCTGTAAGCGCAAAAATCCTGTTTTAATTGAACTCTATTCCGTGTTATGTAAAGCATATGTATCTAACCAGCATGTGATTATATGCTGGGTGCCTGGCCATAGGGGCATCCAGGGTAACGTTCTAGTGGACCAGATGGCCACATCAATTTCATTACATGCAGTTAGTCCTACTGCTTCGGTCCCTGTCAGAGACCTGAAGCCTTTCTTAAGAAGGAAACTACGAAACCACTGGCAACGCATGTGGGACGAAGAAATAAATAATAAGCTCCACGTGATAAAGCCACAGTTAGGATTCTGGCCTTCCGTAACAAAATCACGCCGGACAGATGTCATATTCTGTCGTATAAGAATAGGACACACATTCGGCACACATAACTATTTACTCACCGGAAACGAGCCTCCAACCTGCGGCAGATGCGGGGAGAGGCTCACCGTCCTCCACGTCCTTCTGGAGTGTCGGAAAGCCGAATATGAAAGAAAGAAACATTTTCCCATAGCATACCAGCAGCAGATCCCCCTTCATCCAGTAATGTTACTCGGCCCAGAACCGCTATTTGACACCGTCGCAGTTCTAAGTTATCTGAAAGATGTTGTGTTTCATGTTTTTAGCCCCACATGTTCGTAGCGTCTCCTCTCTTCAGAGGATGGCGCTATGATAATTATTTTTGAATAGCACATGCCTCTAGGCCCTTGTGGTTCAAGGGCTCTGGCGAGGCAGCAGTGCTCCAAGAAATTTTACCATCTTATATATTTTATATTTTGCATCATCCTTCTACGATGGATTTTAATGTTCATAGTACTCGTCATTAATCATCGCCATAATTTTATAGCACATAGATTTTACGCACTTTAGAGCGACTATTTTTAGGCCACTTTACAGCCAAGTCACATCTTCGTCACAGAACTCATCATTCCACCGCGAAATCACTAACACTGTCTTGGCGCTCTTTGGCCATATCTGGCCCTTGCGCCACTAAACCACATACATTCATTCATTCATTCATTTAAACATGCGTGCCAATGCATTTGACGCGGCTATCGGCATAAGCAGTCTCCAAATGTTGGAATGCATGCGCTTCAAAACGCTAACGATCCGCTGCTAATGCAGGACAACAGCTCACAGCGGACTGAACCAAACTCTAAACTAATGCACTTGAAAAGAACACCTACACGGCAGCGTGAGGCACGTCGAAATGCCTGGTACTGGCGTCGCAGTTGCTCACCAGTATACTCGCGAATTAAATTCGCATACGTGGATGGTTGGCGCAATACTTTGTATCCGCGTATTTTGGAGAACATGGACTGGAGAAGCACTCGATCATGAGCTGAACGGCACATTTGTTATTTTCCTGCGGTGACGACAAGCCGTGAATAGTTCTCACGTTGTCGTCTACGTTGTCTTCCTTCGTTAGTCGTAGCAAGGAATGGAAATGATGCAAAGGCACACGTATTCCAGTACACAACAGCACAGCACACTGCAGAGAAACCCCACCCACCACAGCAGATTCATCAAATACGTTTGGTATATATATAACCTCTAAAAGAACACGACTGGGCGTGGCGGCGCTGTGGTGTAATGGTTATGATGTGTGTTTTGAATTGTACAAATGCGAGTGTACGCGGGTTCGAATTCACATGATGTATAGAGCATTGTGATTCTTGATAAGTATGTGGTTCCCTTGACAATTGTATTCTAATTAGATTGCGTGACTCCTGATTGTGAAATTTGCGAAGATATTTGCAGATTAAGTGTCAATTCGCTTTCTTTTTCTCCTCAGTGGCGTTCGTGACGCATACGCATAGGCCGCTTCAGAGCAGTCACGCCTCACGGTAGGCAGCAAATAGCCAGGGAAATATGTCTTTAAAATCCTGCATAACTTTGCTCACGCCTATTCTGAAGGCCGCTTGGAATCGGGCCAGTGTCTCTGAGGAGCCGCCTTGGGAACAGTATATCAGCGGCCCTAATTTGATCTGATTTCCTGCCTGCATGCGTGACCAGGACTTGGCTAAGAGGGTATTCGGAAGAGTTACTAGCACTCTGTTCTGAAGGAGTACAAGCACTCTGTTTGGGGGAGTAGAAGTACTCGGTCTGGCGGTGTACTATTAACCCTGCGGGGAGAGTATTAGCACTCTGCGGAAGAGTACTAGCACTCCCTGTGGGAAGAGTATTATCACTCTGCGGAAGAGTACTAGCAATCCCTTGCGGTGGAGTAACAAAACTCTGTCAGGAGGAGTTGACCTACTCTCTCTCAAAGAGCGTCGATCTACTCTCGAAAAGAGAGTGAAATATGGGACAAGCAGCTACTCCCTCAAAGAGAGTGCCCGGCACTCCCTTAGTTTTTAGAGTTACATACATACATTACATACATTTACATACGTTAGCATTTCTATGCGGCCGCAACCAGGAAACTCATCAATCAGTCTGTCACGTAAGATGAATCGCTATAAAGAAATTGGAAATTGGAAATTCGAACATATTGGAAAAATAAATTGTATAAAATTTCCAATTGTATAAAACACATTGGAAAGCAACAAAACTCAAGGGGCTCTTAGTTACCCCTACATGGATGAATGCAAAGGTACTGGGACCACCGCGCGATGCTTAGCCATTATGCCATAACGCAAGGCTGTGCTTTCGACTCCCACCTAAGGTCGAGCAATAGAGCTCCTTAAAGTGCTCTACCTTAATTTGCTTTTCCTGAATTAACTTCTCCTTAATTAACACTAAAGCTCGTGGCTTAGACTTTCGCCAAAGGTCGAGGGTTTGTACCCTTTTTGCACGATCGTGTGGTCACACGGACAACACCGGATTTTCCTCCTCATGAGCCATTTAATCATTTCGCATTAAAACGTTCGCCATCGTGAGTCTCGAACCTGCAACCCCACGCTCCGAAGCGGAGAGTCTTGCCCCCTGGGCTGAACACAAACGCATGCATATGATGAAGTTATGTGAACCACATGAATGCCCTGTACTGGCGGTAGAAATCAAATGTCAAAGTAGAACGGTCTTCTATTAAAGCTTTGTTTAAATATTTGGTGATGGTGGTGCAAAAGCCACCTTAGGACCACATGTATAGGCGAATTGGAGCATTGGAGGCATAAGGAAATGCCCGATTTTAACATCACTTAAGGGCCCCGTGTTGCAGAAAATCTGGTATACACGTCCCGCATCCAGTGTCGATTGTCGTTTGAGCAAAAATCATTTTTTAACCACGCATGACTAACTATTCAGGCCCTCCATGCAGAGCAAGTAAGTTGCTGAATTAATTGAATTTCTCAACGTAAAATACGTCGGAAACATCCTAAAGAACGACTTACACACAAGCTACAGACATGATAGCGTCGGACTGTAATTTGAACGTACGAGAAAACAATTCTGCTACGTGGAAACTCAAAACTGAAGCCGCTTTTCCAGCGTTTCTAACATTCATAGAGCGGCCATCGCCACCGAGATTTGCGCACCGCGGCGTTCGCAAATCTCAAAGGCCATAAAGCGGCGCACCCCGTTTTTTGCAACACCTCCAGGCGACGCTCGTCTCCGTTGCATCTCGGCCCACGAAACCTGTCCCCAGAAAGCTTCCTGAAAGTTCTGCTTTGTGCATAGCGCTCGCCGCCAGCGTTTTCGGGCAAATGTTACGGTTACAGGAGGTCCAGCTGCCAGGAAGCGTGAGGCGCAGTCGTGGATCTTTGAATGCTATCGCGTTCCGCTCTTAAACGTGAAGCGTAAGCGTCCTACAAATTTTTGCGAAATTTTAATTCCAAACACGCCACATCCCCGGTGCGTTTCGGAGGTCGCTGGATGCACCTTCCGTTGGGACGTTGCTTGGCCTACCGGAATGTCACCGATATTTGAGACCTCATAGGCTTCACGTCGCGCAAAGCACGCAGTGCAATCGATTGTGCTGAGGAGTTATGTGGGCCTCATCGTGGTTGATAATGGTTTGGCGCGGAAAAATCAAGTGCTCAGGAGCGATGAGAGTTTATTATGATCGGAGCAATTCTGATAAGGTTAATAAGGGTTGATCAGAGTCTGATCAACTCCGATAAGGTTGATACAGGCCAATAAGAGTTGATAAAGGTAAGATAAGATCCGCTAAGGTTTATAAGGACAAATAAGGATAGTACCGATTGCGGTAAGGTGGATGTCAACCAATAAGGATTGATAACTAGGCTCAGGTCGAGCTTGATAAGCTTGGTAAAAACCGATAAGGGTTGATAAGGGTTAATACTGGTCGGATGAAGTTTCATAACCTTGATAGTCACACAAGACTTCGTGCAGATGAGCAAGTGACACCATGCGTACGCATACTTAGAGAACTCCCGGAGGAGTTCCTGCGTGAATGTTTTAATTATCTTTTTAATAATTGCACTGCTACAAGGATGTGAACAATGCGTTTTAGAACACATTCGAAAACATGGAGTGAAATTTTTTGCGGCACGGTAACTCTGTGTTTACTGCTTTTAAAGAAAAACCTGCAAATTATATAGAAGCCGACCCCCGAGCTCCGAGTGACCGTCACCGCAGCGCTACTAAATTACGCGGCAGACTAATTCAAAAATTGTATCGAAGAGTTGCAGTAATAAATGATATGTCGAAATTTCGAGGCGGCAGCTACAATTGTGTCCGTGTTCTGGTTCACCTTACGCGGGTAATTGATTGCATTGTTTGCGATTTTTCATAGCGTGACTTTTGGTATCGGCGTATTGCAGTTGTAACGGTCGTGCCCTCCGAAGCGAGACTTGTCAATAGCGGTAACGTTGCGGCCATACCAGGACACACACACACCTTGTCATAGCGATACCGCACCGTGTATAGCGTGAAGCGTGTATTGTTCCTTTGCACGTTGCTTGAAGCCAGTACTGCGTATTAGAGACAAACACTCGGGGGTCCTCTCTTTCATTGCTTCGCAAACTTACCTTTATTTTTCATTTCTAGGAGGCTACCTAAGGAATAGAAAGAAAGTTTACAAATATGAGTGTAACACCGCATCGGTTAGGACTCTAGTAAGGCTGTGTAATGAAAGTCATCGCCTTGACTCCCCTTGCTCAAATCAGCGTGCTGGCCACTGCGGAGGCCAGAACTTCTGAGCAAGGAATCCCGCTTATGTCATGTGCCCGGCCTAGTCCACAACAGGTGGTACACATCCGTTGCTTACCTTTAAGTGCGGCAAAAAGGCTCGCACATCTGATATACCGGGTGTCTCAGCGAACATTTTAATTTTTTTAAAGCTTGCGTGTGACAGCACAATTCTTGTTTATGAGGTGGTCTCCTCGAAGTGGCAGACACTGCATGCACAAAAAATAAATGTGGGTAATCGACTAATTAACAAACATTTGCAAATGCAGTTTTGAACTAAATACTTCATGCATTGGCATAGTTTCTTAACAAAGCGTCGTTTTATGCATTCAAGCAAAAAAAAGTAACTGTAACGAGGATGCCTTTCTCCACAGAGTTCGGGAATTCATATCCCGAACCTGGTGTTATCCTTACAATTTGTTCCGAGTGGATCCGCCTTGCGAACTCCGCGGCTAGAATTTCCAAATTATATTATGGGCCATTAAGTAATTAGCTAAAACATTCTATGTGATTTTTAATTAGTCGATTATGCATATGAATTTTTTGCGCAAGTAGTGTCCGCCATTTCGAGTAGACCAACTCATGAACAAGAGTTGCGCTATCTGCCACAGACAACCTTACGAATTTTCGAAAACGTTCGCTGAAATGCCCTGCAAACCCTCCAAACAATTGAAATCCATGTTTCGCAACGTCCTCTAAAAGAATCTTGCCATATCTGTTGTAAGTGTAATACCTAAGTTAGAGGTAGCCATTTCATCATTACGTCATCATTACGTCATCATTAAGTATGCGCGATGCTAAAAATGCTGAAGCTTTGTTCAACTTGCCGCTCAGAACATAGTTTGTTTCACTTCCATTGAAGGCTTGAATTTTATGATGGAAAAAGCGCTACTAAAACGAGTGTGTTTCAAAATTTGGTGCCATACAGATGTAACAATATATATATATATACATATATATGTCCACAGAGGTGAAAGACGTAAGAAGTTATAAACAGGAAGATATTTTTTTTTACCTTTTCTAGTGCACAGAAGCGTTGCTGAGGCCGCGACACATCGTATGCTCTTTAACGCGGCATCTATCAAACTCCAATTATACACAGGTGGGTGACAACGCAGTAAAATGACGAATGACGCAAGTGCCTTCAACGCAGCCTTTCTCATGCTGAACGAAGTTATTTTTTTCACGTAAGCTACAATCAGAAATGTTAGCTCCTTTGCGAGACAAGGTTCTGTGCATAGGTGGGATACTGCACCTCCTTACCGACTCAAACATGAGCTATTTCTTATTTGAACTCAACGTTTCCGAACGAACTGAACAGTTGCGCTTCTATTGCAAGCGGTTCCGTTCGGCGACGGGAACAAGTGAACGTTACTCGTCGATTCTCAGCATTCAATTTTCCCCGGAATGTAGTCGTTATACATTTGCAAAACAAAAGCAGTTTGATGCGCCTTTCTCAGAGTGGGTCGAAGGAAAGCAGGTGGTTGCGCATTTTATATACTTCTCGACACGGCGTGGTTTACAAATGATTCATGACGTCGGAGGCTACATTCAATATTGCCTGTTTTTCTTCCACCTGCCACAAGCAGCTGCGGCGGCCCTTGTTCAAAGCATTCGGAAAGGAAAACGTGAATGTTGCTTTCGCTCACTCGAATTTTTAATACCTGTCATACCCAGGTGACGAATAAATTAAAGATCTGCGTTCCTTCTGCAATTTCCGAATGTGCTTCGGATGTCAAGTTTGCGTGTCGTGCCTAGTCCAAAAGAAACAGCATAAGTATTTTTTTTTCTGATGTTATGATATATATTGTTCGAAGAAAGGGCTGATACATCGGAGCTGCCGCTCTCTGGCGGTAACTTATAAGCTGCGGATATTTCTGTTGCTTTTTTTGGCCAGCCCAAATTATTCGTTTTTTTTTGTTGGCCACAAATATGGGGGTTTTGTCAGCGAAGCTCGAGGGGAAACATTACTTCAGTACATTCAGCCAGAATTAAACGCTTTGTAAACTTGTGTAAAACTGTTCGCGAAAGAAAAAGTGAAAGATACAAAAAAAGCAAGCATAAATTGTCGAAGCGCAGTTAACAAAGAAGTAAAGGAGCACTTTCTAAAGGACGATTGCATCAGGGAAGAAGCGAGGGGTGATGACTGTTGCGCGACCAGGTGAACGTGCCATGGCAGACTGCAATTTGTGCGAGAAGTTCGCAATGTTGGTTCAAGCAGGGGCCGGCTTGATCGTAGATTATAAAAGAAGTAGTGAAGCAAGCAAAGACGTGATATAATGCGGCCGTGACTCTAGTGTCGCTAGATCGGTTATTTGCTTCAAGGAAGTGACGCTTGTGCACCGGAAATATTGTGACGGAGCGGGAGGCACCCTTTTAGAGAGATTCCACTGAAAGGGCTAAGTAATCTGGTGAAGCATTTCACATAGCGAAAGCAAATTCAAGTTGAAGACGGATGAACGTCACGCTCGCTCACTTTCTTTTTTTTTACTTCTGGGCAAAGTGTTCCGCACAGTTACTAGACGGAAATGCAGCGCTAGTGTCTACGGCAGCTGCAAGCAGGGCAGTTCAGCCAGCATGGTAATGATGAATAGTGCATGAATTTGTCTAAACTTTGTCCTTTTGGCTTTATATGGCTTCGATACCTTGCAAAGGGATAATTTTAGAGAAGGTACTGCACTCTAAATATTGAAATAAATACCGAACTAACCCGACGGCAGAATTCGAATACAAGGCCTCTATAGCACAGAAGCGCGACGTTGAAATGATTAGGCACGGACGCATGGACTAGTGGAACCCCGGCAATCAGCAGTGATTTTACGTGCTTGCAGTCTTATTGCCTTCTGCATTAAAAAGCATCGATTGCTTTTAAAAATTAGGCGAATGTAGGTCCAGATAAAGTGTAAATGTAGTCGCTAGGACAGCTGAAACCCCAAGCACGAAGATTGAACAAATCTGTGTGTTAACCATCACTCCCATGGTGGCTCAACGATTGCAGTGCCAGAGCTCCGTCTAGTAATTATAGGAAACACTAGGATTTTGACGATGCGTTCTTCAAGTTTTCTTTTTTTGGCAGGCACCCGAGCGAGCTCGAAGCTTTCAACGGATCGTTACGATGTGCATTGCACAAGGAGGCGATGACGTCATATGAAGGCCGATGGGCTTGTAGGATGAAGTGGTGCTGTTGTTGGCCGAGCTTATGGGATAATTGGACTGGAAGGAAATGTGCTTATGGGTAAAATACATCGAATGACATTTCAAAAACAAGAGAGGCACGTGCCATTTCTCGCGCCACACCGAAATGTTATCGAGATCACGCTGCAGGCAGGGAACGTCGTCAGAAGAATGAATGATGTCTTAAATTACGCATTTGTCTGCAGAAAGTCTTTGTTTAAAACGGGTCTTATAGGAAAGTCGTTGTCGTAGATTAGAAATAACAAAAGGCGCAGAAAGACACCCTGAGGGACGCCCGAAGTTACATAGGTAAGAGATGAGCAGTGGTCGTTTGAGGAAGTGTACGGTGTGCGCCCGAAGAGGAACGGTTTAAACCACCTGAATCGCATAGTGATGATTTTAAGCGTAAGTTGTTTTTTTTTCCAGTAAGTGCTTTGATGCCCCTTATCAAGGAACAATTCAATATTCTAACAAAATGGCGTAGGTTACTGTCCACAATGTGCAGAACGTCGCAAATGTATTCGGCGAACTGGAATAACAAGATAAGTGCTTTCGAAAACCACGCTGAAATGGACCGTAAAATTATTTACTTCCAAGTGGTCCGTTAGGCTTCATGCGTGATTTGTTCTCGTATGTTTGTGGAGATGTTTTGTAAGCGATATCTGGTGGCAATTGGCGAGGTTACCACGGTCACCTGGTTTAAATGTAGGCATTATATCAGCTTTCTTCCAGACATCAGTATAATACTATAATAAATAGTAAGCAATGTATTTCACGAGGTCGCGGGATCGAATCCCGGCCACGGCGGCCGCATTTCGATGGGGGCGAAATGCGAAAACACCCGTGTGCTTAGATTTAGGTGCACGTTAAAGAACCCCAGGTGGTCAAAATTTCCGGAGTCCTCCACTACGGCGTGCCTCATAATCAGAAAGTGGTTTTGGCACGTAAAACCCCAAATATTATTATTAATGTATTTGAGTTGATACTTGCGGTGTTTTTTAAGTAGTTTACTTCTGATATTATTAAAGCCAGCGGTAGATGATGGTTCAAGATTACGGATCAGTTTAACTCGGTAATGGCGGCGTTTGTCACTTATGAATCCAATGGTTTACGATCAGCGTATCTATATTGAAATAGATCACGCTGGCTATTGACATCTGATCTGGCTATTCAGACCGATTATGACGAAACGTAGCAGTTGCAGCCTTTAAAGCCCCCAATCATAACGTTGTGAATTTACTGCGCACGAAATTTGCGCCGTAGCCTTTATGGGCATTTGCTTGAAGAGCTTTAGGCCTAATATCGAGATTGTTTTGTTCGCAAGAGTTCTTTGCTATTGTTCCGGCGCGTACATCAGTAATTTGTCCAACGTCCCAATTAGCTGGCAGCTGCTTTTGCAAAGAGTTTAGTCCAAGAGCTTTTTTTGTGTATACGCTCCCGTTTGAGTGACGTGTGCTTGAACTTAAGTGTCGCATGCAAAAAAAGTGTAGAAAGCGCTCCTTCAAAAAGTCAAATGTTTTCTCTTCGTGCCATTCCTTTCGCGCCCATCTGCACACATTGGGAATATTTACCGGGCACAGTATATTCAAACTTTTCAGGGTGTCTGTCTCACTGAAATATTATGTATTGTGCATGTGTTTGTCAAAAAATGAGAATCTAAGTTTTTTATTTCGGGCCACCACGCAAATTTGTGCGCGAATATGTTTTTTTTCTGAGCACTGTAAAATTTACAACAAAGGTTTCAAATTTCAGTGCATTACGCCAATTTGTGAGAGACGAAGTACGAGCCATCTGCGGTTCTGTCTAGATTTGAGGGACTCCAGTTCGTGAGCAAGAACGCCGTCGTTAAGTAAACCTCGCAGTTTTTTTTTTTCAATTTTCATGCTCGTGCAACATCACAATGCTGCGGCCTTGTAACGCTAACGCCGTATAGGATACGCAAAGGCAATGACAGACGCGCAAAAAAAAATGCGTCCACGTGGGTGCCCAGTGAGCGTATGATGAAAGCCGCGGCGGAGCGCCTCTCACACGAAAGTGCATCTCGTCGATATGTCCATCGGGGCGTACATGTCTGGCGAGTGCCGCACATAGCTCGCATCAAAGCGGAAATTGCGCATATGGACGCAGTCTCGCTCCCGCTTCATCTACAGTACGTCGCCTATCCTTTCATCTATCGGCGGGAGCAGTGAACCGGCAGCTCAAACATCCCGGCCCTTGTCAAAGGAGATGCAAGCGCTATAGCTAGTGCCAATCCTGTACCGTCTCATTCAGACACCCACAGCGTTTCGCCGCGCAGCCACCTTGTTTGAACCTCTGAACGTGTGAAATGAGCACGTCGTGCGCTAGGAAGAAAAGACGAGATATGCGATCACGTTCGGTTGCCCAAGTGGACGTGGCGGCGACCGCCGCCACTGCGAAATCGCGCCGAGATGGGTCGGCGACCTAACAGTTTCTTCGTGGAACTTCTCTACCAACATCCGAGCGTGAACTTAAGATCTGCCAGACTGATAATCTTAATAGCTTTATTTCTGTATGAAGGGTTTCGCCCCGTGGCCAACACCCTCGTACGTGAGGGTGCAAGAGTTACCGCTGATGTTTAAAACGTAATTTCTTTATGGCGGCTTTTTGTGGCACACAATAGTAACAGCAGCGAAAGGCGCGAAAACTCTGGGCAATAGTCTTTACTGATATTGCAGATTAAACTATCCTGCCGTATATTTAAGATACGCGCAGAGTGATACGAAAAAAAGCAGTTTTCAACTGTACCGTTTATCTCATTGCAGCTGTAGTGTCACTTGGCTTGCCTCGTACAATAAAGCTTTTTTCGTAGCCTTAACATATGTGGGTATTAGCCATGAGACAAAACAGCACCCTTTAGGGTTTGGAAATCTTTTTATGCTCTAGTGAGCCGAAATTTACGCGCAGCACGTGCATTTTGGTGAGGCGCGCAGGAACAACACTGTCATCTGAAGCAGTCCTGTGGTTACTTATCTAACTCTTCAATGAAACTTCTGTCAACGTGTCACATAGAACATGTGAACAACGGCTGTTTGCTGCAGGATGCGAACTGCGTTCTTATTTTTACCAGGTCGAAAAAAAATAATGTTACGCAATGCAACCCAAACAAAAGAATGACACGAGCATCTTAAACATTGCATGCAGTTGTTTGAACGGCTTAATTGTTTTGCCGTTCCATCACACAAGAACCAACATGCACGCTAATTGCTTTCAAAGCTGCCATTATAGATAATGGAGAGAAATACATGCGGCCCCTGTCTTTCGGCCACATGAGCTGTCTCTTTGACGGGGAAATACCGGGTTAACCATTTTATTGTTTGTTAGTTTCAGTGCTTACATTGAATGTAGTTTTAAGCTCGTGAATTCTATTAACATCGCGTGCCAGAAATATGTCCGAGTGCAGTCTTTCGTGTTCTGCAGGTCACTATCTGTACAGCACGAAATCTAAGGGAAAATCTATAGTGGCCTTCTTTTTTTTTCGCTCTCTCTAAATAAAGACAAGCGCACGGATGCGGCAGTGCTCTGCGCTCTGAAATCGCAGTGTGGTCTGAAGTTTACTGTGTGTATGACCAATTTTCACTCTAAATAAATACAAGTAAAACAGTACACGAAAAATGAAGTTAAGAGTACATCCGGCATTCGCCGTCAATCAACTGGTTGCATTCATTATCCGGATTCGGTGTGCAATGTGTGTCTTGACAGCTTGGCCGAGAGGTAGCGTTTTCATGCTAAACGACAGAAAAAACTGTGCTTTAAACCAGCATACGTCGCTGAACTATATGTAGCTACCAATTTCGGTATCACCAAACAAAAAAATTTCAAATTACAATCGGGGTTTTACGTGCCATACCGGCAATCTGAATATGAAGCACGCCGTAAAAAAGGGATGGCGATGGTATAAGACTGTCAGCCTTTAATTTCTGAACCCTGTCGAGTGACACTGGCTTAGCAGTACTGTTGGAAGAACTATCACCCTTTGTTTGGGGGATAACATCGGCCTTAGTGAGACTAGAACTGGTGAGGCTTACACGTAGCTGAATAACAGCGATGTCCTCTGCTATGGCTTTCTCCCTGATTAGAAGCAATTCAGAGTAAGGTTCCTAATCCGTAAGGACATAGCGGGCAACACTGACGAATTCTACAGCAATAATGAGAGGGTAGCCGTAGTCGTAATCAAATTGAAGTATAGAATAAATGAAGTATAGATCAAACTGAAATGAAGTATAGATTAAAGGTAGTACAAGCCTACGCTCTAACATCCAGCCACGACGATGAGGAAGTATATCAGGTTTATGAAGATGTTGAATTAGTGATGAGAAAAGTGTAAACTCGATATACAGTAGTAATGGGGGACGTCAATGCAAAAGTGGGGAAAAAGCATGCGGACGAACAGGCATTTGGCAACTACGACGTCGATTCTGGAAACGCTAGGGGAGAAGTGCTGGTAGAATTCGCAGAAAGAAATGAGCTCACAATAAGGAACACCTTTTTCATTAGGCGTATCAACAGAAGTGGAGCTGGAAAAGCCGCAATGGTGAAACAAGTAATGAAATTGAGGTGAAATGAAATTCACCTCAATTTGAAAAGAGAAGGAGTAAAATCGGTCAAGAAGAAACAGGTCTTAGAGGCAGTAAGGGTAAAAGAGAGAAACTTAGAGGCAGTAAGGGTAAAAGCAGGCAAATTTACGCTTTTACTTGCAAACCAATTTTCAGCTTGAGAACAGAGAGATGATGATGATTACATAGAGCTAATGAATGAAACAGAGGAAGGAATTGAAGTGGGAGCAAGGCACCAAGGCAATCAGTAGGCAAGCTCCTCCAAATCACAGAGGTCCTAATAAAGAAACGACAAAGAATGAAAGTGTGTAACTCAAAAGATAAGATAAAATTCGTGGAACTGTCAAAACTGATCAACAAGGCGAAAATAAGTGATATTCAAAATAATAACGTGAGAAAGACTGAGGAAGCCGTAAAAAATGGTCGAAGCCTGAAATCAGTGAGAAAAAAACTTGGCATAGGACAAACCTAGATGCATGCCCTGAAAGATAAGCAGGTTAATATCATCAGCAATCTTGAAGGTATAATAAATGCAGAGGAAGAATTCTATACTGACCTATACAGTACCCAGAGGACTCAGGAGAACGCCATTCGGAACGATAATGAACAGGATAAAGGAACTCCTATAGCTAGAGATGAGGCCAGAAGGGCCTTGCAAGACATGAAACGGGGAAACGTGGCAGGAGAAGATGGAATAACAGTGGATTTAATCAAAGATGGAGGAGACATAATGCTTCAAAAACTGGCGGCTGTCTATATGAATTGTCTATCTCGGGTCGCAGGACAACAGTCGCAGAAAACTGGAAGAGTGCAAGCATGCTACTGATCCACCAAAAGAGAGACAATAAAGAATTGAAAAATATATAGGCCTATTAGCTTACTCCCAGTATTATATAAAATATTTACCAGAATAATCTTGAATAGGCTAAGGGCAACACTGGACTTTAGTCAACCAAGGGAACCGGCGGGATTCAGGAAGGGATTGTCTACAATGAATCACATCCATGTCATTAATCAAGTTATCGAGAAATCCGCACAGTACAATGAGCCTCTTTATATGGCTTTCATGGATTACGAAAAACCATTTGATTCAGTAGAGATACCAGCAGTCATAGAGGCCTTGCGTAATCAAGGAGTACGTACCGCTTACGTAAATGCCTTGGAAAATATCTACAGAGATTCCACAGCCACCTTAAGTCTACACAAAAAAAGTAGGAAGGTACCTATAAAGAAAGCAGTCAGACAAGGAGACAGAAGCTCGCTAATGCTATTCACTGCGTGCTTGGAAGAAATATTCAAGCTTTCAAACTGGAAAGGTTTGGGAGTAAGGATCGACGGCGAATACCTCAGCGACCTTCGGTTTGCCGATGACATTCTTCTATTCAGGAACACTGAAGACGAGTTACAACAAATGGTTGAGGACCTTAACAGGGAGAGCGTAAGAGTGGGGCTGAAGATTAATATGCAGAAGAGACAAAGATAATGATGAATAACCGGGCAAGGGAACAAGAATTCAGGATCGCCAGTCAGCCTCTAAGAGTATGTGAGGAGTACATTTACCTAGGACAACTAATCACAGGGAACCCTGACCACGAGAAGGAAATTCGCAGAAGAATAAAAATTGGTTGGATCGCATACGCCAAACATTCTGAGCTCCTGACTGGAAGCTTACTGTTATCATTGAAAAGGAAGGTATACAATCATTGCATTTTACCGGTGCTGGCATATGGGGCAGAGACTGGGAGACTGACAAGAAACTTGAGAACAAATTAAGCACTGCGCACAGAGCGATGAAACGAAGAATGCTAGGCATAACTTTAAGAGACAGAAAGAGAGCGGTTTGGATCAGAGAGCAAATGGGTATAGACGACATTCGAATTGACATGAAGAGCAAAAAATTGCGCTGGGCAGGTCATGTTGTGTGTATAGTAGATAACCGTTGGACCATTAGGGTGACCGAATGGGTACCAAGAAAAGGGACGTGCTGAAAAGGACGACAGAAGACTAGCTGGTGTCCCGAAGTTAGGAAATTTGCTGGTGCTAGTTGTAATCGGCTGGCGCATGACAGGGGTAATTGGAGGTCGTGGGGAGAGGCCGTCGTCCTGCAGTTGACGTAAAATAGGGTGATGGTGATGATTATAATGATGATGATAAATCAATGACTGATTTCAATAATGACTTCAATAAGGCGAGGCTTTCTTTGCCTAGCCCGCGGTAGTTCTGCGTCCGGTGATCAGTCAGTCGGTCATTCTCTTGCAGGATGTCTTTAGGGGTATACGCGTTGGTTTTTTTTTTGAGGGGGGCGGGTATACTGATTTTTGCTGAAATTGCCTGTTGCAGATACTACAATTATAATCCTCGAACTGGATTGCTTGGAGACGTGAAGATTACTTCCGCTAGAAAACAAATTACGTAAACGACTAATTCACAAATTTTCACATATTGATGTGTTCCGGCACATATACTAATTTACGTTTTGTTGCCGGCGAGCTTGCAAGCGATGTCGCTTTGGAACGAATTCGGAGGAAATGCACTGGTTGAAAACATGCGCTGTCAAAATTGCGGTAAAAATGTACTCTTGTTCCACTTACTAAATTAAGAAAACGTTGTTTTCTGCATTGAATCTCAAAAGTAACTGAACGGACAGCGCATTTCATCACCCGCTTTAGGAACGAATTTTAGAATATATCATCCTCACAATTCGATTCAGGTAGCTACGCCTTGCGCACTCACCGGGTACAATTCGTTAATTGCTATGTGCACTATATCGAGAAGTTTTTACGCCAGAAAGATTTTGAGGGAATTTCATTTATTTAGTTGGACGTAGCATTTAAATTTCACGCTCAAGTAATGTCCACCTCTTCGAGTAATCCAGACTAGACTAGAAGACTAGACTAGAAAGACTAGAATTAGGCTGTCTAAAGCAAACTCTTCTTATAATCTGTGTATATTCTAAAAAAAAAGCACCGGTACAAGCGAGCACTGACCTTTTCAATCGGTACATGTTCATCCATAAAATAGTGTGAGTGAACTCCACCTTTCTTCTCTGTGAACTATATGTACCAAGACATAAGACGGGGAAATTGAATTTACCAGACACCTATTGATCCCGAAACAAAATCTGTACTACTAATCTAGTGTCACGAGCATCCCTAAAAAGAACACGCATTTTCCTAATGAACGGTGCGTGACGTACAGCGGCCTATGAGATTTTAATAATATTAATGAATACGCCATTCTTACAAACTGTGCTGAGTCGTGCCTCGTTATTATGCACCTCCTTAGTACGGACGACTTGGCTCAAACAACTTTTGCGCACGCCAACTCTCTTCAAGCCCTTTGCGCCTCATTAATACTGGAACTCGTCGTCTAGGCAATTAAGAGCGCCGAAAGGCTGATGCTGGTGGAGACTCGTTTTTTGTCGTATCATTAATACGGACAACATCGGTTTTGACACAACCCTCTCTAAATTAAAGGGAGCGAAACTCTCGCGAAGTGCCTGCGGCTCTAAGAATCACAGGATAAGTGCGGGCAAGCGTCGCAACGTGACTGGCAAGCGTCTCTTTGACCGCGGAAGTCACGTGGCAGCCACGGTAATTCACGTGTTACTTGAAGCCTACGCGCTTCCTGAGTCGAACACTCGGCATTGCACTTCTTCCAGTGGTTGTAACGGCATCCTTTGCACAAACGTCCGTTGAGACAGAGCCACGTTAGATACTATAACCCCGTTCACTTATTAAGTGGTCTCATGCATGCGAAAATTGCCGACTGGGCGTAAAATTTGGCAAATGATATCCACATCACTGGCACTGCAGGATAATGAAGTTGTACGCAAATAAGGTTGTCTTAAGGGTTCAAATATATATATATGTGCCCAAATACCGACAACAACAGATATATTTATACGGTTCTCGTTAATTGTGGGCTTGGTGACAAAATGTTTGGGATAACTGTGCCCACCGAAACCGCCCAAACCACCTATGCAAGCAGATCTTGAGTACCGATCGTGTTTTACAGCGAAGCTGTTAGCCTCTAGTTGGTCGGGAATTTTCACGTCCGTGGGCGCGGTGCCCACGCAAATACAAAAGACAGCTGGAAAACGGTTTCTTTTCTTTCAGTTTCCGGGCAACATAATTATGTTTTCTCGTATATTCAAATTACAATCCGATGCTATAACGTCTGCAGGCTGTGCGTATGTCGTACTTTGCGAACTTTGTGACTCGCGTTGTGTTCGAGAAATTTAGTTAGTTCAAAACGCGCGTGCGCTAGGCGGAGGGCCTCCAAGAATGAGGATATGCGCTGTGCTAACCGTACCTCCCCCGAGAAGCCGCGGTCACTCGGACAGACTTCAAATGGCAGCTCGAAAAGGGTTCGGTCTTTCAGTTTCCGCGAAATAGATTTGTGTTTTCTCCTGCATTCGAATGAGAATCCGACTCTATCATGTCTCGCAGCTACTGTGTAAGTCGTACTTGAAGCATTTTTTTTGTCTGACGCAATTTATTTTTAAGCATTCATTGAGTTTAGTAATGCACTTGGCGGAACGCGTAGAAGATCGTACGAGCGCATAGAACGAACGTATGTACGCACACGTGCATGACGTCCGTCGCTTGCGTTGGTTGGTGCCTGTGTAACGTCGTCTAACGTCGCTTGTGTGCGTCCACTTTCACAGCGCCAAATCGAGCCGGAATTTTCCTTTAAATAAATATAGCTTTAGTTTACCTTTCAAAACCTTGCACATTTATGTAAGCTTTGCACTCCTGACTCCTTACATCTCTCCTCGCCGTTCTTACCTCGACAAACAACAAAAATCGTCATCACCCTCGTGACAATTCTTCGTCAGTTTCCCACATTGTTTGTTCACTTGCGTAAACACCTGTTTGCATTTCGACGTAACTTCCGAATGGTTTTATGCGTCAACATAAACAGAACAAAACAATAAATTCGGGACCTGTGCACTACGTAAACATAAACATTGCATAAGGTTACACATTGCATTAGAATAAAACAGACAATTGTATGCATTGAATTCTGTTATATACCATTTATAAGGAAGCTGGCGCGCGTTAATGACTTAGATATCTTCATTCAAATACACATAAAACGCAGGAATGATCTTATTAGAAAACCACTGGACCTATTTGATGGAAATGTGTCGCCCTTGAGATATAAATTGATATTACAGCAAATGCAGTAATTCTAAGGTTTATTCGTGATTTAAGCAGTTACAGCATTTGGTGAATATGGGTAAATTAAAAAGGAATATACCCCGCAGGGGCGTCTGCGTCAGCAGGCGTTTGGTGTGTTGCGACACCACGTACCCGAGCACACGAGGGTTGGACCCTCCCGCGTGTAGCCGTGCGCGGCTTAGCCGTGTCCGGGGAAAGGGGGATCCGGGGGGTTGAGCCGATGCCGGGTGTTCGGACCGTTAAGGCCCCCCGGCAGAGGCAACACACCTCTTTGGCCTCTGCTTCACGTAGACGGCACCTCCAGGCTGACCCACCTGGGGGAAATCGGCAGTCGTCCTTTCCTGTCTCTCCCTCCTCAAATCTTAGTCTTTATCTCTCACTTTTCGACATTTCCTGTCTTCTTCTCTCTTCCATTTACTTCCTTTCTCCACGGCGGCAAGGGTTGACCTTATGTGGCTATCCTACCTTGGGTACACCATATTTGGTTATAGTGACGGCGTACGGCTGGCGTCGTGCAGACTTGTATGCAAGTTCTGCCGCGTCCCCTCGTTGGGCTCCGTGGTGGGTGGTCGGCGCTGTTGCCGAATTCCTTATGCCTATTCATGGAAAATTCTTTTCCCCCACTTCCTGATCGCCCTCCTAAACGAGGGCGCACCGACGTCTTTCAATTTTCGGGCAACCGAACATGCAACTTTCCCCGCTTTCACATCGTTCACTCTGATCAATCTGGAAAGACGGTGAGAATGATCTCACCTTTTCTGGTAGCGAAATCTCTGACTGACGTCTTCGGACCTGGTTACAAAGCGTCGAAAATGCAAGCGGCGATCTCCTACTGGAGCTTCGTGACGAGAAACAGCATGAAAAACTACCTAAACTAGTGTCCTTTGGCGATGTTCCGGTCACCTGGTCATCGCCAGGATGCATCCCAAACGATCCTTATAATCGTCCTTTTACCATTGCTGAACTTAAAGCTTCCTTATCAGTATGTCGGAGCTCGGCACCGGACCCCGATAGAATCATGTATAATATGCTTAAGCACCTGCACTCCGACACACAAACCACGCTACTCACACTTCTTAATACTATCTGGGCTGCTGGTTATCTCCCATCAAAATGGAAGGAGGCTATTGTGATCCCTGTTTTGAAGCATGGTAAAGACACTTCACTGCTTACTAGCTACCGTCCTATAGCGCTTACGAGCTGCCTCTGTAAGCTTTTTGAAAAAATGATCAATCGCCGTCTCGTACATCTCCTAGAGTCCAGTAAAATGCTTGACCCATTTCAATGTGGTTTTCGGGAAGGGCGATCTACAACCGACCATCTTGTGCGCATCGAAGCGAGCATTCGCGATGCCTTCGTGCACAAGCAATCTTTCTTATCTGTATTTCTGGATATGGAAGAAGCGTACGACACAACCTGGCGGTACGGAATCCTGCGCGATCTTTCCGCGCTAGGTATCCGCGGCAATATGTTAAATATTATAGAGAGCTACCTAGAGAACCATACATTTCGAGTGAAAATAGGTCCTGCACTGTCGCGTACATTCATTCAGGAAACTGGGGTACCCCAGGGTGGTGTACTCAGCTGCACGGTCTTTGTCGTAAAGATGAACACGCTTCGTGCATCATTACCACCAGCTATTTTCTATTCCGTCTACGTAGATATACAAATAGGTTTCAAATCCTGCAACCTCACAGTCTGCGAGAGACAGGTACAGCAGGCGCTAAACAAGGTGTCCATGTGGGCAGATCAAAATGGATCAAAATCAACCACCACAGAAGTTCTTGTGTTCTCTTCACAGGAAAGAGAGGCCTGGTCCCAGATCTCTTTCTAGAAATGGGCGGACAACAAATTTCTTTTAATAAAGAGCACACATTTCTAGGTGTTATACTAGACTCCAAACTTAGTTTCATTCCACACATAAAATATCCAAAAAGAAAATGTCTGAGAACAATGAACTTACTTAAAATCCTATCCCACAGAATATGGGGTAGTGACAGAAAGTGTTTACTGAATCTTTACAGGAGCCTAGTTCGATCAAGATTAGATTAAGGTGCCGTAGTTTATCACTCTGCCGCCCCGAGCGCGCTAAAGATATTAGACCCTGTTCAGCATCTGAGAATCCGTCTGGCCACTGGCGCATTTATAACAAGCCCTGTTGAAAGCCTATGTCGAGTCAGATGAGTGGTCACTCCATTTTCAGAGAACATACATCAGCTTTAGCTATTTTCTGAAAGTGCGCTCTAATAAGGAACATTCGTGTTTCACAACCGCTAACGAATTGACGTGTGAAACACTTTTTCGTAATAGACCCTCTTTGAGATTACCTTTCTCAATACGTGCAAGAGAACTTAGCGAAGAAATGGACGTCCCACTTCTTGAAGATCGCCTAATGCCTGCAGCTAAGCTATTACCACCCTGGCAGTGGCGGGTGATCGAATGTGACGTATCCTTTGTAGAGATCACAAAGCACGCTCCTGAGCTTGAAATTGCCATGCATTTCCGTGAGCTTCAATTGAAGTACTCCTGCTCCGAATTTCACACAGACGCGTCAAAATCGCATGCTGGCGTATCCTACGCTGCTGTTTGTCCCTCTTTTACTGAATCTGACGTGTTGAACCCCATAACAAGTATCCTCACTGCAGAAGTCTGCGCAGTACTGAGTGCAGTCGAACATATAAATAAACGGGAAACTTGAGAAAGCCATCATCTTCACAGACTCGCTAAGTCTTGTAAAAGCACTCATTTCTTTTCAAGTCAAACGAATCCTCTCTTCAATGAACTCTACTCACTCTTATGTAACATCTACTTATCACATAGGCATGTAGTAATATGCTGGGTTCCTGGCCATGGAGGAATCGAGAGAAATGTGCTTGCCGACAAGATCGCCAAATCAATAGCATCTTGCGATGCTATTGATTTATTGATTGATGCAAGGTACTCGTTCTGCTGCTGTGCCTGCCATAGACATGAAGCCTTTCCTAAGAAACAAACTGCGAAGCCACTGGCAACGCTTGTGGGACGCTGAAACGAGTAATAAGCTTCACCTAATTAAGCCGAAGTTAGGTTTCTGGCACCCAACTACGAAAACACGAAGAACAGATGCCCTATTCACTAGACTGAGAATAGGACACACATTTGGCACTCATAACTTTCTCTTGACCGGTAACGAGCCTCAACCTGTGGTAGATGTGGCGACCGGCTGACCGTCCTCCATGTCTTCCTGGAGTGCCGGGAAGCCGAAAGAGACAGGAGGAAACATTTCCATTTTGCATACCGCCATTGTATTCCCCTGCATACGGGTATTTTTCCTGGTGACGAACCGCTTTTTAAGACCGAAGCAGTCCTCGCCTTTTTGAAAGATGTTGTGCTGCATGTCACAAACCCATTAATTTCGTAGCGCATCCTCTTTCCAGAGGATGCCTGTATAGCACATGCCTCCAGGCCCTTGTGTCTCAAGGGCTCTAACGAGGCCATAATGCTCTAGTGAATTTTAGAAACTTATGCATTCTTTATCGTATCATTGTTTTGCAATGCACCTTAATGCTCATAGTACTCATCGTTTGTCACCGGCATAATTTTATTACACATGCATATTACGCACTTTACAGTGACAATATTTTAGGCCCCTTTACAGCCACATCACATCAACTTCATAGAACCCATCACCGCACTAAGAAATCGCTAACATTTTCATGGCGCTCTTTGGCCATACCTGGCCCTTGCACCAATAAAAACCACATTCATTCACTCATTAAAAAGGAATATAAGCACGAAGTTTAGAAATCGATAAATATGCACCGAAAAGAAGTATCGCTGCTCTGTAAACTTAATCCAATTAGAGGTTGGATTGCGCAACATTTTGACGAGACACACAGAAGAGAAACACACACCACAGAGCGCTACTTGCAACTATCGTTTTATTCCCTTCTCAGTGGAATAAAACGATAGTTCCATGTAGCGTTCTGTGGTGTGTGTGAATAAAACGATAGTTGCAAGTAGCGCTCTGTGGTGTCTGTTTCTCTTCTGTGTGTCTCGTCAAAATATTGCGCAATCCAACTTTTAGTATGCTATACCAACATGCTCAGTCGCCCACCGTGGGAAGCTTAAACTTAATCGGTCGCATCATCTCTAGCTGAAACATTCGATATATGAGTTCCCTGTTTGCAGAAATTTTTAAGGTGTTTGCCAAGGTGTTTGGTTTATCAAAAGTCCGACTCACAAATTGGCGGTATATTTCATAGCAGTGCATAATACATTAGTTTTGTCCCTTTAGATTTCTTATGAGCTGCTGTTGACAGAATTGCCATATTATGTTTTATTGCACCGTTACACTTTTGTACATGGCAATTCGGTTATTTTACCGGTCTGCAATTTTAAAGAATACATCTTTTATTACATATTCGTGGCATAAATTGGAATCATTATCATTATCAGCCTGGTTACGCCCACTGCAGGGCAACGGCCTCTTCCATACTTCTCCAACTGCCCCGGTCATATAATAATTGTGGCCATGTTTGGAATTGGAAATACACTTCCTAAGCTTACAGGTCTCTAACTTATTGTAAATTGAAGCAGTATTGCTAAGGAACAGTATCTACAATGGCGAAGAGGGGAGCAGCGCAAAGACGACGACGACGATTAGAGGCTAGCGCGGGCTGTTGCCTCTTTGCCAAGTGCGGCGTATTTCCTTGTAAATATACTTGTAAATAGCTTTTCGTCGGTGTCTTCCTACGTAACATATCTGGTGGAGGTGGACGTTCCCTGTACCTCGTCACGGAGCTTCGCAGTGGACGGTACGTCGAGCCTTCCTTCATAGCTCCCGGCGAGGACAACTTTTACTCCGCCGGCTTCGACATCTGCTGCAACTTCGACGACCTACATCACTCCCCCCGCTCCCAGCGATCCTAGCGTATTCTCGGGCAAAGATGGGGAAGATGTCGAGGACTGGATCAGCCTGTACGAACACGTCAGTCGCAATAACCGGTGGAACCCTACTATCATACTCGCCAAAGTGGTCTTTTACCTCGGTGGCAAACCTCGAGTTTGGTTTCGGACACACGAAGATGAGCTCACCAGTAGGGGTTCGCTTAAGCAGAAGCTCCGAGACTTGTTCGGCAGCCCATACGGTCACTAACTTGCCGCGCAGAAGGCGCTATCCAGCCGAGTGCAGAATTCAACGGAGCCCTACATCACGTACGTTCAGGACGTCATGGCTCTGTGGCGCAAAGTTGACGCACACATGACTGAGTCCGACAAGGTCTCCCGCATGTTCAAAGGCATTGCCGATGACGATTTCAACTTTCTCGTTTTCAACAATGTGGCGATGGTGGATGCAGTTATAGAAGAGTGCCGCAGCCTGAAACTCGCTAAAAGCCGACGTATTGACCAGCAGTTTGCCCGTCTGCCCAACACCCCAGCAGCAACTTCCTGTGCCAACGCTCCTCGTCCCACCAACATTGGCGATGTTACCCAGATTGTCCGGCGTGAGATCGAGGCCACTTATCCGGCTGCCTTCGACTCCAGCCCCTCCAACGCACTTGCAGTCACGGTTACCCTGATCCAGGCAGTTGTCCGCCAGGAATTCGCAAACATGGGTCGTCACACGATCTCCTCGGCCATCGCCCTGATAACCACCCGGCTTCATCGATCCCGCCCCGTCCGGCATCTTCTTACCCACCACGTTTTCGCAACCCATCTGAATGGCGCACTGCTGACGACAAACCCATTTGTTTTCACTGCCGTCGAATCGGGCACATTTCTGGGCACAGTCGCAGTCGCTGGAGTTCCGCGACCCGGTCTACTTATACTGACTACTCTCGCCCCTCAGGTGGCCCTTCTCGTCCCTATGTCGCGCGCTCCGATAATGCCGCCGCTGATTCTCCTGCGGCAAACCGCCCCTATTCTCGTTCGCCTTCACCCCAACGACGACAACCTCGCTCTCCCCAGCCCCGTCGCTCTTTTTCACCGACTCCCTTTGGACGCCGCTCCCAGCCGGAAAACTAGACGATGCAGCGCCTCGAGGTGACGCTGCATTGCTTCCTACGCCGCCAAATCCTCTACTGACGTTGCCCACTCATCTGAGCCTTCTTGACGTGCACGTCGACGGTGCTTCTGTATCTGCTCTTATAGACACTGGGGCGCATTTCTCGGTAATGAGCGCTGACTTTCCCAACCGCCTCAAGAAAATAATCACGCGCGCCACGACACCTGTTTTCCGCGTCGCCGATGGTGGAAGAGCCCCTGTAATTGGTATCTGTGCCGCCCACGTCTCCTTCGCCGATCGCTTCACTATCGTGCTATTTACAGTCATCGCCCACTGTCCCCACGACATCATCCTCGGCTTAGATTTCCTCTCCGCACATTCAGCTCTTATCGATTGTTCCACCAGTACTCTCCGCCTTGACCTGCCCGTTCTGGATCCCGCTGAACCACACCCCAGTCGCCTTAGTTCCGTCGACTTCGTTCGCTTGCCACCTTCGGCACTGACTTACGTTGACTTAGTGTCACCCCACCAGTGCCGGATGGTCACTACATCGTGGCTCCTATGCAAGACGTCCTACTTAAACACGGGATCACAGTACCTCATACAGTTTTATCTATCACGGCGAATTGCGTCTGCCTGCCAGTGGTCAATTTTGGCTTGACAACAGAAGTGCTGTCACGCGGAATGTGTCAAGCTGAGCTCTGCTGATTCGAGGATCACTAAGTAGCATCTATTGCAGTCGACAACAATTCAGCTGATCCGGCTCTACCATCGCAGTCGGCAACTTGTACCATCGCCGACTTACAGAAAATGATTGCACCCGACATGCCGTCCGAGCAAGCTCGTGATCTTTACCGCGTCCTGTTTTCCTACCACGAAATTTTTTACTATAACGATAGTCCTTTGGCCTAAACTACAGCTGTTAAACATCGCATTAATGCCGGCGATGCCCCTCCTATTCATCGCCGCCCGTACCGAGTGTCACCGGCTGAGCGTCAAGTTATTCACGCAGAAGTTCGCAAAATGCTTGCAAAGAACATTATTGAACGGTCATGTAGTCCATGAGCATCACCTGTTCTACTGGTAAAAAAGAAAGATGGCTTATCGCGCTTTTGTGTGGATTATCGGCACCTTAACAGGGTTACCAAAAAGGACGTGTATCCCCTACTTCGGATTGATGACGCCCTTGACGGCCTCCACGGTGCTCGCTACTTCTCCTCCATTGACCTTCGCTCCGGCTACTGGCGATTGCCATGGAAGATCTCGACTGCGAGAAGACTCCTTTTGTAACTCCAGATGGTCTTTATCTTTTCAAAGTGATGCCGTTTGGTCTATGTAACGCTCCTGCCACATTTGAACGCATGATGGACTCCCTTCATCAGGGTTTCAAATGGTCCACGTGCCTGTGCTACTTGGTCGACCATTATAGTATTTTCCCCTACTTTCGCTACGCACATCGAGCGCCTCTCAGCAGTCCTGGACGTTTTTCGTCGAGCCGGTCTTCAACTCAACGCATCGAAGTGCCAATTCGGCCGTCGCCAGATTACCGTCCTTGGGCATCTTGTTGACGCGAACGGAGTGCAACTGGACCCAGGCCAGATCCATGCTGTTACGCACTTCCCTGTTCCGAAGTGTATCAAGGATGTATGCAGCTTCATCGGCCTTTGTTCGTACTTCCACTGTTTCGTGAAAAATTTTGCGGCCATAGCACGACCACTAACCGAGCTTTTGAAGAAAGACGCCTCTTTCCAGTGGGGTGATAACGAGGACTCTGCATTCTCACATCTAATCGACCTTCTCAAAACGCCTCCCGTTCTGGCCCATTTCGATCCTTTTGCACCTGTCGAAGTCTTTACTGATGCCAGCGGTCACGGAATTGGCGCAGTACTGGCCCAACGCCAGCGTGGCAACGACCGTGTTATCACTTACGCCAGCAGGCTCCTCTCACCCTCGGAGCGCAACTATTACATCATGGAGCGTTAGTGCCTGGCCCTAGTTTGG
Source organism: Dermacentor variabilis (assembly GCF_050947875.1). Lineage (NCBI taxonomy): Eukaryota > Metazoa > Arthropoda > Arachnida > Ixodida > Ixodidae > Dermacentor > Dermacentor variabilis. The sequence continues at coordinate 72,750,786 of NC_134574.1, read as the reverse complement.
GCGGTTCCGAAGTTCTGCCCATACTTATATGGTCGACCCTTTTCCGTTGTCACAGACCATCACGCGCTTTGCTGGTTATGCTCACTGAAAGATCCTGCAGGAAGACTTGGTCGCTGGGCCTCACGCCTCCAAGAATATTCTTGTACTGTCACCTACAAATCTGGCCTACTACACAAGGACGCTGACTGCCTGTCTCGCTACCCGGTAGACGAGCCTGACGACGCCGATAGTAGTACCGCCAACGGCATTTTCTCTGTGCCTGCCTTCGCTTACATCGCCGATGAGCATTACCGAGAAATATAGCTGCCGGCACTCTTCGAGCGTCTGCGTTCTACACCTACCGACGCATCCGTTCGCCGATATGTCCTTCAGGGCGGCATTCTGTACCGAAGGAACTTCCTCTCTGACGGATCTGATCTTCTTCTTGTCGAGCCAAAACATCTACGACAGACTGTGCTCTTTGAGATGCATGACGCACCTACTGCAGGACATCTTGGCGTAACCCGCACGTATGACCGCGGCCGCCGCCGCTTCTATTGGCTTGGTCTCGCTCGCTCCGTCCGACGCTATGTTGCTGCCTGTGATACCTGCCAGCGTCGGAAAACACCTCAGGTGCTACCTGCCGGTCATCTCCAGCCGATCACCGACCCCGTGGAACTGTTCTTTTGTGTTGGATTAGACCTCCTCGGTCCCTTTCCCGCGTCATCCTCTTGTAACAAATGGGTAGCCGTCGCAACTGATTACGCCACCCGATATGCTATCACGCGGGCTCTCCATACCAGTTGCACCACTGACGCCGCGTACTTTCTCTTGCGCGGTTTTATCTTACTTCATGGCGCCCCGCGACAGCTGCTTACTGACCGTGGTCGTAACTTCCTCTCGAAAGTTATCGCCGACATTGTGCGTTCCTGCTCCACTCAACACAAACTAACTACCTCATATCATCTTCAAACTAATGGCCTAACAGAGCGGTTAAACTGTACTCTTGCAGATATGCTATCCAAGTACGTTTCCAACGACCACCACGACTGGGACATTGCCCTTCCTTGCATCACATTTGCGTACAATTCTTTCCAGCACGACACCGCCGGATTTTCTCCACTTTACCTACTGTACGGTCGCGAACCGACCTTGCCCCTTGATACGGCACTTCCTCCTGCTGCGATCTCAACAAGCGAGTATGCGCGCGACGCCATCACCCTCGCCGACCATGCACGCAAGCTTGCCCGTGCTCGACTGACCGCCTCGCAAACCACTCAGCAGCGTCAATACCACGCCCGCCACCATGATGTACAGTTTTCGCCTGGTGCGCTCGTGCTCCTGTGGTCGCCCTCGCGTCATGTCGGACTTTCAGAAAAGCTCCTTTCGCGATACACAGGGCCCCACCGCTTGCTGCGCCAGGTGACGCCTGTGACGTACGAAATTGCTCCCGTGTGTTCAACCTCGTCCTCTACTCTGGCATCAAGTGATGTCGTGCACGTCAGTAGGCTCAAAGTTTATTACACTGCTTCCGAGTCCGGGCTTTAGTCGCTCCGGGACGGCGCTTTTGCCGCCTGTGGTAGTGCTACGGAACAGTGTTTGCAATGACGAAGAGGCGAGAAGTGAGATGACGACGACGACGATTAGAGGCTGCTAGCGCGGTCTGTTGGCTCTTGGCCAAGTGCGGCGTATTTCCTTGTAAATATACTTCTATACAGCTTTTCATCGGTGTCTTCCTACGTAACAGTATTATCAAACTCAGTAAAGTCCATCAAAAGACTATTTGTCCGATTTCGTGTATTTATGCAGGAGCTCTCGAGCTAATTCTTTTTATGTCCGCACCACTAAAACTTCGTTTCACCTGGATTTCAAGATGCAGGTTGTATCTACATAGTTTGCATAGATCTTGTTTGTTGTTGCATGTAATTTATTTTACATGTTTTAGGAAACATTCGTCAATTGCTGATTTTGACTAGCCCGTAGAAAAGCCACAACTTCGGAGGACAATGACCGGGAGGGAACGAGAATGTTAGAAATAGATTGACTAAACTAGCTGTTTCAACCGTTTCAAAACTTAGCGATGCCAATGGCAAGGAAATAACTTCTACTGTTTGTTCGATTCTAGAAGAATCCAGGAAGCAAGCGGAATTTGTCATCTCACCGGCTGAAAGCAACGCTTGTCGTTGGTGGACTGATGAGTGTGCGAGTGAGTATAAAAAATGAACAGCCTCTTGGAATGCTCTTTTTGATAAGGAATGCTCGACAACTTGGCAAAATTATCTGTTTCTTGCATGTCGATTTAAGCGCGCGGTTAAGCTAACCTCATATGAATATGTTATTAAGCACTGCGGTTATCTGCCAAATAAAAATAAAGACAATCGTGCTTCGTTTGTGTGTCTTTGGAGCATTAACCTTTTAGCAACACCATCTGAATTGTTTTCACGCCGTAAGAAATTAACTCTTTCCTAGAAGAGATTGGCAAAGGTTTAGAAAATGGATTTACTGCCCGTCTTCTTGCTATCCGTATTGTTTTAAACCCTTCGGATGGCTGCACTTCGCAATTTTATCCTAGATTCATCTGTGCCTGCGATTCTGTCTTTCAGAGCCCCTATTATTATGTTGAGCCACAGAAATGTATGCTTGTATATTACAAAATTACTTCATTGAATCTGATCAATGCTAGTCTGATCCTGCTTCCTCACACCATTCCCTCGCCATAGTTTTTCTTTTATCAATTTATTTATCAATGCTTTTTTTTTCTATGTCAATTTCGTGATCTTATTCTGATTGTGTTTTATATGCATTACTTTCTCCTCTAAAAAATAATTTTTAAGCTCCAACATCCTAATGGTTGATTCTCATTTCTCTATCCCCCTGTAAAGGGAAAGGGGTCTGTGTATTGGCCGAGATTATTGGACGCAAAATATATGGTCACGTAGAGACTAGCAAACGCTTTTAATTGGCGAGGACTGAATGGGACAGACATAAAGAAGCAGACCTATAACTTTTAGTCCGCGCCCATGGCGGGCGCCATGGGCGTGGGATTACAAGCTCCAGGCACGAACAGATGCCAGATGCGCACCGCTTCACAAACGTAGTCTTTTTCGCCCTTTTTCACCTGCACGCGTTCGAAAGAACCTGCATGGCGCTCTTACTCACTCACACGCACCACTCACATCGTACGAATTGCATATTGCACATAAACCATTAGCAATCTGTCAGACAGTATATTATGACAACAACCAAACGAAACACTAGTGATGTCAAAGAGTCAGCATTGCTCGTCTAACAGTCAATATAAGCGTCAGTCCAATAACAATCCATAGCGATGTAAGGAAGAATACACATAATGCAAGTACCTAATAAAAAATAAAAGGAACTGTTGAAGCTAAAATTTCTTTATTTCGAGGAAGAAATTTTCGCGTTTCTTATCACAGATCCTAACTGCGTTCACAAGCCGTTTATGGCATATAGTAAGTAGTTTTCTTCTGTATGATTTAATGTGTGTCTTAAACACCTGAAACTTTTGCACGTTTCGTAATATCATCCAATACGGACCCCTTCCTTATTTTTGCATTCTTGTTCTGTGAAATCTGGCAACAATTAACAGAAGTATAACTCCGGACATTGTGCAAAAGAAAAGAAATTGTTGCTCTATTAAAGGGGTGCTAAAGGCAAATATAAAGTAAAGCTAAAGTTATAGATTAGTCCTTGGGAATCTCTAAGGCGTCAATAATATCGCGAACAGGGCCTTAGTAATCAAGATACTGAGGTAATTGCACCACATGATTAGAGACTCCCCTGGGACATTCCAGCACTGCCAAAAAACGACTTCACTCCTAGGTTAAATTCTGTCACTTGTACTCAACCACTCGTTCCAAAGAAGATCATTGCATTGTATTAGACGACGAAATAAAATGCTACTTATTAAGTTCTATTTCATTTTTAGAAAATATAACTACTTGAAATTACCCTTGAGAACGACGCGGGCGGTCGAAATGTTTCGTTTTCGCTAGGCTCTGCGCCGCCCACGCTTTCGCGTTTCATTGCTTTGCTGATCTCGTAGTGCCGTGCTGGTTTTGCTGACTCGCGAAGCTCGCACGAAACTGCAAGTAGCAAAGAATTCGACTTCCATGTTATGCCGGGGGATGCCGGAACGGTCTAGGCCACTTGGCCAAAAAGCAGCTGCAGCGGCGAATCCACCGATCTCTCCTGGCTCGGTGCCGCCGTCTGTCGGGCGCCGTTTTACTCACCGACGGCAGCAAAGGGCGGTGATGGCATATGCAACGTCCCCCCAGCGCCGCTTGGGTGGCGGGAGACATGAATTTCAAAAAAGGTATTCGGACCCTTCAGATGCAATTTTTTCGTAAACTAAGTCCTTTCTTGGCCCGAAACAACTATGCGGGGTTTCTGGAATGGTATTTGAACAGTCCACATCTACTTGTTATTTGCGTTTAGTGTCCCTTTACCGTGGTGATTGGCTATGCCACTTGTTTGTAGGCATCCCCCATGCGCCTTAGGCGAAACTCCGAATTATATAGTTGAATTCTCTTACCCAGTCCCATTGACACTCCAATGGGTGGAGTTAGCAACACTACAGAAGGACGCAAAATACCGCATCGTGGGTAAAAAACGGATAGGCATGCGCAAATATACCGTAACTGGCATAGGCGGGAAGCCGTATGCATCTCTATGCGGGTTTATGCCGCTGGTGACTAAACTCCGGCTTATGCTCTGTGATTATGTCGAAGGCATTTTGTTCGCATTCTGTTGAAGTTTTAACCACCATTGGCTCGCCAAGTGCACTCTCACAGCGTAAGCGATAGAAAGATGCTGACTCAATAAGCTTGATTCTGGAGTTTTACATGCAAGAACTGCGATCTAGTTATGAGGCATACGGTAGTCGCGAGTGCCGGAATAATCATGACCACGGGTGTTCCTATAACGTGCACCAAATGCGTGGCGCACGAGTGTTCTCGTATTCCGCCCCCTCCCCCCCCCCCCCCCCATCGTAATGCAGCCGCCGCGGTCGGAATCGAACCTCCTACCTCAAATTCAGCAGCGCAAGGTAGCACCCACTTCGTCAACGCGGCCGGTGTGCTGGCCTATATAAATGTGCAATTAGCAGCCTCGCCGCCGTATTCTCAAACAAGCCTTCACTCAAGGCGTCTCCTCGACTCAGCCAAGTCGACGCGAAGGGCCTTCCTTCAGTCGAGGCACCGTTGCATTTCATGAACACTACTCCACGTTTCCTCCGAGGAGGAACGCCTTGAAAATAACCGACCGAGAATAACCGCCTTGAAATTACCGACCGAGAAAAGCCTCTAATATTGAGACTATTCTTAAATGTGCTTATCAAAAGCCTCGTGCTCTAAGACAGATATGTGTTTCCGTTAATTTTTCTTTCTTACCAAACCTTACCCAACAACAACGTGGCGAAACGCACAAATTTAGCTCAGCAAAGCTGCCACTGTGAGCGCTCGTATGATAGATAAAGCCGGAGCTGTGTTTGAGGTCTAGCAGCAATCGCACCCTACATACTGTGAGCATGGCGCATGGCTCAGAAACAGAAAAATTTGCACACGCATTTGTCCTCTTTCTTTCTGTGTGCATAATTTGTAGTTCCCGTTGCGCTTATTAAGCGTGGTTATTATGGGCGATGGAGTCAGTGCGTGCCTTGTGACCGAGCTGGATTGACTTCGAATGAGACAACGGATGGAACGGGCGAAGGGAAGCTTTGTTTGCCTTCAAGACCGAGTGCAGATGAAAGCTTTCTGAAAGCTTTCAGAAAGTAAGAACAGGACAGAAAATATTGGTGACTGAGCTGTTTATGAATGCAAGCACATTACGTTGATGTGGTTTTCCGATGTGTTCATGCATGGCTCCCTCCAATTATATCGCTCGTGCTGCAGGCATTTTCACCTCACGCATAATATTCGATGTAACATAACCCTACGTGAAACGTTCTTTTTTTTTGCGAATTAGTGCTTGTGGTCGATTTTGCTCGGCAATGTGTTTTCAGTTCCGCATTTTAAACAGAAATGCAGCAGATGCCGCTCGGCGCCTGTGTTCAATGATCATTCCAGTATCTTTCAGTGTGGAATGCATATGGCTGAGTTCTCAGCCCCGGCAGGTTAAAGAAAACAAGCATTCTTGTTTCCTGTTCTTTGTTTTAGAAACCGTGGTTGTTGGTCGGTTTGTGAAAATTGTAGCACATACGGTCTGTCAACCGGCACAGATGCCTGCCTTTCCAGTGCTTCTTCACTTAACATTTACGCTAAGCAAGGTTCTAATCTTCCCGAAATTCATTTGTCAATTGTTCACCGCCAGCAATAGTGTTATTGTTTTCGCCTTACCTTTTTCAGTGTGCTACGCAGCAATTGCGCTATATCTTTTCGTTTCAGTTGCTTAGGTACGCTGAACCTAATTAGCGCCCAAACGCCCTGTGAATATAAAAAAAAAATTTGGCGTTGCGCTGCAGGTTCTTGACCTTGAAAAGAACAGATTGCTGTGTCGGCGATGGCGCGCCTATAGTGCACATGTGCGCACAAGTGCTTATAATGCCTTGCTATGTGCGCTAACCGCTGATTCCTGATGTAACAATGAGCCCGTAAGCTTCGGGCAATAAACACCGTTTCCCGTTGGAACCCTTGCCTGATCACTCACTGGCAGAGACAATACACTGGTGACAAGCGTGGGCTGAAGGCAGCGTTCCGTTTGGTGACGATGGCAAATCAGCCTCGGTGCAAGTTGGATTTTGAAGAGTGCTGATTGGGCTGCTGTCTGTGCATCGATAGCAAAGGAGCGAAAATGCAGTCGACAGGGCATCTTGGCCAGCAAGAGTCGTTTGCTGTTACCGCAAGTGACTGGACGGCACACAAGGAGAGGTTTAGATCTTTTCTGATTGTCAACAAGGTTCCTGACAGTGGCAAGGTGCACGCATTCCTCAGCATCATCGGCCTGCGCGCGTATGGGTTGCTGAAGTCTTTGACGGCACCTGACCTGCCGTCGACCAAAAATTTTGAGCAGCTGAAGAGCACCTTGGACGCCCACCTGGCCCCACTGCCATCCATAATCGGTGAACGAGCCAATTTTTACCGCAGAGCGCAGCACGAAGGCGAGCCCCTGCCTGAATGTGTTGCTGAACTTCACAAACTGTCTCAGACCTGCCAGTTTGGAGCCAGTTTAGACGAAGCGCTGCGGGATCGTTTCGTTTGCGGACTGCTCCGTGAGGACGTGCAGCGAGTACTTTTTTACCGAGGGCGACACACTGACGTTCTCGAGAGCAGTGGACCGCGCGCTGGCCATGGAAGCAGCCCGGAAGAACGTCACCGAGACTCGAGTCATGGAGTCGCTGGCCAGACAGCTGCACAAAGTTGAAGAAAACAGTAAAGAGGCACATGCCGATCTGTTCAAGCGAGACCTGGTAAGCCGCTACTGGTTTGTTACCGCTGGGGTTCCCCGAGCCACATTCATGCAGTATGCCCTCACACTAACGATACCTCCTTTAAGTGTGTGCAACACACACTTTAAGCAACATGCAATCTCATGACGGGTATAAGAAAAAATGGTGACTGAAAACGCTAAATGGTGTGACACAGGAGCCGACTATCAGCGTTTCCAAACAAGGGCCTGCCAGCCGCGTTCCCATTTTCATTGAACTAAGTATAAATGATGCACTGGTCGAAATGGAACTCGACACGGGAGCTGATCGATGCATGCCTGTTGGAAATGTACCATCTGGGCTCCCTGATAGAATCTAGGTTCTGCAGAAGTGCATGACTAATCTGCCCGGTAATTAGTCTATGCATATTTTCGTAAACTGTACAATAATATTGATGTTATGTGTCGCCGCATTGTCAAAATAGCAAATTGGACATCGTGCTGCTTAGAACAACAAACATAAAATGGCTATGCCATTGCGAAAAAAAAACATTATATTTCGTTCCTCTTAAACAGTCGTATATTGTTGTTTGAAGAGCATGGTCATGATTTTGATGAGGGAAGTCATCAGTTGCAGGTAATGTGTTACAATTAACGTGAGCTTTTTTACTGCCCAGAATTTGTTATGCAGTCATTTGGTCGCATTTATAGCCAGTACTTTAGTTTTGGTGGCATGCTGAACTTATTTTTAGCATGGGTAAGTGTACATCAAGAAATATGTCATAATTTTGATAGTTGATCTCAGATTTTCTTACGGATGCGCTCTGCACTGCACTTTTAAACATCGCCATTGTGACATACCGAATCACTATTTGGCCTGTTGGGGGATCGCACAAGGCATGGTGCTACCCTGGATTTTGTTGCTTGGTCAATTGCTCAACTTCTGCAAGCACCATGGAGGCCAATTATCATCGCATCCAATGGAATAAATTTTGTTGTTCTGGCCTTCATAATTCATCTTAGGCTGTAGCTAGAACAACAGCAAAAGCAGCATAATTTTTACACGGATTTCTTACTGCATACCGTTGGTTGCCTCGCCAGACAGGTTGCGGTTCAGAAAATGGAGGGTGTTTCACTCTAGAATATGTTTGTCAGTATTACTACTGCATGTGTTTGTAGGATCAGAGTTCACGCTATTTTTGTAATCCTATCAGAATACAATAAGACGAGGTTAATGTTAATATATTATTTTAGAGATGGGAACTTTGAGTAGAAAAGATTAATGGGTACATAATATTTCATTAAATATGACTGAAGAAAAGAAACCCTAATGAAACATACAAGCACTTCAACTACAAAGTGTCTATGAAGGCGGATGCATGCATTCAAAATGCTTTTATGGTCATTTTTTAGCTGGTAGCCTGTCGGAAAGGAAATAGATGTCCAACCAGAATAGTGCGGCAACCACTGCAGTATATTGGGCCACGTTTACTTGAGCTCTTTTCCACTGGCACACCAATGCAAGCACAGTGCACACAGCACACTTGGAAATGCAGTTTTTCTACTTTCTTGGTTTGGCAGCTTGGTTGCTGCATAGAAGAAGGGTTGGTGATAAACATACAATGATGTCAAGGCACATCAATACTAGCTAAGCTAATGTATTCGTTTTCATTAGTTTATTTTTGGAACTAAATACGCTCGGTTAGCGAGTTTTTGAGTTCCAGGAGATGAATTTTTTACACGAACGAGCGTAGACTGTTTTCATTTCTATTTGCAGAGCAACATATTGTAAGTAATTCTGGCAATTGCGCAGCCTGCTCGACATACTGCGATCAAACACAACAAAGGTATGTGACATGTACGTGCTGCCACTTTCTAGGATTGTCTGTAATTGTCTGTATAAGGAGCTATGTCACTGCCTAAACTGTTTTTTTCTCGTTTAAAGCCTAGGTGATGTACGAAAACGACACTCTGTCACATTGTTATTCTGTATTTTGTATTGAATAAAACATTCCATTCACCTGTGCATGATTAGGTATACAGTGCTGAAAGCCTGGTGACCTCCTTATTGGGCTTGGGTGTTCAGTGGCATGATGAGCTAACTAAATTGAGTATTTTGAAGCAAGGCTCACCTAATTATTGCTTATGACTCCAGAAAGTTCCAGAGTGCTTAACAGAGTTTCACCTGTCCGTAGAACAATTTTCTAGGAAATGCGGAGCATCACCAACGAAAGAAAAGAAACGGAGGCAACTTGCGTCCATCGAAAAGAACCGACGAGGGAAGTGAAAGATCACAAGGCAACCATATTTACGCACTAAGTGCACTCAAGGAGCGGTTGAAGGTGCGATGCAGGTAACTGCAGAGCTACCTTGAGATTCTCAGGAGAGAGAGAGAGAGAAACAACTTTATTATTGAGATTCTCGAGTAAAACCCTCCAGCTTTCCTTCACTCAAGGGGTGTATCTAGTTGAGGGTGGCTTGCAAGACGAAAAACCGCGCTCAACGAGAATTTACAGTGAGGGGTTGAGTCGAGGTGCGTTTGTGAATATGGGGTAAGTCATTCTAAACAAACAAGAGCGCCGAAGCGACACAGACGCTCGTAGTTAAACAAACGAGAACCCGCGCTCGAAGTAATCTGCTAAGCCAAGCTCCAAGATGATGGTTATAGTAACCTAATCCAAGGGGAGCACTGTAGCCTCAAAAAGAGAGATTAAATTTACTATAGTACAGTTCGTAGTCTGGAGCTGTCGTTTCAAATTGCCTTCACCTACCAAGTCTCGCCCAGAGCGTTACGGACGCGCTGAACAAGGCACTAAGGCCGATGGAAGGCGTGGCTAGAGGAGTGAGCCAGTCTTTCATAGAGGCGGAATATAGGGGGAGCCTAAGAGGCCCTGACTTTTTGGACGAACGCGCGCGCTGCCGCAATGAACTTACACGGAAGCATAATTACTCTCGCTCGGAAAGCGCGTAGGCTTCGCAGCTGTGGGGAAGTGCGGCTCACAAAGACTAAGTGACTACTAGGAATCCTCAGCATGCGCTCCTCGGCGACGGCGGCGAAAGACGCGGCGAAAAAATTCGCGGCAGCTCCTTAGGAGCAATGAATTGACGCTCTAGAGAACGCTCTGCTTAGCGGCTCGTATCAAACGACACGACGCAGCCACGCGTGGGTTAAGAAAGTGCGCCGCCGACCACGTGCGCCTAACGTGTATAGAGAGCGGGTCGATACAGCGCGTGCGCTTTCACGCAAATGAGGCTTCCCGGCAGGCAGCCCCACGAATGCGAAAGGAAACAAAAAGTTTTCTTGGTATACCTTCTTTATGGCAAGCGCATTCAGGTAGACGTGCTCATCTCTGTGTGCTGCAGGAAAGCGATCACGAGGAAAGCCTTGCGAGGTCGGTTGCGTGCGTGTGTGCCTGCGCATGCCCCGCACGTTTCTGAATGGGGAAGCTCGGCGTTTCGGAAAAAGTTTCCGGAGCAGTGTACAAAGGACAGGCGGCGCGGCTTCACGCTCCACATCGTCGCTACGCTTTCGCCTAGAAGGTCTTTATCCTGCGAGGATTTCTTTAGGTATACTTGTTGCCTCCGCTGGTGATGATACCATGGCATTAGGCGATGGGTATTCTTCCGTCTTCTGGTAATGCTACCATGCGTCGCATGAAATCTCGAGGTTTGCTGTACTAGCAGGATGGTCGAACGCAACTGCTGCTTGGATTTTCGCCGCTCTCGCGGCCCCACCGTGTCCTTTCCCTTTGAGTTTCTGCATCTCGGAGCAGTATCGGAAGAAAGGTGGATCAAATTAGTCGCTTTTCTTTAGGTGATGTCTAACGCTGATCCAGCCACTAATATTTCACAGCGCTGAGCAGTGTCTCACCGCAATGGCTCCGCGAAATGAAAGCAGCTAGTGTCAGAACTAGTTGGTAAAAGAAAATCAGTCAAGAAAAGGAATTGGAAGGTGCGAGGAGAAAATGAGTTACAGTTTTCACAGTCAAAATTGTCGTGCGACCGGCTGCCCGAGGCATTTTGCATGTATTCGAGGGCTTTTTTTTCACGCTCGGAAAAACACTTTTATGTAGCACGTATAGAGCAACATAAAGCTGTCTCGGGAGTTTTTCATGCTGCTCTACAAGTCTCTGTTCTACACTTTCGTCAGCTTATAAAATTGAGAAGATGAATAATTAATTAAGAATAATTATCGAATTAGGCGGAACGCAAAAAATAATCTGAGTATCAGCTAGCGATGGTAAACAAAATCACATTGGCTGTGTCCAGCTATGTAGCATTCGCACATTTGGAAAGTTTGGCTCAAATTAAGTGAAACACCCTGCATATAGAGCGAAGCTTTGCGTATTTACATAAGTAGTGCTGAAACACGGGCTCCTGTTCATTCAATGTGAGTACAAAATCACAGCAAACACTATATTGATGTTGGCGTAGAATGCAATGCACATTTGAACGCAACCAGTGAGAGGGCGCAGTTCTTCATTTGCCGAACCACCACAAGATACCGCGTCTGGAACGTTTGCATACAAACCTGGCCTGTGTGTGGCTGGCGGGGCTTAGGAGAACCAGCGGACCAAATTATTTTGTTGCTGCGCGTTTTTTGTTTCTCAACAGCGACGTTTGTCGTTTGCGCGGTACCAAACCCTTAACACCTTTTCCCACCCCAAGTCTCTCCTGCCCATATTAATGCCACGCACGTTGTTCTGCCGAGATTCGACTCCGTAGCCGGAATCAAGGTGACACCGTGTCGAGCAGCCACCACTATTACCAACTACCTCCAAGGCTAGTTCGCCGTGCAGCTAATTACTCTCTCTACGTAGAGACGCCAGGTACAGCTGCACGTAATCACGGTTTCATCGGTAGTGGGTTCACAATATACACCGCAAGGTGTTTGAACCCACCCCCTCCCATATTCGAAGGAAGAAGCGTTCATTGCATCTTGTCACGAACCTGGTTATCACATTACAGTCCGTGGAGGTATATGTGCCTGTCGGTGGCGTCATTGCGTCGTAGATTACGACAGCGCGAATGCAGTAGTAGAAATGATTTGTGAGCTTTGCAGGATAACCTGTAGAGTTGCACCTGTACAGTGATTCAAGACATCGGTGGGCCGGAGGCAACGTCTTGTTGTTTCAATGCAAGTATAATTTTATTGTGATTAGCGTTTTAGGGCACTTTAAGCACTTTACACGTGCTGTCTGTTTGTATAGCTGCCTGTTTTTCTGCCTGTGTCTCTGCCGTTTTCCTGCCAACTAGGGTCACTGGATAGTCAATGGTCTAGTGGTTCACAGCATCCCGCTGAGTGAAATATTTCAGTGAAGGCGCAGAGGGGATAAACTGAGCTTGCGAACCAATCACCGACAGGCGAAGGACGATCGAAGAAAATAGAAACACTTTTCGATTGTCCTCGTCTGTTCGTACTTGGTCCTTAAAGTGAATGCACATCACGTTAGGAGACTAGCATGTCAACATAAAACACAACTATGGGGAAACAAAACGTAAAGGATAATGAAATGTTCCCGCTCCCTGTCCGCATTACAACATTGAATCCTCCACTTACACAGTTCCCACTTCATTTAATATACTCATCAAAGAATCACTTTGGTCCTTTATGTAGCACGAACACTGCATTTAAAGTGACCTGCCAGAACAACAGTACATCTGACTAAGGGTGCGTGTATTATCGGCACGGCAACGTGTTTTTAATATGCAAACCTAATGTATGTGCCCCCTGTTGGCAAGTCTTGTTTGTATTTCTGTTTTATCACTTTTCTTATTTTTTGTGTTATGTATTGTGTTGTGTATTCATATCTGTTTTTGTAAACCTATTTTTTTATTTATGTAATCGCAAGTTGGCCATTGGTATTGTTCTGTGTTCTTTTGCGATTTTTCCTAACTGTGAATATTTTTCGAAAGTCGATTAGGCTGTCTTGGGAAAGGTGCTCTTTCCTGCACATGCTGTTGACTGTAAAAGGGTGCAGGGTCTTCGTCAGGTTTTTTCAAGCTTTTGGTTCTGTCTCCTCTCTTCATAGTGAAAAGGAAATAAAATTGATTAATTGAAGGAACTTCTGGGTTCGAGTTTTCTATCGTGCATTTAGACTGACTATGACACCAGAAACAAGGGCAACAAAGGCAGTTGTAACGCAAATAAAAACGTACGTTTTGTTCAAACAAGAACCAAGGGCGCCATTCTGAATGTTCCAATCTTAAGACGTCAAATTAGTGCAACCACCAATGCAAGCGTCAGCCATTACCCGGACGTTTACTGAACGTCCTCATCAAACGCTCTCCTCGTTTGCAGGAAGGCCTTTTTTCTTTGGTCTTAAAGCAAGTAGTATTCTCTAGCGCGACGCGCTTTCCTTATCTCACCCGCCGTGGAGGGGCGAGGAGCACGCAGAGACGGAGAGGCAGGAGGTAGAGCCTCCGAGCCAGTGGAACGAAATTAAATAACCGAGAAAGGATGGTTCAATCGGCCGCTCCGAGTGGCGCGAGAGGCACTGACGTCACGCCTGCGTTGTACCGAAGATGAACAATTGAACAAATTGAGCGGAGTGGTGCCGCCGCCTGCGATGCGTCTGCTTTGCTTGCTTAGCTTGTGTTGTCTCCTGTACAGTTGCGGCGGCATGCAACTGAATCGCTATGTGCCGAAGCCACTTGGCAAACGACACACTGCCAAGAGCGATCTGGAGTGGCAACGAAAACTACACCAGATGAGAAACTTCAGCACTTAGTGCCGCGAAGCGGTACATGCGCACCCTTCACCAACTACTGCGCTAACATTAACCTCGTGCTTCTCGAAGCAATTTGTCAACAACTTTCTGCGCATGCGATGAGGGCGGTAAGCTGTAGTTCCCGTCGGACACGGATTTCCGATGACGTAGGCAAAAGAATAAATCGACATTTATTGTTGTTTGACGAAGACCACTCATTCACTCGTTAAAAAATATGGCGCAACTTCTTGCACGTATTATCAAACACTTATCGAAAGCCTTAAGCAGGAGCCCTCCAGACTGCTGCGTCGGCATTAGTCACATTCGAGTAATCCAATTCAGTCGGAGAACGAAAGAAACTCCCTAACAAAGATAATCATTGGCAATGGTTTCTCTATGACTCTGCTTCCTAGAGAAGCTGTATAACGCTTCGATTTGGACATATACGCCTACTAAACGAAAAATTGCGTGCTAGTGCACGAAAAACATGTTTTGTAACACTTCAAAGCAAAAGCAGTTCCAATTCATATTGGAATAGAGGCACCGTGGTGGTGTGGTGCCCTTCACGTCGGGCTGCAATGCTCTAGGGCGCGATATCAAACCACGGCAAGGTCGGCCGCATTTCGATGCCATCGAAATGCAATAAAGCTTGTGTACTGTGCATAGGGTACATGTTATAGAATTTCAAGTTGTCAAAATTTTTCAGGGGAGCCCGCACTACGGCGTGCCTCGTAATGATATCGTGGCTCTGGCACGTAAAACTTGACAATTTAATGTAAATTATTTTTTAAATAAAGTGAAGCATTCCGACTTTGAAAGACATTGCGACGTATGAGTCGATTCCGAATCCAATCTTTGTCATTCATTCCCGCAAGGTGGCAGATGTTGTGGAAACAACTCTTCGGCTGTACGAGCTGCGTTTCCTTGACTTCTGCCTGTAGCGTGGCGAGATGAATTGTAGTCTTGGTTACCGAGGTGTATATTTAAACGAGGAGTATTGTATTTGCTGCAATAAAGCGGGAAACCATTGAAAAGTAGAACAAGGTTGTCAAACATCGTTTTATGTACCTTTGCTGGGAGTGCGCGTCTAGGCTAAATACGTGCGTAATGTTACTCTCAAAATACACTCTAAAATATAACTTGATGTACCGTTTAGAACCTTATTTTTATATACACAGAGAAACAGAGTCTCAGCGGTAGCTAAGAGTAGTCAGTGCCAGGTCGATCGGCTGGCATCCATCTTTAATTTCTTTCCCGATGGGGCAGCCTCTTGTCATCTAAAAAACAACTGTTCTTGTTCGGCACAATAATGTATCTAACGCGTTCACATCACTTTGACGTGGTGGTTGCATTTTTTTACTTCGCGTGACAGAAACGTGCAGTCACCGTGGCCCGAAAAATGTTTTACTGTTACCAGAGGGCTAATGCCAATAAAGTGTGCAGAAACACTAGTTTTTTTTTTTTGCCAAATCGTGCATAATCAGTGCTTACACGCTATTTTGACATGGGGAGCTTTTGCGGTTTTCTTGTCGTCACGTGGCAGGCAGACCAGTGAGCAAGGCCAGAAAAATGGGACCCGCAGCGGAGACCTATAACGATAGAAATAAAAAAGTATATTTGTAAATCCAACTCACATGGTGGAATCTGCGTGAATCGAAGGCTTTTATGAAGCGCTTAATAAAATCCTGTAAATTTCCCCATTCGGTTCTCTCTTCTGTGGAGTAAATGAACTGGTGCGCGCCTGTGCTCTCGCTCACTCGTGCTACAAATCCGTGCTACAAATCCCCTCATCCATGCTACAAATGTGACAAAGCTTATATTTGCTTATATTTACTCATCTCGTCTTATTTATTCTAACTCTACCGGCCGCTTCTTGGCCGATCTTGAGTTGCGGGCATCTGCCGTAGTATGGAAATCAGCATCGTTATTGTGAATGTGCGGCTGCGCTTTCTGCCCGATCTCCCGTTGTGCGGATGTGCGATAGTATCGGAAGCATAATCATCATCGACCCCCGGCGACCATCTAAAAGTGCCAGTTGGTGTTCAATAGGTACCGGCCACTTCTAGGTGAATGTCCGGTTGGCTTAGTATGGAGGTAATCATCATAACGATGGCGCAGAACTCCTCTTGACAGATCTCCTATTGTGGGCATGTGTCATTGTGTGGAAATCATCATCATGTTCAAAACGCAGGCACGCTTCATGGGTTGTCCCTCTTTGTCAGCATGTGTCCTAATATGAAAATCATAATCATCTTCAACAAGCGGTGATCGTCTCAAAGAGCTACTCGGTGCCATGGAGTGCACCACCTGCTTCTTCGCTGATCGCTCGTCGTGGGTATGGGCCATCGTTTGGAAATCATCCTTGTAATCAGCACGTGAAAACGTTTCTTGGCCTAGCCCCCGGTGCGGGCATGCGCCACAGTATGGTAATCATAATCATTATCAACACACAGCAATAATCTCAAATGGCTAGTTAGGATTGGCACAATATGTACCTGCGGCTTATTGGCCCATACCTCGTTGTGGGTAAGCGTTATAGTATGAAAGTTACGGTCAAAATCAACGCCCAGACCTGCTGCTTGAGTGATCCGCCATTGAGAGTATGTGTCACAGTATTGAAATGATCAGCATAATCAACATATACCTAACATCTGAACGTGCTAGTCTGGGTTGGCACTAAATAAGGGTACTTGCAGTTGAAACCTAATGGCTAGAGCATAAGGCTGCTGATTTAGGGGGCAAAGATACGAATTCCGCGTCCAGTCATGAATTTAGACGCTCAATTGAAACAGGCAGCAGACAACGTGCACACGATAGAAAATCATTTCTAACCCAAAAATGAGTGAACAAGAAAATTACAAAGAAATACCACGAAGAATGTATCTATAAACACTCGCTAAATGTCTGTCATAACTACTCATGCACACCAAACCAACACCCAAGCTGTAGTGTCTCAGTATACAACAGGCCAAAGAACCAAAACTGTTCACCGTCCCCACATGGTGGTAGCCGGTCCGACGTGTCGCAAGATTCGGCTGTCGCAACTACGATGTGACGGAAGCATCAGCTTCCGTGGCTGTCGCCTGACGGAGCGGTTTCTCCAGTGCCAGCAATGCATCCGTGATCAAGGTTGCACAGTATGTGGTCGTAGTCGTTAGCCTGCTTCGTCGCTGACATCGCCAGGTAGTTGGCTCCGCTCTGGGCGGTGGCAGGTTACCGCTCCACGGGACTGGACCGAGGTCATGGAGCAATGCCACGGCACCGGTGTCGGCGATCGGAAGATGGAGCTGTCGCAGGCCCACTCTCAGATGGTCTATGGTCCTCGATGAATCCCGATGACGCCATCAGAGCCCAGCTGGCGATGAGTCTGCACCAGTCCATGACCACGCCAGCAATGTCAGCTCATGTTTCCTCCTTTTTCTTCACATTTTCTCGGGGCATCATGAGCTTCACGTGCCTCGCGCATCACGTGCCTACTCCGACTTCGTTTCGCCGACCGGCGTCGTCGTCTTCACATATTCATAGTCACTCTTTCGCACGTGTTTGCCTGTCACTCATGACACCATCGGACATGAAATATTTTTTTTTCTAAGTGAATGGAAATCTACTCGACGAGTGCTCGACCAACCGACCGACCCAGGCGAACATATTGAATGGTAGGTAAAGAAAGCTTCGCCTTGAAATAACGCCTGAAATGTAAATGTGAGGCGTTAGTACCCTCGGTTTCTCTTGCTGCTGTCCATTCTAGATATATATGGGGAGGGGGGCTGAAGATACCAATGCCAATCAATTGCCACCTTGCCAGAGGTGATATGATTTAAATTCGTACAACTAGAAAAGCTGCGTTGAATTTTCAGTCTCCCACGGCACTGAGCGCTTTAAGTTCGTAGCAATGACATTGAAACCATATCAAGTAGTCACATGGGGTACGGAATAATTTAGTATTGCCCTCAATGTATTAACTGTAACTTTAGCGTTGGCGTCCTAGATTAAAGAGCCTATTTGAGTATAGTACACACGGTAGACAAATATAGAAATATATTGAACATCAAATGAAGCTTTCTTAATATTTCTGTTAATAAAGTTTTGGATAAGTGATGCTTGAACACACCGCAGAATATAGAAATGATGCTGAGTCAGATAATCCACACATTTGTTCAGTTAAGGTCGGATAGAAAACACTCAGAAATCTCGCGCGATGTTTCTTATTCATTGAAATGTTTTCGAGATGGTATTGCAAAAAAAATGTTCCGTTGCTTTCTGCAAAAACTAATGCGAATACATTTAACAGTATTGAGGCTCACGTGCCACTTCGTGCAGCAGTCAAGAATTTGATCAAGGTATGCCTACAAACCGTAAGCATCATCATCATTTACTATGTCCTTATAAAAGATGCAATCTGAATATAACCTAATATGAGATGTGATGTTTAGACTCGTGTATCGATGTTCACGTTGAATAAAACAGTCCTACTCGTACAAAGGACACTTGTGGTACTCCCCAAGAGAAATCTTAAAATCCGCAGGCGTGTGGAAAGCTACACACATACCCTCCTGCTTCGGCTCTCTCATAAAGGCCACCCTAGAAATTTGGACAACTGTAAGGGTACTGCAGTGTACGCTAAAACACACCGCAGAATATAGCAAATTGTGACTGTACAGCACTGTGCACTCTGTGAGGTTGTAGGTTTCCATATCTGACTCTGTCTGGACTTGTGAGTGAAGACTCGGCGCTTTGACTGATAGTGTGAAATCGCCCGTAGAGTCTTAAATTGTTCATGCGTAACTGTTCATGTTTTCTTTTTTTTTCTGTATAATCATGATTCAAACCTGTTTCACCCTTCATTGCACGGTTAGCCTGGCCGAATTACTTAGAACACCTGTGTTTACTTTAATTTTATCTGACTCTCTTCTGTCTCTTTTAATGCCCAAATTCAATGATTCATTGCTGCCAGCATCATCAAATCCGATAAATGAGAACCTTGTTATGAACCTGCTGCCACTGAAGACGCTTCAGTAAGCACAATAAAAATGGTAAAGCACATCAGGCGAAATGTACGAGATGACCACGAAGCTAAAACGAGAGGCTTCGACATGGAATGAATGTGTGTGAAAAGCAAATCGCCAAGTAGAAGGTGGTCTTTCTCGTAATTCCAAAGGTTGTATGCCCGAGCCTTTGGTTGTATGCCCGGGCCTTTGGGTGTACAATGATTGCAAAAGCAGAAAATTCTTAGAAGCACGCCAGACGTGGCAGTGCAAAGGAGAAATGATGGTGAACTGCTTATTTTGCCGCTCAAGAAGTGACACATAAGGTGACACATAAGAAGGTGACACATAATAAGCATAAAAAGAAATCAGGAAAGTATTTTGAACTACGACTTCCGGCAGCATTGAAATGGAAGCCGCATTCAGTTCATGCCCAGATGACGAATGATTTCGAAGGGTCTTTCATCACACGACGGTTTGTAGGCAGAACATAGCCAAAAATAAAAAGGATGCCACCTAAATGTAGCTGATGCAATCGCTGAACTGACATGGGAAGCTCTCTAACCTGTTACTTCGAACCTCTGCTAGTTCGAGAAAGTCTGAGACACTTTCAGTGATGTATCAATCACAGGTGCCTTTTATTTATCAATATTATCAATCCTTGGAAGAGATAAAAAAAACAGGTCAAATTCATTCTAAGCACACCAATTTACCACGAGCATAAACTTCGCCAGAAATAAGGGAAAATTAACAGGAATGAGGACTTTCACAAGTGATTCTATATCAACCCATTTGCTTCATACCTCGGAGCAAGAAATCCTAATGCCACATGAATTACTTTTGAAGTCCGAGTGACCTTAATTTCGCAGGCAGTAAGAAAAGCGAAACGCAAGGGCACTATAACGTAAAACTATTCCAAACTTTTCTATTCGAATTCTGCAATCAGCCCTTCGCGATTGCTCAAAAACTTTTTTGGACCACCCCAACCTCACCTGTCAGTCACGCGACGTTACGGAAACTGCGATAGCTCCCCATCTCATATGACGTGTACACAAAGATTATGCATAATTTGACCGAACAAAACAAAAATAGTTACTTCTGATTCGACGCCTTTTCGCCATTAACCTTCGGCTATTCGTCAAACGTTTTCGGGCTGCACCCACTTCACCTGCCTCTCACACGACGTCACAAAACTCCAAAAACTTACCGCGTCAAAGTGACGCGTACGCGTTAAAGATCCAATATGCTGGACAAAACTGAAATTTCTTCTGAATAGCCGCAGGCTGCCCCGTTCCGAAAGGAATAAAAGATGGCTGCCGCCGATCGCTCCGGCACTGGCTACTCGCCCCTGCAGGAGAGCATGAGTTTATTTGCGCGTAATAAAACTTGTTGCGTGGCCTTGTAACGTTTTCAAGAACATTCGGCATGTTTACGACCACGTTGTGCCAACTCTTATTTGCTGAAGATCCGTTTTAGCGTCATTCTTAAGCTTCGCTTGCATGCCGCAGCGATTGTCGACGAGCCACCGCAAGCTAAGTAAGAGAAAGAGGACCAATTGCAGACGCAGGCACCACCCTCTTCATCCGATTATCGATATTCAGTGCAGGGGCTCGGCCCCATCGAATTCTTCTCCACTTGAGCATGCTGCTCGACTCTTGCGAGCCAATTAGATAAGACAAGCCGCTCAGTGCAGGCAATCCTATTCATTTTTCAAGCAAACAAAAGTGATCTCCTGTGAACGAGGGGAGAATTTTATTTGTTCGTTCAGAAAACCCTGCGGGTGACCGCCCGATGCTTGCATCGGTGGTTACGCAAATTTGACGTCAGAAGATTGCAATAGAAACATATTGGAATAGTTTTACGTTATACGGGCCCAAAAGACAAATTCGAATTTTCTTCAATATCGTTGTATTTGCCGTTGAGAGAAGATCAGCGCGCTGAGGCACCTTCAAAGCACAAAAATGTATATTTGTGGCTCAGAGTGCACCTTTATTGGCGCTTTTAATGCATTTTTGTAAATCTGCAGTTCTTCTCTGTTACAGATTCTGCACCAACAAAGGTATCGCAATCGCCGGTTGGAACTACCGGCCACCATGTCGATGGAACGAGCTGCCAAGAAAGAA
The DNA here is from genome assembly GCF_050947875.1 of Dermacentor variabilis. Taxonomy (NCBI): domain Eukaryota; kingdom Metazoa; phylum Arthropoda; class Arachnida; order Ixodida; family Ixodidae; genus Dermacentor; species Dermacentor variabilis. The sequence continues at coordinate 72,729,606 of NC_134574.1, read as the reverse complement.
CAAGAATTAACCCATGTGGTCAAATCTTGCCACCCTGAGTGTAGAAAGTTGCTTCATATCCTGCGTATTTATACGCTGTTTCTTATTCCTTTCTTATTGTCCTTTTAGTTACGCCAGACAAAGCTAGGCAAGAATTTAACGAAAAAAAGGGGAAACAGCGCAGCATCTGTTACGTAAAGCAGACCTGGGAATCAGTTGTTTTGAGGGCACCGTTATTGGATCTTTTTTCTGTTTACTGATGCTGGTCAAGCTTCTGTACCTGACCGTCCAGACGCATAAGCAGCAGCTCGTAAATTGTCTCCAAAGTGTACTAAATCTTTCACATGCAGACTTTGGCACGACGGATTACAATTGAATATTGTTGAAGCACAGTAATAATTAGAAACTACGCACAATCAATTGAATAAATAGTAGTTTTTTGTGCTAAAGGTTAAAATTGTAACTCTGAGGACAAGCTGAGGACCGCTCGACGGGTGATATAAAGAAAACTGAAAAGCGGTATGTTCTCACTAAATAGACGCCGGACTCAAATCTTGTTGATTTGAAAAGAAAAGTTTACGCTCTCTCTCAGGAAAGAAGAGCAAGAGAGGATGTGACCAAATCAGAGCACACCAAATGAAACCGGCAAGTCATGTGACGAGCAGAAATTATGTAATAGGAATTCAGAAAAAATGACACCATGGCTTCGAAGAAAAAGAAAACGCTATCAATGATGACAAAGCATTAGGTGCATGCATGCCATCAACAAGCTTGCTTTTAATGGCGTGTTCTTTTGACGACCACAGCATTTACATGTCCTTGGAACATGTACTCACCCTTTATTGTTTATTATCACCTCAAATAAGGTGACCCAAGTGCCCACTTGTATAACACGTTGACAAATCAGTGACGCAGTGTCTGAACATAGACACTACAGCAGTACTTCCATGAATTAGCCTGAATAATTAACACGTTATCACAAACACCTTTCGGTAAAAGTGTTCATTGCATTATTAGGATAAAGCGAACGACGCACTTTGACTTAAAGTTCATTACACTCTGAGCTAACAACGTTTATGAATATGTGCAATCATAAATTCACGTTGTTTTGCACATAAGTGCAATGGTTGATTACTTCTACCATATGTTGCAAGATTCTCAAAATTCACCATGATGTTTTCCTCCTTCATAACCACAACTGTAATAAATCATTTTGGCTGTCCTATTACGAATAATTAGTACGCCTTCAGAAATCAGCCGCGTTTCATGTCATTTCTTCTCACTAATGAAATCTATGGCAATGTATGATCTCTAAAATCATCAAGGCGCACATTTTTTTTATAATGCAACAAAATTTAACATACAGATAACATGCCCTGATTATCAATGTCGTGACGAAGCAGGTTGACAGCTGAGCAGAAGAAAATGCTTCTTTTATTCTTCTTGCTTTTCAAGAACTGCAACGATTCTTACTAAGAGCGAAGTAGTTTTGACTAATATCTTGGCGTGCAGGATTCTTGTAGGCCTCATCACAGTTGCACTCTTTTCAGTACTTGTCTAGAACGAGACCCCACTCGCACAGCTGCTGCCAACATCCTCTAGTTTTGTTTTCCTTTTTTTCCGTTCATATGTTGGAAGAGCATAAATGAGATCGCGTGTCCAGAAGCACAGATGCGTGACCATATATCTCCGGTGGCAGACGCATTCACGCGGAATTTCAACATCGAGCACGAAGTGGTCTGCGCCGACTGCCGTCGTAGCTAAGATAGGCGGCGTCGTTTTAACTATGGTCGTCTCTACTGCAAACCTAGCAGTGGGCCCAAAGGATGCTTGTTTAAATAACGTTACCTTCTTCGCTATCGCTTGCTGCTGAGCCTTCTTCGACGCGTCACCAGCGTAAGTGTTGCGAAGACACCCTAAACATTAACCAAGTACATTTCCTATTCGTTCTAGGCGCCTTTCTTTCTTTACTAAGTGCGTGGTTTAGAACGTGTATTGAAATTTATAATCGCACCAGCGTAGTATTTACAGAAAAATGCGCAAGCTCACGGGTGGCTTTGATTGACTCTATAGGCTACCCTATTTCGGTGCACTTCACTTTTCAGTTATCTTCGAGAAAATGAAAACTTCGAACGACCTCAAGAACATATCCAAGTACTAGCGGAACCGCTGACTGTGGAGGCCGCCCATAACAGGGCACTCTGTTGGCACCCATGCATAACCATCTAAATTGGCGCAATATCCGTACGACGTCCGCAAGGCAACCGCTGCTATTCTGGAAGTAAGACAGCAAGGTTTCTTGCAGAGGGTTCTATAACCACATGTTCATAGTTTCTACCAGTGCTTGGTAAAAGCCAAGCGCACGTAAGTGTTACCTAAAAGCGTATTTCAAAACCAGAGACACAATTCTTGGACATATTGATGCCCCTTGCGTTTTGTAATATGCGCTTTCTTTAGCCAATTGCGAAGACAAACAAAACATTCCAGGTCCACTGCATGGTGACGATTGCATTGACAGGACAGGCTATACCAAGTGAATTTCTTTGCTGATAAATCCAGTAAGTTTAAGTAGTTCACTGCCACAAGATGCCGTAGTAGTATTTCTAAGGACTACGACGGCAACAAAAAGAAGTGCTAACCGCTAAACTTTGGCATAGCCGTATTACAGAAAAGAACTTCATAATATTTTAACAAGTGTTTGTATCCTTGTGTCACCCATTAGCGAAGTGATTTTTGCTCTGCTTCATAGAAATATTCTCTGCGCGGCAAGAATTCAAACCTATGCAATTGTATGGGCGGATGGACGTATCACAGCAGTAATGACCGTGCTACATGTTGTCACTGTGTTTAGAATGGTTCGCGAGAAGGCGGGAACGTGTGATACGAATATATATACATGGTTTTTCAACGAACACTTTCAAAAATCTTTAAAAGTTGCCTGTGGCAGATATCACAATCCTATTTCATGAGCCGGCCTACTCGAAGTGGCGGACAATACTTGCAGAATAAATTGAGATGCAAAATTGACAAATTATTAAAAATTAACTAATTATGTTTTCAACTAATTGCATTATGGCCCATATTGCAATTTATAAATTCTAGCAGTGTTGTTCGCAAGGCGGATCCACTTGAAACGAATTTTCATGATGACAGCCGTTTCGCGATATACATTCCCAAACTTTGCGCAGAAACGCATTGGCGTTTCAGTTAATTTGTCAATAACCGTTGTTTCATGCACTGAAGCACAAAAATAACTGGAACGCCAGTGCATGTCTCCGCAGAGATCGGGAATCTATATCTCGAAACTGGTGTCGTCCTGAATTCGTTACAAGTGGATCCGCGTTGCGAAGTTCACTCCCATAGTTTGTAAATTGCGATATGGGTCATAAGATATTTAGCCAAGAAGTCAATTACTGCATTTTTGTTAATCGGTTGATCTTGTATTTCAATTTTTTGTGCGAGTAGTGTCGGCCACTTCGACTAGACCGGCTCATAAACTAGTATTGAGCTATCTGCCACAGGCAACCTTTAAACAATTTTGAAAGTGTTCGCTGAAGCACCCTTATTAAACATCCTGTTCATGATGCAGGAAGAATTCTGTCCCAAAGTTCGTCATCAACACAGCTTTATTAGGAATTCGCCACCGTCCACATGATACAGTACAACAATAGCGTTCATAGACTTCTGAGAAGCGTCAGCTATGTGCCTATTTCAATCAAAAATTTAAGCGTTCTGCATCTTCAAGTAAAACTCTTGCTTGGGCTAGTTGGTTCATGCTTGAATGAGTAAAGAGCAAGGCGCAATTGACCAGGACTGAAGAAGAAGAACAAAAACGACAGGACGGCGTTGGTCCTGTCGTTCGTGCTCTTCTTCAGTCCTGGTCTATTGTGCATTGTTCTTTAGTCATTCTGCACCTTCCACCCCTGTTGTTCTGTATTGTATCGTTTGCATCGTTTTTCATATTGTTATGGCACCTTCACCTATTGTACCTTCGAAGCTAACGTCAGTACAAGCGAATCCAACTTTCGATTCCAGCTTGATGACTTATTTTGGAATAGATAACCTCATCTTCATTGTAGCAATTTCTTTTTTTTATTTAATTTAATGATTTCAGTTCGCCAGCATACGAGCTTTCTAAACTGAGGCAGAGCATGCTCAACTCCGTACAATGACCTAACGTAGGCCAAGTCTTCAATAACACAACACACAAAAAGCCACATTCGTCCGACTAAATGCACACTTCATAACAAAACATACAACAGCAGTATATGACCAAACAAGGACATCATTAGGCTTCAAAAGTACAGCAGGGATAGAAATGTAGAAACAACAACTACAAGACAACAGCTAGCATTTAGTGATTCGTCGTAATTCTAGTAGAGAAATTAATATCGTTCTCAGTTCCAAAACAATGTAATGTCAACAAAGACGCCATAAGGAGTTACTCCAAAATAATTTCGACGTACTAGAATCCTTTGACTAGTACCCAGTGCACCGTGCGTGGTTTGTTTTCTCGCACTCGGCCCTCGCCGTAAGATGGCCGTTGCGGCCAGGCATGAAATCCGCAAATTCCTGCTGCGCATGAAAACGCAATGGGAGCCACATTGTCAGGATGCAATGTATACCGGCAAAGTTAATATTTGTTATAGCAAGAGACGAATATGTGGAAAAATTCCACTCTGACAGTTATCCCTACAGTCCACTGTTCTTCTTTTACATATAGTATCGAAAGACTGACTGGTTCTTTAAGTGTTGCTCTTTTAAGCCATTGAGTTGGCAAATTGTTTTGAATAAACGTTGACATAGTAATAGAAAAACATGTGCCCTATGTTTTTTCTTGTTAATAGCTCATAGACGATATAGAGTTCCTGAATACATTTTATTACGTATTCAGGAGAAAGGGTTATTACCTTGTGTGCTTACGCTTCCCAATATTCTGCAGTTGTTCACGGCAAACCTTCGTAACGGCTTTCGCGGTAGGCGTCTTGGTATTATAGTAACTTAGTGTTTGGTCTAATATTCGTAAAACTTGACGCTCGGAGCGCCTATAGCAAACTGCGTCAACGCACAAGAATAACGGGTCCATTACTCTGCTAATTAATTTCCTAAACCGAATTGCGTGTTTACTTTGTTGTCTAATATTCTTGCGCTTTATAAACCTTCATGGTTTTCATAGTCACTCGGCGGTGTGGTGAAGAGAGCCGATAAACAGTTCAAGTATTATTCAACTACAGAAACTGAGCGATTGCCCAAGAAGGAAAGATGCACTAAAGAAAGGTTGGAAGACACAAAGAATTCACGGCCACCTTATGGATTTCCTTGACGCCGGACATGGACATTTAGTGACTTCGGAGGCTGATTTCTTATGCAGTGCAACCGCACAATCTTTTGACGATGAATGTGTACCCATAATGTGTCTGTTTGTTCACATTCTCTTAGGAATGACTGAACTTATCACGACTGCCATAATTGTCAACTTCTTGGTTCCGTGGCTGTCGACGGCGTGTCCCTGTAAGTTATGCGCCGTTTCCATAATTAGAGTACCAGCCTACGTTTCTGTGTGGTTTTATAATGGCAAACCATCAAAAGGTGGCATATGAAGTATACCTTACCAGTTAGGAATATTAAAGCGTGCTGGTAATTTGTATGGGCCTTCTCGTTCTTCTTTTCAAGCTCAAGCAAACTAAGTGGATTCCACAAGAACCGCCTTTTCTTCCAAGCCTATTATAATTCTTGGCTTTTTAAGGTTTTTTTTATAATCCTCTAACGCTATCTAAAAATTTATAGGCCCCGTAGTTTCTATTTATATAGATTATTCTGATGAAATGGGAGCATCCTAGATATGGCAATTACGGAACATACATTATTTTTATTAAAGTTTGTGAGCCGCAACTACCCAAGTTAGATACAACCATATGAAGCCGACAGTTAATGAAATTAAGGAAAGCATGGAAAAACTTTTGTTGTTTTAATTGAACTGTAGGAACGACAAGGGAACAGGAAATGACAGTGGACGAAAAAATGGTCTCCAATCCACGTTGTGAAGGTGGTTGGACAGCGAAGCTGTACACGATCACTTGAAGGATTACCCATTGTGATGTTGGTAACAACTTTATTTATAGTCCTGCGGAGCTATCACCGACGGGGCCTTAGGTCTTCCACGTGGGCACCTCGAGGTCTTGTCTAGCCGCCGCTTTGCAGGCCTGCTGGATGGCCCAGAGTTGCTATGCAAGGCCTGCCACACTGATATAGCCACTTTAACTCACATGCTCTGGGACTGTAACAAAAACCCGCACCCTGCTAACTCCTGAACCCTTCCGCCGCGGTGGCCCGCTGCCTTGCGCAGCTCCATCCTTGGCGACCATTCTGATGTACGTTGAAATTATTCACGTGGCGACGTTAACATGCGCTTTACCTAAATATTAGCCTAAGACGTTTCGAGGGCCTGGGACTTGGCTTACGTTGCTACTTCGTGCGCCTACAAAATTTGCACCAGAAAGAAGCTCGTATGCATGCTGCTCTCCAGGAGTCCTCACTGTACGTGGCCATCCGATTGCACTGTCACAACACAAATCACTAGCTCGGCGGGTTCTTCTTTTACGTACAGAAGTTTAGTTACGTCACTCCCTGCTTCGCATGCTACAGTCAAGCTGCCTTAGGCGTGGAAGCTTGCGTAACAATAATCTTTGCCGGGAAACGTATGCGGGACGCACTATGGGCTTCGCGTTGCATGCAAGAGTAGGAGCGGTTTATCATCAATTATGTATTTTGGATGCTCGTTTTGACCTTGTGCTTTATTGAAACGTATGCTGTACTGCATGTTGTAAGCGTGTTTCCAAATATTGTATGCGCGGTTCGCTTGACTTTGCGGAGTGCTTGTGGCCTCTGCCTTTCGGCGGTTTGAGCCACTGCATCTGGGAGTATGAGCCATAGCTGATATAGTTTGTTGTCGACGTTACGTGACGAACAAGTCCCGTGGTCCTTGCCGTAGGCAGCCTCGCTGTAGAAACAACTTGTCGCCTGTGGGAACCAAACCCGCATCAGCCGAAATAATATTGCATTGCTTTACGAATTCAGTTATGACGGTAACTCTCCCGCGTCTACATTCCTGGGTATTTAGGTATGTGTGCAAGATCTAATCTGGGGAATCAGCCAGCGCCGCTTAGTGCCATGGTGGCTGATGCGAAACACTCTTTTGACCAATGGCGTCTCGTAAACTTGCGTATGCATTGCGCATAAAATTTCGCACTGTTCCCACTGAAATTCGCCAGCTGCCTGCTCCTAAATTTCACGTAGTACGTAAACACTTCGGTCAAAAGTATTTTCCACATCCGCCGCCATGTTCATGAGTGGCGCTGGCTAACAGCCCCCCACCCCGTTTGATATTGCACACATATAGAAATTCCCAAAAATGTGGACGTGGCAACAGTCGCCGGCCTAGCTCAATTGTTAGAGCGCACGAGTAGTGCGGAGTGTGTGAGGTCGGCTCCCACAGGCAGCAAGTTCTTTTGAATGCCTAACTATTTTTATGGCTTTCCTACAAGGAAATTCGTCCGTGCTTATGTGTGTCACGTAAGACGAATCACTATAAAGCAAGGTGTATAGAACAAAACAAATTCGATAGGTAAAACTTTAGCGCTGGTGAGTTTCGAAACTATCACCGCGCGCATATATAAGCTTACTGTCTTACCCATTAGGTTAAGCACCCTCGCGTGCCGAAGGTGAATATATCTGAACCATATGAAGGTGTTGCACCGGCGGTCGAAAACAAATGTCAAAGGAAAATATTCCCTATGAAGGCTTTGTTAAAAGACGTGGGGATGGTGTAATAAAAGCGATCTCGAGAGTCCCATGTAGGACCGACTTGGAGCATTGTATACATCAGGAAAATTGAGACATTGCGAAACTTTCTTGCAATACACGCCACATTCCCGATGCGTTTGTGTGGGCGCGGGAGGCAGCTTCAGTTGCGACGTTCCTTCATTGACCCAAGTGCGAGCGATCTCTGAGGGTTCATGCGCTTCACGTCGCGCAACAGACTAATAAGAGGTCAGTCAGTGGGCTTGGATTATAATGAGTGATAAGATTTTATATGGGTCTCATCGCCGTTGATAATGGTTCCAGGTGGATGGATAAGGAGCTAAAGAGTCATAAGGCTCATAATGATCGGAGCAATTCTGATAATGTTAATAAGCACCGACCAGTGTTGATAAGGATCGCATGAAGTCCTATAGTGTTCATAAGGGCCGATAAAGCTTGATAAAGATCGGATCGATTGCGATAAGGTTGATATTGACGGATAAGGGGTTTGTAAGGCATGGATCAAGTCCAATAAGGTTAATAAAGACCGATAACGGTTGATAACATGATAACAGGCCGATGCCAAGGGATTCGTGCCGTGACTCCCGTCACCTACGAGATCGCCCCTGACACCCCATTTGCTTCCCAGTCCAGTGATACTGTGCACGTCACACGACTGAAGCTTTATCACCCTCCCAGTGATGCTACTTAGACGCTCCGGGACGTCGCTTCTGCCGCTGGGGGCTATGCTACACGCGTGTGGCATTTGATTGTTTGAACGAAGCGCCATCACCTGACAAAGCAGAAGGAAGAACGAACGGGGCTCGCGCGATGAATCTAACCGGTCAGCGCTGCAACCGCTTTTTTAAATATAACCTATAAGTAGTTGCTCGTCTTACTGACTCGTTCTTCGTGTAACAATTTGCTAGCCTCATCAGGTTTCATAATATTGATTGTAACAGGGGACTGCGTGGAGACGCGCAAGTGCCATAATGCTCACGCATAGTTATACAACTCCCAGAGGAGTTTGTGTCTGAATATTTAGAGCACAGCTCTTAGGCGTCCGCTCCTGGGGTGAGCGTCGGCGTTGTTCCTCGTAACAGAGCGAACGAGCACAGTGAAGGATGAAAGCGAACGTAGAGCAGAGCGGGAGATGAAAGAGGGGATGGCGGAGATAGTGCAAGAAGGAAAGCGGAGGACGAGGGTGCAGTGAAACCTTGAGGCGGAAAGCTGAAGGGGAGGGTATGGCGAAAGCGTGAGAACAAAAGCGTAGTGCCGCCTAATACGGTCTTTGGGGTGACGATGGCTACGATGCATTAATTGCAGTAGCACGCGTCCTGTCGTCCTTCTTGTCCGTGGGAATCGAGTGCTATGACCTCAGTTACTGCAATGAACTAACTAGCCCAAATATCTGCACTCGTGGATGGCTAGCAGATGGTGCCAGGGTGGCGCGTCTCGTATGTATGGAAAGCAAGCGCTGCATGAGCGGAGGTCTTTCTGCTGCGGCTGGTGTGTATCTTGACCACGCGTTATCCATGGGCTGCCTCTCGCAATCTCCACATTAGCGATGTGGTCGCGCCATGCTTCGCTCCGCATGCAACGTGCAGCACGAGATAGATTGTCCACGCCAGCCAATGTATCACGAAATGAAAACACGTATAGAGTTGCGTTCAAATTTCGTATTAGGGAGTATTGTAATTGTCGGGGCTTATTCTTCGTCCACTTTAATTTTTTTTTGTCTCGAGATTTCTATGCTTCAATTTAAATAAACAAAATTGCTGTACGCCTTCCTTTGTCCTATTGCTAGTTGGTTTTATGTGGTTGTGACTAGGAAAAAAATATACAGATCTTACTCACATGTTGGAATCTATGTGAAGCGAGACTCTGTAAGATGGTAAATAAATAATTGCGAACTAACGGTGATGTATACAATTGTCTTTATTTTCATGCTAATAAACAGGCCAAGATGCTTTAAGTAAGTCTGAGAGCCGATATTATATATTCGAGTTTTATGTAGCAATCCTACGTATTGGCACAAGCCCCTTCTGGAGGAGTGGCAAAGAACCAAGTGGAAGATACTCAACATGGGAAATCAGGTCTGTGGTATCCTGAAAATTTAAGACAGTGTCATGAAAGGGAAAATTGCCATCGACCTGAATGTCGCACGAAACTGCAAAGGAAACCCATGGGAATTTCTCATACAGAGACTCTCTGAGAAACTCGCACAGGTTTTCTTTGTAGCTTCTTGCTACAGTCGGGAGGATGAAAATTTTCTCTTGCATGGAAATCACTGAGTGGTTAAATCAAAGCAAATAAATGGTGAAACAATGCTTTTTATATATTTCACAATTCCCTTTAAAGATCGGCATGCTTTAGAAATTCCTGTGATTCAACGTTATATGTTCAGGTTTTAACTAAGAAATATTTCTGTTATGGAGAACATAGCTGGAAATACCGTTGAAACCTGAAATTTTATACGTGCCACTTCGTGGGTACCTTCATGTGCTGTTGCGTTTATGTTAGCATAGCGTATTTTTTTGCGCATGCCATGGCTTTCTTTCTTGGCCGTCCTCGAAAATGCTGCTTGTGCCCATTGAGATGTTACTCCGGGGCTGTCCTTCAAATAGTTTTCTGCAATATGGACATTTAGTTGTATAGGTTGTTTTCTGCTATTAGCTTTGGAAACTGTTTTTATGTATCTTGTCATTTCACGGTCGTGAACTGCTGATCTCCGTTTGTTTCACATATTCTCTTAAGCCTATGAACTTCTCTTTCTGATCTAACAGCTTGCCATATATTCAGCAAAAACATTTCCCACTTTCGTGGTTGGTGATTTTGGCAGCTTCCTTGGTCCTTACAGTAACGTGTGCAAGCCCTATGTAGGTGATTTAAAGCCTGAACTAAAGGCTGCTCTAAAGGACTGAACAGTTCCAACGCACTGACGCATGAGTTCTCTTACATCCTGATGGCTTTGCTGCGACGTGTAAGCTTGGTAATCAGCTAGTAAACTTGTTCGCTTCTATGTTCTATCTGAACCATCAGTCACCCTACAAAGCTGCTCAGTACTGCTATTACCGCCTGGCATACCTCGCCTGTCCAACCATCACCCTGTCTTTTTTCGGTTGTGTATTGCGAGTAAGATTAATGTGGTGTCACCATTGGCGCGTGGACGTTGTCATTGCTGCGTGATCCTAGTGCGTGTGTCGGCACTCCGTGTGTCAGAAGATGATTCTGCTACCTCATCCCGTGACTTAGGATGTACTCAAAGCCCGATGGCACGAGCGCTTTCGCCATGAGGGACGTGCACGGTAGTTTCGCTTTACGGAGGAACTGAACAATGCGCTTCAATGAATTCGCATTGTTCAACGTAGGGAGCCACTCACGTTCGTTAGCCGAGTCTATGTGAATCAATGAGGGCGCGATGCCACCTGTTCACACGACACTCGCCTCGTGTGGCGAGTATTGCTCTGGTACGAGGTCGTTCCGGCTGCCGATCTATCCTGTACTTACAGATGTGTGTGCTGGCCGCTTGGAAGAAACCAGTGTGGAGACAGTGTTTTCGTGAAGCCTCCCAGTTCTGCCCAGATTGCAAGGGCAGGCGACGTTCTCTTAGTATTTAAGGAACATTTTTCTCGCTTGCTTTTATCTGATGGGTTTTGTAGTGGAGAAGCTGAGTTTGATGCACACGAGTACAATCCTTCTGTGCAAGTATTCCAGTTGTATCTGAAGACTTTAACCATTTGCTATGAGCTGGAGTCTCGGTTGAAGAGTTTTATGGAACAGCGTGAGCCATGACTGCTGCTTCAGCTCCTGTTTCAGACGCTATGCCAGCAACATTTTACTACACTCTCTTTGCCGCAATCAAAGTTCCGCTGCTTTCCATTGTAAATGCTATCCTGATAAATGGGCTCCAGCCTGATTCCATCCGGGAAGGCCGCGCCGTACTCCTGTTGAAGCCTGACAGTGTTGCACCATATCGGCACTTGTGGCGCTCGATAACACTTCTGAATGCAGACTACAATTAGTTGCCAGTCTTCTTGCAAAATCATTAAACATCGCGTTGCCAATGATTGCAAGTTTAGCCCAAACTTGCAGTGTCGGCCGTTACGGTTTTAGGGTACTGCGTTGCTCCGGTTTTGCTGCAAGTTTTGTGTCCATGATAGAGCGCCATATGACAATGTGTTGCTTCTAGTGAGAGGCCTTCTTAGCCACTCTTTCTCCGTTACCCGTGGAATTCGAAAGTGATGCGCTCTATCAGCGAGCCTTTTCATACTGTATCCTAATGCCCTCTTGTAAATCATTATGGATCGTCGACCCATGCGTGGTTTCTCGCTTCCGGGTCTACTTGAGATCAAACTATCAATGCACGCAGGTAACGTCCTCCTTATTCTAAGGGGTGGCGATGGTAACCTAGGCTTTCCGAGGTTATTGAATAAATGTGGAGCCTTTTCAGGTGTTCGACTGATTGCGGATGAGGGTAATGCGATGCCCTCTGGGGATTATGGCACGAATCTCCCATGAGGCATTCAATGGATAGACGGAGTGAAAGTTCTGGGCGTCAGCTTTCTAACATTAGGCGATGAATCTTGGTATACGTGAACAGGCCTTCGTCAGATCGCGGAACGGCGACTAGAGGTAGTCGCAAGATTTCCGTTATCTTTTCCAGAGCGTGGTTCCATGCCAAATTTAGTATATGTCCTGTGTTGTTTCAAATGGCGCCCTTGGTCCGTACACCTAGATGTTTTTGCGTCAGTTTACAACTGCATGCGCGTCATTCTCTGGTCCAGAAAAACAGCGCTCGCATGTCGTACGGCCTTTCTGCTACCTTCAAATAAGGGTGGTTTCTGCCTTTTTGACCTCTGAAACATACGACGTATAATTGCTTTGCGCGGTATGCTAAATTTAATCACCAACAGGGCCTATCAGGGAAGAAGCCTACTGATATACTTTCCATGGAAACGCTTCATTTAAGCTTTTACAAGTTGATAATCAGTCAACTCCGTCTGCCGATGAGGCTCCGTAGTTTTACGATGACGTCATTGCAGCTAAACGATGCCTTGTAAATTTCTTCTCTGTTGTTGACACGAGGCACACTCTAGTGCCTTGACTGTGTGAAAAAGATTACAAGCGGCGGGCGTTGGCCTCCCAAAGCTTATCGCCAGGCGTAAGAAACTTCGCGTGGCTGCGCGGTTGGCAGCTTCTGCCTATGTATGACCGCCTCGCGGCCGGGGAGGGGGGAGGGGGAGGTAGGTTGGTGCTGTGTCTTGTGCCGCAGTGCGGAATCTAAGAAACGTTGAATCACGCTGTATTAAGTTGTGCAGTTGCATCACCTGTCTTGTGTCTTCTGAGCCGTATGTCCTCACTGCGTTCCAAGGCACGTACCAGGACACAGAATCAGTTTATTAACTTTCCGTCCTGTGTTAGAGCATTGGTAACCTGTAAAATGCATGGTTCTGAGAGGCCGGACAGAAGGAGCCATATACCCCCAGCTGTTGCGGCTGCACACGCTTGTCATTGAAAACGTCGAACAGCGAGCTTGCGGTACTCCGGGAGAAAAAGATTCTCCGACGTTGGTCAACACGCCTTGGGATAATGAGGAACAATCGTGTGTCGTTACCCATGTCGCACTATTCTTCAGACCAGGGCACTGCACACAATTGTTTGTGTTCGCAACGCCTTTCTTTGCCCGTATACATTTTATTCCTGAACTCTCCTTCAAACTATTGTGTGCAATATGGACATTTCGTGGTATTTTCATTTCTACTAGTGCTTTTAGAGAACTCTGTTTTCATATGAATTCTCATCTCCCGAACCTCTGCTGATTTTGTACGTTCTGGAAAGTCTATTAAACTTCTCTTTCGAGCCCAACAGCCAAGCACCTACGCGGAACTTGTACAAGTATGGAAAAAAAAAAGCCTGGCTTTAAGATCGGCCGCCATGCCTCCTCGCTCACTAAATATTGAAGTCACTGTTTGTTGTTATTTTTGCTGTTTTGTATCCGGCGATGCTTATTAGTGCGATAGGGTAGGTTTCTCGTTCATTTATTCAGACCATTATAATTCTAGTATCGTTGGGTGGAAAACTTGGCACAGGGATTGTATATAGAATTTTTTTTCTATTACTTTTTCCAAGAATAACACCTTGGCTCTGAAATCAAGAATTCTTTATGATTTATACTCGCACATTGAAGATTTTAGTACACACTTTTCTCAAAAGCTTCATAAGTCTTGAACTTTGAAGCATTGATTTGTTAGAAATGGGACGTCATCCATGCCGTTACTATACCCTTAAAAAAGGTGCCACGTTAGCCTTCTCATCCTACAAGAAAACTGGTGTAAGCAGCCATAACAAAGCGCATGCTTTCAACATGCCCATGCCGTGCTTTGTCCTTAGTTTGAATATTGTTTGAAAAGATAGTTGCCTAAAGCAAAGCGCAGAACCAGTTCTGTCAGTGTGGAATACTTTAGGCGATGGCAATAGCAAGAACAAAAAAAACATCACTGACAATTACGATACTCCCTAATGCAAAATCTGAGCGGAGTTCTGTACGTGTTTAGATTTCGCGATGTATTCAGGCAAAGAGTGAGAGAGACATGCAGCAGAGTTGGTGACCTGCGGGTCAAGCGGGTCGGCTTTTGTACGTGACTCGCCGAAGCTACCAATGTAATCAGTGGTGCCGCGTAGCTTCCAGAAAGTACTGCACAATTCGCGTAGCGCATGCAACAAGAGTACAAAACAACCGCAAACCACGACAATCGAAACAAGCGCGATCGAGGCCATACCAACCAAACCAAACAAGCGTGAGTGACATTTGGTGCGAGCAGAGAATAGTACGAAACGAACGTTCCACCTGGGACCAGTTACGAGTACGCATCGAGCGGCTGGGCGGATTCACATTACGCCGGTTTCCCGAACACACATCGCTGAACGGGGCACTCTCATTGGTCTGCGCCGTTCGCGGCTCGCGTTTTTCATATCCCGCTCCGCGTTCGCTCATTCACCTTTCGCTGTGCTCGTTCGCGCGGTTACGCCGCCAACGCTCGCCGCTGGAACGGACGCCTAGGAGCCGCGCTCTAAAATCCAGTGTCCACATCTCGATTCATATAGATTCATTACTTTTTTATTATTCGCATATGCTGGTGTTCTATTGTGGAATCCGAGCAGTACCGCAGTGATGTCTACTGCAGAAAAATGCGCAGACAGGGCTCAATATCTTTAAGACCTGCTGCGAAGTACATTGGTGTTACAGCTAATAGTTTACCAAATACGCCCCTCTACCAGTTAGGCACAATATTAATTAGAACGCTTATGCGTGTTTCTGCGCGGATATCTCCGAACTGATGCGAGTGATTAGCTACTGTTAAGCAATTATCAGTTCACTATTGTTCAGGTTCAATTTGAAATTGCAGTATCTGTCCTAAAGGTATTATTTGAAAACTTACGAGAAAACAAAGGCTACAGTGTTAATAACCAGTGACATCCCAATCGTTTCCTTGACTACATTGCCGCTGTAACTGTTTTATTAGAGCATTATTTTGCAGGGAGCGGAGTGAGGCTGCAATGTCTTGGGTTTATACGTCGTATGCGTTCTTTTGTCTCTTTATAATTTTCACTTAAGGGAAGTACACTTGGCTTGCAGATGCCATCTTTTCGAACCTCTTCTTTCTGAAAAATCTGGCACTGAAAACGCTGACTTTTGCGCTCTCTTCCTTTCAAGAAAATGAGAGGACGCAAAGTTGGGCCTACTTACATAGCAAACGCTTTGGGAAAGACACGCTTCGGCCTACAACTGCCCAGTGTCGCGCCCTCGAATACAAGCTCTATAATATGCATAATACAGTCATGCACGTAATCCGTTGGCAATAAGTATTTGCAGTGGTAAATAAAGAGTTGAGCATTCATTGCTATCCAATGCTAATTTGTTTGCCACGTGTTGCCAGAGTCCGCGTTCAAGCCAATCTCGTTCAACCATTTCAATCAGGTGTCGAAAATTTATAGTTGAATGCGTCTCATCGAACTGTCATGTCGTTCTTATGAGCGAGAAAGATAAGTGGATTTGAGGGGCTCAATTGCTGGTTACTAATTAGGAAGCAATGAAAACAGAAAAAGTGTCCGACAAGCTAATTGCTTCGTTTAGTTGAAATATCGCAGACAGCCGGCCAAAATGAAGCAAGAAGCTTGCCAATAGACTCTCGTATGTGATATGTCGTATTTCGACTCTGACCACTGGAGGCTGCCATAGTCGACACCCTCCCTATGCAATGATCGTGAAGAAGGGGTACCGAGGGGCGTCTTTCTTTTTTAGTCAAAACCACATGAAACCAATAGACAATGCTGTCGAAGAAAAAGATAAGGGAAATAACTGGTCTTTCAATTGCAATGTAGAAATTATCAGTTAAAAGGAAAGGAAAGCCGATGAAAAGACAACTTGCCCGAGGTGGAAGCTCAACCCGAGCCGCATTACGCGTGCGATGCTTAACCGATCAAGCTACTGCAGCGACAAACCAACCGCCTACTTTCTTGGGTATCTTGTGTCTTCGTACAATATTAGCTCTGCAAATGTTAGGCAGCACTATTCCTAACAGAGGCGATCAACGTGGAACTTTCTTTGAACCGCAGGCGTCACCTGGTGAATTACATTAGGGACAGGTATCAGCCAAGTGAACTCTAGTATGCCCTTTTCCTATACGTCTCACATCATCGACTCTGCCGAATTCGGGGACCTTACTGTGCTATGAGCAAGAAAGATAAGAGCAAATAAGAGGCTGGTTATTTTTGTTAGTCACTAACATACCAGGTGACCGACAATAAAGCCTGCAAAACATAGGGGAAAGGAATTTCTATTCTTCATTGAAACGCAGAAGTAAAAAGAACTAAATGAAAATTATACTGAGCAGTAAGATTGACTTGCTCTTCCGAACACACACTACTCAGTTACTTCACTTAGGGAGGCAGCTTTCGACTTTTGCGCCACTTTCCAATTGTTACGGGCACATTTTTATAACCACTTACTAAGTTCCTTGCTACGCTCCCGGAAACCCTATATTGATGATATGCGTGGATGATGCCACTTTCTTTAACAGCTCGAGCCGTCGTCAGTGACACTACCGTGGCCAAACTTCTCGAGATTTTCCGGAAGCAAGAGGGAAATCGCGTCGATCTACAAGGGGTTTCGGGCCATGTCCGCAACTATGAGTACGATCACGTCACAGCGTCGAAATTCAACGTGTCCCGACTGATCAGCCATCCTCAGTTTCGGCGCTACTGCCTTGCTGGTAGAGACGACATCGTGGAAGTCGACTGCACTTTTTCTGCCAAAGTATCGGCACTATGGTGGCTACGAGGTAAGGGGCTTTAGTATGTACTCCGTGGTGGAGGTTGACCACGATGTTATGTCATTAAAAGTTAGTACGAGCAAATTTGATGTAGTTACAATCCCCTCAGACTCGCGCCTGAGAAATATTGCACACGGATGAAAGCGCGCTCCGAATTTAGCATTTTCGTGGTGCAGCGTAATAGAGGAACGCTTTCGCAACTTACGCATGCAATCTAACTTTTGTGCTTTGTGTTCAGACAAGCACAAAATACAGCTGTACCAGTTGTTAAGCGAAATAATCTAATCTGGTGCTCTTGTAGTGCCTGTCGCATTTAATTCGTGCACGCAGGCTGATGGCAGCCGCCCTAAGTACGATTCCCTGCAGTTTTGGATGTTGGTTTTTCAATATTTTGTCCCGGAAGCGAATATCCTACTTTTCCCAGGGAATACGACATATGATTGCAAAAGCGTGAAGCACATGCAAAATAAGGCCAACACGAACTTATTTCGGCGGAGTTTACCTTAACCTGAAACTATTCCAATACTTTACCAAAACTTTACCTAAAATTACATGGGATACCTTGCAAGGTATCCTATGTACTTTCAGGCAAAGTTATGTACATACTCTGATGCACTACAGGAGGGTTGCTTTTCTTTGTGGATACACACATGTAAACGCTAATTAATACAATTCGCAAGTCCTCCATTCACTGCTCAATTCCCAGCCGTTAAACTTGTGGAGCCTGAAAGGAAAGCTCCAATGCATGAAATGTTTCTCGTCTATTATGCAACGCAAATCCCATCGGCTGCTCTGCTGTTGAGCGGAACATGACTTCTTTGTAGCTTTGCAGCTGAATTCACAGCGCATCTGTCGTGTCCATGACGCAGACGTTCATCAAGTAGGCGAAGCCACGGCGGTTTTATGCAGTTCGTGAACTCATTAAACGTGTGTGGTGCAGACCTTAAACGCCACTAAAACAGCGATCTCTGAGCCAAGGCCACCGTTGCGGCCCTGTGATTTTCGCAGCAGCAGTGACCTGTGTTGAAATAGGCACAGGTTTACGGCTGCACATTTGAGAGGTGCACTATTAGAACGCGTGGGTGCGCAGTCACGCAAAAGGAGTTTACGGCAGGAGCGGTTTATGGCTAGGTGCCTCACATACGGCCGAAAAGGAAAGAAAAACGGCATGGCTCGACATGACGGTGCGCATACGACTGTCTTCACGTCAATCGCACGGCAACATCTGTCCCATTTATCTCCTTTACAGGAATTGAACTGTGTTGCATACTTTCGATTTTCTTCACGTCACCTCGGTAACGAACTGCGCGGGTGTTATATCGACGGTGTTCTTGAAGCGGTCATAGTCAAGTCATAGCCATCAATGCTGATCCATCGCGGTGCCGTCGCTGTGGTAACGCACAGGTATTTCGCCATGTCACTTATCTGGACTGTCGTGGCTTCAGGCAACATGCGCCAGCGTATGCGTTCTCATTCGCTCGTGGCTGCTCACGCCTTGAACGATTGGAACAACGACTGAGGGCCGCAAACGTGCGAACCCAAGCATGGAACGAACACTTTTCACGCATTTCGTCTCGGCTTCGCTCGTGGGAGATTTCGCCTTGAGCTGCCGCATTAGTGCTCACAAAGGAACGGGCGCAAGCGTTTCCATAAGCGTATTAAAGCGAAGCTGCTTTACGAACCCTAGCGAGCTTCCCTGACCGCGACTGCCGCTGTCATGTCCAATAGGAGCTTGCTTCTTATCGCGTAGCACGTGCGTGCGAGAGCTTGTGCGCGCTCGCCAGTTTCCAGTACGCCGCGGGAGCAGGAACGACACTGGGAAAGTAATGCTATCTTCGGTTGGTCGTTTCTGAGCGCTCTGGAGCGCTCTCGCGAGCTGCGTTGTCTTCGGCTGGTTGAAAGAGGGTGCGCGCCCTGCGTTCGGCTGGTTCTTCTCGATTGCTTTCCTCTATCTTGGAGCGCTCTGAGGCGCTCCGAGCCCTGTCGGAGCAGTCATCGAGATTGAAACGTCATCGCAGCGCCGCGTCGCTGCTGTAGGCGACGGGCCACCGTAACCTTGGCAACCTAGGCCACTGCATGCTGGCGTCTCGACGAACGTTCGTCCCGCCGGCAAGTCTGCCGGTTTTTCCGGCAGCGCCGGGAGCTTTGGATAGGCGAAACATCGGACGTTGGCAGTAGTCACGTGGTTTCGCATCAGCAATTTGCTCCTCCGAGAGCGAGTCGCACGTTTGGCTTGCGCGCTTGTCCCCTACCTTTGAGCTCGGGAAACGACCGATCTACCCGACTCTGCTTCGGGGCATACAGGCGACCAGTCGAAGATACCATAAGTCTTTCGCATCACACTGCTCTCGCCATACATCTGTTCTCACCGTCCTTACCTGCAGAAACATCACCCTCACCTTCGCCACATCGTTTTGCCGATGTTTCACACTGCGCATTCGCATGAATTGCTCTTTGCACTTCGGCGTATGTTGCGAATGGTGCAGCGCATGCGCATTAACACGGCAGCGCCTGAACGTTGTGGCAAATAAGGTGCATACGCGTCAAGAATGCATGAGATGACAGGTTGCATACATGGTAATAGAGACGATGGCATGCGTCGCATTTGATGTTCTACATCATTTAGGTAAGCGCTTCACGAAAGCTTCAATTAAAGGAGATTTCAACGCGTGCGTTGGGCTTGCATAACTTTTTTCTCCCTAGTGCACCCTTGTCGATCGATACTGCTGTCAAAAAAGCTCAAACAGAGCCGAAGGGCGCCACTTGTTTGAGCCGAATTTCACGACAACCACACATGTAACCGTCATAAGTAAACACCGAACAGAATCTGCTCAGCGGGTAGAATTACACTGCATCATAAGAGGAAGCGTCAGGCACACCTACTTCTTAAAACCTTCGAAACAAACAAGAACGATGTGGCCCTGCTAGTCACGCCGTACTAAGGCAATCGCTGGCTGTGCTCCCTTATAAAAACGCTCGCATCAATTACTAACCGAATGCTACTGTCGTATAAAGGTTACACAAATAATGTGCCTCGGAAAGGTTGGCCAACGTTTGCATTGGTAGAGCTAGCTTTGTGAAAGGTAGGATCAACTTGGTAAAGGTAAATTCCCCTATCGGATCGTTGGCAAGCCTTTCAGAGGCGCTTTATCACAGCGTATGTAACTTCTATACCATAATGTGCTACTTCGTCTGAAGGCCTGTCCTCCTCTTCTGGATTTCGGATAACCGATATATAGTAACTGCTTGTGTGAAAGTTAACTAAGGTTTTAGTAAAATCAGTTAGTAATGGGGCTGGTTA
This sequence comes from Dermacentor variabilis, assembly GCF_050947875.1. Classification (NCBI taxonomy): domain Eukaryota; kingdom Metazoa; phylum Arthropoda; class Arachnida; order Ixodida; family Ixodidae; genus Dermacentor; species Dermacentor variabilis. The sequence continues at coordinate 72,709,191 of NC_134574.1, read as the reverse complement.
TTGCATTTACTACAAAATGGAGGCGGGGCACACGACTAGCAAAGATAGTCAGTTTACGAGCCCTAAGTAGTAAAACATCGGTACATAAAGGCACTTGGTGCCCACAAAGTGAGTGGGACTTGTTTTGCTTACAAGGGACACTTGTATTGCTAATAACTAATTAGGTCACGTCTATATTAAAAGCCAATTCTGAACACGTACGCGAAACAAAACGACCGTTCCCGGGTTGTCTAGTGATGTCTATAACGCCATTAAATAATGACACGCATGTAAGGGTCATGCGTGACAGGAAGGTTAGCTTGCGTGTAATAAACTGCACGGTAAAGAGAGTAACAAAGAACAAAGAGGAACAACACATCTCACAATGCATCAGGTTGTATGAGCCATTGCTTAAGGAAGTATGACCCATGCACAGACGAAGAATCGCAAGCGACAATGGTGGGCAGATGCTGCTAACAATGCCGCCGAGCAAAATAGAGACGCGGAACGCAAGCGACAACGGTTGACTGCGGGCATACCGTCACTGACGTCGTTCTCTCCGTCGCAGCCAAACGAGTCTGTAACCTCATTAAGAAACACAGAGACGTGACCAATACATAAGAAAACTTTAATTAAGCATCGCGATTAACCCAGTGATAAACACACGGGCCACACGTTTCAGCTTCGCTGGTTAACCATCTGTAAGGAGTGCTTGGGCGGTAATTTTTTGGTAATTGTTTAGAGGGAATAAATTAGAGGGAACATATCTGCGTTCTTTTATCTCACCCAAAAAGGCCATGTGGTATCAGTGAAGAGCCACGAAGCATCGGTGAAGACTAAATGGAGGAATGGGATATACGTTTGTTTTCCTTTTTATTGCATTCTCTTATCCTGCTAAATACCAGCAATGTTTTGCTCAGTCCTTCATCACACTTCATTCCTTTACCGCCCTAGCGTTAGGCAGACGCTGGCGAAAATATTGCTTTGTTTTCGAACGCCTCAAATCAGTGATAAATAAATAAGTCAACATACTCAGAAACACAAGGCAACACACACGAGTCGGGCTTACACAAACTCTGAAATGTACGTCATGTCAGGGCGTATTCCATTACTTTAGGGAACGCGTGTGCATTCCCGCACTGTCGTTTATCATAAAACCATCATGATCTGTTTGAGGGCGTCAGTTGTCCGTCTTTAGACATCTTGAGCGATTGCACACGCTTAGTGATTGCAATAAACTAAGTATGAAGTCACGCACTTCATTTTTGTTTTTCGTGCCTCGATCCTTTTCATGCCAGCAGTGGTGCCAACGTCGCTTCTCTGTCATGTTTCTCAAGAATCTAGGGTCCTCGAGAATGGCGCATTTGATAGCAGCAGCGTTCCTTTGGAACACTGAACTCCAAGAATCAATTTTGTTTGTGTGTGTGCGTGCTCCAAGCTCTTGAAATCCCTAACTTTATTGCAATAAAACGAGACGTGACACTCTATTTTGCCTACCTATATTTACAAAAAAGACCTTTAATTATTAGGGTAGAGGCTTGGGCAAGTTGGTCGTGGTTCGTAACGACGGTGTTATCACGTTTCAATTACCCGAATCAAACACCTTACGATTTCTTGATAGGAAGTCGTTATTCACGCCTACACACATTTGCTGGATGTTAGAAGCGGCAAACCACTTTCGCCTTTTAGCTCGCCACGCTCAAAGTTAGTTACGAGGAGCATCACTAACCTTTTCCTTGCCAACGCCCTCAAGACATCTTGCCCCCCCCCCCCCCCCCCCCACAATGCAAAGTAGTTTCATTCAACAGGCGAAGCGCCTGTTGTAGAAGCCAATTATTCAGTTCACTTCCTTTCTTCGGTGGCTGAACAGTTGCTCCAAGTCGTGCAACGAGGAGATAGGCCCGAGAAACGAGACATTTCTGAAAAGAACCGGCCTGTCGTTCAGCCGTATGTGCGCAGCATTCCGCACAGGTTGAAGATTGGCTAAGGCAATAGAGTGCACGGGGTTTTCTCGGCTCCAAAAAAACTACAGAAGCCATGAAAGCGAGTCACCGTACCACGCGCTAACTTTTCTTCGTGCTCCATGAAGCACAAGTCAGGTTTTGTCCCGTGCGTAGAAGGAGTCATCTACTCGATCCCACTCAAGTGTGGCGAGATTTATTTTTGCCGAACTGGCAGATGCCTGAACGACCACTTGCGCGAGCACCGAAACAACCTGTACAATGCCAAGATTCCCCATACAAGGTGCCACCCTGACTATCGTGGCATTCATTGCGGGGACCTTAAATGTACCTCATCCTTCATCAGCGCGGGGTAGATATTATGTTTGTACAATCTAGCACTCATTGGAGAAATCATGCAAGCGTAGTACATTCACAATCTAGGTGAGTGCCGCGTAAGCACCCTTTCAATTGATCGGTCACGACCTGAGAGCGATTACCAGGCCGAGCACATGGCAATCGGAGGCGCGTTAAGTGATTTGACTTATCAATAATATGCTGGTTCTGCGTATCCCTCTTTCTTGTGTGTTTTCTTGTTTGCCGCGTATATACAGGGCGTTCAAAATTAAGCTTTATGGTTTTCTTAAAATTAGGCACTGGGAGGAACGCGAAGTAAGTGAGTGAGTGAGTGTCAACTTTATTATGGAACGCGAAGGGCTACTTGTGCAAATAATTTATGCTTCCAGGGGGACGCAAAGTGAGCTGATAATTACCGCTGTCAGCAGCTCAATTTACTAAAGTTGAATTATTAACGTTTCTGTTTACTTGAGTAAGCGGGTATGCTTGCATTGAAACCATAGAACCAGCCGTGTTTCTACACAATATAAGTTGGAAGATTTCTTCTAGCGTGCTTGTGCTTCGAGATATACGGCCCCAAATTTTAATTGTCGTTTGCATAATTACGCATTCAAGAGAGTAAAGATCGGCGCAAAGCTCCTCCCGGATGTGACGCGGCTGTTGCGTGCAGCATTTAGTCTGACAACGAGGTGGAGGCATTGCAGAGATGACAACTGTCCCCCTATCCAAAAGTTATAGCGTCAGATGCTAAATCGCGTGTGGCACACGCCAATTCTTCTGTTGTTTTATGCAGATTTCATCACAAGCGTGGTCGTCTGGAAATTCCGCGGGCTGCAATGCCGTTTTCATTTTTCAATCTTCACACTTGTGTACTCCATTGGGCACATGTTGCAGTGAAAGGCATTAACACGTATAACGAAGTAACGGATGTAATGAAGTAATTTTGTCTTCCCCTTCAATTTCGTCATAAGGAGGTTCGAGTGTATTAGCGAACGCAGGCGGCCAAAGAATGGAAGGACCCACGACCGAACAAAAGGCTTTGTGAATTCTGCTCCATGGTGCCCAATTCACATAAGTTATTTTACGTAAGAGAGTTTTCTGATTCGCCAGTGTTTGTGCGCTTTCCATCAATTGTTTAAAAGACCTTGCAATATCTGCGTGTGCTTGTGTTCCCTTGTTCACCAAGTCGCTCACTTAGCGGCATGGTCATCACAACAGCGGCCAATCGGACAAGGTGTCTATGCATGACGACCATTATTTATAAAACAGCTTTTTACTCCGGTATAGGGCACGTATTCAAAAAACGTTCTGATTCTAGAACAGCCTGTTCTAGCCATTCGTAACATTGCCTGTTCGATGACCGACAATGGCAAACAACACTTGCGAACAAAAAGTTCTGTCAATACCGGGAAAGGTGTTTCTAGGACGACTGTTTTTGTTGTTACCAATTCCCTAAGTGCCTCATAGGTCGAAAAATCCGTCGTCCGGCGTTATTGAAATAAACTGACCGTCCGGCGTTATGGTACCAAAATTCAATGATACCAAAATTGATGCTGCCACTCGTGACCGTTGGTCGGACTCGAACCCACGACCTTTGATGGGAGTCGACGCCACCACAATTGGTGGGACGAAAATTCAGTTGCACCAAAATTGATAGAGCCGCCATTGAAGGTCTTGAATCCATGACCATTGGTGTGAGACGAACCCACGACTTTCATGTTAATGCAAAGTTGATTAAAGGGGAACTACGTTGTGGGGTGTGGCGACAAAATAAGGGTTAGCGAGTCAATGCGGATCTGCTCACAGTGGTCGAACGACCCTAAGAAAGCCGACAAACCGCATCAAAAACGAAAGTGAGTGCAATGGATGACCGTCCCTTGTTCATGGCTACCATCGTTGCGAAATACCGTGCGGCGGCCCCTCGTTTGTAAGCGCACAACAGTCTTGTTCCTAGCTTCGGGCGACCAGTTACAAGTTAGAGTTACAAGACTGTAGCTTTGAATTTACAAGGCAGGCTCGAAAGTATCATGTAACAGTGCGCTGACCTCAAACTGCTGACGCATTTACATAGTGCAGGTGGATGCGGACGAAAATAAAAGGAAGGCAGGGGTATCGACCGAACTTGTGGTGGGTCACCCGGTTTTACAACTCTTTACCGTCGGCGTCGATCACGACGCAAAGCGGTGTCGAGTGATGTGGTCCGCATTCTCCGCTTTTGTCTGTCGCGCAGATTGGCCTTATAATGAGATGATAAACCAAAGAAACCACCTGCTATAAAGATCGAAAAACCATCCTGTTTTCAGGAAGAAAACCTGACAGCAGTACTTTCTAAGCAATACTTTCTAACCAACTACTAAACGGAAAACCCCATTGGTATTTCAGACAGTTCACTATTTCTTCACATTCAGCGGGGAAAAGCAATTAATTATATTTGACAGATATATAATCGATAAAGATATTTTGCGGACCTTCGTATGCGAACTCAGTTGCTATCAGTGGTATCATACTAAATTGGCGTTCGCTTTAAAAAGAGTAGAGCAAACTATGCATCTCGATTCATAAGTACCTAAGTTACTGACAGCTAGCAAGGTTCTTCATAAGTAATCTGATTAGCCTCTTGAGCATGTGAAGCACTGTGTCTTTTCCCTAAGCTTTGGAAGCATAACAGCTTGTGTTAAATTTTTTCGTATTCTGTATTCGAATAGATATTTAGCTTTATTTTTTCTTGGTTCGATTCCAAATGTGATATTCAGCATTCGCACTCCTACTAATAACAATTAGATATCATACACCTTGATATTTAAAGTGCAATTATCGCAGCAACTTTGTTGTCAGCCACTTCTATGTAAATCTTTGCCGAAAAAATAACTATTTAGTAACAAATTCAGTATTTTGGACATCGAGGCAGTTGTTGCTGACGCATTTCCATAATGCGTAGCTTATGGTGTGATTTTTTTCAGAGCATGCAGAATATTTTATGTATTACCTGTGGGGACATCTGATACAAGTCTAATTCCTGAACTCGGTTACTAAAAGATGCACGAGAAATCAAGATAGTTAAGTGGCTAATTAAAAAGATCACTAATCAAGTTTTTAATTACTCTACGCCTAATATTGCAACATATGAATTAGAGCAAATTGTCATGGGGACATACGTTTCGCGATATTCATTCAGAAAGTATGGGACCAAATACATTGGCGTACCCGTTATCTTTTTACTACAAAGTTGCATAGGGTTAGCCGATGCGCCTGTCTGTCGCCTGTACGCAGAAATCTCCACGGGCGCAACGCCATGCGTATATGCGAAAAAGAAATTGAAAGAAGCACGCGATTCACTTCGTCCGTAGTGACGTCGTTGCTTTGCTTCGCAGCCAAGAGCGCGCGCAGAAGTTTCTCTCCGCCTTCAAAATGGGTAGGTCACGCGTCGTACGTACTCGTGAAGAGCAGGCAGCTTTTGATCAGCAGCGTCGCGAGTCTACGCGGTGCCGATGTTGCAGCCTGCGCGCAAGAACAGCTTCGTGCAGCCCAACGCAAACAGCGACGGCGTACCGAGGACTTGGTGGCCTACCGTGCCTCGTGTAATGAAACATCGAAATTGAACTACTGATAAACAGCGGGGCCAAACGTTTCACCTTCATTCTTGGGCGGTGATTTTTTCTTGAATCCACAAACAGACATTCTGGTCAAAAACTATATGAAATAACACTGCATTACGTAGCAAGTTTTACGGTGCAAATCTGTTATCACCGGAGCTAATGTTTTGGGGATATTGCCTCAGGTTACCACCGGCAACACTTCGTAAATTTCATCATGTACCGTAATTTAAGTGATTGGTTATGGAAGGTACTTTGTTAAACTTTATTCCTTATCCAAACATGCAATTCTGCTTATTTTACAAATAATCTCGGCCTCTTCAAGAATCCAGTTCAGCTATGCGAACTATGCCATCTGGCAGAAGCTATGTTTGAATATATTATATAGCGTATTAAAAAACGAGGACAACTAAGCACTTCTTGTGAGTGGTGATTGTGGGAGGATTATTGTTCATTTGAATGTCGCTGAACAGTTCTTCGAGTTAAGAACTACTCGAGGAAAAGCGGACGCACTGAGACGCTTGGCCAAAGCTTGGCGCCCTTACGGCTCGGCCTTACCGAGGCGCAGTTAGACCGCAGGCGTGAAAGAGCGCGTACAAGGAACGCGTGGATAACACAGGCTTTCGATAGCGAGGGTGCCGTGGGGTCGACAAGAAGCCCTCTCCCCTCATACAACACGTGACGCGCTATAGCAGCAGCAGGTGTTCCCTTCGCCCGCTCTGCTTCATCAACGCGCGATGGTGACGGAGCGTCGCAGCCAATGTCGGGTACCGTTTTTAAAGCGAAAGCATTACTGGCCTCGAACCTGCGATTTCGCCGTGGCGGTGCTTCGAGGAGGCAGATGACGTCACAACGCGCATCTCGCCACAAGTATTTCTCTCTCTCTCTCTCGCTCCCTAGTCGCTACTGCGCAGCGCATGCGCCACTAGTAGCACCTAGCCACAAGTGTTCCGCCGCTGCGCAGCGCCGCGCCTTTCGTCCGCCGCCGTTTGGTATGACGTCACACAGCGTTCCTCGTCATTGCGTTCGCCTCCGCTAGCTTCGCCAGCTGCGTCGCATGCCTGATAACATGTCGGAGGATTGAAAAGGAGAGCTCGCGTGGGTCGCAAGCACAATTGAGGCGGCAGTATGGACGGCGACAATTCTGATAAGGAGGAGGAGGCCTGGAATCTACATCGAAACGAGATGAAGAGGAAATAAATCGCCCAGGAAACAGAGAAACAGCGCACTGAACGACTGGCTAAACGCCGCAACATAGCTAGACAACCAGACTAACCTGGACTTGCAATTAAGATTAACCAAGGCTAACCATGCTTTGCCTTAGCTTTCGCTACGTATATCCGGCATAGCCGAGCTAAGCCACTGGCAATTTTATCCCTTGTGCAGACGACAGACGCCAAATTTCTTTCGCTTACTGGGTCATTTGGTGCATCGACACCAAAAGTGCCTTGCGCTGCCACTTGTTTCATAATGTGTCTTTTTTATGTCACCCCCTTTTATGTCACGATTGTATTATTTTCTTGCAGGCAACAGTGGTTCATTCGATGCCCACATCCAAGGCGTCGGAATGGTGGTTCGCTACGTCGTTGGCCACAGCGAAAGCGATGGAAGCGCGTGGCTTTGCACTAACAATGTCGACGTCTGTGGCGTGGGACGTCCCAATGTTACGATGAGAGTATATGACGGAAACCTCGACGTGTCAACTATACAAGCAGCTCGCAAAATGCTAGAAATCGAGGAACCGCGCCTTATCAGGAAAATCAAGGCAGTCCTTAGACGCGAAGTTCTTGCCTGTGGTGGCAGTTTGCCGTGGCACGAGCAGAACTTGCAGAAAAAACACGTCGTGCGGCGGATTGCTCTTCAACATAGCTTTGTTTAGTTCGGCTATTGAACCCGCTGTTATTCCAGAAACACAGTTGTGGTAGGTTGCGTAACTGAAGACATTCGGTGAAGTTTCTCTTTGAACAAGAGGAAGGCTTACAGATCTCTCGTGCGAAGAGCTTTCGAACAGAGTTCGCATGCAAGGACCCTTAGGTCCAGTGACTCACCGTTTAAGCACTCCGGCCAAAGCTTACGAGGGCGTCTGTGGCTGATGACATTTTAGTGTAGCCAGCGACAGCAAGTTCCGAGACCCGAGCAGAGGGAAACTACAGAACTGCAATTTTGATTTATCAATTTATCTGTTAGCCCGAAGATACTTATTTCACATTTATGTCATACTAGAGCCTTTGACGACTTTGAGTTTTGCATAGCAAATAGTTTTAACTTCCCTACTAAGTTGCTCTAATCGACAGTATCACGACCCTCTGTACTCGGCTGAAGAGCGCCGGGAATCCTTCTTTTTTGTTGGATGAGCCTGCTTGTGCACGCGGCCCTGTAATCGAATGGTGTGCCGAGGCGTCCAGCGAGGCGACAAGGTCGGCCGCCGGCGGGCATCTTAAAGAATTATTATAAGCCTAGAATGGGCGTGGCTCGTCGCAACCTCCTGCATCTGCTCACTTGTACCTAGAAGTGGGGAGCCAGCTGGTGTAGTACGGTGATGTACTGGGGTTCCAACGCAGCTAAGCGACCTCAATAAAAAGAGAAGAGGCATGTAGATACAGTTGGTCCCTCTTTTCCAGAGCGATCTTTGGTTAGCAACATGAAAACAACACTGAAAAGAAGAGAAAGACCGTTCTAGGTGGGGCCCAAAGCAGCTAGCCTTGTTTGGAACGCAAGCTTTAAAGCTCGGTAGGAGGGGGAAGCTCGCACCATTTCGCTTCCAGCAGGAGCTTCAAAGCTACAATAAGAGTTTCATTTTAACAATATTTTCGCGTCCATATTTGAGAAGTGGTGCTTTGGGCTTAGCTGTAAAGAAACAGCAGATCACTGCTGCGCAGACAAAGGTTGTCATTTTGCTTTCGCGATTACTACCTGTCTTTGATAAGGTAGATTATAAATATTTTGTGGAATCTTACTTTATGCGTCTGCCCTTTTACGTTGAAAAACATGAATATTCACTGGAAAAGCACTTAATAAACAAAACATTTTGTCATGGTCCAAAGCTGCTTGCACATCATAAAATATTAATGGTAAGAACTCTCTTGCTATGGCTATAGTTATGTAATTCTATAGCTTACATGATTAAAATTATGTAGTCAACGTTATTCCGCTTTGCAATTTCTGTTAACGTATTTTAGCGAACACACAGGAATAGCTATTGCATTCGTCAAACAGGCTTTTATTTTTCATCAATAGTACTTTCGAATAGCAAAATTGCCATATACTTTATTTATTTTTTTAGTGATTGATCGATTACACGGCCCATCCGGCCCATTAAGGCTCATTCACACCGGTGACTGACCGCAGTAGCGCGAGCAAATTCGTCGCAAAGCGACCAGTCGCGAACGGTCTCAAGCAGTCGCTATTCTCAAAAAGTGACTATATCGGGCCAGTCGCTCGCTGCTCAATTTTTCGGTCGTGTGACCGTGGTCGCAAAATGGATAAATTATTCAGCGGCGCGCCGAAGGTTGCGCTATCAGTCTTTTCACCTGGCGTCCCACTGCGTCGCGCCCAACTCAAAGTCCGCGCCACCACGGGCGACCACAAGACACCAATTACAGGCCAGCATAGTGATGCTGGTGCGCAGCAGTTCCAGCAACGTGTCGAATGTACGCGGTAACACTTGCCGGAAGTTAAACCGCAGTGAACGAAAGCACAAACATTACGAACCGATTCCAACGCCCCAACGCGAACTAGAAATTACAACTTGCTCTCGGTAATTCTCCTCGTCGTGCGCACGGAGTTCGGGCAGGACGCGGCCTGCGTTGCCGGCCACTAATAGTGAACGGAGGCACTGGGGCACCCACTAGAGCCGCTTTTTTCTTTGGAGGCTTCCAAGCTGCCACAGCTGACTCCACTTCAAAGCACATCAGCACAGAGAAGACGTCTTCCTCTTCGCTCTACTTGAAACCCATGGCTGTTGCCGAAACGCGAAATCGGCGAAGTGCGCGCGAACTGGGTGGATCCGTAGAGCTGTCGCTGACAACGATAATCTCCGCGATTGTGACTTGCAGGTCGCGCTCAGCCGGGCTTGCCGCTGGGAGTATCGGTCACATTCAGTCGCTTTTTGCTTACCAGTCGCAAATGGTCGCACGATCTCCTCAAGTCGCCGGTGTGATTGAGCCTTTGTTCTTATAATAATATATTTGCCAATCATTGACCGCGGTATAGTTCGTTTGACAGCTAGAAAGTGAGTATCATAAGAATTCAACAAACACTGACACCAAGGACAACATAGGGGAAATTAGTTGTACTTAATAAATGAAATAAAGAAACAATAAATAATGGAAAATAAAGTGGTTGAAAAGAAACTTGCCGCAGCTGGGGAACAACCCCACAACCTTCGCATTACGCGTGCGATGCTCTATCAATGGAGCTACCGCGGCGTCGTTTCCCCATCCATTTTTGGGGAAATTTATGTTTCCTTGTAGAAACGTGGAAGTGCCGGCGAGCGCCACCACTCACAAACCTTAGCGGTGCATGTGAAACATCCTTTCTGCCGCAGGCGTCACGAGAATGTGATCTTTTTGGGTGAAGGCAACCGGTCAATAAACTCACACATGCTACCTGAAGGCATCAATGTTGCCGGATTTGAGACCCTCTTTATGTAATGAACGAGAAGAAAGGGGGTTATTTGAGGGGCCCGATTTTGGTGAAGGGGAGGACTACAAGGTCTCCGTGAGGCTGAGGCTCGGCTCACCATAATCTTGAGAACCTCGTATCAACCAACTGCTGGGTGGCGCGCAAGATCTCCCAGTTCCCGCTGGAAGGCAAGGATCACCAGCTCAATGCTTACGTGGCAGCCGCGGACGGAGTCTCTAGTGGTGTTATTCATGGTACTGACCCCAACACGGTGTTCGAAGAACTCATGCATGGCCCACCTCCGTTTGCGAACCTAAGGCGTTCAAATCGATCGCGCCCGCATACTTGAGCAAACCAAGAACGCAGTGATCATTAGGCATTCCGTGCACCGATACGTGTACTATTACGGGAAAGTGAGACGGAATGGTTTTCCTACAATTGCACGCGACAAGTCGGCAACGTGTGCCAGCGCATGAGCCACCGCCCCAACGTTGGGCCTACCTCTAATGTCAGGGTGTGCCACACGTGTGGGACTCATTACCGCTGAAAGAAACACGACTGCACTCGTCATTGTGCCATATGTGGGAAATCTCACCTCATGGGAGCCCTAGAGAGCAAGAAAATATCAAACATTGGCAACTCAAGACAGACAAAAAGGAAATGGCACGGCTCAGCCTAGCGAACCATGGGTCTTCTTCACCTGCCTAACGTCGCCTGCAGTGGTGCCGCTCATACCGGGACAACTCATAAAACAGCCGCTCCCACTCCACGTCAGGGTCCAGGCCCAGGGGCCGGAGCCTGACCGAAGGCGCCGCGGCGGGAGCAGGCACTCCCGACTGGGTAGAAGGAGAAAGAGAAGCTGAAGACTCCGAGCAACGATAAGCCTTAGGTGAGCTGGGCTAAGCTTAGTGCCTCCCCTGCTCAAGTATAGAGAACACGCATACAGAGAGACAGTGGCCGAAAAGAGGCAGCTAGAGTCAGCGCTGCCTTTGTGTGTCTGCTTCTTTCTACGTCCTTGTTCAGTTGCGCTTACACATTCTATCATGGATTTAAACTAACTAGCCCGTCAACATGTTTTAACTAAATTAACCAGCACGTTTTCACGCGCGCCCAGCTAAACATGAACACACATCGATCGATTACAGCGGAAACTGTCTGTGAAAACGGTGAAGTTAGGGATCGCGCCAGCAGCCACAAGCTAATTGCTCTGTGCAAATGTCGCTTCAACGCGTACGACACTTCGAAAGAACAGCGCATACAAAGCTACCAGCACTACGAGCACTTTGCAAACATCGCAGATCGCTTTGAAGATGAGGCCCGCGCGGTCGCGCACTTTAGTCAAGTCGCAGAACGCTTTGAAGATGCATGAGCACCGGCAACGCGTCCCTACGGCGTCCGCCAAACACGTCTACACCGGGCGCGTGGTCAACACCGTAGTAGACGTCGTGGCTGTCTCCACTATGTACGGAGCGGCGGACGAGGTGGACATCGAGGCACCGTAGCAGCCGCTGGAAAAGAACGCCCCTGCTCCCTCGCCTCACGCCCCTGCCTCGCGCACCGCAGGAGAGGGCACGCATCCGGGCCGCCTTCATTGCTCGCGCACGCTCACACCCTTTCATTCATACGGAACCTCAAGTCGACGCCGACAGCGACTGCACAAATGCGCCTAGAGTGTCCATATAATTGCTATCGCAACAGAATAGCATCACGCAGCAAGGCGACGCGGCGGAGGATGGGTGGAGCCTAGCGTGGGAGAAGTAGCGGCGCGGCCAGGACACAATTGGTGTGACATCGTTGCTCTCCAATAAAAACCCGTGTGCTTGCTGCGGCGGTCTTCATTCTCGGAGTGAAAAAAAAGCAAATAATGTCTCATTGAACTCCGCAGAGTGGTCGTTCGTGGTGAGACTCCTCTCGGCGAACGAGTGCGTTGAGATGCATGGCGTGTTTTGATTTCGCCTTACCGAGGCGCACTCGGAACGCGGGTGAGAGCTTACGCGAACGAGGAACAAGGGTAAAAAAATAATGTCTGGCTCTGCTCACGCCAACACCAGAAACCAGTGGACATGGTCGAAGTGCAGCAAAATAGACTAATGGCATTTTCCGCTGGTCGTTTCTGAGCGCTCTAGAGCGCTCTCGCGAGTGGCGTTCTCTTCGGCTGGTTGAAAGAGGGTGCGCGCCCTGCGTTCGCCTGGCTCTTCTCGATCGCACTCCTCCTTCTAACGCTCTGAGGCGCTCCGAGCCTCGTCGTCGCTGCAGTCGTCGAGATTGTAGCATTGCCCGCAACGTCATCGCAGCGCAGCGTCGCTGCTGTTGGCGATGATCCCCCGTAACCTAGGCAACCTAGGCCACTGCATGCTGGTTACTCGACGAACGCCCATCCCACCGCCGCATCCACCGCCTTTCCTGGCTGCGCCGGCAGCTTTGGATAGGCGAAACATCGGACGTTTGCAGTAGTCTCGGGGTATCGCATCTGCTATTTATTCCTCCTCCGAGAGCGGGTCACACGTTCGGCTTGCGCGCTTGTCCTCTACGCTCTAAAAATGGCCAGGCTTAGCTTGGTTAAGCCAAGAATGCGTTGCATATTGCGCGGTCAGGTGGTGGCTGCGGCCGCGCGCCAGTTGGGGCCCAGCTCTTCCTCCGTGACGTCACACGCCGGCGCAGCGCCCCGAGCGGGAGGAGCGGGAGTCAGGTGGTGGCTGCGGCCGCGCGCGACCGCGCGAGTTGGGGCCCAGCTTTTCCTCCAGCTGTCGTGACGTCACGTCACGTGGTTGCGCTAAAGGTCAATGGTGCCGCGCCCAAGGGCTGAACTGAATGACTGCAATATGCAACGCATAAAAAAATTTTACACCATTTGGATTGTATTTTGCCCCCAAACACTAATCGTCATCTTTCTTGCCTGCATTTCCTTTTTCTAACGCCGCGAGCCCGGTACTTCCTAGTCACGAACGGCTTTCGTGTTTTCAGCTTGACACAGCATTCCCGACAGGAAAGTAGCGAGGGCCGAGCTTTCAAGAGAGGTGCAAGCGAGGCAGATGACAATTATTGCTTGGGGACAAGGTAAGCCCGACAGGGTGTAAACTTTTTTAGAGTGTACCTCTGTGTTCCAAGAACGCCGGATCTGCCCGACTCGGCTCTGGCCGACCCGCCTCCATCCCCCGACTGCTTCGGGGGATGGAGGCGGCCAGTAGAAGATGCCATTAGTGTGCAGCTCAGCACTACTTTACTGGCCTTCCCCCATTTCCGCTGTTCTGGTGTTTGCGAGGGCAGAGTCACGCATAGTGTTCTTTTTTCTTTTTTTTTAGCCTGGCTTGAGTGTTTTGGTCCGGCGACACCAAAATTGACGCCGACACGGGTGAGGCAACACAAGCTTCGCTTGAAAAATAGAATAAATTTGAGAGGAAGAGTTTAGCGGTAGTGAGCTTCGAACCGACGACTGCACGCTCAAAAGCCGAGTGTCTCACCCACTATACCACAGCGTCCAAGCGTCTCAACGTGCCGGCGAGGAGTTCAGAACTCGAAGGACGGCTCAGCGGCGTTCAATTGCAAATCAATACTTACGTGTACTGGGATGTTTTCTTAGAAGGCATTGCGGTGCGCATGAAATAAGAAGGCTTCATCTATATTGAGACTCTTGTGCGTACATTTGCATAAATGTTCTTGTTTGCATAAATGCATTCTTGTTTTTTTTTCCTCTGCATATGCCGTATTTGCTCTCGTACGACAGGATGTTGTTATTTGATGTGTTCAATTCACGAGAGAGCCTGAACGAGTGACAGTAAGGCTGAATGGACCTTCCTCAATGGTATTTTAATACGCCGCTTTCAGTGAACCTGGTTGACTAGAATTCTGGTGAATGTGAGTCCAAGCGAGCCGAGCTGTGTAAACCTTCTGTAAGTTAGAGTCTGAGTGAGCCCTCAGCGAAAAATTCGGCAGCACGTTACCCTATTTTGACACGTGAAGACGAAAGCCTGCTAAACTTTTGGTAATGCATTAAGTTATACGACCGGAGCAGTTTGACTTCTTGATAAATATAATAAGACGCAATGTGAAGTACAGGTATTCCAAGCAGTTGTCTGCGACCTTCAGCCTCCTTTCTACGTTGCCATCTCGCATCGACGCGTTGCTGCTTTCGCATTTCAACTTCATCTCCTTTTCGACCCTTAGCTGCCGCATCGTGCGCTCATATAGCGGCTTAATACTCGCGCCAATGACGTTTATCTTCGACTTTGCGTCGCATCCACTCAGCAGGAGAAAGCAGCACTCGCCGTCGAGCGCATTGCTCCCACCACTTCGCACGTCGAACCTCGCTCCTCGCTAGGCGAGCATCCTTGACCATCACTTGACCAGCGACAGTGAGGGGAGAGGAAAGTGAGAGGCTGGGCAGACCGCACACTAACACAGAAATAGCTGTATCTTTTGGGGGGGAGGGGAGAATGAAGCAGCATATTGCGAATTTTGGTAGCCCTTCCCGGCTGTGCGCTGTTCTTTTAACGCGACAGCGTTAAGGAGCTCGTGTCGCGGAAAAGCCGGTGTCGTCGGCGTTGGTGTCGGCGTCCGCGGCGTTGGCCGTGAGCGATAAATCCCGGCAGGCACTTCATGAATAAAAAACAACTTGCAAGATGGGCTGGGTGGGAATCCAACCAGGGTCTCCGGAGTGTGAGACGGAGACGTTACCACTCAGCCACGAGTTCGACGCTTCAAAGCGGTGCAAAAGCGCCTCTAGTGAAAGCGGTGTTGCCTTAGAAATGAGCCGTAGAAAGTTATACTGCGGTGTATATCGGTAATTATGAACATGTAACTTACAGAAGTCGCAGTTACACGAATAGCGAAGTGCGTTTCCGCTACATTTCTTCAGCGCTTTCCGCACACGCAGAGCCATCTTGCGGCAAACACAGAAGACCCCCTCCTCTCAATGTACGGCGCTGCTCCGACAGGTGGCGCGCCACGCGCGCATTGGGCAGCACGTTACCCTATTTTGACACGTCAAGACGAAAGCCTGCTACACTTTTGGTAATGCATTAAATTATACGACCGCACGACGCACGGCTGAGGAATATGCAAGAAAGTAAATGGGCTGGGAGAGTGTTCAGGTATCTGTACAGGCAAAACATTGATTCACAGTGGAGGAAAAGAACTAGGAAGCTTACCAGCAAGTATGCGGCCTGTGGGGTGGGCAACACAGCAACAAAGAAGGTCAAGCGGAAAGTTAGAGAGGCTGAATTAATCTCATGGGTGGCGGCAATGGAAAAGAAACCTGCCATAAGTAACTACTTAAGAGGAAAAAACGAAATCAGGAAAGAAACCATTTATGATAACTCAAAGGGAAGCTCATTACTTTTCGAAGCGAGATCGGGATGCCTTAGAACACGCACCTATAAAGCGAGATATAAGAAGGAAGAAGAAGCATGTGCTTGCTGCGGTAAAGTTAGGGAAACGACGGAGCACATTTTATTAGAATGTGAGGACGTCTACCCAGCGGTCGATTTAGGCACCACTGGCCTCCTTGAAGCCCTTGGGTTCAGCGGCAGCAGTGGTAAAGCAAACAGGTCCGCAATAGACATTAGTAAGAGGCGATTGGAGGATTGGTGGAAGAAAAGTAGGGAAACGACAAAAGACGGAGACATACAAAAACACAGTTCGCAATAGGGGATCAGAAAATTTGTGTTAGTTCATAGTGTTTTTTTTTCTTTTCTTTTTTCATTGGTTAACCTAGGTAGGATATCAGGCAGCATAGTAGCAAGAGCTTGGTGGCGCAACCCACCGCCCCGTTCCAAAGGGGACGCTCATAGCATCCATCCATCCATCCGGGGTTGTGCGGAGACAGGTGCGAGGCGCGTCGCGTCCCGGACTCCTCTCCCCTGACGACGTTTCTCCTTGCTCCCTCACGGGTTGCAGAATCAAGCGTCCTTCCATTCTTTAGATCACTAGAGTGTTTCAGTTGAGCGTGTTTACGCTCCGCTAAGCAGATAAGCGGAGCGGAAGCGCGAATGCGCATGCGCCGTCCGCTTAGCAGTAAGCGGGCTAGGGGAGCGAGGAACACGGTCCGCTAAGAAGCTGTCTGAGCGGAGCGTGTTGCGCAGCGGTTTGGCTAGCGTTGGCGTCGGAAAGGATTGGATTGGATGCTGAAAGCAAGCGCGCTGGCTATCACGTGGCGTTGCCCAAGACGGCGCTTTATTTTTCATTGGATAAAATGGACCGGTAACGCATTACAAACGCACGTCTAGGTTCTTCATGAAGAAATAAGTTTTATATAGACATATATACTATACAAGAGTGATCAATAGGTGTTTTTATTTTATTTCATTACCCTGAATTTGGCCAGGGGGCGCTGCAACTACGAAAGGTCCGCTTCGCTACGCTAAACGTGTAACTAAAGCGTGAAAATTGGTCGCCGCTCCGCTGTGGCTTAGCGGGACAGCACGGAGCGGAGCGTACCGTAAAGACGCTCAACTAAAACACTCTACTATCTGTCTATCTCTCTACCCGTGCCGATCACGACATTTGGCTGGCGTGCATTGTTTCCCCGGGGCTCTGAGACACGGAGCTCATTGGTTCGTTTCGCTTGCTCAGGCGCACGTTTCGTTGCCGTGCCGAACGCTCCGTTGCTCGACGCTCACCGCGTCCGATGCGGGGCGCCTCGTAAGTGATTGCTGCGCCGTAGCCCATTGTCTTACACCCCTTGGCGGTCGACGGGAACGCTGTCGCGTTCCACTCTTGAAGGCGAAGCTTAAGCGTCCTCTAATTTTTTTTTTCTGAGTCGAACACGGCGCCGCCCAGCAGGGCACCGACTTTCCTGTGCAAGTGCTCGCTTATTTTTTTGTTCTTATCGGTTACAGAACTGTAAAGTGGAACTAAGGCATGGAAGGCTGAAAAGAAACCAGAAATTTGCCTAGTTACATAGGTCGGCAGTCTGAGAGAATACTCAATCAAACTCACCCACCATAATTTTTCCAGGCCCCGCACTCACTCACGTTCGCGCTCACCTCCACTCACACTCACTAGCACTCACTCATTTTTGCACTCACCTCCACTCACACTCACTGGCACTCACTCGCACTTGCACTCACCTGAATTCACACTCACTCGCACTCACCTCCACTCACACTCACACTCACTGGCACTCGCGCTCGCACTGCTCTCCATTCATACTGACTGGCACGCACTCGCACTCACCTGCATTCACACTCACTGGCACTCACTCGCACTCACCTCCACTCACACTCACTGGTACTCACTCGTACTCGCACTAACCTCCATTCACACTCACTGGCACTCACTCGCACGCGCACTCAGCTCCATTCACACTCACTGGCACTCACTCGCCCTCACCTCCACTCACACTCACTGGTACTCATTCGCACTCGCACTCACCTCCACTCACACTCACTCGCATTCGCACTGCTCTCCATTCACACTGACTGGCACGCACTCGCACTCACCTCCTTCACACTCACTGGTACTCACTCGCACTCACGTCCATTCACACTCACTGGTACTCACTCACACTCACCTCTATTCACACTCACCGGCACTCACTCGCACTCACCTCCACTCACACTCACTGGTTCTCACTCGCAATCGCACTAACCCCCATTCACACTCACTGGCACTCACTCGCACTCACCTCCACTCGCACTCACACTCACCGGCACTCGCACTCGCACTGTTCTCCATTCACACTGACTGGCACGCCCTCGCACACACTTCCATTCACACTCACTGGTACTCACTCGCCCTCACCTCCATTCATACTCACTGGCACTCACTCGCCCTCGCACTCCCTTCCATTCACACTCACCGGCACTCACTCGCACTCACCTCCACTCACACACACTGGTTCTCACTCGCAATCGCACTAACCTCCATTCACACTCACTGGCACTCACTCGCACTCATCTCCACTCACACTCACTCGCACTAACCTCCACTCGCACTCACACTCACTGGCACTCGCACTCGAACTGTTCTCCATTCACACTGACTGGCACGCACTCGCACACACTTCCATTCACACTCACTGGAACTCACTCGCACTCACCTCCATTCACACTCACTGGCACTCACTCGCCCTCGCACTCCCCTCCATTCACACTTACTGGCACTCACTCGCACTCACCTCCACTCACATTCACTGGTACTCACTCGCACTCTCCTCCATTCACACTCACTGGTACTCACTCGTCCTCACCTCCACTCACACTCACTAGTACTCACTCGCACTCGCACTAACCTCCATTCACACATTCACACTCACTGGCACTCGCACTGCTCTCCATTCACACTGACTGGCACGCACTCCCATGTATTCTCACTCACTGCACTCACCGCCACTCACACTCACTGGTACTCACTCGCACTCGCACTCACCTCCATTCACACTCACTGGCACTGACTCACACTCACCTCCACTCACATTCACTGGTACTCACTCGCACTCTCCTCCATTCACACTCACTGGTACTCACTCGTCCTCACCTCCACTCACACTCACTGGTACTCACTCGCACTCGCACTCACCTCCATTCACACATTCGCACTCACACTCACTGACACTCGCACTTGCACTGCTCTCCATTCACACTGACTGGCACGCACTCCCATCCATTCTCACTCACTGCACTCACTCGCACTCACCGCCACTCACACTCACTGGTACTCACTCGCACTCGCACTCACCTCCATTCACACTCACACTCACTGGCACTCGCACTTCTCTCCATTCACACTGACTGGCACGCACTCCCATGCATTCTCACTCACTGCACTCACTCGCACTCACCTCCATTCACACTCACTGGCACTCACTCGCCCTCGCACTCCCCTCCATTCACACTCACTGGCACTCACTCGCACTCACCTCCACTCACATTCACTGGTACTCACTCGCACTCTCCTCCATTCACAGTCACTGGTACTCACTCGCCCTCACCTCCACTCACACTCACTGGTACTCACTCGCACTCGCACTCACCTCCATTCACACATTCACACTCACACTCACTGACACTCGCACTCGCACTGCTCTCCATTCACACTGACTGGCACGCACTCCCATCCATTCTCACTCACTGCACTCACCGCCACTCACACTCACTGGTACTCACTCGCACTCGCACTCACCTCCATTCACACTCACACTCACTGGCACTCGCACTGCTCTCTATTCACACTGACTGGCACGCACTCCCATGCATTCTCACTCACTGCACTCACTCGCACTCACCTCCATTCACACTCACTGGCACTCACTCGCCCTCGCACTCCCCTCCATTCACACTCACTGGCACTCACTCGCACTCACCTCCACTCACATTCACTGGTACTCACTCGCACTCTCCTCCATTCACACTCACTGGTACTCACTCGCCCTCACCTCCACTCACACTCACTGGTACTCACTCGCACTCGCACTCACCTCCATTCACACATTCACACTCACACTCACTGACACTCGCACTCGCACTGCTCTCCATTCACACTGACTGGCACGCACTCCCATCCATTCTCACTCACTGCACTCACTCGCACTCACCGCCACTCACACTCACTGGTACTCACTCGCACTCGCACTCACCTCCATTCACACTCACACTCACTGGCACTCGCACTGCTCTCCATTCACACTGACTGGCACGCACTCCCATGCATTCTCACTCACTGCACTCACTCGCACTCACCGCCACTCGCACTCGCACTCACCTCCATTCACACTCACACTCACTGGCACTCACTCGCACTCGTCTCCATTCACACTCACTAGCACTCACTCGCACTCGCGTTTTTGAAATGAGTCGGAGTGTAATTGAGTGAGTGTGCCGACCTCTGCCTAGTTATAAATAATGACATCGACAATAGTTTCACCCAAATAATGTCAAGAGATCTTTACACTTGGGAAATACACATCAATCTTGCTTGAAATATCAGCTTCACTAATGTCCTATTTGCATTGTTTGTGTGTCTCCTATGATTTGCTTTCTCACATCTCATTTCTCAGTTGTATTGCCTCAGCATCAAAAAGGCTCCTGAAAATAACGTGTTTCATTGTCATTTTTATGTATGCCTTGTGCCTTGTCGTCCACAGCAGCGAAAGGCTGCTATACCTTAATGGTTTCGTAAGCCAGCTTTCATTGCTCTGGAGTTATAATACCGTCTGTAGAACGCCACATAGTTTCACAGTCACCTGAAAATACCACATTTGAGTCACGGGGTTTCTACGACACGGCCTGAAAACAGGGGAGCTTACCTGGCAGATGGCTTTTTTTAGCTTTATTAAGCAGGTTACACGAGATTCATTTCACGACATTCATGCCATTGTCTGAAAGTTCTTTAACTACCGTAATCCTTAAACTAAAAAATTAGCTTGACCATATTGTTCCATGGTGTTCGTCCAATAATTTTATTATCAATCCTTCAGACTCTCAATTCATGATTTTTTGTTCTAGCCAAAGAATACTACCTGACTTGCCTGAGATAACTCTAGATGGTCATCACATTCCCGTCTCCGGCTATGTATCATTTTTTGGCATAAAATTAGATTCTAACCCAAAGTTTTCTCAACACATTGCCTTCATAAAGAAAAAGTGTACCTTCAGTATTAGAGCAATAATCAAATCATGTACATACATCTCTAAAGACGCGTTCTTAGCATTATACTTTGCCTTTATTCCCAGTGACATTAATTACGGCATTGTTTCCTGGGGAAACACATATAACTGTCATATCTCGCTGCCAACTGTCATATCATTCGCTGCGATAAAGCTGTGGAATGATTTACCTGTGAGCATTAAATCTTCATCCTTTCATACATTTAGTCATGCCCTTAAGCTGTTTTATGTCTGTAACTCAGCTTCCGTCCTTCATTACAATACAGTTGCCATTTGTATGCAGTGACAGTTTTTTAAGCACTATAGGCTTGTACACAGACACTTTGTTTTCGTTACTTTAATTTTTATATTTTGTATTTTCGCGATTGTGTGATTCTTTTAGTGAGCTTGCTCTTCTTTATTAGATATCTACATTGTTATTATTAACCGATGGTCCCGTGCAGTCTTTGACATTGGGACCCTCAGATGTGTATTGTATCTCCCCAATTCGTTCTATTTAAAAGATAAACTGAAACTGAAACTGAATGGTACCAAAAATGACGCTTTAATGTATCGTGATTTGAATATTCGTAAAAACGAGAGCCTAAACTGAATCACCCTTGTAAATTGTAGGCTCAGGACGACTTTCGGTTGTAGTGAAGAGAAAGCCAAAGGAGCGGAGCTTCTTCACATATGATTGTGCGACAAGTATTACGCTAATGTGACAGCGCTTTTGGCCACTGCGGTAGGGGAAATGGCGGTAATTAGTAATTAATGTATCATATCTAACTGTTTATGTTTTCTTTATGGGCTATATATTTTTTTCAACGAAATGATGCTATAGATATTGTTGTCATTGGTATTACAGGGTGTCCCACGTAAATTGAGTCGCACGTTAATATTACGCAAACGCCACGTAGGTGGACAGAACCAAGGCAATGTTATTTGCCGTCGCTTAGATATACTCATATTATTATTTTTTTCACTGATGTTTATTAGATAATTAGTCTAAATTATTAATCAGCTCCTCAAACATTATAAATAGCTGAAAAGTGTCGACGAGAAAATTGTAGAGCAACGTGAAAAACTCTGGAAACAGCTTTTCGTTCCTCAACACGTGCTACAAAGAAGTGTTTTTTCAGAGCCTGAAAGAAGCCCGCAAATACACACGCAATTTCACACGCACACACACAAATTGCCTCGAGCACAATTGCTCGAGGCTCTTTGCGTGCATAAGCAAACACAGTGCTTCCTACGTGGCTTGTAAGGTATTCCTAACTCAATTCATAAATGAATTATGTAATAATACTCGAAACACACTAATGAGTAAGATGTTTATATTGTTTGTTTGCCAGCCTATATGAACTGCAATGAGGATGAGGGATTATTTTCAGGAGAGCTCTAACATGAGCGCGCTTTGGCTCCATACCCTGCTTTTCATTGCACAGACAGTTGTCCGCGAGTATAGCGTGCTACAAAGCGGTTATTTCGTCAGGCCTTGTATGAAGTTTGTTGAAAGTGCTTGAAAACGCTGTGGGTGAGCTTACCTTGCATACTTAAAAGGTGTTTCTTTTGCCGTTTCTTCAGGTAATATTTTAAACACGGAACCTCTCTTGTAGCAAACTGGAATTCTGCAACAAACTGCCACGCCATTATAATAGTGAAAGGAATTTTGATAATGCAGTCGTTCTCCTCCTAGAAGCAGCCAAGCAGCCAAGACTGGACAGGCCTCTGGCCTGCCTTGCTTTTGCTTTTCTTTTGCTTCACTTAAAGGTGCAGAAACAAAAAATTGCCCGCCCGCAGAGAATCAGCTTGCAGCTCACAGTAGCTACTCCATTTCGAAGCGCAGCTGAAGTGAGCTGGAAAATGAAATCCTGGAAGGAAGCGGCTCTGCGTGGAGTGGTGAAAGCGAGTAAACAAAAAGACAAGAAACAATGACTAAGCAGGGGTTCAAAGAAGGAACTCCGAAGGCGCAATCTCACGCAGAACAAGAGCGCGTTTCTCTACGTACAAGTGCGATTCACCAAAAACACAATACGCCGCGGATGCACCTAAGCGAGACGGCTTCCACCGCGTTCAATAGTGGCGCGTTCCGCTCTCTCTATGAAGGCGCCCCCTTGCAGGATTGAGGTTTCTAGATAGCACAAACAAACATAAACCCGGCTTTTCGGGCGTCACGGTACCGTCATGGCTGCGCCTGCCTTAACCTAACACCCCTTCCTTGAAACCTTTCCCTTTTCGTTCCTCCCTCTCTCTCAGTGTCACGCTGCGGTCACCAAAGAAAATATAAATGGACAATAACTTCTCCATAATATTCCAGAACAAAAGATAGTATATCTACATGACCAAGGGTGTGGCTGTTCATATATATATATATACAAGAAAGCCGTGGTGAACACGAAGCACTGAAATTGCTAGTCATCGGCAGTTTACCGGGATATTGCCTGCGCCGACTGCTGCATGAAGAACAATTTGCTCGCAATATGGTGCCAGCTCAACAACCATCTTCGTAATCGCTTTAAGCGCTTCAAGAGTACTTAGAAGGCTTTATAGGTGCTTTCATCCCGCTTAATGAGCATGTCATAAATGCCTTTATCGTTCCCCAGTGAAATTGATTTTTTGGTGTAAACAATCTTCATTGTACTAGCATAGAGAATATTAATCTGGATGCCCACACGCGGCTTTTCATGAACCCGAAATAAGATAAATGAAGTCAAACAAAAGTTATGGGCATTTACCGGCCAAAGCCACGATCTCATTACGAGAGCACGCCGTAGTGCGGGACTCAGAGAATTTGAACCACCCGGGTTTTTTTTTAACTTTCACCTCAATTGAAGTACAGACGTGTTTTCGCATTTCGCTCCCTTCGAAGCGCTGCCGCTGTGGCCGGGATTCAACCCCGCGACTTCTTGCTTGGCAGCCCAACACCGTAGCCGCTAAGAAATCACGGCGGGTGTAAATGACTGAAGCCAGCTGCTACTCAGAGTCTTCACCTGTGATTTACATATCTGCCGAATGACTGATCACTTTTTAGGTTCTGTCCATCATTATTTATTATTGATAAGCCACTCACCCCTGTACGCGCCAACATTTGCATGTTCAGTCATCTCGTTCCAAGACGAACTGCTTATGCAGCTGTTTGCACATTTCTCCAATTTAGCAATTCTGCGAACCCGTCAACAAACGCAGTCGGCGGCACTCCTTCTCTAAGTGTGAAAACAAGCGGTGAGGAGTGCGTGGGAGTTAGCTTGAACATGTGCGTGTGCTGATGATCTTCACTTCGATTGGTGGCCGTGCATATCCACCTGTACTCCCTTTCTCCCATAGCAGAAAACGCTGCAGAAGCTATATACATCGAAACATTGCACGGACATCTTTCGATGGCATGTACACGTGACCCTGGGAAGCGTGGTCACGTTGGCGATACTCTTGATTGTCCGTTACTTTTGAAATGTTTGAAATGCGTTGATATTGTGATGCCTACAAATAAAATGTACTTGTGAGTGTGCGCCGGTGTGTGTGTGTTCTTTTTTTTTTGTCCGTGTAAAGTTGTACTTTTTTTCACCATGTATCCTTAGAAAGACGCCTAAATGCCAGTTCTCGTGAAGCTATGTAAGTTGTTCGGTCCAGAAAACGTGACGCTGCGCGCATTCGGAAGTGAACTGGCCGTTCACCTTGAACGTCTTCGACACAAAAACTTCGTGCTATATCAGGACTGCAACATAGAGAGTTAGCGTTGCGTCAAATAACGTTTTATCTGTGCGCTTCGCGCTACCATTACATGACCCCCTATGTGTCAGTCCCTAATCCGAGTGATGCGCTCTGGAAGTTGCGCAATATGTGCGGCGAGGTAAATGTGTCTTTCCGCTCGCCGTTCTGCGATTGCCAATGAGACCTGCGATGTCCTCTATGTGGAATATTCCTTTCGTATGTTTTTGTGACAGTAACGGATGAAGTGAATGTATGGGACCAAATTAACAAGCCTACTGCGAATAACTTGCTGTCGTTTGAAATGCAGCTACTTTTCGGTGGTGATTGCAAGCATGCGAAATGTTGCTCGATCATCCGTAGCGTCCTGATTTGTAATCAAACACAGTATAAGGCTCCCTGTGACCGGCGAGTGTTTGTGGGCTCGAGTGTGAACACCTCTAGCGATAGTCTGCAGTAGGTTGCCGCGCATAGGCACGCAAGTTATGGTTGAATGGCTGGAGCGGATGATGGCAGCGTCAGGCGTAGTGACAGCGGACGGATATGAGTACTGGACTGTAGGAGTACAACGTGGGCGTGACGGGAGTCGAACGCGAATGCACATGCACGACGGCGCGTATTACGCAGACGGGTAGAGCGAGTTTGCAGACTTCCCATACAAAAATACTTCCTTACTTTCTTTAGAACTTTTATCAACTTCCTATCAACTTTAGTAACATCCTATTGACTTTTACTTTTTAGTAACGTTTGTCAAAAGAAAGTTGGTTGCTTCTTTTCTAACTTCAGTATGTAAAAAGAAAGTTACTAGAAAGTTAAGACACACTATTTTAACTTTTTAGAAACACCATTCAATAGGAAGTCAATAAAAATAATTATGTTCTTAAAGTACATAACCCAAGTTACAAAACATGCATGAATATTATTAAATAAGGTTATAATTATTCAGTGAACATGGCTGGTGCAAGGCAGTCTTGTTTCATGCACAGGTGTAAATTTGCTCAATTTTCAATCAACTTTCTAGTAACACTGGTTACTAGAAAGTTGTTAAAAATGATTTAGTGAGAAATGAACAGATAACATAATCTCAACTATAAATGATCATGCAAAGACTGGCTGCTTTAAAAAAAATGCTTTTTTGCACAGTAACTGTTTTCCTAATTTTTAATCAACTTCCTAGTAACAGATGATAGTAGAATGTTCATAGAAAAAAAGTGCTTCTAATACCGGACGCTAAGAGGAAATATGGTCCCACCAATTCAACATGAGGGCACGTATTCTCGAAAACACAACAGCTAGCGTCATGGCAAGCGTGCATATGAGCGGTGATCATGAATTCGTGCTCATTAGGTGTCAAAGAAGTCCGTAGGCCATGCACCATTGCAAGCAGACGGAGCTGCACGGACAGCGCGCTGATCGGCTTGTGTTCGCCAACCAAAGCGGGAGACACACGGTCCGATTCGCTGTCCGACCCGGCGTCCGACGCGCCGAAACGGCAGCCCGAATCGAGGTGTTTTGCCGTGCCGAAGCGCGGGAACGGACGACTGGCGAGATCGGGAGGCGCAACGCGAGGGCATTTCGCGGGCAGACATCACACACCGACCGTCTGAGCGAGGACGCTCGCTTCGCTTGCACGTTTGCCCTTCGCAACGACTGCGTCGAGTAAACCAATTGTATTTAAGTACGACCGACCTAATGTGTACAGTGTTAATTGTTTTGGCAAAAATAAGCACTCTTCGACGAGCTCGGGCTGGATCGCAAGCGCCGTCGGCCGCAGCGTCCGCCTAGCTATGCCTACCGGCCCTATCGCTGCCTTTAGTGGAGCCGTCAGTGGACAAGGCGCCGTCGTGAAGTGTTCTGTCACTCGCAGGGCGATAATTTTATCGACAGTGTTCGCGTAAAGCGAAGCAGTGTTGTGCAGAGCTGTTTATATTGCGTTTCTCGACGTGGATATGAACTCAAGCTGGGGAGCTGGATGTGGGGGGAGCTCACGGGCCGCTCAATCTTTCGGATGCACGCCATGTGCACATTGCACATGTGCACGCAACGTGTGCCCCCCCCCCCCCCCCCCCCCCCCCGCGAATCGCCGGAGCATGCAGCGCCGCACGTCGGATCGGAGACCGAATCGTACCGCGTGTGTCTGTATAACTCGCTCATCGTTCGGCTTAAGTCCCTGTATATTCTTTATAAATAAGGAAGCCTACCTAGACACTGTAAACCCAACGATTGGGGCCTAAATGCCTGTCCGCCTCCCAGCTACGGCTTCCTTTGAGTGACAAAGTCTGATCTCGAAGGCCGTGCTTTTGCAAGCTGCATGCACCTGAAGCAATTGCGAATCTTGAAGGCAACATCCGCTTCGTTTTTATTATATATACATTTCCTTAAACTTCGTATCACAAAGTACAATATACACACTTTTGGACCCAACAAATCTATTAAAAGACCCTACGAAATGTTATTAGGAAAAAACACGCAATTTTT
Organism: Dermacentor variabilis; assembly: GCF_050947875.1. NCBI lineage: Eukaryota > Metazoa > Arthropoda > Arachnida > Ixodida > Ixodidae > Dermacentor > Dermacentor variabilis. The sequence continues at coordinate 72,681,930 of NC_134574.1, read as the reverse complement.
TCATTTAAGATACATTTTTCTAAAAACTGCAGAGTGGCGCTACGGTAGTATTTGTTTGGTTGACACACCACGTTGGTTGTAGTGAATGCTCCTTGCATTTAGGTGCTCTTTGAGTTATATTTTAGAAGTGCCTAGACAAAATGTGCTCCTTGTCGTGTGCAGTAGCCATCCCGAACCCTCCGGACTCGTGTAACGCCATTAGTTCGCCGTGTGTTTCGAGCGATCCACCAGTGTCGACAGTGAGTGCCCTAGTACAGCGCCCGTCCGAGCTGCCTTTGTTCTGTCGAGCTGCCTCTGCCTGCCCGCGCTCTCGTGAAAAAGTCTGGTACTGGGGCTTCGAATCGTAGTGTATGGAAGACTGTTGAAGGTTGTGCTTTTGTGGAGCTGGAGTTCATCGGAAGTTCTACAGTGCTTGCGCCAGAGAAACGTCGGTGCCTCTGTACCTGTTAGACGAAGGAGCGTTTGCCAAGTCTTGAAAGGTAAGCAAGTTTGGCGCTTGCGCGCATTCTTGAAGCTTATGATTTACGTAATGAGCGTTGTGTAACTAGCTAGAGCAAAGCGCTTTCCTATCGTATGTTAGCCATGTTGCTGTGCACATTTAGCAAGCAATTTCACGAAAGCTTCCTCTCATGTTACAGCGTACTTTCATTCTGCTACCCGCCTTGATTGCTATGCCTGAATGGGCACACAATTATGAAAACACATTGAAAGTTGGTGTTCGTTCGGTAGTTTCCTGGCAAGAAGTTATTCGCTATATAGGCATTCCCGCAAGTACAGTACATCTGTAATGTATACGTCGATGTATCATGGTCTTCGCGCGTTGACACACGATTGCGATGTTTGACGCTTAAGCAGATAGAAGCTTGTATGAAGGTTTTTGTATGTATACAGTTCGGTTTGGAGGTCCGCGTCGCGAGAACCTGTGTGTATTTATGTTCTTCAGTGTCTTCGCGTATTTCTCTTCTATGTTATAGAGCGTATATAGGCCGATATTACAATAACGAGGTTTATTTTTAATCTAGACATTTCAATCAGACGCCGGCCCTTAAAAAACACAGACCAACCAAATCTTAATAACGAGATGTCAGCTCTTGCAATCGTAGGTTACGGCAGTGCGTAATAATTTAAAGACTGCGATTCTATATCACTCTTCTCGCCCACCGCTAACGGCCGGCAGTTGCAGTACGTAGCACGGGCCGGGGCGTCGGTCGAGACTACTAACGAATAGCGAAAAGGAATAGCATCGCTACAAAGTCGCGGTCTTTAAATTATTACGCAAATTTTGTGCACAATGAGATGTTATAAACACATCTTGCATGTACATGAAAAAAAAGTTTACAACAGAGATAACATATATGCATGGGCACATATATGTGTCAATAAAATACTCGAGCCTCTTTCTGCCTACAGGAAAAGAAGTTATGTCTCCTGGAGGGCATGGCTGCTTGCACTAATAAACCTCTAAGGGAAGGTTTTCTCTAATCCGTATTTTTGATATCTAAATGCTTATGTGACATGTCATGTACAAACTGCTTGCATCAATTTCTCATTGGGATGAGCTGTCTAAAATTTAATTTTCAGTAATAATTGCAATAATTGACTCCTTTCACCTGTCTTCTAATGACTATAAAGTTCTATGCTTCTACCTTGACAAACCTTTTATGAAATTAGTTTGATGAGGCCCAATGTACAGGGCTTTCTAAATTGAAGGTATCAGTACCTATTAAAGACTATGCTAACTATGAAAATGCTGCTTCTGTATGTGGCTTATTCGCTCTGTCAGACAAAATCTTTACACCCAAGTGCAGTCAGTAAATTGAAAACTGTATGTCTGCAAAGGGAAGTCAGAATTGTATGTGAAGACAACTGCATCTTGTTTGATAGTTCTCGAGCACAGCTTGGCCCAATACTCGATGAGGCTTGAAGCTTTCAATGTCTGCTAATCACTAAAACAGCACCAGATCTCACTCTGTGTCAAGGGGTGGCACACATTTGCTTAGTTCTAGGCAGATGCATGTCTTTCTTTCGCATTGAAGTTCCCAATACTTTCTAGTCTTACGTAAAAGTACACAGCTCAGTACAATGCATGTATGGTATACGTAAGGCTGCTTTGTTCTTTAAACCGAATCAACAAGAGCAGCTACTTGGGTTTTTGCAAACCTTACCCTATTTCCTAACCATTCCTTGATCATACGTGTATAAAATGAATCTGTGCTTGTATTGTTTCACAGGTAGACATCGGTGGCGGTGTATATGTTGAAAAGGACCTGCTGAAGAGGCTGTGCCTGGATGCTAACAACTCAGGCTTTCACTTCGCGGAGGGCCTCCTTAAAGCCCCTTTTTCAATAGAAGACGTTGAAGGGAGGCGCTTCTTTGGGCGGCTGTCAAATGCCTTCCACAGAAGGATCCGTTGGATTCCAAGAAGGTCAACACCACACTAAGTGTGTGTGTCACAAAGAAGCATCTTAATATTCTTTGTGCAGTTTTCAACAAAACTCCTTTCATGGCAATTTCAGTGCTATCTTAGGGTATACTCCTTTCTTTCCAGCTAAAATAGCTATTAACCTGATTATAACAGCATATTATAATGCAAGCTTTGCCACCATAACTAGAAAATTGTCATTACTGTTGGCATATGTATTTTTGTGATAGAGGCCCTGGTCATATGAATGCACTGATAATATAATATCCTGTCTTGTGGAAAGCTAACATGTTTAGTAACAAGCTCGCTTTGACAATGTCTGCCTGCACAGCAAAGGCATTTTCTAATCTTGCTGTAGAACGTCCATAATGCCTGTTCAACTGCTTACATGTTGCTTGTATCATTTCGTGGTTCTTAAGTGCAACACAAAAGTCAACTCTTCTATGTACCTGTGCCCAAGCAAAGCTGCAGCACAGTTCTGAGTGGCACCTTGCCTTGCTAAGATAATTCACACATGAAACTTCCATGTACTGGTCACAATACGAATATCGAAGTTCATTAAACTGAAGTTGATTTACAGCTTTTGTTTGTAGATGACAATTGGTATGATAGAGCTTATGTGTCATGCATCTGTTGGTGTTACGCACATTCATCACGCTCCCAGCTCTAATGCACTAATTCAGTCATTTCATGCATTTTAGGACTTTGCAAAAAACAGGTGGAGATGTTTAGAGCTCACAGGGTTGAAAATTTGTCTTGTGCACTTCCTTTTTAAGAAACAGATGCATGGTGTGTTGCAATGTCACTGTAGCAAAACTAATATATTGCCTTTTTTCTTCTCTTTTCTAGACTACACAACGCAACATTTCAGCCTACTTCCAGGGCAGCTGGAGAACTCGTCCTCATTACTAGCCCGGGGATATTAAATAGATGTGTTCAAGCACAAATGTAAACCTGTCTTCTTCTGTTGCATGTCACACCTAGCCACTTGGCAATCGCTATTCGCCACAAACAGATAGTTGACAGGATGTTACTAGCAAGTCGTTAGGATATATAAAGGTGGTTAATAAATAGTCGCTGCACAGTTTTTAGGAAGTAAATAAAGATTTTATTCAGAGATAATTAAAGCTTATTTTTGCAATATATAATTGCAAAAGTAATTACCTCTGAATAAAATTTTTATGTACTTTCTAAAAACTGTGAAGCGACTTTTTATTAACCACCTTTATACGTCCTAACGACTTCCTAGTAACATCCTGTCAACTATTTGTCTGTGGCGAATAGTCGACAGGATGTTACTAGCATGTTGTTAGGATGTATAAAGGTAGTCAATAAAAAGTCGCTTCACAGTTGGCACTTTCTACCGACATAAGATAATAAGCAGTCGGTAAAAATTCTATCGACATTTTATATCTATACTTTCAATTCAATATCGGTGGCCAATAGTCGGTAGGAGGTTACTAGGAAGTTGTTACGGTGTCTAAAGACGGTTTATAGAATGTCGATAGGTTCTAGTAACATTTGTCTAAAGACGGTTTATAAAATGTTACTAAAAATTTTTGTAGGGGTTTCTAAACTACCGTGTCCTTTAGATTCCTACACGCCCTTGATTGTAACGCACAGCTTGATTTTCATACTGCAAAAAAAAAAACGTAAAATACAGCGCCTTTCAATGTTCGCTCGGCATGAATTTAGGGTGAGGTAGGGACCATGTATAGTTATATGTTGTTCTCCATTGGAAAATAATTCATTTCAACGTGAACTGCAGTGCGCTGGGCGTCATCCGTCTTCTTTTGTTGCCTCAGTGGCGTTTCATACAACGTGTTCTTTAAACTAATTCCACGCTCTCGTAGCCTCACGAACTCGTGGAGTGGCCGCTAAACTACTGTGCCGCTCAGAGCTGCAGTGACGTATGGATTGAATTAAATTACACAAGTTTTTGATGCCAATGACGTTAGCTTGGCACTATATTGTAGTTTTGATAATGTAGTTCAATGAAAGGCGCATGTTTCAATTTAGCACACTATACCACAAAAGAAACATGTGCTTTAGAGCTGCGTAACTAGATTATTGTGAATACGATTAGCGATGTTAAAAGCTTGTTCACACAATTCAGAAACTTTAACCAAATTGCGACATTGGTGTCGATATATGACAACATAACTTTGGTGTAAGCTGTTGACTGAGTAGTTTTCCTTAACTTCCATATTTTGTTATATATGCATAATTCACAACTGCGGATATAGCTAATTATATGTCGCTTTCTGTTGCTCTAATATTGGTGTTTATTTGTATGTATGATTTCACACCTGTCTATGAGTCTTCGGGCTTGGTGCACATAAATTCAGATAAGCTTGTGTAGGTCTCGGTTAACACTATATTAATTCTCCGTATGCGGTTCCCGACAATAGTGAGACAACTTCTTCCTAACAACTGGAGCCACAGCTGGCACACGAAGAAAACATGAAATTTGAGTGCAACGAATACAAGCTATCGACTCTATCACGGATGCCTTCTCGCCAGTCTCTTGGGGATTTCTCTTTCTTGAACGTGGCAATAAACCTTTCTTGAAGTTTTGTTTTCTTTAGCTTTCATCATTTTCATATAACCTCCGACTTTTCGAGTCAGACCAGGCACACACCTTTGCCGACTGGTGGCGATATATGCAGACACTAGACTTGTATTCGCACGAACATGGCCACCGCCACCACCGGTGTTGTGCAGTCCAACTAGGCGACGCATGCGCAGCTCGCGCGCGGAAGGCGAGAGGGTCACCATACACACAGAATGCCATTCGGTTGCGAAGTCGACGAAGTGGACGCGCCGTCAACGCTGCGCTCAACTGCCTCGGCGGCGCAGCCAGGGCGGGCTTCGGACTTCCGCTGCTAATACTAGTGCCACGCGCGCACGCGCTGTAGGCACACCAGCGCTCTACTGAGCTGCTATTTGCAAGTACAGCCCTGAGCGGAACAAGCAGCAAACGCCAACATAACGTTGTATTTCACCGGGCGCTGAGTAACGCCGGCCTCTTTCCCGTCGGTCTCACGTCGGACACCAATGCGGTGAGACGCCTGCATCGCCATCGGCAGCGCCTTTCGTCCCGCCAGCGTTGTGAAACGCCCGGCAGCTGCGCAGGGCGTTGTTCCTCCTGAGCATCAGGACTTCCCTTGCGCGTTGCATTGAAAAAACGTGTTGCACCTGCGTTCTATAGGAAGAATTCAGACCGAGGAGTCGAAACAAAACGCTAAAACATGCAAATCGCTGTCGATGCTTTTCGCCCCCCTTCTGGCGAAACTGCCAATATTCTCCGGCCGCAGAATATGCAACAAATTCAGCAAATTCAGCACGTCCTAAGAGAACGTGTGCAATGTATGCCGTGCTAGCTTTAAGAAATGTCGCGCGTTTTACCCTGTGTATGCGTACGGTTCGTTCAGTCTTCTTTTTTTAATCTGTTGTGAAGCAAAACAGTTTTCTGTAAGAAAACTGAAGAATTTGTGAATAATAAAGAGGAAACGTAGCTAGCCACGTCTTGCCGTACACTGGCTGATCTTCCTGTCTAAGTTTCACCTTCTGTTTACCGGGAGGAGCCAAGAGTGTTCGATGCCCTTATGAGATGTGCTCTGGTCAAAAACAGCACGACAACACAAATAGCTGAATTAAAAAATAAAAAAAAAGATTTCTACGAATGTTGCACTAATCTTGAGCGCGAGCTGTTGCATGTCATACGTTAGCCGCTTTCGCCATATTAAAAAAGGCGTGGCTGATGCCGCTTTTTTTTTTACTTCAGTGAAAGCGCTCACTAGAAATCCTCTACTTTCCATTTTGAAGATCTGCGTTGGTGCCGAAGCTCTATGTTTAATTTTGTTACGTTATTTTACTACCTACCATATAGTAAGAGTTCCTCCGCTTTCAGTTCTGTTCTATATGCACTACGCGGGCGCTTGCGGAATAGCAAGAATTTGTCTGCTTCAAGTACTGTTTTGTATGCACTTCACGGCCGCTGGTTAAAGGAAACCCGACTTTCGGAGGCACGGCACATTTCGGGAAGCAGTTTCGTAGGCCCGGAAAATCAAGTCCCGGATGTAAACAATCGTCCTCGGAGTTGCACCCTATAGACAAGGCAGAGGAACCCGCGTTTTCCTCAGCTATCACAAGGCTCTGCAACGCAGCGAGCTTAGTACAACAAGGACTTCCTTTCTTTTATGCGCGAGCTGTGCAAAGCCTCAGCAATCGAAAGCGACTACGTGAGCGGATATACTACACCGCATCGTCTTTGATGTTTGCTGTTTCGTCCTGGACTCGCGAGCATGCGTAGACTGATTCGGGTTAAGGCTTAGAGTGCCAGCTCACGGAACAATGTATTCGCTGTTCTTTGTGCGTAGTTTGCACGCGGACGGCCAATGCGAATGCGTAGTATAACGTTTCCCTTCTGACGTCAATAGCTGCTCCGATTGGCGTCGCAAACAATGTGGGAAATTGTGAGCACATAAGACGGGAATGTCTGGAACTTCCTCACCCGCAGACATAGCGCAAACATTCAGAGATAAACAAAAGTAATTGGTGACATACTAGTTGCAGCAGTGGGTTAGGAGCTAGTTTCTTCTGTTGTTATCTGGTTCATATTACAAGGAACAACTTATACGTGTTTTTTTTTCATATTTTGCTCTTACCACTTTTTTGAAGCTATACTATTGTAAACCGTCCTTATTGTGTTATGAATGAAGTGTATGTACCGTCCTGCACATCTTATGCGTAGCCACAGGTTCCTGCCGATAGCTTCCATGAACTTGTCACAAATAGACTGGAATATATCGGGGACAGTGGCTCTCTGACTAAATTTTAATATTCGCAGGCGCGAAAGCAACTCCAGTGTAGCTGCATTTTGCTGCACTTTTCTCTAGTGAACAACGGCAATTGAAACTTGAACGCTATGCTGTTTTATACACTCGGTCTTTAAGACAAATTCTTGGCAGTTGTGAGTTTTGATATTCGCACCTCAGTTATGAATCCTCAAGAAGACTTTATGCATGAGTTAGTCGTGTCGTCCTCTGACGCATTAAGGGGTCCTATAACGTAAAACTATTCCAATATGTTTTTATTCCGATCTCCTGACGTCAAAGTTGCGTAAACACCGATGCAAGTATCGGGCGTTCACCCGCAGGGTTGTCTGAACAGACCAATCAAACGCTCTCCTCGTCTATAGGAGGTCACTTTTGTTTGCTTGATAAACGAATACCATTTCCTACACTGTGCAGCTTGTTTTATCTAATTGGCTCACAATAGGCGAGGAGCACGCTCAAGTGGAAAGGGATTCGATAGGGCCGAGCCAGTGCACTGAAAATCGATGACCGGATGAAGAGGGTGGTGCCAGCGTCTGCGATTGGTCTACTTTCCCTGACTTAGCTTGCGGTGGCCGGTGGAAAATCTCGGTGGCATGCAACGGAACCTTAAGAATGACGGTAAAACGGATCTTCAGCAACGAAGAGTTGGAAGAACGAGGTCGTAAACGTGCTGAAAATGCTCGAAAACGTTACAGGGCCACGCAAAAAGTTTCATAATAAGCAAATAAAACCATGTTTTTCAGCTGGTTTGAGTAGCCAGTGCCTGAGCGATCAGCGGCAGCCACCTTGTATTCCTTTCGGAACGGGGCAGCCTGCGGCTATTCAGAAGAAAATTCAGTTTTGTTTGGCATAATAATGCATCTTTAACGCGTACACGTCACTTTGACGGGGGGAGTAGTCGCAGTTTTGTGACGTAGCGTGACAGGCCGGTGAAGTGAGTGCAGCCCGAAAGGTTTTCACCAATAGCCGAGGGCTAATGGCTATAAAGCATCGAATCAAAATAACTACTTTTCGTGTGTTCGGTCTAATCATGCATAATCAGTGTGTACATATGATATCAGATGGGGAGCTATCGCGGTTTTCATGACGTCGCGTGACAGACAGGTGAAGTGAGGGTGGTCCAGAAAAGTCTGTTACCAATCGCGTAGGGCTGATTGCAGAATTGGAATAAAATAGAATAGTTTACGTTATAGTGCCCAAGGTTTCCGAGTGGTATTTTTATGCTAATTCTGCACATGCTTACGGCAAATATATCATATACCGTTCAATGTAGCACCTCTCACTAATCGCGGCGAAGTCACCTCTCACATTTCAGGCAACATTGTTCGTTCCAAAGGCAAAAAAATCAACCGATGGGTTATAACAGCAACGGGTAACGTCAAATAAGCCAGAATGGAATTTGCAGCAATGCATACTCGATTAATACGATTGCTGTGCCGCGTCTGATCCCGACCGCGGTAGTTGCATTGCGATGGGGACAGAATACAAAAGCTCTCGTGTGCTCCTCTGTAGGTGCGCGTTGAAAAAACCAAGGCGATCAAAATTATTCCTCTCTTCTTTACTATGGCGTGCCCCATAGCCAGTGTATTAGGCAAGTAAACAGAGGAATTTGATTTTTCTGGTATTACATATCTTGCTGTTTCTCGGTAAAGAGCGGATATTTACTTTGAACTCGCCGACCAGCGTTTGGAGCTGTTTTCGCTAGAAGATACATCTCTGTGCCACAAAAAAGGCGATCCGTTTCGCAAACATCCCCCGAAAGCAAATATAAATTATCAGCCAAAGACAGCGTTTGTTTCATGAGAAGAGACACGACATTTGGACAGCATTACACGGCTTTGACATGAAACGAACGCGAGGCTGATATGACAGGGGATTCAGTAGGCATCGTAAAAAGGAGAACTAAATACATTGCTCATGTTCTAATGCGGTGAAACCCAACATCAATCGAATATGTTTCTCCGGGCAGTGTAAGAACGCGGGGTACGAAAAGATTGCCCTTGTATTCTTTTTCTTTCTATGTAACTCCATACCTGGCTATTCTTATGACACGGCGTCCATGCTTACTACGTTGAAGAAAGATGAAATAATGGCACTTGTTGACGACAACTCAGTCGTCAAGGCGAGCCAAAAAGACAGGTGCTTTTTCTCTTTTTCGATGTTTCAGGTAATCCAAATTGGACGACGAAATGCAGCACAAGTTCTCGGCTTTCGTGTGAAACCTGACACGTTTCCACGCGCACACGTTTCCATATTTTCGCTCCACGTAAACAGCCCCGTCGCTTGTCCCTATTTCATCCTGCACAAAGTAGCATTCCAGTCAAAATTTGCGAAAAAGAGTAAATCAGAAATACTTGCTTCAGCGTAACGCAAGAAACGGATTACGCAAAGAAGCTCAGATGAGTAAGCAAAATGAAATTGAAAGTTGAGACCCCAAGTTTGGCTTATGTAACGCGTTCCAATTACAGTCATTCTTGAGAAGCGAAACGTATTTGCGCAGAGCGAAGAAAGCGTAAGTCTGAAATAGTCACACTTTTTGCAATAACTTTTGTAGAAAGGCGAAACGCAGGTCACAGGACTCAGTGAGCAATGCAGGCAGGGAAGGTCGACCACAGAGCCTTTTTTTTCCTCATAAGGTTGTAGGGGCACGCGTGGAGTTAGGTTTCTAAAGGTAGGGTAGCTAACCGGGTTGACCCTGGTTAACCTACCTGCCTTTATTGCTCGCCTGATTTTTTTACTACCCTCTAGGTCCCTAGCTTACTGCGAAATCGGCCTGACTCCGAAAGAATTTGTCCCTCTAAGTACTGAAACATTGTTGTTGAAAACCGAATTTGGGGAACGCTAGCATTCAGGGGGCACAGGAACAGCCCTGTGATCACAAAATAAATAAATAAACTAACAAATAAATAACTCGCTCTATGTTTAAACGAGAAGAAAGGGGGTTAACCGAGGGGCCCGATTTTTGTTAGTCATATCATGAGAAGCCAACAAACACTGACACCAAGGACAACATTGGGGAAATTACTTGTGCTTAATAAATCGAATGAAGAAACGATATATTAATGGAAATAAAAGTGGATGAAAAAAAAAACAACTTACCGCAGGTGGGAACCGAACCCACAACCTTCGCATTTCGCGTGCGATGCTCTACTAATTGAGCTACCGCGGCGCTATTTCCCCGTCCACTTTCTTGGGTATTTATGTGTACTAGTAAACCCTGGGAGTGTTAGCCAGCACCACCACTCACAGACCTTGGCTGCGGACGTGGACCGTCCTTGTTGCCGCAGGCGTCACGAGAACGTGATCTTTTTGGGTGAAGGCAACCGGTCACTAAACCCACAAATCCTACCTGAAGGCATCAATGTTGCCGGATTCGAGGCCCTCGTTATGTAATAAACGAGAAATGCGAAGGTTGTGGGTTCGGCTCCTACCTGCGGCAAGTTGTTTCTTCATCCACTTTAATTTCCATTAATTTATCGTTTCTTCATTCCATTTATTAAGCACAAGTAATTTCCCCTATGTTGTCCTTGGTGTCAGTGTTTGTTGGCTTCTCATGATAACACTCTATGTTTATATTTCAAGAAGTGAGGGGCTGCAGAAAACAAAGCTCAGCTGAGTTTGAAAGAGGCTGCTGGCCCGGCACTGTTCAGCTAGCGTGGTACAATGACCACAACCGCAGGTACACGTAATTATGTGTGCTGAACAGGCAAATATTCAAATATTCACAGATATATACATACAGAGAAAGATAATGCAAAGAAAATGTAGATATACAGATCCATGATGAGAGCGCCTACATGTTGCATTTTGCAAAACAGTGTGAATCAAAGAAACTCATAAATTTAGAAAAGGCCCGCTTATATTAACCTTATAGCATGATGCAAAATCAAGCCAGTCTTTGGAATGTATGCTCGGATGAAAGAGATGAGCACCCGCGTACGTCGTTTTCGTTCCTAATATATGCTGTCTATTAGTGCGCTGCGCTAACTCACTTTCGTCGAGTTCTCTGAAAACTTTCTCTGCCGCCTTTCTTTAGCAGCAACCATGACTATAAATAATGTGGTGGCTGTCTTTCGATAAGGAAACTACGACAATGAGGTCGGCGCCATGATGACCACAACGGACATTAGGTGACAACAAGAGCAATTATCTGGCCATTCGTCGTAGTGCGAAATTCATGAGAACGAGGCAAGCCGCCCGAGATCCCGCACTTGAGGCTTACGATGATGATGATCATTTATTGGCATTGCGGTCGAAACAGGGTGGTGACATACAGTCACCTAGCGTGCTTAAGTTATTCAGATATGCTATACATGCTTTTCATTCTAGCAGTTCCCATAAATAACCTTAATCTTTCTTTTTTCTTCCTCCAAACTTGTATACCTTGTACCGCTACATTTGCCTTTAATAGATCCGCTTATGTCTGTCTCTTCCCTGCTTTTTCCCACCAATGTTCTACACCTCTCTTACTTACCTCAACTGCTGACCGGTTGATGCTTCCATCTCCTTAAATCCGAGCGCCTTCGAAGGTGAACGCTACCTAGTTGTTTCACTGTGTGACTACCTTCACGTTTCCTCTAGGTATTCTGAGTGGTGTCCAGATTTTTGCTACAACAGACATATCCCTCAGGTTGCGAATAGTTGCTCCGATATGCTTTTGTCCTTAAGCTACCATATCGAGCCTCAAAAATATCAAGGCACATTTGTGTAACCTTTCCGTTATCGTACAGGCCTTCCCTTCTCATTTATGTCTTCCCATTTTTATAAATATGCATGGTCCTTTTTTTCTTTCGATTCCTTGCAGCCAATTTACTGTCTCTGTTTTTACTGCTCTCTTTTTAATGAATACTGGTTGTCTACAATTTCGGATACTCTCTATTTTGTTGCCAATTTTCTTGGGCTTTTCCTTTAGCCGGTGTCATCACTTTAAGGTAACGATGATGGTGTGCTTAGGCCGCCCATTTGTTTTCATCCTTGTTACTTAGTCTTTCTTCAAAACTAATTTTTCAATGTGCTCGGTCGACTTCAAAATAGGCCCCACCCATGCCACGTGATACACCTAGCGCCCGCTTGACACCTGGGGCCTTCTTGCGGTAGTTGTCCGCTCGGAACTGCGTGATTTAATGGGCAACCCGCTAAACAAAATTGCTATACAAAATTCAGCCTCTCATAAAAACGCAGATGTTAGACCCTGATATTTGATGACGACCCGTCCAGAACCTTCTCGAAAGTTTGTGCTTTGTCATGGTGGTTAGAGAAGTGAGATTGACGACCGAGCGTAGTTCGCCACTTCTCCGCATCGTGACGCAAAGATGGTGGCGCTCCGGAGCGCGTCGTCGTCCGTGCACTGGAAAGAGTGGTGTCTAGATGATGAACATAGTGTTTTGTGGCGCAAGGGCCAAGTATGATCAAAGAGCGCCAAGCCAGAAGTGGGGTCTAGAGAAGAGGCGTATGTGGGGACATCTCGGCCGCGGATTTCATCTCTGATCCACGCTTTAAATACCGTTCTCAGAAGTGAGAGGAGAGCTGGATGTGAAAATTTTCTATTGTAAAAATACGAGAAGTGCGGTAATTATTTTTTGTATCTTCTATTCACGGGCCTCCTCTGCAGTTTCAGCGGTTTTGAACTGAACTAGTGCGGAGTTATTTTGGAGTTTTGCGCTCTGAACTACTGCGTAGTTATTTTTTTTTTATATTTGGTGCAGTCAAGTATTCTTTCAATCAATTAAGTTATGAGGTTCAACGTCCAGAAGCATTCAACACACGGGCTAGGAGATGCACCAGTGCATCACTCTGGATTACGTTTTCACCACCTGAGGATCTTTACCGTGGGCCCAAAGCAACGTACACGAGCAGTTTGCCGTCCCACTCAACCAGAATGTGGCAGCCACGGCGGATCAACGATAACCAGTGAGCCACCACACCCGCCGTGGTTTCGTAGGTGTTGTGCTGCGAAGCCCCATGTCGCGGGAGGAAATTCTCGCCGCGGCGGCCGCATTTCGATCGGTGCGAAATGCAAAAACTCATCCGTATGGTGCATTGAGCGCGTGATAAAGAGCGCCAGGTGCTCTATAATTATCCTGAATCCCCCACTACGACATGTCTCGTAATATTTTGGTAATTTTGGCAAGCAGAACCACAGAATTTTTTTTCATTTGAGCCATCATGTCTGCTGAGAATTCCGTTTGGAGGGAGGGTGCTGCACGTGGGACAGAATTTACAGCTCCTGCGTAATTAAGTTTTGCTGTCCTTCGCCTTTCCTAAAGCTTAGTGAAAGATCTTTACAAGCGCGGACGCCATAACTAGTAACATTTTCTATGTGTTAGCAGTATGTGAACTTGCCTTTCCTGCGGGGTTATAGGGTGCAGTCCTCAGTTACTTGCATGAAAACTTGCACGTTCTTAATCGAACTTTATTGAGGGTAATCTCGCACAAAGAAAAAATGCGCCCGCCGCGAAACCATTCACTGCCATATCCAGTGGCTAAGCATGATGCAACATTAATGCGATGACAAGCTGCGCATGCGCGTTCACAGAAGTCTCCATGTCGCCATTTGCTGAGGCTTCAGTGACCGCTTGTTTCTGTGATCTCTTCGAGTGTTTGCGGTCACTGTCAAGTTGTGTATTCACAGTCACAAATAATGTTCGTTCGTTTTTATCTAGCATCATAATATGCATTTGAGCGGAACCACCATATTATGGCATCCTTGCTAAACCTCTGTTTGCCGACCACATGGTTGAAATCGCGTATGAAGAACTCTTCCGAAAAGCGTCCTACGCCCACAATCGGTGTCCGCTGCTGCTCTTGTCAGGGCTGAGAAGAATGCTGCTTTAGGCTCCTCTGACTTACATTTCAAGTTTAAGTAAAGGGAGCGAAAAAATAACTGCACGCGCTGATATTCCTCTGAATAGATATACCGCCACTTATTTGGCCTTGGAGTTGAGCTTCCGCTAACCATGCCACTAACCTTTTCGTCTGGAAGCTTCAACATCTTTTAGAAACGCCCAAGCACGCTATAACAGATATCTGTATTTCCCATTGAGCAATTTAAAGGCTACAGATGACAGTTTTTTCATCTGGGTGCTTTATTTATTGCTCGCCGTCGGCCACAAGTACCCCAAGACAAGCGCCGCTAAGCACCTTAGTACTGAGCGCATCATCACTTTTGCGTCATGATGCAGAGAAGTTATGGACTACGTTCCAGAAAGGTCGGTCAGCACACCTACTCCTCTAACCACTGTAGTCCTGTGGTGCGAAAAATCAGGTCCCTGATCAGTTTTCTTTTTATTTCAATGATATCCCAATGAAATAATCAAACCGCTCAAGAAACCGCAGCCTTATTAGCACAAAGCTCCATCTTCATTGTGAAAATACTCCCAAATGAGTACATTTCAAATATCAGGTAAATGTTGATTGATAACTGCGTTTCTTCAAGAATTTCCGTTTTATACGGTGGAGCATGTTCACTTAGGCAGCACCGAGTGAACGGCCTTCGAGAGAGGGTGCCAGGTGTCTCACGTGCCTCATGGCCCTCATACACCTTAGAAAACGGAGGCACGTACGGTTGCGACGATGATGGCGTGAGGACCTAAATGCTCTTCCACTTTAATTTTACACGTCGTGTCAATTCCCTATGATTCGTAAACGATGCGTGAACTGCGGCTCAGCAGCGCCCACCATGACGTAACGGAACGTAGCGACAAACGTAACAAGTATTACTCCGAGTTCGGGACTGTCAGTCGCAGTACAAAAATGCCCCAGCAGCCTTGTTGAGTAAAACTATGGAAAGGGAGACAATAGGCTCATTGAGGGAAATGGAGTCCGCAGCATGACCGACAATCGTATCCTTCGCCCTAAATGAAGTTCATTTTGAAGCTCAGATTAGGCTGCATACAAGTTCACTGCGCCTTTTTACCAGAAAATTACCTTTAATCGAATTGGCGATCCTGCTCTAGCCATGTTGACATCACCAGATATCAAGGCTTCTATTACACTTGGAATAAACTTACTTCTGAATCAAAACTACAATACATAATTACTAAACGAGTTCTTCATAGAACTCTGTTCAATATGTTCTCGGTAGCGAAAGAAAGCATCAATGACGTTCTTGTGAAACGAAACAGTAAGTCTGTTCAATATGTTCTCGGTAGCGAAAAAAGTATCAATGGCCTTCTTGCGAAACAAAACAGTACATTCTTCTCGGCACTGTTGTAGTTCGTAATTATTTTAAATAAGCATAGTAGCATTACCATGACAATCTAAAAAATGCACACTGGTGAACAACATTTAACTCATCGTGGTATATACAACAATAACAGAGATCTGCCTTCTTCTAAAGCTTCTTAAGCTTTCTTTCGTCAAGCTGGCGTAGATACGAGCCAATATGCACATATTTTTGACGCGCGTCCAACGTAGGGCCTACTCGAGCCCGAGCTCCCAACTGAGAGCGATGACAACCGTGGCATGTCTGCGTAGCTGAATAGAGATCCGCAAGGCACACATCATGATAGCAGTGACATACGACACCGATAAACAAAGTATGATAGAATACGAATCCGAAGTGCCTAGCCTTGGCTCTTACAACACCACGGTGCAGTACGGGCGGCTCAGAGCAGCTCTTTATTTTGTCAGTAGCCAGGACATGCTGATATTAACGTCAGCGTTTGCACGGGTTACGGGATGATAAAACAGCTCGTCGCAGGGTTTTCTAGAGCACAACAAAATTCTTGCGTCAGCAGCTTCCGCTAAGCTTGTCGCATTGCGCAAACAATAGTCGACAACCACTCTCGTCAAGCACTGTTTACTGTGTTCATCCCGTTGCAAAACACGCCCGTCGGAGGACCCTAAGAGATGCCAATTTTCGGATTAAAAACACAGCACCGCTTATCTTTAATCCCTGCTGATCGTCTGCTCTCATCCCCATTTAATATCGTGCTTAGTGGTGTAGGTCATCTCGCGTTAGGGTATTTCTCCACTGTTTGGGTGTCATGTATATTCAGTGAGCTGTGAGATCCCTGTGCTTGAAATGCACAAAGCTTGCTTCTTTATTATACGCATTAGGTCATGAAAGTAGGCCATTCGTCAACTTGCGTGAGGTAACCGGTCACCAAAATATCATAGACGACTGTGTCACAAACGAGACACAATGACCTCACTGGTTTTCAACAGAACTTCGAATATGTGCAGCCATGTTTGAATTGAAATCGAAGTAGTCATAAGTGTACGTTGCAAATTCATTTGACCATTTCTGGCTTCTAGGAAACTGTGCCTATTACTGTTCTGCCACTCGCCATTTCTTTCACATATGTGCACTATTTCACGTAATTTACTAACGTTGACAGGGAAGCGCGTGACACTTACATAGTGCTCTCTCTTTTTTTATACCTTGTTGATATTACTGCGACTCACCTTGAAAGTGCAGATTCCTCTTTGTGTAACCCACACCACCGATATTTACCTATTTCACTGTTAGTTCTTGTTTTTGTGCTTTCGATAAAGGCAAACAAAATTGTTACTTGACAGTGGTAGGTGAGTCTCACTACCTTGTGAAAATCTCGTGACAAATCGCGCAAGGTAGAGGAAGTGTCATGAAAGGGAAAATTGTAATCCGTCCAAATGTAACACGAAGGTAATGAGGCTCCTCTATGGCTGTTATATTTCCAGGACAAGGACGAATTTTTTCCTAAACTGCGAAGGCTTCTTTTTTAGAAACGCGTAGCGGTTCTTTTTTGTACCTTCGTGCTACATGTGGGTAGATGACAATGTTATCTTTCGCGAACACCGGTACAATGCTTCGCTTGGCTACTTCTGCAAACACAATGGGGTCACCTTGTAAGGTGAGTGTGAAGCTGCTGTATTCGCAACAAATAAAAATTTATGCGTTTGGAGTAGCGGGATGTTGCGGCTAATAGAACGCTGTTTTTATACTGATTGTTTAGCGCTCCTTATCACCCGGACAGCCCGCGGGAAACGTCTGCAGCGCCTTGCGGTTACTCTTGTTCTTCACTGCAGGGAAGCCGCTCGTAGCGCGCAACCTCCCTGATAAGCATATTACGTTCTTGCGCATGCTGAAATGTACTGCGTGCGCCAAAATTACTGTTACCCACTATGATCGATAATTACATAACAGATTTTTTTTCACATTCGCCCGCATTCTTTTTCAAAAATTTCTTTAATCTTTTTCATTTCTTTTTTCGACCATGTTTCATACTGGTTTGCTTATGTTTAAGAGATTAAAGCGCCCTAGACCCCCTCGACCCGCAATCTCGTCACTGAGCAAGGCCGGGCACGCTCCATAGAGGACGCCACAATTCTATAAATTAACCTCAAAATTGTACCCTCAGCTCTGAAACTGACACATTTAAAGACGTACCCTCGTGGTCGTCGTGTCTCTGTAGCTGCTTCCTGCATTAGAAAAAATTATCAGGAAGAGAATCTAATGCCAGCCGCGGAGGATGATAAGAAGGCTGGACTTGCAGCTGAATGTATTGGCGACAAGAATTAGAATAGCCGCGCGCAGGGACCTCGCGGTATTCCCTTACAAGTTACAGAGAACACGAGACTGATTGGGGAGGGGCAGAGAAAGTGAACATGAAGAAATTGCCGGTTACTTTTGGCCCCGGAAAGCGAATCCACAACATTTCGAAGTTGCCTTCAGCCATCAGAATACTTTCACAGTATAAGCTAGTCAAAGCGCTTCGAACTCTCGCGTTGTTGCTACGACGTCAGGGCTTGTTGATGTAACCAGTTGGACAGTTTCTCCGTACTTCCATGTGGTGTCCGTCATGCTTTGAGCTGGGGTAGCCACCGCTGGGCGTATTCCTTGTGTTTTAGTGACAAAAGGCCAAAGGTCGACACTCACACATACCCAAAAGCTTTTCTAGAGCCTCATTCGCTGCCACGGACACAGACACACTTTGGTTAGTACCACTTCAGTGATCAGAACGTCAAACCCTTCTTCTGTGAGTAGTCTTGGAATCTGCAGCAGCAGGGTGCCCCGGCACAGCAGTTGAAGCGCAAATCAACACCACCACAGTGGTGTCAAACTTTCACGCCTGACTTCATTCCAGCTGAAGAGTGCCCGGCAAGTTTCCTTCCCTGGACCCAAACCAAATGGACTCCTGTGTGTGGGCTATTCTTGAAAGTGAGGCCCGCGCTAATTAGCCTACCGGCATGGTGATCCTAAAGGCG
This sequence comes from Dermacentor variabilis, assembly GCF_050947875.1. Classification (NCBI taxonomy): domain Eukaryota; kingdom Metazoa; phylum Arthropoda; class Arachnida; order Ixodida; family Ixodidae; genus Dermacentor; species Dermacentor variabilis. The sequence goes on along the minus strand of NC_134574.1, from coordinate 72,663,477 downwards.
AGCACGGCGATAGGAGCACGGGGAGAAATTTCCTGCAAATACTTTGTCAGCAGCGATAGAAGCGTGCCCAAACTTTTAAAGAGCGTGATCGAAGCCACGAGCGGAAAGACTGAACAAAATGTTTCGTGTTGTGCTTCAGATCTTATGGGTGAATAGCTTGGAAAAAATTTCCTGAGATTTTTCTTATTCTCAAAAATATATTAGGAGTAAAGTTTGTGACAGTATTTATGTTGAATTAGTAGTAAAATCGATTCTCCGCTGGAACCTGTGTGTGATGTTGCCAGCTGGCAAGGGATGCATTGAAGCACTGTCGGCTGCCGTGATTGTAGACATCAACACGTTAATTGCCCTAATTTTTGAAAGGCCTATGCAGAACAACTCGGAGAAGCCACCACGAGCACACTGTTTTCCATTATATGTGTCAGTAGGCAGCACGACATGTCAAGTGAAATCTAGTGAAAGAAGTGGTGCCCTTACGGAAATAATTGCAAATGAAGTTGATGTAAGGAAAGATGCCGCCCAGTAATAGGAACGTCAGAGACAAATGTTTCCGTCATACCGGTCATCATGAAATTAGCAGCTATGTGAGCCGATTTGTAAACAGCAGTAGTGCGCTCGTGTTCCATAGACATGAGTACATGCGTGGTTGAGCGACTCTTCAAAAGAAGGGGTGTCCTTGCTTCGGAGACGAAGCACGGGCTGCAGTGCTACAACACACACAATGTCGCATTGGGGTGGAGTTCTTGATTTTCTATAACAATGTTTGTGAGCAGTAATTCCGGTCTTTGGAGCTAGTAAGTCTGGTCACAAGTGGGGTCACGTGAAGGGACACGCCGGCCGATTAGCTATTACGGATAATGGACAGTAATGTGGCGTTGCTCTGAATACGGAATTGTTGGACATCATAGTGGACAGTATTGGGAGGGTCTACAAGGATTTTACACAGTTTTGATGCATCCGACGAAACATCCAGGTAGTCCTGCAGATAACATAAAATATTGCAAAAATAACGCCCACCAATAAAGCTTTCTTAGAGGGTGTTTAAGTGAAAACCCAGCAGAGGGGCGCAATGCTCAGTGATGACAGAAAACACATAGCTTTATAGAAGAGGAAAATTTCGTGATTGTCAACAGTATAGTAAAGTACAGTTTCCATGACGAGGATAAGAGGCTGCCGTAGCGAATTACACGTCTGTCCTTGTAGCCGTTAGACGAGCGACGGAACTATTCGGTTGCCAATGACATCGCTAATAAATTTGTTAAGAGATGTGTCAGAAAGTGGGCAAACTAGCATCTTTGAGGTAGTGGTTGGCGGAAAAAGAAATCTCTTCGTTAGCTATGCAAGTGACCACTCAAAATCAGCAAAAATTCCAAGTAATAAGCGGTAGTAATAGCATAGGTCGGTAAAGCTCAGAGAGAAATAGTAAAGTTTCTGATGGCGCAAATTTCAGGCTAGACTAACCAAGGAAATAGGGTTGGCTAACTGCAAACGCCCTAACGAAGGACCCGCTTACGAAATACTTCAAGAATGGCCTTCAAAATACGATCATGTCATACTGTCAGCAAACGTGTTTACCATTTATGGTTTTCAGGGATAGAATCCATCATCCTCGTAAATGCTGTGGAGCAATACACAGTGTAAAAAACTTAAGCGTCAACAGGTTGAAGCCGTTTGGGGTGATAAATACTGACTTCTCGCGCTACATTGCATGGAAAAATCATCCGTAGTCTAAGGGAATGTGCTTGGAAGGAGGATACTAGGCTTCGTGCAGGCCGTTCAACGCGACATCGATGCGGGGCAGAGGACATGTAATTACCGTGTTGGTCGCATATCGGTGCTCAACACTAAAGTACCAGCCGCATGGCATCGTTTCGGCTAGGGCTACGTGCAACAACAACTGTTTGAGTCAGAATGCGAGCGTCGATGTCAAGGATAGGTGTCTCAGTCTATAGAACGGTAGGACGTAGCTAATGTGCTTAGCTGGTACATAAGACAGCGCGACTAATTCCCACAAAGACAAGGCACAATAATGTGGTGGCGCCATAAACTGCAGTAGACCTTGCGGCACTGGTGCCACCAAAAGTGTAAAGTTCGTCATCAGGCAGCACTGATCGAGGCGAGTGATGTCCCTTGCAGTGTTAGTTTTTTATGTTTTTTTGATGGCAGCCGTGAGCGGGATAGCCGAAAGTGGACGTGGAGGAGCCCGAATGGCGAGTATAGAAATGAAATAGACTTCATACTCTGCGCTAACCCTGGCATCATACAAGATGTGGACGTGCTCAGCAAGGTGCGCCGCAATGACCACAGGATGGTAAGAACTCGAATTAGCCTAGGCCTGAGGAGGGAACGGAAGAAACAGGTACATAGAAAGCCGATCAATGAGTTAGCGGTAAGAGGAAAAATAGAGGAATTCCAGATCAAGCTACAGAACAGGTATTCGGCTTTAACTCCGGAAGAGGACCTTAGTGTTGAAGCAATCAACGACAATCTTGTGGGCATCATTAAGGTGTGTGCAATAGAAGTCGGTGGTAACTCCGTTAGACAGGATACCAGTAAGCTATCGCAGCAGACGAAAGATCTCATCAAGAAACGCCAATGTATGAAAGCCTCTAACCCTACAGCTAGAATAGAACTGGCAGATCTTCCGAAGCTAATCAACAAGCGTAAGACAGCTGACCTAAGGAAGTATAATATGGATAGAATTGAACATGCTCTCCGGAACGGAGGAAGCCTAAAAGCAGTGAAGAAGAAACTAGGAAATGGCAAGAATCAGATGTATGCGTTAAGAGACAAAGCTGGCAATATCGTTACTAATATGGATGAGATAGTTCTAGTGGCTGAGGAGTTCTATAGAGATTTATACAGTACCAGTGGCACCCACGACGATAGTGGAAGAGAGAATAGCCTAGAGGAATTCGAAATCCCACAGGTAACGCCAGAAGAAGTAAAGAAAGCCTTAGGAGCTATGCAAAAGGGGAAGGCAGCTGGGGAGGATCAGGTAACAGCAGATTTGTTGAAGGATGGTGGGAACACTGCCCTAGAAAGATTGGCCACCCTATATACACAATGCCTCATGACCTCGAACGTACCGGAATCTTGGAAGAACGCTAACATAATCCGAATCCATAAGAAAGGGGACTCGAAAGACTTGAAAAATTATAGACCCATTAGCTTACTGTCCGTTGCCTACAAAGTATTTACTAAGGTAATTGCAAATAGAATCAGGAACACCCCAGACTTCCATCAACCAAAGGACCAGGCAGGATTCCGTAAAGGCTACTCAACAATATACCATATTCACACTATCAATCAGGTGATCGAAAAATGTGCGGAATATAACCAACCTTTATATATAGCTTTCATTGATTACGAGAAAGCGTTTGATTCAGTCGAAACCTCAGCAGTCATGGAGGCATTACGGAATCAGGGTGTAGATAAGCCATATGTAAAAATACTGGAAGATATCTATAGCGGCTCTACAGCCACCGTAGTCCTTCATAAAGCAAGCAACAAAATCCCAATAAAGAAAGGCGTCAGGCAGGGAGATACGATATCTCCAATGCTATTCACAGCGTGTTTACAGGAGGTATTCAGAGACCTGGATTGGGAAGAATTGGGGATAAAAGTTATTGGAGAATACCTTAGTAACTTGCGATTCGCTGATGATATTGCCTTGCTTAGTAACTCAGGGGACCGATTGCAATGCATGCTCACTGACCTGGAGAGGCAAAGCAGAAGAGTGGGTCTAAAAATTAATATGCAGAAAACTAAAGTAATGCTTAACAGTCTCGGGAGAGAACAGCAATTTACAATAGGCAGCGAGGCACTGGAAGTCGTAAGGGAATACATCTACTTAGGGCAGGTAGTGACGGCGGATCCGGATCATGAGACGGAAATAATCAGAAGAATAAGAATGAGCTGGGGTGCGTTTGGCAGGCATTCTCAGATCATGAACAGCAGGTTGCCATTATCCCTCAAGAGAAAAGTTTATAACAGCTGTCTTACCAGTACTCACGTACGGGGCAGAAACCTGGAGGCTGACGAAAAGGGTTCTACTTAAATTGAGGACGACGCAACGAGCTATGGAAAGAAGAATGATAGGTGTAACGTTAAGGGATAAGAAAAGAGCAGATTGGGGGAGGGAACAAGCGCGATTTAATGATATCTTAGTTGAAATCAAGAAAAAGAAATGGGGGAGGGGGTATGGGCAGGACACGTAATGAGGAGGGAAGACAACCGATGGTCATTAAGAGTTACGGAATGGATTCCAAAGGAAGGGAAGCGCAGCAGAGGGCGGCAGCAAGTTAGGTTTGCGGATGAGATTAAGAAATTTGCAGGGACAACATGGCCACAATTAGTACAAGAACGGGGGAGTTGGAGAAGTATGGGAGAGGCCTTTGCCCTGCAGTGGGCGCAACCAGGCTGATGATGGTGATTATGATGAGCGTGTTGTAACTGGCTACGTCCTGGGACGGCAGAATGCCAGTTAGAGAGGTGAACTCCGACGTGCTATCAAGAAAATAAGGACGTGATATCATGGGGGTAAACGTATAGGCTTTTCGGGGCACGCATTCGAGGGAACATATACGAGAAGGAAGAACCGTTGGAGCATCGTTTAGACGATTAATCTCACGCTAAGACCCCCTTCGTCCCGTTGTTGATGGCACATTAAGTTGATAAATCGTCCAGCCGGTGAAGGTCATAAGTGCGTCACTTGAGAACGGCGAATAGGATGACCGGGAAACGTAGACGAGAACGGGAAAGGAATATCCGGTGTTTTGAAATTAGATAAATTGCAGCCTTATCCTCTCTTGCCCGTTCCAGTAAAGCATATACATGTTTTCTCAGAAGAGGGTGAAGTCGGCTGACCTAAGAAAACAGTAATTCGCTGGCAGAGCCGCTAATCCTGCAGTTGACAATTTATAGATTTATAATGGTGATAGGGTGACCATCTATGCAGACTCGGCTGTTACATGTTCCGAAAACTCTACAATCGCCTCCATCAGCCACTGGAATGTTGTAGTAGAGTACAAGTGTGAGCACAATATTTAGGCCGTAGGGAAAAAGGTAACGGCTGCAAGCTTGCAATATTAAGGCTCTGAGGATACACAAGAGAGTTGCGCTGTGGTGACGAGTGGTGGTTTCGGCATCACTGGGGAACACGAGCGATAGTTGTAATAGTTTGTAATTAAGAAAGAGGCGTTAAATTTTACGGCAAGAAGCGAGATTACGTAGTTGTAGCCGTTTTCAGTACAGAGGCGCTAGTGCAGTTAGAATAGTAGAGCAGAAAAAATCTAGCTGCATGGTTTTGAACTGATTTCAGGGCTCTGGCGCGACTTCGGTGCTCTGGTGCGGCTTCGTCAAGCTGTCCATGTGGCAGCTTTTTCTGCATGCTCCTCGCGTTATGTACTGATGCAAATAAACATCATTGTCATTGTCATTGTCATTTGTTTGGTGCGGGTGGTGCATGCAGGTGGTGCAGGTGCGGTGGTGCAGGTGCGGGTGGTGCATGCAGGTTTAGGGTAAGGTCGTATAATAGTTTCACAAGAAAATACATTTAGGAAGTATGGTGCCACTGCGAGGTTACGGAATGTCTATATGAGGGTTCGGCTAGAGGAGTGTACTATGTGGTTTATGTGGTTGGACCAAGGTGTGTCAGATCGGCGCCTAGCTGCTTGATTGAACCAGTAGTGGTTATAGTTGGCTATTTACATAAGTGTGTGGCATATAGTTTTGGCCCCAATATATTCTTGGGCTTCAAGCACCGCGCTTGCAAAAATGAATACAAGTCTTACAACAATGTACAGACAAGAAACAGGTAAGCGACGAAATCTATTGTTTGAGAATAACAATGTGAGGAAAAAGAACAAAAATAAATTGAAAAGATGGAAAGCACCTTCATTTTTACTATGAAGCACCTTTATGACGTTCCCGGTTCATACAATTTGTGCCTGCAGCAATGTGTTGCAATTGCGTTTATGGCCATTGATCCAAACTGTTGCTTAATAATAGTGAAAGCCTTATTTCAGTTTTGCTAGAGGGAAGCCCAATGGAGAAATCCTATATGCGCATATCGAATACGCCCACTTGATAATAATGATAAATGAGCACAAATTATCATGCGCGGATGCGCTAGAAAAACCTGCATGTTCCCTTATATTATAATGGGAGTGTCCGTTAAAATCGCAATGTGCAGTATAAGAACATATGAGGATCACATATGAATAACCCTCGCGTTCTTCTGTATTACACGGGATTTCTTGCTTTGTATAACATGTGGGAACAAAGGTATGGTTATTTAGGATCCCCATTCATTGATGCACTGGACATTGGTATCCCAATGATCTTGCCTCATATGATATGTGGTAACATAGATATTGTACGGGATTCTCGTTTGTACGAGAGAACTCGTTACAGGGCTTATGTGTTTTGTTTCGTTTGATAGGCAAGGAGCCCGGTGAATCCGTACATGCACATGTGACTTAGCTTTTGAACTAGACATATAATAAAATGGTTGCTTTTGCGTCTCTGGAAAAGCGATATGTTATATGTAAGATCAAGTGCATGGTGACTGTTTGTGGCATCCGCCAAAAAGTGAATAGATCGTTCTTGGGCGATATCCTGAAGTAACTGGGCTTCTTTTTCGTCGTGGCACGACACGGCTTTTCATCTTTTGAAATAACTTACGAAAGCCTGCGATTGCTTCTGAGGAATATTGTAGAAGCGTAGAAACTACAAGAGAATTATCACACAGGTGATTTTTTTCTGAATACGCGCGTTATTTGACTAAGAAGAACAGCGCAGGAATCTTACTGCATGGTTCAACTGTAAACGTCATCGGTAAGGTCGGTAATTGTGAGCTGCTTCTTTGGAGCGCCTATATTGTAACAGTGTAGTGACGGTGAAAATCCAGGCGGCAGCAAAACTGTGAGTCAGGAGCTTAACGCGTTATTCGGTTAATTCGGTCCAGGCAAACAAGTGGCACAGCGTGGTGGTGTAGTGGTTTTGCCGGTGCGCTGCTAGGCCCAAGGGGGCATGATTAAAGCCCCCTTACGGCGAGCACATTTTCATGGGGGCGGGGGGGGGGGTATTTGTATATAGAAATACGTACAAATATGTCACTGTCCATGTGCCAGGGCATGCACACGACACGCTCCGCTAAGCATAGTTCTGCTGACCGGAGCACCATTCTTGCGTTATGAGGCGGGGAAGTAGCGCTTCAGGGGGGTTGGTCTGCAGACTTGCTCACCTAGTCGCCGTAACAACACGCAACATCATAGACCGCGTACAGCTTCGAAATATTGATGTACCCAAATGTTTATATTTATGCACTGTGACTTTCGCAAACCACGCTCAAATGTGATCTGCAAGTCATGCGGAAGTAGTAACATGTCGACCCAGCGATTTTACGAGGACACAAGCAGTTCGGTATTATGCATGACAGATATGTAAATAGCAGAGGATTCTTTGCTGCTGGTGTGACAGGATTACACGCCCGTTCTGGAGCATTGGCCAAAAGTTGGCCAATATTCAGAGGCAACTACCCGACGGCTCGAGAATTGGGTTGCGCAAATATAAAAAAATACAGAAAATCAAAGAATCCTTTGTACGTCACGATCTCTTCTAATAAGAGGTATGTGTGCTTTACCAGTACCACTGAGCCGACATTATTTGCACAGGTCTTGCGCGTGAACAATTAATTGATTTCACAAAATAGAGGTGCGGCCACGTCGGTCCGATACCCTGCCTACGCTATATGCCGTGCTGTCAATCTCTTTCTGTATTCTTTGCATTATCTTGGTAACCTATATAATCTGGCTTTGTCTTATCTAATAAGTCTTTGTCTCACCTAGCCCGAGGCACTGTAGCTGACAAGAACTGGACATTTCTATTCGCTTTCTTGAAGACGCAACGTTGCTGGTATGCGATTGACGCAGCCTTCATTGCCGTATTTTGAATACACGAAGGAAATATGTTAATAGGTATAAATATGCAAATAACGTTCATATCGTATGCATCATTTCCCGAAAGTTATCATTTATTGTTATTTTGTCGCCTGAAGCGTCTTTGAAGTAGTTCTCAGGCTGTATCTGGCAAAAACCGCATGTAACGAATGCCTGTTACAATATTATGGCTGTCTGAAAAACGACACCTAGTTACGGTAGCTTTGCTACCGTAACCACCCGAGCGCCTTGCTTTCGCATCATTGTTTAGAGAAAAAACACCATTACTCCATCAGGCATCTGCCACGTGCGCAGACGCAATGAGAGGTAAATTTATCCTTTTGCTCGGCATAGAGAGAGACGTAGCTGGGCCGTACATTTGCTGATCTGAGCGCGAAGTGTCGTGTTTCAGACAGCACATGGAAGCATAGTGTTCATATTTCATTAAACTAAAACCTGTGACCGTCAGGTGAGATGAGGCATGCAAGTGTGTAATTGACCGCAAAAATTTCGAGGCAGCCTACATTTACAGCCTACTTTTCTGCTTCTGGCATGCTGTCCAGTTAGTGCTATATATTCTCTAATGGCAGACAGGCAGCATGCTGCACTATGACGCAGTATATATATATATATATATATATATATATATATATATATATATATATATATATATATATATATATATATATATATATATATATATATATCGAGTATAGTACGTGGAATATCAAATCTCGATAACCTGCAGGAAGCATTACATAGGATGCCAGCATGCCCGAGGACACCACCAAATTAGCTCATTTCACGATTCGGGTGCTTGTACAGCGAAAGCTGTATATAACTGACCTTGCGTAGTTTTTTCTGCGTCAGGCAACAGAAACGGACTTAGAGATTTCTAAAAATGCCATACATAATGGGTCTCAATGTTTGCTTTGTGTGTGATCGCGTACGGGTGAAGTGCGGTGGCGCAGATGTCAAAATGCGGAACCGATGAGAACGCTCGCGGAGAAAAACAGCGTGACGTGAAGGTTCGTCATCGTCATCGTACACCCATTTTAGGTCGACTGCAAGACAAAGGCCTGTCCCTGCGTGAAGGTTACCGTAGTATGTAAACAGAAGAGGTATCGGCGCTAGAAACAGCGGCATTATCGATGGGGCGGACACGTATAGTTCGTGCACCCAAATAAAAACAAGCGTATGAGGAGCGCCGGAGGGAATAGCAACGAGAATGTAAACGGCACCGCCGCGAAACGACCACCAACGAAGAACGTTCCCGCGATGCTGAACAAAAAAAGAAAAACCATCCCGCTCTCTGAAGATGGAATGGCAGCGAAAGCACTTTCCTTTTCGTTTGAGTGCTTTGACTGTCGTCAGCTTTCGCTGCCATTCCATCGTCACCGAGTGGAATGGTTGTCATTTTCTTGTTTCTTCAAGCGAAATTCCTGATGCCTGTTCTTATACGATATGATTGTATGTTTCTTGATCGAGAAATGCTCTCGTCACTTTCCTCGCTGCCGCTCCGTGTCGGTCAACCAGTGCTCACATCGCATTAGAGGTGCCATTGTCCAAGCTAGGTGACGTGATTTCTGCAGCGCGAAGCACCCCTGAAGTGCTTCCCAAATTTTCCACTTTCTTCTTACAGAGGCTGTCTTCTCGCTACAAATGACGAATCCTTTCTATTAGAAACGTAATCGTTTAACGTAGCATGGCAGAAAATTTTCCTATAGCGTCCCTTTAAATTTATTACTTTCGGTACTAAAGGCGAATGCTAAAGACAACGTCGACTGTTAAAATACCATTCCAGAAACGTCGCAGTATTTGTTTTGTGCAACGCAAAATGCTTTTCGAAAAAAATCGCGTGCGAAGCCTGAAGGGTCCACATACCTGAAGCGCCATTCAAGCCGCCGGCGCCCGAACGGGGAGTCGTGATGTCTCATACGCCATCACCGCTCTTCACCGCCGTCAGGGAACAAAGGGGCTCCCGACAGCCGGCGCGACGGTTTTTCGCGCTAAACGGGAAAGCGGGCCAGAAAGCGAGCCGAGAGAGAGCCGACATTGCGAAAGTGGAAGGGTAAGAGCGCGCTAAATAAGAAACAGCACCTTCGACGCTCGTCATGAAGGGCCTCGTTCAACAGTGGCTTCTCTTTGAGTTTTATAGTACCAGCAATTACGGCGCAGCACTACGTGGTAACCAAATTAGCGAAACGCAAAAGTGCGGCCGACGCTTATAGTCAAGCGAAAAGAAACCTTTCGACCGCCCGCGTCGTTGTCAAGGGTAACGTCAACAATTCATTCTTCATAGCAATCAAATAGAAGTGCAGAAGTAGCATTTTTTTCGTGTCACGACGCAATGCAATTATCATTTTCCTAAGGGTACTTGAGTACTTGTGGTAGAATTCAAATGAGGAGTCGCTATGTCATCGAGCTAGTACATAGCTGAGCAGCCTTCTCCACAGTGCGCCGCCGGAGCTCTACGGATCAGAGCAGCGCCATTTAACGTTAGCTGCTTGGCTCGGGTTAGGTGTACACTGCGCGAGCGCGGCAAGGAGGGCCGGGTGCCTGCTCATCGCTTCCTGGTGTAGTCCCCACCTTGCGCGTTCGCTTCCCGTCGCCAATGCGACGTTGCATGTCGTTGTGGCTTAATACGACGCTGCCACGGCGACCACTTCAACGCCGTGATCACACGTCTTACGGGTGCAAAAAGGTGGCCAGGCAACCAACCCTGGCTGCCTCGTTACACGTGCAACTGCCATCGAACGTATATTTGGCATACAAAACGGAGAATTCAGCCAAGCTACGCCGATGGTTCATAGATGGCGTCATTGCCTACGTAATATGGCAACAATGTACAGTGTAATTGAGCGTGTAAATAGACGACCATAAATCATCAAAAAGAGAGAGACAGCAACAGAGACAGCGAATTGGGTGTGTAGAATGGAAAGAGAAAGGGCCTTGGCGATTTGCAAGAATGAAAAGGAAGAGATCAGAATGATAAATCAGTACGATAACACGAAGGGAAGTGCCTTGCTATTTAAGGCTCGAGCTGGTTGTCCAAGGACAGAACATACCTGAGCAAATATTAGCCACAAGATGAGGCATGTGTATGCTGCAGCGAAAAATCTGGAGACGGCTGAGCACATCTTATTGGACTACGAAGGGAGTCAGCCAGTGAGACCCGCAGGTAACATACGCGTTTCAGAAGCGCTTGATTTTCCAGTGGACGGAAGCGTCAACCGTTCAACAGTATTTGTGGACAAAAAGCAGCGCAGAGATTCATACGACTGGATCCGTTACAGGCATATAGGTAGCGGTACAGGGAAAGTGGAGAAGATAAAGAAGTTTTGAGTAAGGAAAAAAAGAATAAACAAATTTGTGAAAGTATGCTAGAAGGAAAAGCACGTATTCAGGCAGGATCGATTACAATGTCTAACCAGCTCGTTTCAAAGGGTGCCAATAAGTCGTCATCATCATATTTAATGCGATGCTTTGCAACTGGTGTTTGTCGAACTTTCGATGACGTCGAAAATCAGTCTTTGTATTGTCGAAGAAGATTTTCGAGCCGTTGCTGCTGACTCGTGGGTAGGCTACTACAGGACCAGACTTCTACGGTGAGTGACGGCTCCCATGTTCAGCCATGCCCGTATTCGCAGGCTTCAGATTCAGGTCCGAGTCCTCGAAAAGTTACCCCTGCGACATTCGGTGCCACTCGCTGTCAGCCTGTCCCTAACTTCCTGTGGGCTTTAGTTGTGCGAGCTGCTGCTGACTGGCCGATTTTCCTTGACATAGTTGAAGCCCGAACTTATCAACTACGGCTCTCCGTCAAGACCAATTTGGCGCAGTGGGGGTCCTCCGTGTCGGTACATCTTGGTGATCACCACGCGTGCTGACGGCCTTAAGTAACCTGATTCCACTTAAGACCCGTCCGCACCCATTAGCCATCAGTCATCAATCCGTTTTCACTCGTGTAACGCCTTAGTACAATGGAGCCTTCTCAAGTCCACCTGCCTTGACGACTAACAACGGGGTCTGCTTTTCGTCTCTAGTTTGAGTTATTCACGTCTTCCTATACGCTTGGGCCCCTCAACGCAAATCTCAAGGTCTCATTGCTCAGCTTCGTTCTAATGCTGCCAAATCGCTTGAGACAATGCAGGAATCTAACCATTCCCACAAAAACAGTTTCTTGTTGGCGCTCTAGTCTTGCTATGGTGATGTCCATCTTCAGAAATTATGCCTTACAGACTGAAAACAGGTGAAACAAGGCCACGGTATCCTACAAGAGCTCGTTAGTTCTTTCGAGCGCCTATCCCGGATGGCGCTGGCCGGTTGTCTCGACACCGCCGCCGACTTCATTGCCACCAGAGTCTCAATAGATGCGATCACTAACCTTGACATCAACGCCTCGTCCTCCTCGTCCACCACTCTAACATTCATGCTCACCTAGATCTTGCTTTGAAGGCACACATAGTAAAATATTCTGTTGCACTGAACAGCGCTTGCTTTTTTTGAAATTAAGAAGCCTCACAAAGCCAAACCTGCCGCTCTGGTAGGTAACATTAGGCCCCTCCGAGTTTGCGCTCCTACCAACGCAATGGTATCAGCCATTATGCATGTCACTGTGTGCGTCATTGGCCTTTGCCGAAGATCTGCACCGCAGGTCGCAGAGGGCAGCACCACGCCTACATCATCAATCTCTTCTCCGGTCGATCAGCCCCTTTACAGATATGCCCAGATTGCAAGTCCAGCTGGTAGCTACCGCTGGGTCCAGCTGTCGAAATACATTGAATCACTAGTGAACCGAGGGGCGGCATTTCATTTCATGACGTGAAACTTGTTCCCTGATCATTGCCACCGCTACATGGGCCAATAGTACATAATACTACATAATAATAATGTTACATGATAATAGCACATAATAGTACATAATAGCACACGACAATGCACGGGTTCATAACAGTTTTGCTTCCTCCCGATCTGGCACACAACTTGGCAACAACCGCAGTCGTCAATAAAACTCTGTCCTCGTATGTGCTCTTCATGTCTATATTAGTCTAATGGCGCTCGCTCCTTTCTTGTTATTGACACACATGCGTTGTGTACGCATTTGTCTTATTTTCGCGCAGAATATGGTGCCTTCATAAGACGAATACGTGCGCCCATATTGGCCACCATGAATTTACATCACAACAAGAGCAAACTAGCTCGCAATCCGTCATTGCTTTCGTCTCCATTGGGGGCAGCATCCACTGTACTTTTACACCTGTTATTTGCTGCTTCGGTCCCCGTTTGTTAAAACAGGTGCCCATTGTTGGATACGGACAACTTCGTTGAGGGTTCTGTGCGCTCGCGGCCTGGCAGTGAACTTGCGATCTGCGTGACATGCTCTCCTGAACACCTCTGCATCTGCATTTTCTGTCTTGGTGTTTACTATCTCAAAACGCCCATTGCGCCTACACTCGGGAACTGTGCTGGCGCCCGGTGTCATTCTTCAGCTGTGCTCAGCCTTCACAACAGTCCAACACTGCACTTCTCTGGAGATGGCCGATGACTGCCGTAGGCTGGAATATGTTTCATTTCAGCCGCAACTTAAAGGCATCCCAGAAGTACACTGTCCAAACTTTTCTAGTGAACTTCCGTATGTACTTGCTCTGTCACCTAGAGAACCTTGCTGCAGTATCCTTTTCTGTCACAAAATCGACACATGCTCCCACATTTCCATTTGCGACAACCGTCGGCGTGTTTCAGCTTCGGGATGCACTGAGATTACAAGTGGCGGATATGTTCGTCATATGTTCATCATATGTCACTGTATCTGTCTCGTTCAGCCTATGGGCATCCCTAGTAGTCTTTGCGACAAAAAATGACGGCACTACGCGCTCTTGTGTAGACTATTGCCGCCTAATCAATTACGTTATCTCCTTAATTACGTTAATAAATTAAGTTATTTCACGATGACTGTGGATGGTAATGCGATTATAATTCGAGTAATGAAGCGACACACCGCACCTTTAAAGTCAAGTTTGTTTATATCTCTAGTTGTCTTTCCGAGACTGCGTTGGTTTCGTGGCATAATTTGGTATCCTCCTTAGCTGCTATGGCACTCGCTTGCCGTAGTAATATGCCGCAAACGTGCGCACTAACGAATATGGATTTACAAAGGAGGAGTGACGTTGATGGAACGACAAATATGGTATGATGACCGTGAGGTGACCATAATTTAAACGGTGACGTTGGTATAACGACGACAGCGTGATGACGCCGGCATTACGACAATTGGATGACTGCGAGTGTATGACAACGATGGCGTGACAACCGCGGTATAATGAAAACCAGATGACGAAGCTGGTTGTAGACACTGACACGACTTTACGGCATCCTGACTACGGTATGAAGACATAATAACGACGACGGCATAACAACGTTACAAGGACAATTTGGATGGCTGCGTCTGTATGATGACAATGTCGTAGCGACGAGTTCATCACCAAGTCAGTATGACGACGATAGCCTGACGACGATGGAGTGCCGACGACGACATGAAGAGAGGCGTTTGACGAAGCTAGAACGATGATATTGCAACGACCACGACGGCATCACCCCCACGAGCACATGCCTAATGGCCCAAGCTATTAGACAACTTGGTCCACTGGGTCGGCCAAGAAGCATGACGACGATGGCATGACGAGAGACATGTTGCATAGACCACGGTGGCATCGCTACCACGAGCACAGGCCTTGTGGCCCTCGCTATTAGACAACATTGAGCGCACTGGAAGCTATCTTGTTGATTTTGCCACCACGGATGCCTGTTCCCTGCGCAATCACTTCAAAATTATGTGCTACTACTGCATAAACAACTTCATCTCTAATAAATGTAAGAAAGTTTACAAGCGTACACCTTTTATGACACGCGATGTTATTCATAATAAATGAAAGGTTAAAAGGTTAAAGAAAAAGCCCGGGAATCCTGTTTAAAAAAAGTGGTGCAGAACTCTCTTCAACAGAAGGTGACTGCAGCAAACGATTACTATAATAACACTTCCCTGCTTAACTTTATTGTAAGTGATCCCACAATATTCTGGAACTATATGAAGGAAAAAAAGAAACCGATTTCATAAATAATCATTCAGTGCCCAGCAATAACTAATAATAAAAACAACACCGCCTTTCAACGAGTACTTTCAAAGCGTTTTTGCTGTGTGAGATCTTTGCAATACTATGCTTCCAGTGAAACAGGCATTTGATTTGGATTCAATTTCTTACGCTGGAATTGTCAACATATTGGTGAACCTGAAAGCCATAGCTTCCTTTGGCCCTGACGAAATCCGGAACATCTTTCTAAAACGACCTTCTAAACTCATTGCCAGCTTTCTAGTAAAAATGTTTTTGCTTCACTGCTGTCGGGACAACTGCCAGATGAGTTGAGGGGGGCCCGACTTGTTTCAAAATTCAAAAAAAGGGATAGACTAAGATTACAAAATTATCGTCCCATTTCACTGACATCACAATACTGCAAACTCTTGGAATACATATTGGCAAACTGTGAACGCATTGTTGGCTGAAAACAATGTGCTCACGGAGTTTCAGCACGGCTTCATTGACTTCATCGGTATTCCACTGTAACACAATTGGTATCAGTGATTCACTCGTTTGCTTAATCTCTCAACAATAATGGCCAAATACATGTAATATTCTTAGATTTCACCAAAGCCTCTAATAAGGCTCTGCACGACAAACTGATCTTCAAACTTAGAATTATTGGCACACCTGATATTTTCATAAACGGGATTATTGCTTACCTGACCAAACGCACCCACTACGTTACGACTGGCGAATAAAGCTTGGCCACTCTTCTAGTCAGGTCAGGGGTGCCGAAAGATAGTGTCTTCAGACCTTTGTTGTTCTTGGTGTATATAAATGACATTGGTAAAAGCATAACTCCCGCTGTGGAAATTATACTGTTTGCCTATATTCTATTTCTTACAATGATAAAGCTTCTCAGAATGATCAGATTGTCCTCGAAAGCGATTTGTACAAATTAAATGGTGTCATGAATGGGGGATGTTTGTTCACTCCGAGAATACCGTATTTCTTTGTATTACTCGTAAAAATACCGACTAACTTTTTCTTTTACAAAAGGTTCTTCAGCACTGCATTATGCTAACAACTACGCATAGTTAGGTATTACTTTGACTTCAGTATTTTCATGGGACATGGACATTAATGATATTTGTTCTACTTTCCGCAAACTCAGTTTCCTAAAACACATACTGAAAAATGCCCCTCCTAATGTAAAATTACTGTTTTATATTTCCTTTATTAGATCAAAGCCAGACTATGCATATATATCATGGGATGCTTATACTAAGTCAAATTTCAGGTGTCTTAAAAGATACACAGCAAGGCAGTTAGTCTTATATTTCATAAATTCGCAAGGCTGGACTTTTCATGCAAAATTCTGTCAGAAAATTCTACAGCTGCTCTTCAATGACGCTGAAAGCAGCCAAGGCTTAAATTTCTTTCCCTCTTTCTCAACAACATGCTTGAAATGAAACCATCGATTTACATAATGCCTGAAATAACACGGAACGCAAGACGGTATCGTCCTGACTCACTAACACCCTATTATGCTCAAATTAAAAAATTACCTCTTAAATCGTCACCAGTACACGAATATTACGAATGCAAAATCCACCTTAGGTCAGATACATTATGGAGTTCCACAAGGATCAATCCTTGGGCCGCTGTTATTTCTGCTTTATATAAATGATATAATTAACGTGCCCTCTCCACCAGAAATAATAATGTACGCTGATAATACCAATGTATTCTTCTGCGGACAAGACCTAGAAGTCCTCCAAGTAGAAATCAATGTATGGCTGGAAAATTTGTCCACGTGGCTCCACGGTAATGAACTAGAGTTAACCACTAAAACACTAAGTACATTATATTCCGCGCTCATAACAAATGTATAAAACAAGAAATACCTATCCAATTTCGCAATGAATCTATCGAACGTGTAGCAACACATAAATTTCTTGGTGTCATAGTTCACGAGCATCTTGACTGGTCACCTCACATTGAAAAAGTTCGCACTGGTATATCTAGGTCCATTGGTATCATGTCTCAAATAAAGAGCATTTTGCCTATCTGGCTGAAGCAACAACTATACTACACACTGGTACATACGCGTTTCCACTATTGCCTTCTTGCCTGGGGCACTGCACAAGCATAGAAAACATATATTTATTAGAAAAGAAATTTTTGCGCCTAATAGATAATGCACCATACCTTAGCCACACTGCCCCATTGTTTAGAAAACATCAGCTGCTTACACTGTGGAATGTTTTAAACAAAAATATAGCGTTAGCTAGTTACCTACAAATTCATTCCGATCCTACGGCTTTTTTTGAGCAGTATCTAACGAAAAGACACACGTACAACACGCGGCACATTCCAATAAGGAATAAATACGTACGAACTACGGCACCCAGAAACATAGCTACACAATTTCCAGTTTTTTTAAACGATCCCAATCCTGCTGTAAACATTATTCAGGAAAGTAAATCATTCAAAGCTTTCAAAAGTAACATCACTATGTATCTATTGGCACTGCAGGCGTGACCACTCCTTTTGTTTTGTTTTGTTTTTTCTGGTGTTTCATACAGCATTTTTCCCAATTGTACATCAATGTTCAATATGAAAGAACTCCCGTTTCAATGTTACCAACCACCCTGTATTTACATCTCGTGTAGTGTTTATTTTCTGCGCTGAATGTCTTGTGCTTTCGAATGGGAGCAAGAAGGGCGCCGACTCCTTGTCAGGCATCCACTTTCCTTTTGGTCTGCGCCCTACGCAATTGTACCATACGTTGTCTGAACAAACACTTTGACTTTGACTTTGAAATTGGTATGGTTCAATTTTCTTTTTTTTTGTCGAACAATACCGGACTGGAACGGTGGTTTACAGACACAACACTGTGACTAAAAATTGTATTTAATTTCTACTTGCTTGTTCCTGATTTATTCACTATCGTTTCTATGTATTATATCGCCCCTCTGCTTGGGCCGAAGGGCCTGCTGTATGTACTAAATAAACAAAAAATAAACTTGGTCCACAGGGTCGGCCTAGAGGCTGAAATGTCAATAATAGAGCGACCACTACGGCATCGCGACCACGCGTACAAACCCTGGTCCCTAGACTTGGTCGTACTTATAGACAGCTGGGTACACTTCGTCAGCGTAAAAGACGTGAACAACGGTAGCATGACGAGTGTCAGATGACAAAGCTGCTACGACGACAATAGAATGTCTGCGACGGCATCGCGACACTGACCACATAACTAGTGGACCACACTAGTTGACCAATCTGTTGGACATTGAAAGTGCTCAATAGCTTTGATGCACTTCAGTCATTTTATTGTATATGCGCCTACGTTTCCCGAACAGCGACAACTATTGCAGCTCGATGATTCCCATGGCCGCATCAAACCTTCAGAGTCCACCTACGGCTATATCGAAGTGATCTACCCGGCCAATGTTGCGAGCACCCTTACCCTTCGGAGTTACAAGCATTTTTTGGCAACTATTCAGCCTTACACTACGCTCAAACAAGTTCAAAGTTTTTTGGGCTTCGTCTCCAACATGCACCGTTTCTTCCTTGCCACAGCAAAACATGTATTTCACTCGTAAACAAAGCGTTTCAAAGTACGAAAGATATACATAGAAGTGCTTTCCCTCCATGAGCACCTTACAAATGTTGGCCATGTGCACTGCAACGCGAGTGTGAAACGCGTCAATTAGATGTATCTCTTGCTAATGTGTCATTTATTGTTGCCGCCAGATGTTTAAAGCAACTGTTGATCACTCTGTCAACTGCGGAATCTATGAAATAGAGAAAAAGGGGCGAAAAGTGCCACGTGACGGTGCTCGTCCAATGGGGATACGCACACCTTCTCTCCTGCCTTCCCTCCGGCTCCTCACAGCAGCTTCGGCGGCAAGATAAAAGAATTTTGGCACCTTCAACTTTAATTGAATTCTGGGGTTTTACGCCTCGCAACCACGGTTCGATTATAAGGCATGCCGTGGTGAGGGACTTCGGATTAATTTTGACCACCAGGTGATTTTTGCGTGTCCCCTATGCTCGGAATACGGGTGTCTTTGCATTTTACCCTTACTACCTTTAGTTTATTCAGGGGGCTTATTTTAGTGTGTTATGATGCCCCCTCTGTCGGCCGCCTGGGTGGATAGAAGAGCTGCCTCGTTGTAAGGAAACGCTTCCCTGGTATGGCATGCGCTTACGGCGTATGCCTGTGCGCTCCATGCCGCCTCATTTGTGAAGCTCGCAAGGTTGTCACAAACCTCGAAACAGTGCCGTTGCAACCAATCGATCCTGCTCACACAACGTCCGTTATCGTAGATATTGATCAGATGGGCCCGTGTCCCCGCACCAGGCATGACAACAAGATGCTGGTTGTCGCTATGGACTACCTTACCGTGCCGCACCTGATTTTTCAGGCACTCATATTATGACCTTCATTAGGGAGTGCCTCATAGATCAATATAGCACGCCAATCTTACCGATCGTGGCACGGTATCTATGTTACGTGCTTTCAAAAGCTTCTTGCATGAACATGAAATACGTCACGCTTCCCATTCCTCTCAACGTCCACAGGTGAATGAACAGGTCGAGCGCATCAGCCGTACGATTAAAGGCACCCTATTTTCCTCCGAGCCACGACGTTTGGCTTGACTGCATCGCTTCTGCGCTATTTGCTCTTACCACGTCCGAACAGGGAATTACTACCGAAAAGGCGTTCCAGCCGTTTAGGGGAGTATGCCGATGTTCTCTTTCTTTTTTTTACTCACATACCCAAAAGCCCTTTACAGCCATTACATAGGGGGTTAAAAATGCAATAAAGTGATCATATTGCATAGCACAGTGAAAATTAGAAAAGAATAAGCAAACATGCGCTCAGGAAAACAGGGACCATATCTGAATAAAACAAGTGTTTGAGAACACGCACACACGTGGACCACAATGCTCAAGACAACGTAAAAAAGAATCATCATCATCATCAGCCTGGTTACGCCCACTGCAGGGCAAAGGCCTCTCCCATACTTCTCCAACAACCCCGATCATGTGCTAATTGTGGCCATGTCATCCCTGCAAACTTCTTAATCTCATCCGCCCACCTAACCTTCCGCCGCCCTCTGCTGCGCTTCCCTTCCCTTGGAATCCAGTCCGTAACCCTTAATGACCATCGGTTATCTTCCCTCCTCATTACATGTCCTGCCCATGCCCATTTATTTTTCTTGATTTCAACTGAGATGTCACATACTCGCGTTTGTTCCCTCACCCATCTGCTCTTTTCTTATCCCTTAACGTTACACCTATCATTCTTCTTTCCATAGCTCGTTGCGTCGTCCTCAATTTACGTAGAACACTTTTCGTAAGCCTCCAGGTTTCTGCCCCGTAGGTGAGTACTGGTAAGACACAGCTATTATACACTTTTCTCTTGAGGGATGATCGCAACCTGCTGTTAATGATCTGACAATGCCTCCCAAACGCACCCCAGCCCATTGTTATTCTTCTGATTATTTCCGTCTCATGATCCGGATGCGCCGTCACTGCCTGCCCTAAGTACATGTACTCCCTTACCACTTCCAGTGCCTCGCTACCTATCGTAAATTGCTGTTGTCTTCCGAGACTGTTAAACATTACTTTAGAATTCTGCAGATTAATTTTTAGACCCACTCTTCTGCTTTGCCTCTCCAGGTCAGTGAACATGCATTGCAATTGGTCCCTTGAGTTACTAAGCAAGGCAATACCATCAGCGAATGACAAGTTACTAAGGTATTCTCCATTAACTTTTATCCCCAATTCTTCCCAATCCAGGTCTCTGAATACCTCCTGCAAGCACGATGTGAATAGCACTGGAGAGATCGTATCTCCCTGCCTAACGCCTTTCTTTATTGAGATTTTGTTGCTTTCTTTATGGAGGACTACGGTGACTGTGGTGCCGCTATATATATCTTTCAGTATTTTTACATACGGCTCGTCTACACCCTGATTCCGTAATACCTCTATGAATGCGGAGGTTTCTACAGAATCAAACGCTTTCTCGTAATCAATGAAAGCTATATATAACGGTTGGTTATATTCCACACGTTTCTCTATCACCTTATTGATTGTGTGAACATGGTATATTGTTGAGTAGCCTTTACGGAATCCTGCCTGGTACTTTGCTTGAGAGAAGTCTAAGGTGTTCGTGATTCTATTTCCGATTACCTTACTAAATAGTTTGTAGCCAACTGACAGTAAGCTGATCGATCTATTATTTTTCAAGTCTTTGGCGTCCCCTTTCTTATTGATTGGGATTATGTTAGCGTTCTTCCAAGATTCCAGTACCCTCGAGGTCATGAGGCACTGCGTATACATGGTGGCCAGTTTCTCTAGAACAACCTGCCCACCATCCTTCAACAAATCTGCTGTTACCTGATCCTCCCCGGCTGCCTTCCCCCTTTGCATAGCTCGCAAAGCTTTCTTTACTTCTTCCGGCCGTACCTGTGGGATTTCGAGTTCCTCTAGACTATTCTCTCTTCCATTATCGTCGTGGGTGCCACTGGTACTGTACAAATCTTTATCGAACTCCTCAGCCACTTGAACTATCTCAGCCATATTAGTAATGATATTGTCGGCTTTGTCTCTTAACGCATACATCTGATTCTTGCCAATTCCTTGTTTCTTCTTCACTGCGTTTAGGCTTCCTCCGCTCCTGAGAGCATGTTCAATTCTATCCATATTATACTTCCTTATGGCAGCTGTCTTACGCTTGTTGATTAACTTCGAAAGTTCTACCAGTTCTATTCTAGCTGTAGGGTTAGAGGCTTTCATAGATTGGCGTTTCTTGATCAGATCTTTCGTCTCCTGCGATAGCTTACTGGTATCCTGTCTAACGGAGTTACCACCGACTTCTATTGGACACTCCTTAATGATGCCCACACGATTGTCATTCATTGCTTCAACACTAAGGTCCTATTCCTGAGTTAAAGCCGAATATCTGTTCTGTAGCTTGATCTGGAATTCCTCTATTTTTCCCTCTTACCGCTAACTCATTGATCGGCTTCTTATGTACCAGTTTCTTCCGTTCCCTCCTCAGGTCTAGGCTAATTCGAGTTCTTACCATTCTATGGTCACTGCAGCGAACCTTGCTGAGCACGTCCACATCTTATATGATGCCAGGCTTAGCGCAGAGTATGAAGTCTATTTCATTTCTAGTCTCGCCGTTCGGGCTCCTCCACGTCCACTTTCGGCTATCCCGCTTTTGGAAGAAGGTATTCATTATCCGCATATTATTCTGTTCCGCAAACTCTACTAATAACTCTCCCCTGCTATTCCTAGTGCCTATGTCATATTCCCCCACTGCCTTGTCTCCAGCCTGCTTCTTGCCTACCTTGACATTGAAGTCGCCCATCAGTGTAGTGTATTTTGTTTTCACTCTATCCATCGCCGATTCCACGTCTTCATAGAAGCTTTCGACTTCCTGGTGATCATGAATTGATGTAGGGGAGTGGGCCTGTACAACCTTCCTTTTGTGCCTCTTATGAAGTTTCACAACAAAAATATAAAAAGAATACTCTTGTGATAATAATCTATTAAGGACCAGCACAGAGTAAGCACTTCAGTTTGTTCGCAAATGCGTCGTAATTATTTTCGAAAACGATTTCTGCAGGTAGTTTCTTCCAAAGATAAATGCAAAGAAACAATGGCCAATGACGCATAAGTTTGGTGTGAGCTGTCTTTGGTTGCAAATTGAGGCAGTGGTCTAATTGGGGGAGAATGCGATGTGCTGGTTTGATATGAGATTCTGTGAACGGTGAAGGATTGTGACAGAGCTTATGAAAGTAACATAGCAGGGTGACAAGTCTTCACTTTTCAAGTGAACTTAGATTTAGAGATTATTTAATATCTGTGATGCTGGAGTAGCGAGCGTGTTTCCTTGTGATAAACCTAGAAGCCTTATTTTGAAGTGATTTCAGTTTATCGGCAAGATAAGCTTGATGCGGGTTCCAGATGAAACGAGTATATTCTAGTTGTGATCTGAATAAAGTTGTGTATGCTAAGAGTTTGTTCGCCTGATTTGGAAAGTACAAGTTACGCCTAATGAAACCGAGGTCTCTGAATGCTTTTGTGGTTATATATTGAATGTGTTTGTGCCATGTCAAATCAGAAGAAATGTGGACACCCAGGTATTTGATTGCAGAAATTTTTCAATGGACACGTTACCGATAGAATAAAAGATGGGTTCAGTGACTCTAGCCGTCGTAAATGTTACAAGTTTCGTTTTCGAAACGTTTATTTCCATAAGCCATTGTTCGCACCACTTAGCGATTTTGTCAAAATCTGACTGCAAAGCATTAGTGTCATGAGGCTCAGTAATCTTTCTGTAAATAACACAGTCGTCCACAAATAGCCTAATTGTAGAAGTGAGGTGGCTGCTTATGTCATTAATGTAAATAAGGAAGAGGATCGGCCCGAGCACCGATATTGAGGCACACCAGAATTTACATTGGTTAGTGCGGAGCAAAATTCATTATCAGACAAGAACTGCTGTCTGTTAGTTAAAAAGTTAATAATCCAGTTCAAGTCATTGATGTTTATGTTTAGATTTGCAAGTTTAAATATAAGACGATCTTGAGCAACTTTGTCGAACACTTTGGCAAAGTCGATGAATACGGCGTCAATTCTCATTAAATGGTGTATAGCGTCGTGCAGGTCGGCCACGAGTTCAAATAACTGTGACTCGCAGGAATGGCCACTCAAGAATCCGTGTTGGTTTCCCAAAAAAAAGTTCTGCTGACTGAGGTACTTCATTATTGCTGATGATATGATGTGTTCCAGAATTTTGCAAGGTACACTCGTCAATGAGATGGGCCTGTAATCTGAACGGACAGGAGAATCTCCAGATATAAATATAGGTATAATACGTGCGATTTTCCAAGCGTCAGGCGCAATTCCTGTATCAATGGATTGCTGAAAAATTGGGACGAGTGTGCGAGCTAAGACTGGTTTCATTAACTTGAGCAATTTTGGACATATGTCATCGGGTGCGGGGGCTGGATTACTCGGCAAACAACAAATAGCTTGCTCAATGCCTTCCTGCGTAATTAGGATGTCATTGATGTCCGAGTTTATACTAATAGCATTAAAACCTGTGCGAAATGGCTTTTCTTTAGTAAACACGGAACTAAACAATAGGTTCAATTCGGTGCCAACCTCAGACGGCTGAATAAAACCACAGTCTTTTACTATTGTTATCCGACTGAAAGAACCATTTTTTGCCTTTGGCCGTTGCGTGCAAGAACGCTCCGCAAACAGGAATTCAACCGAGGCCCACCGCTACACTGGCCTCAGGGCTCGGCAAGCAATCCACACCACCAGGCACGATTGACTATGTCCTCCCTCCAAGGTGCTTCTCGCTCTTTTCAGGCAGGCTATTTCGTCATGGTTCGGCGCACCCTGCGTTTACCTCGGTGCTGCGAAAAAAAAAATAACTATTTCTTGCCCCGCTATTCTGGATCGCTTCGTGTTGTGAGCGCACTCGGTGCCGTGACATTTCGTTTATCTGCGATTAGCAAAAATGATGGCGGACGTCACAAGCGCGATTTTCCCGCTCGTGGCCGAAAGATGAAGCACTACGTCCCTCGGGCCACCTGCACTGACGAGTGTGCCTACTCGAGGGGAGACGCGAGCGTAAGAGTGAACACGATCGCCGCAAGTGATAAAAGAGGAGCGCACGAAGAGGGATTCTGGCTTGCAGACAAAGAGACGGAACCGGACTTGCCATTTGTTTTTCTGCTGCTTGGAGCAAGGTGCCCCATTGTCAAAAATTATATAGATACGACTACAACAAGTGATGGCACAATACATGCATTTACTATGGCAACAGCTTCCACAGAGGCACCGTCTTCCCCTGGCACTTCGAAAGCATTGCTGTTTCTCTCCGTCTCTCTCTCTGTCTCTCTCTCTCTCTCTCTCTCTCTCTCTCTCTCTCTCTCTCTATATATATATATATATATATATATATATATATATATATATATATATATATATATGTATATTTGTGTGTGTGTGTGTGCTCCAGAGATTACAAGACCTTGTTTTTTCTGCTTTACCGAAGTTTCCCGCCTACCACAAGCTATGATTATGTTGCTGACGCCTTCTTTCGTGAAAACGTCAGCTCGAATTAGCCGCTAAATGGCCAGAAACTTAATAGGTCGCGCTGAAGCAGTGAGCAACGACAGGGCTAATGTGAAACAATGATACAAAGTATAAACCAAGAACTCTAATCGCAGGAAAGCTGTAGCATTAGCGCCAGGCTGCTCGGAAGGTTTGCCAGGATCAAAATTTCAAAGCTGGAAAGTTCTTCCTTCTTAGAACCTAGGATGTGCTGGTGATGGCGTACGCGCTCCCCCATGTTTGGATGTGGCGAAAGAGCTCGTCTCAGCATTTCTGTCACGCACAATGGAAACCTTGTGTGTACAGCGATTACTGACAGTATCTTCCCGGCTGCGCTTGCACAACTGTTAGCCTTCAATTTCTTTCGTCACCATCTGCCTGCTCGCCCTTCTCCTGAGGCTGCACACGAAGGCGATGTTCCGTGAAAAGCGCGGGTCATCCAATAGCTTTCGTGATATTTCCGCGTTGGACGCTTTCTTCCGCACATTGTCACCAGCACCACTATGCAAGCTTTTTATAGGACTTAGGACATTCCCGTTGTATACCGTCATAAACCTGAATTAAGGCGGCAGAAACACGAGAACGCGTCACAAATATTTCATAATCTCCTGCCGTTCGAAATCAGGCTTTTTCACTCAGCCGGTGCTTGTACCCCAATGGCCAAGTACTACGCATAGCGGCATAGGAAGAAATGGCGATTGCCTTGTTCTACCTGTGCGCTACCTAAATTCTGTATCTTGTCTTGATAGATTGATTCATTAACTGATTTATTACTTCAGTTGTTGATTTTATTCATCATAAGCATTTATTACAATGCATTGTATTAACGCATCTCGACCCGCAAATACAAAAAGATCTTCGATCTAAAAAGCCTGTGTATTATTCATTGGCTGAATTCGTAACCCAAAAATGCTGATATAAGCGCTGCAAACCCAAAGCAGAGCCCATACTTGCGCTTTGACACGCTGAAGGGAGTTCACATATGTGGATAGTTAAGCTAATGATTTACTAATTATCTCTGAGCAATTCGTATTAATGAACTTTTAATCAACTATCATTTCACCGTTTCTTCCCTCATGCAGCTTTCACCCCATCATGCAGCTGGACATAATCTAAGCAGTATGAGTGTTTGGGATAGTTTGTTAGATGCAGCATTAGGGGTCATAGCGCTGGAAGACACGGGCAAGAGCGCGACAAGGACGAGCGCTAACTTTCAACTGAGTGCTCATTTCCAGAAAACCACGGTATCCGTAGGCCCGCACACCGAAAAGACCCAATCACCGCACATGAAAATGAGCCGCCTTCCAGGAACGCAAATTCACTTTCAGCGGAAGCTTCCGGCCAATTTCAAAAAGCCCTTGCGAATAAAGAGCTTCCTGCTCAACGATATTATCACTAACCATTAGAAGAGTTTTAAAATTTTCGGATGAGGGAAGTGGTGATAGATTTAGAACTTGCAAGAGTGGCGTCTCCTCATTTTGCAGCGCAGCTGTATATGGCTAGGAGTCTATGTATTTTTCGTTTTTTTGTGTGTGTGTGTGTGTGTTAACAATACAAACGATGAGCGTGGGCCCATCCAGGAGATTCTGCAATACCTGCTCGACCCGTGGCGGAGGAGAAGCAGGCTTCAAGCGCTTCGCCCCTAATAATAATAAGAAGAAGACGTATAAATAATTAATCAAAGTGCAGTGTTTGAATTCGATGAGTATACTGGAAGCGTTTGTGAAGAGCGCATGGTCTCACAAGCAGGAGGCGTTGCCATATAAGAAAATGAGAAAATGTATACGTACACCCGTACACCCTTGACTCGCAACAGGACAATGCCGCCGATTGTGGGATGGCTGTGCCGCACGAACGAAAGACAGAATTGTGATATCCACTGTGTATATATCTCCAAGCACAACCAAGCGTGATCTTGGGAAGTTCATGGCCACACACTCTGCATGGGTTAGCCTTGATGACGTTACCCCTGTGATCATCATTCGAAACCTCATGTGGACATTTCTCAACCCCACAATAAATGGCTTTGAAAAATCTAAGGCACTCCACTACTCAACAAACTTTTTGTGCAGATTTAACTTTGGCCAGTAATCTATCCAAGGTTTAACCGAACCAATCAGTGTATATCACAGTAATCACAAAGCTACCATCACTACAATTACCAAGTGAGGAAAAATATGCATCTACCATAGTCTCACCAGTGTGATGTGCTACAGCTTCGCTGGTCATTCACCTTCCCAGAGTATAATGGCTCCACTATCTTTACAGCTAAGCTATATATAGCTAGGATACATGTCTTTTGACCGAAAAGTATCACTATCAATGGCTCGATCATACCCTCGTAAGCACTAAAACCCCGTAAACAAGCAAAAAATGCAAAGACACTGAGCCCTCTAAGGCAGAGGCTACAAGCGCTCAGTAAAGTGAAGCCAAGTGCAGTGCTTACATTCTTTGGAATCACGCATACAACATACAGAGCAGCATGTCGAAAACTATCATCACCCTTGTTTCATACCCTCGTAAAGCAGAGGCTAGAAACTCTTCGCAAAGTGGAGCTAACAGTGCATGCATTCGTTGGAACCACGCATACAACATACAGAACAGCATGCGTTTCAATAAACAACAAGCTCGAAAAAAAACATGAGTCATTCTTTGTGAAGGTGGTTGACCAACGTAGCTGTTTAGCACACGACACGGGGGTGACACATAATTTTGAACAAAGGTACGAACTCATTTATTATCTTGGTGTTTGGTCATAGTAACGAGAGGTACGCAAGCTCATTTATTGCCTTGATCGGTAGTCACAATTTCCCTCGCATTTGCAATCGCATTCTTTGGTAATGTCAAATCAATGCACGTACGCCACTGGACTCGCATGATGCGTCGGCAAACTGATGGAACACGTGGTCCTGGACCACCTCAATGAACACGTAGAGGACGGGGACGAGTTCCCCCGCTCCATGTTCGGCTTCAGGCCACACCTGTCCACCCAAGGCGTACTCCTTCAATTAAAAAGGCAGGTGATGCAACCCGAAAGTCCGGCGGACGCTCGCCGATTCCGGTGCCTCCTCGGCCCCGACCTGAAGAAGGCCTTCGACAACGTCGCCCACGCAGCGGTGCTCGAGGGCCGGTCTTAACTGGGGGTCGGATGCCGAGCATACCAATACGTCCGAAACTTCCTCACCGACCGCAAGTTCCGGATCAAATTCGGCAAACGTGAAACTGACATTATAGAGCTGGCGACCCGAGGCACGCCGCAAGGATCAGTCATCTCCCCTTTTCTCGTTAACGCTGCGTTGCGTGGGCTCCCGGACCTGCTGTGCTGTATCCCCGGGCTTCGTCCAAAGCCTCTACGCTGACGACGTGACGTTGTGGGCGGCGGCGGATGATCCACAAACTCTTCAAGAGATCATGCAACGCGGCATCGACGTCGTACAAACTTATGCGGAGTCAAGGGGCCTGGTGTGCTCACTGGGAAAATCCGAATACCTCCTGGTCAAGTCCGGCAGACGTAGCTGTCCCGGGGGAGCAGGGGCGTAGCCAGAGGGGGGGGGGAGGGGCTTATGTGGCTTCAGCCCCCCCTGAAATTTTTTCGTGCTGTCCGGGCGCCGCCCGCCAAAACAACCCCCGGCGCCGGAAATCATGCTCGATTTTGTCTAGAATATCCTTTTCACGCTCGAAAAAACATTTTAGCGCGAACATTGCGAAATCGGGCTGGATTTCTCGGCAACGCCCACGCACCGGGAGTCACATAAAGCAAGGAGGCCTATCCAAGCACAAAGTTTCAAAGGCGTTTTAATGGCGAGCGGGCTCGTCATGGAATCTCGCTGAGGCCGCGGAATCGGGAGAGCTTGGATTTTAATTCTGACACTTTATGGCTATAAAGTTCTAAGAAAGTATTGATGCGAAAGCTGCATTGATATTTCCAAAGTCGTGCTTTAGATCTGAATTCCGGAACTTTGTGGGCTTAATGTTGTTATAAACATCTGACGCCAAAGATGCACAGACTTTTCTAAAGTCTTAGATCGGAACATACAACGAGACAAGTCGGAACAACACACTATCAGACAAGTTGACAAAACACGCAGCGAGATACGGTGAGACGAAGTGTTGTGGTGGTTCACTTGTGCCGTCAAGTCGTATAAAAAAATATCAACATTTTTTTTCACCTACGCCAAAGCATCCATGTCAATGCACTAAAGCAAGCCAGGATAACTACGTTCTTATTTATTTTTTCTACTTTGGCTTTTATTCATGAGGACACATTGAGCCTCTTAATTTTTTTTAATTCTTGCTACCCTACCCGCGGGCTGCCAGAGCCAGCCAGAGCGCATGCGTTTTTCTTGTGTTGCCCCGTAACCACCACGCGGCGCACTTCGGTGCGCGTGTGGTTTTCTCTGGCCGTGTGAATTTTCGCCTCGCAGAGTTTTGGATGCCTTCTGGCTAGCAGACAAGAAAAAGTAACAATGGTCGCTCACCGCCATCACTGTGAAGACTTAACGGATTACACCGCGTTCGCTTGAGCGCAACCTCTCCGGAAAGCCTTGTCTCACCAATGTAAAATACCGAGCACTATGCGTATGGTTCTCGGTAGACCAAGCGTCTCACGTTTTCATCGATATTCATTCGGTAGCCACATTACATACGCAAAGTAGGCATTCAATTGTGGAAAACATATTTTCCTTGGGGTTTCTTTAATTACGGTGCCCCCGCCCCACAAAAACAAAAACAAAAAAATCATTGTTGCGGCGCAGCGAATTGTCGCATGGTGACAGTTTGTTACTTCTTTTGAGGAAAGTAATCGGCCACGGCACGTTTCGGTTGCCGGACGCTATTATTATATTATTGTGATAGCAATTATACGAAGATTCCAGGCGCATTCCTGCTGTCGCCGTCACCCTCATGCTTCGTATGAAGTCTCAGGGCAATAACGTCGGGACCGCGTGCCGCATGCTGTATGTGCGAGTGAAAACGTGGGTGGGGGGGTGGGGTGGAATGGATTAGACGACGATGGTGGCTCAGTCTTGCGTGCGCAAAGCACAAAAGCGGGGAGCAAGCGTGCCGACTTCCGTCGCACGCGATACATCGGATGGAGTAGATGGAGCGGGGGCGAGATCTATGATTCTGTGAATCTGTGATTCCGCTGCATGTTTATTTGCCTTGTTTGACGCATTATATACCGTGACTTTGTCTTAGATACGTAGATTTATTAGAGACTTATGCATATATGTAAATATCTTGTTGCGAGGTTTTGTGTATACGTGCAGTGAACTTTGTTTCCAGTGACACTTTTTCGCTCTTTATCAAACATTTGTATATTCCATTGTATCTTCGCATTTCTAATGAACGAGGGCGAGTTAAAAGAAAGTGAGCCTACCCACCCCGCGCAATAATGGTTCGGTTCATTATCTGCGAGGCATGCGCGTAGCACACAGGCATCTTTCATTGACAAAAGTGACACGCAGATGTGAGAGTAAATGTTCTTTAATGCTCTCATACACTGGATTGAACATGGTTGCGTGACGTAATGGACCCTTCAGAACTTGAGCAGTGGGGTGCCGTGAATGTTGTGACAGCTGAAGGTGTTTCTCAAAAGGAAATTATTCGCCGTATGGCTGCCGTGTACGTTGAACATTGCATTTCATTGAACATTGTGAAGCATTGGAGCAAACTGTTGAAAAAGGACGTGAAAGTTGCAAAGACGATCCAATACAGGGCCAAAGCCATCGTGCAATCACCCCCAACACAAGTGCAAAAGTCGATGAGCTGATTAGACAAGAACGGAGGATAAACATAGATGAACTGGCGAAGCGTGTGACCATCAGTCGCGGTTCGGTTCACACCATAATTCATGAACATCTCGGTCATCGGCTCTTGTGTGCGCAATGGATGCCCAAGATTTTGAACCACCGCCAGAAGAAGGTTCTGTGCTGCCTTGACTCATCTGATCCGGTATCACAATGTGGGTGACGACTTCTTGTCTGCAATTGTGATCGGATGAACCATGGTTGCACTACTACGAGCCTGAAACACGACGGCAAAGCTTACAGTGGAAACATTCGAATTCACCGCCCCCATAGAAAGCAAAGGCCTCATTCCCACCGGAAAGGTGTTGTTTACTATTTTTTTCGATCGTCAGGGGCTATTACTGATAGAATTTTCTAAAGCCGGAGAGACTATCAATCGTTACCGATATTGTGAAACGCCGATCGGCTGCGTGTAGCAATCAAGAACAAGCGACGTGGAAAATTGACGAACGGGGTCATCTTGTTCCACAACGTGGCTATGGTGTTGGGCTGTGCAGCACGAACCCGTGGGATCGAATCCCGGCCACGGCGGTCGCATTTCGTTGGGGGCGAAATGCGAAAACACCCGTGTACTTAGATTTAGGCGCACGTTAAAGAACCCCAGGTGGTCAAAATTTCCGGAGTCCTCCACTACGGCGTGCCTCATAATCAGAAAGTGGTTTTGACAACACGTAAAATCACATAATTCAATTTTTAATTTTCCATAATGCCCGTACCCACGTCGCTGATGGGGTTATTACAAAACTAGCAAAGTTCAAGTGGGAAACGCTGCAACGTCCGCCATACAGCTAAGACCTGTCGCCCTGCGACTTCCGTATTTTGGGGCAAATGAAAAAACAGCTTAAGGGAAACAGATTCGCGTCGGACGATGACGTGAAAGAGTCAGCTGCAGATTTGTTGAAGCAGCAACCTAAGGAGTGTTATAAGACGGGAATCACCCGTCTCGTTAGTCAATGGGATAAAGGTCTAAAGCTCATGGAGCCTACTTTTAATTAAGTACCCCGTTTGTCATATATTTTAATTGGCTCACTTTCATTTGACTCGCCCTCGTATATATTGCAGAACGGCTTCATATAGGTGCGCTTTGTTTGGACAATAATTTCGGTGCAATTAGTCACGATACACGACCGGTGACTACTGCTCCTGCGTAATACATTGGAATAAATGACAGCGTCATTGAGATTTTTCACTGGCCGTTGCATACGTACAAAAATATAGACAAGGTTTTTGAATGACAAAGTTTCATTAACATATTTGTGCTCAACTTGTTCATTTCATGGCCTTTACATTTTTCATATCAGTGACATGCACTGCTTTGCTGGTTTCGAACTGGTATAGTTCTAAGGATCGTGTGATATTTTCTGCATTATTAAATAGACAAAAACATCGAAGCATTGATATCAGTTATATTGAGCACGATTTCTGGCACATACGGGTATATTATTTTAATAAAAAATACATATATTACTTGTTTTGACAGAGCGTAGCGTTCAAGAATTCGTTTGTAGCATCTTTGGCAATGGCAATGCAGTTATTATTCATCTATTTAATCTCTTGACAAATTGTTTAAGAGGAACCTTTTGCTCGGGCCCAACTCCGACGCGACCTGTTCAAATAAATGTAAAACGCAGAAACGCTTTCTGAGATAACCCCTGAATCACTTTTAATCGAATTTGTTGAATTTGACAAAGTTAACTTCTAGTATCTGTTGGAAGCAGAAGTTCTATTTAGGGCCTGAATTTTGTTTAAAATATTTTGAAAAATTTGAAAGTGCGAAAGAAATAGAAGCACGATGTTTACAAACTAACAGCTCTTCATCAAAAACAGATATCGCTGGTTCTTCAAACGGCATCTATTATAAGAGTCAAAGCGGTCAATTTCGGTATCTCAATTTGTATCTTACATGAATTAGTTACATGGTGCACAAGAGTTCTGCGAAAACCGTATTTCGATAATGCTAAATGGTTTGAGATTCATTTGTAACATATCAGTTTTGTGCGCTGTAGATGGAATATTAGATGCGATTCACAGAATTGTGATACTGTTTTTGATTGTTGAAATACAGAGTTTTAAGCGTGATAGTTTCGTTTTCTGAAAATTTCAGATTTGTGCCAATTTTTAGTAAAAAATTTACAACCTAAATGAAAAATTTGAAACCAGAAGACAGTATAATTTAAGTTTTTCTTTTAATTGCAACAAACCTCATCAAATTTTGTGCAGTGGTTGCCGAGAAAATCTAATTCACATTCTACATGCATTTAGATAGGAGCATTCGAGATAAAGCTTCCTCTTAAGGAGGCAGCCAAGCTGAAACGTGAGCCCCCTCCGAACGAAATTTCTGGCTACGCCACTGCGGGGGAGTGCAACGGGAGAAGCGCTTCCTTGAACTTAGAGTCGGAGGACTTACCATCCCGGAGCGCCCCAGTATCAAGCTTTGGGGCTAGACTATCAGAGCACCCTACGCTGTGGGCTCATGTACAGAAACTCTAAAGGGCGACCAACTACACACTACAGCTCATTCTCCGGGTTTCTAATCGCACCACGGCATCGGCGGGGGCGAGCTGCTTCGACTTGGGCAGGCATACATAAGAAGCAGAACCATGTACTCCGCACCATATCTCAAACTCACAGCCACAATATACTAAATTCAACACAATGATCAGAACAACTGCAAAAGCAGCCCTGGTCCTTCTGGACCACGCGGCCACAGCAAGGCTAGAGGCTTTAGGCATGCACCACACGATCGAAGAGCTCTTAGACGCTCACCACACAGCCAAAGTCCGTCGTCTCTCGCCCGGAATCTCAGTCTCGAGGCCATCCCCGAGGTTACAGAGTAAATGACGATTACGCGAAAGGTCAGGGGGCATATTTATGCCTCGCCTCTACCCCGCAACATTGATCCCGAGTTCCATCAGGGCCACAGGAAGGCCAGTAGTGAAGCCATTTGGCGATGCTACGGCTCGCAAGATGGAGTTTTTTACACAGACACAGCGAGACACTCTCGCGACAACCTCATGATCGCGATGGTAGCGGCTCGCAACAGACGATTCATAGAACACACAACAACCACGGCTAACCGAGTGGTTGAAGCGGAGGAAATTGCGATTGCCATGGTCATGCATGCGGAAGCGAATACCGTCATCAGTGACAGCAAGCAGGCCATTGGCAATTTCGTCCGTGGTAGAATTTCCGAACAGGCGTACCGTGTGCTCACGCGGCGCCCCTTAAGCGGCTGGAAAAACCTAGTGTGGACCTCCATTCACGTGGCTGGGCCCGCCAACGCATCGGCTGACAGTTTAGCTCGAGATCTCGCATGCCGAGCCTGTTCCGCGGATGCGGGCGGCGTGAACGAGGAGGAGAGACACGAGGAAACCTGCGAGACTTTTCACAAAATAGCCCATAGGCATCGCTTGAGGCGTCACGCGCTCCCACCACCGGCTAAGCAACTCGATAAAAGGCAAGTGGTCGCGTTCAGGCGACTCCAGACACACACATACCCACACCCAAAGTACATTAAGAAAATCACAGGGGGCAGGGAAAGCCACCTATGTAGTCTCTGTTCACAAACAGGGACACTCACACAAATAACGTGGGTATGCACCTCGTTCCCGTTTTCTCATCCCCCGGTCAGCAGCGAGACTGACTGGACCGCCTAGCTGGGGTCCGGGGACGTGGACCGACAGCTTCAACTGGTGGACTCAGCGGAGAAGGCCAAGCAGGCCTAGGGCCTTACCTGAGCCCGATCCCTCAGCCACCTCCCCCTTTCCCCTTCCCCTTTCAATAAAGTTTATCACCACCATGAGAGGCCCTGACGTCATGTTCTTAAAGTCGGAAATGCAGTCTTCGTGGTGTGTCATCTCCCTTTGCCTCTGCAATCAGCGCGCCAGAGTAGAAGCTTAGAACTTGCCTTGCGACGAGCCGGCGGAAGTATGCGCTGCTGACGCGCGTCAGACCAAAACCTACAAAGATTAAATAGCAGCTTTAGCGAAGCAGACGCGTTCCAGTGTACTTAATTGGCACGTTGAAGAGCACCGCGCGACGTAATTGCGTGTAGCTGGCCGGCACAGACGCTCACAGAACCAAAACACAACTTTGTAGCTCACACACCCGACTCTAAACACAGCTTGTCTAGCGCGCTAAACGTTGTGGGATCTCGCAAAATCACAACCCATTTAGCACAGGGCCTGTTTCTTTTTAGCAGTAGCAAAATAATAACATTATCGGCTGTAATGAAACGACTCTCTTTCAAACACAGCATAAATGTCACTCATGATATGGACCACATTTCGTAGAACTCTGTATGAAATTTCTTTCTCTTAATGACGCCGGGAAAACGTTGATATAACGCTTGCGTAATGTCGTAAATGACCCATGTGTACAAATTGCACAATAATTAAGCGTACACCGAACATGAAGTGGCTCCAACTCTCAGTTGCCCGAGTACACCTGGTCAACCGGATTCACGCTCCTCGTAACACCTGAAAATCGGGATCCTTGAATAAAGTATTCAAATTATTTCCAGAGTGCCAATAAAAAGACATAAATGTTGAACTTTCACCATTCTTGCCACCTAACATACACACATTTTATCCGACTGTGGACTTGGGGTGACGCGCACTTATTTTTAAAATTAAAGCACTCGAAATCACTACAAGGCTTTTATTTGCAATGTTTTTTCAATGGCTTCACAGATTTGTGCGTCACACTAAGTTTACATTTAGTACACATGTTAGGAGTAATGTGTGGCGAAAATTTTACCATTCTATAATAATTATGAATCTTCAACATAATTGCTGTTTCTTGTTTTTGCTGTTTAACGCTTTCGGCCACTTTCTCAAAAAGCTTTTTTTTTACAAATACAGGAATTGACCTGCATATATTTACTTCGGCATGTGCATCAGCACTACATTTCCCTTTACTTTCAACATATTTGGTATAGTTGTCAATATTAGTTCACTCTGGACAAGGGGGCTAAATTCTATAGCTTTCGTAAAACGTTCCAAGAACGCCTTGTAGCGTATGCAGAAGTAATTTTCTGCAACGGTCACAATAAACCCATAGAAACTTTTCAAAAACATCTTCAATAACCTTGCCCTCTCTGCTGGCAGATACAAACAACGTGCCTGATTTAGTTCACCAGACGCAATAAGTAATCCTACTGCTCGCCTCGTATAACGCATGAAAATGTGGAGCAGGATTATTCAGTAAGTACTTGCAAAGCTAATAACTGATCATGCAACGTTACCCTTCTTGGGCATATTACCCGTCACATGGATACCGCTGCCGCCACATGTTAGCTGGGTGTCACATACGGTTCTTTTATATAGCTTGCGGACTATTCTCCATAAGGTCCGTATTATATTTCGGGCACCTATTTAGGAACCTTTTTTTCATATCGCGTGCTCAAGACGTGCCATTGAAATACAGCCAGCAACATCGCTGATAAGATACGCCTTACTCTCTTGCAATGTCAACTATGTAGCACCTGCAGGTAATTCCTGAAATGGCGTAACTTCCTGCGCAATGGCTAACGCTTGTACAAGACATATTCTAGAAAATCTGTGCGCAAACTGCACATAGGAAGGTTTGATTTTACATCACCCATAAGATTTTCCCCACAATTCCACCAAATAGATACGTATACGGTAAATTGTTTTCTTTACTGAGAAGACTGGAGAACCGTGCTACGAGCCTCGTGCAACTCCTGGAAATGAACTTAAAAATTGGTCATTCAGTAATTGTTTTCGAAGATTATAACACACCTACAGGCTTCAACCTTTTCATGCTCGTCACCTGTACCATGGCATCCATTCTCTCCACGCACCAAATTGGTTAGACCTTGCGTTCTCTCAGGAGAGCCGAGATTACCGGCCACTGCGGTCGCCTTTCGATGGGGGCGACATGCAAATACAATCGTGTACCGTGTATTGGGTACACAATAGCGAACCCTAGGTAGTTAAAATTATTCCGCAGTCCCCCGCTACGGCGTGCCTCAACGTTTCATCGTGTTTTGGCATGTAAAACTGCGTACTTTGTTTTAGGTGCCGCGGGGAAACTTCATATGCCTTTTGCATAACGTCTCAAGAACGGGCTGAAAGTGAAGCTTCGGCAGTCTTTAGTTTTGCCCCTAATTATTTCACACACATACCAGTTTGCCTCTAGATCCCTACAAATATGACCTCTATTCCCTTCACACATACATTCGGTAAACCTAGTTATATACTTCTTTCTTGAACCCGACAAAACTTGCATATGACGTTTTCGAGCATTTTTGTAGCCTAAATGCTTCGCTGTAAAACAAAGGAAACACGTTCGATTTGCTCCCTGCTTCCCTTAACTCAGCCACTCTGAAACGCTTTGTGGATGAGGTGTTCACTCGCTAGTACGCGAAAATTCGGTGAATCTCTCAGATGGAAAAGCTTCTTGCAGCCTCAAAGAAGCTACTCTACCTTCAATGGCGCTCAATAACTTGCTTATGTATTTAGGAATGTTACGGATATTGGTAAAGACGGTGAGCGCCGGAGACGGAAGACATACTAACACGTTCTGCTGACTTTCCAGCTGTAAAATGGCACGTGCTCTCACTGCCATAAGCTGTCGTTGCCCATGACGCTTCTTAATTAACAGTGTGAGTCGGCTCCACGACTACACGACTTCGCTACCTCGCGTCCACTGCTTCTTTTTATTTTTGTACACATCTTGGCAATAAAACGAAATGAAGAGATGACAGTCATTTTCCTTGCACAAAGAACGTGGCGCACAAAAGCAGCACACGACACAGGAGACAAGCGATATCTTATTTTTGAACGCGATGCTCGATAAACTCCAAGTTTTTTTTTTTTTGTGAGACAGGTTTGTCGGAACACGCGCAATAGAATATGTTTCCTGACATTTTTTTGCCGATTCTCTTTGTCTTGTTGTTAAGAAATGTTTAGTTGTAATTAGGTGCCGGAGCTGTGTCCTTTCTGTGTAATTTCGTCCTTGCCGTACTGCAAGCGAAAGCAATGTCAAACAACTAGCCCAAATGTCTAGCTTGCTGTCTAATGGACACCTACATAAGCGCTGGAGTCCTGAGCTCTATAATACCCTATGGCTCGGGTGACCGCATCGTATGTGTATACCGTTAAAAAGCCGCAAGAAAGGTTCAGAAAAAGCACTCCGAAGATCCGGAAATGATATTGCGTCTTTCGTATGCACCAAATTCTTCTTCAATGAAAGCCGCGCGTCGCGCACAACCCCATCTCGACAGGCGGCAGCGCACTCCTCATGAAGATACAAGAATCAGCGTAAGAACAGAAGGCAACCGTGGTGACTTGATATGCTGCCGCTCTTATTTCCCAATTCGCAGATTGCACCGTGAATATTACCCCTCACCTCCGCGCCTCCATGGAACCCGCCGCCATTATTGGTGAGATGCTCCACTTTACAATATGCCTTCATTGCTAAGGGTGCTCAAAGAGCGCGAACGTGGTAGGCTAACTTAGGCAGTGGTGCGTTTCCTAAGCGTATAAATTTGGTGTAGGAAATATTGCCACGATAGTCTTGGCAACTGTATCGTAGCCATTCAGCCACCGTGGCTGATTGCCACGCCAAAGATGCACGGAGATTTCTATAGATGCTGCGCTCCATGCTAAGAAATCAGAAATATATTTCTTTTTTCTTTTTGCTCAAATTGGTACCACGCGGTCACACACAACCTCATGAATAGCAAACTAGAGCTTGATACGCTCATAAAAGAGTAAAACTCGTTGATTTGGGTTGATCGCCGTCCACAGGCTAACCTCTTCCGAAGCGTAGTTACGTAGAAGGCTGGACAAAAGTGCAGCCCGATATTTGCGGCAGGGAATGCTGCTTGCATATACGTATGAGGGAAAAACGTGCCCCGTAGGAATCAAGGAAAATCAGGGAAGTGCGGAAGCATCCTCCGGCTACGGCGTTCGCCACCATTCGCAAATTAGAGGAACGGCGAATTTCTCGGTATTACGAAACCCCAAAATAAAAGGAATTGCTCGCGGCGAGCAGAAAGAGCTCTTCGCCCGCAGTAACCTAATCAGCCAAAGTGGGGCCGACGTCGAACATGCAAATGTGTTGCTTAAGAAGGAGATGTTGCTTAAGAACGAGATGCTTCTTACATCCCATTTGGTGCCTGGAAGAGCACACTCCATGAGTCAACATTTCCTCAGTGGTCCGGTGTGAGGTTGAGCGCGGTGAGGTTCACTTGAGGTGCTCTTCGGGATTCAAAGTGCGAGGAAATTATCCTGTTGCATCGAACATTTATCCAAATTATTTTTGTTACACTCTGGTTCCTCGGATGCGATTCCGCCTTTTAGAAGCTATATGCGTTTTGCATTCTAGATTACTCATTTGTTTAAACACTTGAAGGGCTCGACACGTGAGAGTCATTTGAATGGAGCGGGTCTGGCTTCGTATTTTTGAGATGCGCTTTCGTGGAGAGGCCTACGCTTGGGGGGGGGGGGGGGAGGCCTGACGTGAACGTTGACTGATTTTTGTTAGGAATGAAAGCAACCGGCCTTCTGTGACTGCTTTAGTGCCCGATTTCGCGCACTGTAAAAAGAGCAGGTTAATAAAATAACTTCTGAAAAAAAAGGATTTCCAAGTTTACAGAAATGGCGTGAATGCGCTACCTACTCGACAGAGTTATTGTCTGAGTTAGCACTTGTTGGACATTGCCAAGTAAGTCGCAGCAGCTAGCTTACCGGTGCCCTTGAAAACAAACTTGTATGCAATCATTGAAATTTAGCAATAGAAATCGTTCAAAGGAATTGAGAATCAACTGAGAATAGTCACAACTAGCGATGGAATAAAAAAAATTGGGTGTAAGTTTAAGAGACAGGTTCAGAGCAGTGTCGATTGGAGAACAAAGAGGATATTCAAGTTCACTTTAGGTTGAAGTACATAGTTGGCCAGGCCATGTTTTCCATACACCAGATAAGTGCTGATGTATTAGAGTTACAGCGTTCTTGGCAAGATAAGTGAAGCGCAGTCAAGGACGGCACATAACCAGCTCGTGTGATGAAATTAGGAAACTTGCAGTCATCGAATGGCATTTTGCTGTTGCAAGACAGGCATAATTAGAGGTCGATAGTGGAGGCCTGGACATAAAATAGGCTGATAGTGATGATGGTGAACGTGATGGCGTCCTTAGTGTTAGCGCACGGGCTATTATTTTTGTTATGCCATCTGTCTTTGGCTGTTTGCTTGGCGCTGTAACCAGGATGTTGGCAGTGTCTTGCGACCCGGCTGGTCTGGAAAATCAGCTGTATTTTATGGCCGGCTTTCCCTCATCAGCCTTAGAAAGAGGGGCACCCTAACTTCAATGTTACCGAAACGATGGTAATTTTCCACCAATACACACAAGGCGTTTCGTTCACGTTATGAGACGTTCTCAAGAGACTCATTCGTCGCTTTTAAAACCTCACGGTGAAGAAGCGTTGCTAAACCTCTTGCGGTCGGTATTTGGCTTCACTCTTCATCAGGTGCACGTTAGAGCTACGAACCAGTAGCGTGCCCGCAAGGTAGCAGCTCAAAAGTTCCTCCCTCTGTGTCGCGAACTTGCCGCACTGCAGACACAAGAAATTCGAGAAAACACTTCAGCGCCACAGCTGTCGCAGGAGCGCGAGTTGGTGAGACGGAGGCGCCGTACGCGCGCCTGCGTGCGTCCGCACTTGACATGTGATTGCAATAATCCCGCACCTTGCTGCCGCGAAGTGTTCCGCACGCTCGTCGCCACCAGCTGTTTCCAGCGCGCGATGGGCGGTTCTAGGTTTCGGTGTTGGAGGCGGCTTGGGATGTTAAGTCGTACGCCTTGGCTGCTCAGGGGACCAGTTGCGGCTCGTGCGCGCCTTGCGCATTTGCGTCAGCGGTTTTATAGATTTAAAGCTAGAGTGGCTTGGGAACCATACAATCTGACCACGCGCCTCTCTCTGCACGAGTTTTGTGAGTTTGCTGCAAATTGAAGCATGATATTGGACCTTCAGCTACAGCCTACGTAATGTTTTGGGGGGAATTCGAAAGATGTCAGCGGTCAAATTCACCAACATTTTCCTTCATACGTAATATTTGCTATTGACTAGCCCTTTGCGCTAATCATATATATGAAGCATCGCAATAGACGGATATTTGCTCTTACGAACCATTATTAGCGCAAGAGTAAATTATTTTGTTATTACGTGCAGAGGTCCTTCAAAAAAAAAAAGAAACTAAAGTTTTCTATTGAGCAATGCAAACAGATTTTCATTTCTAACGCGGCCCCACTGAAAGTGACCTTTTCTTACGAGTCATTTATTTAAGAATTCGTAATACGGTTAGACAAAAAATTCATGTATACAAGCGTCAGGAGTTCGGCCTGCAGTAGCGGTAAGTTTGTTTATTTCAAGCTTTCGCTCAAGGCTCTTTTCTGAGCTTATTGCCGGGGGGCAGGGAAGGGGAGGTTAGGGGTAGAGCCATAAAACAAAGTGGTGCAGATATACAAACATTCGACCATACGTACATACTCAAATATAACACAATCGTATTAAATATAAGCGAATGTACATTAATGTAAATATGCACTAAGCTACGTAGAATTTTCCCTTAGAGCTGAAGTTCTCATAGTTACAACTGACAGCAAATACTGCGCTGAATGCCAAAATAATCCCTGCAATATGGCTACCGCATGTCTTCCAAGGCACATTATAACCAATCTGAAGTTGCTACAACTGCGACATCAATAAATGGTCTCAAATCTGTATTACTTTCAGATGGGGAACCACAACGTTGACTCTCCGAAGAACATGTGGGGAGTTCCCGCGAGGATCAAGAACGCCCGTTCGAGTAAAGGCCTTCAATTTACGGCACCCAGACAGCGATGCCCATAGCAACATCATGGCAGCTTATTCCAGGCAGCAAGCTGTCAAAATTAAGGCTGTTGTTACAACCATCGCTGTCGGTTCGGATGTCACGAAAAAACCAGCTCGCGCGTTTCGTCTGCCCACACCGAAGGAGCCTTGTGTCAACAGTGACCGCGATAACGGCGTTCTCGTTCACACCTTGCGCAAGCATAAGCGGATAAGTGTTTTCGTCACGCTGTTTTTCCTTGCCTTTAAGCCGCGGGCCGCGCTAATACAGAGCTCTAACGCGACGTCCACGCTTGAGGACACATTGTCGTTTTACTTCAATATGCTCGTCGGCGACTCTCCTTGGAGCTTGTTCTGACTGAAGAGGAGCATGGGCGTTTTACCATATTGGCTTTCTGCTGGACTCGCTGTCGCCACGTGCTCGAGACGGAAGGCCCAAGTACTCGAACATACTTTCTTTCTTTTTTTTTTTTCATTCTTTCTTTCTTTCTTTCTTTCGTGCATCGCAAACAGGGATATGTAAGGAGAAAAGTATGTATGAGCGCCTCACTAAGACCATCCTACCGGACGAAAAAAACAAGCGAGCACAGAGAGAAAGAGAGAGAGGTAGAGCAAACGTTTATTAATCCGAATCAGTGAGAAAGAGTTCTTTCTACATCCAAGGCGGGTGGCCTCCTCAGTCAATGTTGCCATTGGCCTTTGTTGCTTCCCTGGCCTCGTTGACCAGCTTTCGCTGGTCCTCCAAGTACGGCGCCACCAGCATGGCCTCCCACGTTGGGTTCAGTAAGATTAGCACAGCCCACCCCCATGTGACAAAGGGAGCGCGGCGCCCCGCAGGGAAGCAAAAGTATGAGAACTGGATCGGGTGCATCCTATGCATAATAATGTCGAGTACAAAGGAGTTCATTTGGAGACACCGCAAAGGAATTATCTCTTCTCTAGTTAGATTGGGGTGTGGAAAGGGGTACGCCCTTCATTTCAACTTGGTAATGCTGCAGGATACTGTAATATTTTTTTAAAAATATTTTTGGACCTCGTCGCCTTTCGGAACCCCTCTGGCAGAAAAGCCTGGCTTGTATGATCTCGGGCTGCGGCGGGTGCCGCTTCGTTTACCGTCAATGACTCGTGGTCATGGGTCCAGACAACTTAGGTCTCGGTAACTTGGGTGTCTTTCGGTGTTTATAGCAGAATTTGGAGAGCTTGGGTGGTTATCAGGCGTTTTCCGAAATTATGACACGTGTATTGGGAGTCGCTCATTATTACGGCATTCTCTGTGCATGTGAAGATGGCCAGTGCTATTGCCACCTCTTCCGCCGTGTCCGAATCTTTGGCGAGTATCCTGGCAGCGGCCTTCTCTTCGCCTTTGGTAATAATTGCCGTTACTGCCAAAGCAGGTATCCTTGGATACTTAGCCGCATCCGTGTGTCTTTTGTTAAGGTCTGCAGAGAATTTCTTGTCGTGTGCTCTTGCTCTTGTCCATCTTCTTTCCTCATGAATGTTTTGACGCATATTGTGAAGTACAGGTGCCACTGAGATTGAGTCTCATATGTTAGTTTGGAGACTGGATTTCTCGTCTGATTTCGCACTTGCTTCCACATCAGTCCGGCTTTTATTGCACGCTTCTGCGAGTTCCTCTCACGTATTTTGCAGGCCGAGTTTGAGAATCGCGCCCTAGCTGTCTTTCTGGAATTCTCAATGCAGTGTTGGTAGCTTTTCTAATCATGATGTTTAGTTCTTCAATTTCTGCGTTCTTCAAGGCCAGATAGGGGGTGCCATACGCGATCCGGCTCGTGATGAGCGCCTGTACAATACACATGGTTCTAGTTCTTTGAGGCCGCGACTTTGCTTTACAAATTTCTTAATGAGGTGCGACACTTGGGTAAGCGATGTTTCAAGTTTGCCGTGGGTCGCGGCTCCCGACCCGTCTTTATCTATAAGGCCAAGTATTCGCAACGAGTGCACTCATGGTATTTCAAGTCTGGCTCGGGTCGGGTTGCTCAGAGGCTGGTGGCCTGCCTCGAGTTATCGCTTTGAGCACTGTCAGTTCTGATTTTTCGTTTGCCCATTGTAATCCGCATTTGTTTAGGTAAAGTCTGACGCAATTTATTGCCTGCTGTAGTGTATTTTGTTATTGGCCCGTAGATGGTGCGTTCGTCAATATTATTATACCTTCTGCATGAAAGGCGTGGCTCAGCCCTTCTATTTCGTTCAGTTCTTGAGGCAATTTCATCATTGTGATGTTGAAGAGCAAACGCGATATTACCGACTCTTGAGGTGTTCCCTCGTTCGGCGTCTCGAAATTTTCTTTTCTTAGGTCGCCAACCCCAATGTTGGCCGCTCTTTCTGAAAGAAGTTTTTTACCTATAGACACAATTGCTCAGAACAGCCGGTCGGCTAGGGGTTGCGGAGTACCACCTCGTGCGCCACGTTGTCAAAGGCACCCTTGATGTCGATTGCCACAATGCAGTCCTTGTGATGTTTTCCCAAGTAAGCTATTAGATCTTCTTTGAGTTGTAATAGCACGTCTTAGGTAGAAAGATGTTGCCTGAAGACTAACATTGTTTTGGCCACCAGGTCATTGTTTTCGAGGTGATAGGTGAGGC
Organism: Dermacentor variabilis; assembly: GCF_050947875.1. NCBI lineage: Eukaryota > Metazoa > Arthropoda > Arachnida > Ixodida > Ixodidae > Dermacentor > Dermacentor variabilis. The sequence goes on along the minus strand of NC_134574.1, from coordinate 72,619,031 downwards.
GTTCTTGCACCGTATGTTCCACCAATTTTCTTGCACACGATATCATGGAAATGGAACGGAGATTGCTTACTTGCAGCAGTTTATTGGGCCCTAAGAACATGGTGATTTCGGCATGCTTCTATGCCGCTGCAATTTCGACCCTCTCCCGGCACTAGTTCATATAATTTTGTAGACTGTTTACTGATTCATTTTCAAGATTTCGAAGGATCTTTTAATGAACGTGTTCATTTCCAGCGAGCTGATAGCTTTGCCCATGCCACCTCAATGTCTGCATGGAAAAAGGGTCTGTCCAATTCGTGATTGGGTGTGCTTTTGTACTGCTTCGGATTACTCTTTCTCGGAATTTTCATCCAGTGAGCCTATTTTTCTTTATTTCTTCCAATACTTGCTGCTCTTTACCTTGGTAATAATGGAGCAACATTGCAATGTTATGTCTCTGTTGCGTCCTGCTTTGGGTTTTTGGTAGTAGCGACATGAGTATGTACCACGTCATTCTAGTGCTCAGCGTGCCTTGAAGTAGGACACACGTTTGGTTCAAATTTTGCCTGCTAAGCTTCTCAGCGTACTTCTGTGTCAATGAGTAACCCGGGCTATACGTTGCTTAAGTTTCCGGTTATGTTTCACCTTTTTCCAACGTTTGAGAAGCCTTCCTGGGGCTTCCCGTACGTGAAAGAGGTCTGGGCCGACTGCTGGTGTGTCTGCTGTGAATTGAATTTTCTTGGTGTGCGTTTCGGCTTCCTCGATAACAGTGCAGAACCAAACTTCAATGTCTTTAATTTTGCCGGCTCCGTCACTTTTCCTGAAACCGGCCTAGTCTGTAATTTTTCCTTTCTTGATTTGAATTTGTGCCTTACGGTGCAATACTTTAGGTTGTATAACATGATGATAGCTATCTATGTTATCCTAAAACCTGTTCCACTACGACCTACTGAAGCCCTCGGTAAAGGTAAGATGGGAGTTGGTGTTGCGAGAAACACTCTTGCCCGTTCTTCTGGGCGCGTGCGGATCATTCGACAGCGTCAGGTGTTATTATTCTGCTGTGTCGTGCACATTCGCTCCTTTCATAGTGGTTTAATGGTATCCCAAAGTTGTATGATGTGCAATAAAATCGCCCATCACTACAAGCTTGTAGCCTCTCGTTAGCTGTCGGATTTCCCTGAGAGGCATATCAATGTACGAAAGGACATTTTTGGGCGGGCTGCAGACATGGAGCACGAAGAGGCTCTTGTACGTCTTTCTTTCCAGTGTTATTTCACTTAGGAAGTGCTGACTTTCCATGTGCGTGAGATCGTGTTTGTAGACCGTAGAGATCTTCTTGTTGAGAATAGCAGCGTAGTGTGTACCCGTATGCGTCTCATATAATTTAATTTTGAAGTCTTTGCCGTATGTATCTTTAAGGGAAATGTCCTCAGGCTGTTCAAGTTTTGCCAATTCTTGAAGATCTGTTCACTTGTTTCGAAGTGATCTGCAGTTCCGTTGCCCGATCTTGAAAGGCTGATGTCGGTGCTTTTCCCTAATCTGGCTCCCAATTCTGTTCTAATTCGTCGTCGGTGGTGGTGTTTCTAGCTTGTCTCTTGGCATCGTTCATGTCGGTTCGCGCCTTCTTTCACGAATGCTTTTCGTCTAGTTCGGCTCTTGTGATGAAATTCCGCTTAGCGTAGGTATTGAAGTTGCTGATATCCTGAAGTACTGCTTGGATTGGTGTGATTTGTTGAGTTATGTATTGTTGTGGCTGTTGCGTGACTTTCTGGACAATTAGACCCATTCCTTTCTGGATTTGTGTCTTCATCCTCGCTTGCACCTCTTTGTTGATAAAGATTTCGGTGTCACTGTATTCTACTCTGTTACCCTTCATGATGATATCCTGTTCCTTGCAGCGTTTCACAGCGTTCCTATGAACGTTTGTGGGTTGTCTAGCTTGACTTGAAACTCCTTTCTTGGTTTCTCTCCATTTCTCTTCAACTTCCCTATTCGTACTTTTGCCGTTCACAATATTTGCATAAGATGTTCCCCTTTGCGAACTAGACCACGATGTTGAGCCTGATTTAGACTAGATAGGCTTTATCCGGGTCTCGATTTTCCAGGGGACAGTCAAGAAAAGGGGGTAGTAGGGAGCAAGGCACTCATGCTGCGGCTAGATGTTATTAGGTCAGGAAAATCTGAATGCGTGCTCAGATACCCATCCCGCTGTTTCTATTGTTATTTTTCTTCCCTCTTTTGCCTCCCTGTGAAAGGTGGTGGCGCTGTTTTTAGCTTTTACTCGCACTCCCTTCCTGATGTTTCATGCGGAAGTTGGCATATTTTGCAGATTGGTGTGCACTCGTGGTTTAGGGGCTGTCCCATTTTACCGCAAAGATGACAGACGTTCTTAGGGCGTCGACAAATATCTTGCCTGTGCCCGATGTCATCACACAGTTTGCAGGAACCTATAGACTTTCTATACGGTCTACATCGAAGTATGGCTCCACCGACCTCAATTTAGAAAGGAACATGCGGTCCTTCGAAATAGATCAAGGCCGAGCTTGGTCTTCCAAGCATCCTTGACTCTATGACGGTGTATCTGTCCTCTGGCGAGATTTTGTACATGAGGTCTTCATCACTGAGTACTGGCTCTAGTTCAAGCAAGCAAAAACAAAAAAAAAGCATTTTAAATCACTATACTCGCGGACAACTTTCTGTGGCAATGAAGAGAAAGCTGCGGGTGCGGGGCACATGTGTTACGGTGCCAAGTAGTCCGCCAGCGTTTTAAGGTGCTTTTGGTTGCTCGGAACACACGCTGAATCGCCGCAGCTTTACGTGCGACGGTGTCGCGTTTGCCCAGACGCGCAAGGGAAAAGCCGCAAAGTAAGCAAACTCTTACATTCAGCGGTGTGTTTCATCGCATTTGACTGTTGTTAATAAGGTGTATATGTTTTCTCTTCACCAGCTTAAATTAACATGCATAAAAACACGGGACTCTTTTCAGAAGCGCTCTCACTCGTGCGCGATTTGCCTCCGTAGCTTTCCCTTCATTTCCACAGAAAGTTGGCCACGAGTGTTGCGTCATTTTTCCATTTTTGTGACTGCTTTTCGAGATGAAGACACCACGGATTACTTGTAGGAGGCCTACCTATGGCTGTTTTCTATCGTTTGTACGTCAGAAATAGCAGCTAGTCTGTAAAAATTTGTGATAACTGCGACACCTTCCAGCACAACAACTGTACAACTACGTAGGCAAGATAAGACAGCATGCTAACAACTCTTGTTAAACATTCAATTTTTTCGTAATATTGTTATTAGTACAGTACACATTCTAGTACATACAATTCATAATCAAATGGGCAGATTCTGAAATATGAAAGGGCGCCTTTATCGCATCGAGCCTTACAGCATGTACGGCGCGGGTCTAAAATAGAAATTCAAGTTCCTTTTTTTGGCAAGAAAACGAAAGCGGCGCCGTCGGAACTATCACCAAGATCAGCTATTTCTCTTGCATTTGTTATATATAAAAACTAGAGGACTTCGAGAAAGGCGCGCTCACGCCTCGTTATTACGTTTCATAGAAAAAGAGGTACCATAGTTGATAACCACGCACAAGCGGCTCTTTTGCGTAAAGCACAAATGCGAGCTTTAGAATGTGGCGGCAAGTCTCGGCTCTTTGTCACGAGTGGGTCCCTTCTTCACTTTTCTCGAGTTGAACTTCCTTTCTCTCTTTCCCTGGGACTAATTTTATCATTACAATTCTAAATCATTATAAATATCATTCTTGCAAACAGCTGCGTGCTTAGTCGCAAAGTTCAACTTAAAATGCATTTTCCCCGCGAAAAGGTTGCGTCGAAGATCGGGCAAGAATGCTGGAACTACAGCTCGATCGCAACCTGCTACCTCATTGCAGACCACATAATCATGGCGAATAAACGTAATAAGGGACGCACGCTTATTTACAGAGTGCAGAGTGCAACAGGAAAACAGAACACGTGCATGTATTTACGCAAACTAATTTGTAAAATTTTCAGGCGGGGTTATTAAAAATTGAAAGCTGGAAAAGCTGTTAGAAAATAAAATTTTCAGCCCATCATCCCGTGTTGTCATGAACTCACTTCTTCGCGAAGAGTTGCTACTAATCTACTTGACCGAAGCAGGAAGGAAAACGAGAAGGGTGCCTCACGCATAAGTCTCCAAACTCAAAACTCACTCATGGGTCAACTGACTCAGTCTCACTCAGACGCTGAGCAACCTGTTAGGGCCGATTTACGCTCGAGCCGCCCATCGCGGCAAACCGCACCGCACGCGTGCGGTCGCGCGAAAGATTGCACGTATCAAACACTTGTGCACAAATTTCGGTTTACAATGTGTAAGGTATACACTGTGCACACAGTTTAAATGGTAATTTGTGCACAAGTACTGGATAAGTGCAATTTTTCGCGTGACCGCAAGCGTGCGGTGCGGCTTGCGGCGATGGGCGGCTCGAGTGTAAATCGGCCCCTAGTCCCACTGGGTGAACGTGATTAGACAAAAGGGGTGTGAATCCGAGTAAGAGTGAGCCCGGTTGTGTAGGCTTTGGGTGAGTCTCACGCTAAGAGTCCGCACCCGACTACAATATTGGTGAAAGTTGATTCAGAATGGGGCTGGCAGGGTGGAGAACATTGGTGAGCCTAATTCTAAAGGAGCTATAAGCACGAAATAAAAAGAAATATCGGTAAACAAAAAGTCAGAGCCATTCACACAGTGAAGGTGAATGACCAGCAGAGCTGAATATATGCTGATAAACCTGTTGATAACAAATATTTTGATTGAAAATAAGAAACCTAGCACAATTAACTTTTTTTCAGGATTTTTTTCGTTCAATAAATTGCATACTAAGTGCTTTTTTTTATTTGTGACCTTGTTTTGTTTGCTCTTTTGGATTGATTATTTGGTAACCAAGGCGACTTCGTTTTATGATCGCTATGATATACGGTCAGTGGCTCAGTGGCGACACTAGAAAGATTCTTGGCCATTTTTAGGTCTACACACAACTTATGACGCGTCGTGGGCACACTGAAGTTTGAGTAACATTGAATGCCAGACTTTTCAAAAAGAAACGTCACGAACCAATTTCCGTCTGGCCGGGACGCGTTTATGCTGAAATCACCCACAGTTACGACAGGAGTACTGCCGGTAAGAGTGATCCAACCAAAGGCGTATACGCTTCACGATTGCGACACGATCTTCGTCCGTATTACGTGCCGCTTACCGTTGCCGAGCACATTCCCGCTTCTATTCAAGGCGGTGTTCTTCGTGTGAGCACTGTTCATCCGCAGTCCTTACTGCACGGGGCCTACCCATTGCACAGGTGGAAGGCAACTGAGAAAAGGTTACGTGGTCTGCGTATAGGGCCCGTGACGTTAAACCACAGTTCACACTAAACCGTGTCCGGACTAGGGATACGTATACGGAGCTCGACTTGAATGAATCCGGTCGTGGGGATGTGTTCCCGGAACTCTGGCCAGCGGATGACGCTATACGCAACGGCCACGGGGGAAGAGGACGCATCGAGGCCTGCTGGTTCGTGGTTTGCTGGTGTTCGCTTTTGGGGTGAGGAATGGCTACACTTCACTATTTGTCTGCGCGTTGACACTGGGCGCAATGCATGAGTCAGGGTTGGAATCAAACACCGGATACAAGCTAAGAGTACGCCCAGACGCCCGCGATAACCAGCAGTGGAGAACATGCCAGAGTGAGACGGGACAAGAAATTTGTTCCATTTTGGCAGTTATACGCGTACCTAACGGGGAGCACGAGGGCGGAGGCATCCTCTCTCCCCCACTGTTAATAGCTGCAGACTGGCAAATGCAACAACACGGCCGAGATCAATTTTTCTTTAAAAGAAACTGCCACGGAAATAATCGTTTAATTACTGTGCATCCTGTGCAGAGAGGAATGTCTTTCGTTCCTCGCCTTAATGCAATGTAGCAGACGAAGTTCCAAGAACCGAAATCAGTGGCCAAAGTGAGTAATGTTGGGCGGCATCGTCAAAATGCCGTCAGCGACCTTTGTGGCGTCGTGTATTCGCAGCAGGCTCCACTTTCTCCTGAATCGCTGTCACTTGCTGTTACGGGCGGTTCCGGCAGTCCGTGCCAGAGTTGTGTTATCTGTTCCCGACTGGGCTCTTGATGTGCATGCATTCCTCACGCCAACGCGTTGTGTGCCTGGCTGCACGAGTGGATACATGACGGGCAAAACGCCACGCCATTTTTTTGGAGAGCTCGGCGAACGTCTCCTATCTCCGTGAGGCGTAGGATCGCGCGATACATCGTTTCGACAGAAAACCGACACATAAATCACGCGCTTGGGAGGCACGTTTTTCACGGTGGGTGACATCCAAAAGACAATGTCCGACATAATCGGTGAAAAAAAAGACCGAAAAAAGACACTTCTACGGACTTCTTCCGCTACAAAAGCCAAATCGCTGTGAAAAAATGCGTCTGAAATCTCGGCCTAACTTCCAACCCTCCTACGAAAAGCATTCCTAGCTGCGATGAAAAATAAATAACTATCCCTACTCACTCCGTCCTGGTGCAAAGTTGTTGAGGAAGATAAAAGTAGAAGCTTTGTGGCGCTAAAAGTAGAAGCTTTGTGTGCTGCAGAAAGAAAAAGAGGGCTTGTTCATTGAGAAATTGAGAAAAGAGGCAGTTTAGCAAGCAAGAAGAGAAACAGTAAAGAGTCTTGTCTACACTGAATGCTTTTCCTTTGTCACAGCTAGAAGTGATTGCTGCAGGAGTAGTGTTTAAAACTGAATGAACTTTGATTTGCGTACATCCCTAAACGCCCACAATATTGAACAGAATTTCAAAAGTTACATCAGTTCATTTCACGTGGGTGATGAGCCTTTATTTTTCTGCATCCGAAATCTGAAGAATATGCATACACGGAAGGATTTCTGGCATGCACAGGTGTAAACATTTCACCGACCAAATCCGAACTCCTCCTCTACAGACAGTCCAGGCATGGTGTTAGGAACGTCGAGCCTCTGGGCGAACCTCGAGCCTCGAGTCTAAATTACAACACGGCAAGGGCATCCCATTACAAGGATGAATCCAATCAAAATTTTAGGACTCTTATTCAACGCCAAAGGCTGTTGTGCAAAAGCTCTAAAAAAGCTAGGCGCACAGTCGAAAAATATACTAAGACTGATCAATAGAATCACAAGCTAAAGGGGAAGGTTCAAGTAGGACAACCTACTCAGGGTCTTTCAAGCTTTTTTCATCAGTCATATTACAAGGTACCGTACCTCAAATAGAGCAAAATCGAAAAGAACCAATCTTACAATCTTACACGCGCATCAGATCCGGCGCCAAAAGAATACTCGATATTCCAGTCTGCTAGCACGGTAAAACTGCTGGAACTCGTAATTCGCAATACCACAGACGAATAAATCCAAGCACAGTTTATTGCACAGATTTCCAGGCTTTCGCCAACTAATCCGGGCATTAAGATTCTTGATGAAGCTGGTATACTATCTATACAAGCACTGCTTGAGAGATACCCCCTGTCTAAATTAGCCCGGGAAGGTATAAAGGTAGAGCCCGTACCAAGGAACACCCACCCGATATATAACGAAGATATATATATATATATATATATATATATATATATATATATATATATATATATATATATATATATATATTCAAGTTACCCCTAAAGGCCCTTAGGTTAACGGTAGTGCATAAGGGAGGGGGGGGGGGTGACAGGGCTGGTGCAAATAACTGCAGGCGTATATATAATTCAAAATAAAATAACGCAGTATAGAATAGGCACAGAAAAGGACATTACTATTGCATATATATACGCACGTTACATGAACAACACACGAGTATAATAACTCGAGTGAGTTATTGGTGGTTAAAAGAGAACTAATCGAGGACACGGTCAAACAGAGGCACACAGTTAGGTAACGATTACGGTACAGAGCAGAATAACAAATTAAATTGAATAAGAGTGCAAAATACAATAAAGAGATAGAAAAGAAAAGCTAGTGAACTAATAGACGCACTGTGTTAAGAACAAAACAGTGGAATATTATTCAGGGATGGTTGCACGATCGTTATCACGAATGAGGTCTTGAAATTTGCTGCTGTTAATTTCTGTAGCGATGTGTGATAGCAACTGGTTCCAATCCTTTGATGTCCACGGTAGGAAACATTCACCGTAGTGTATTGAGCGGCAAATTATTCGTGTTACTTTATTAGTATGGTCCCGACGGGGAAAGATAGCCGCTGGCTGCACGAAAAAGTCGTCATGGCGGAATGTGTGATTGTAAATTTTATGGAAAAGTGATAAGCGAGCATGTTTACTGCAATGCGAAAGCTCTTGCAATTGAGAGTGATTTTTTAAAGCAGCGACACTAGCGAAAGGTGAGTGTTCCAAGTAGATGAAGCGAACAGCACGGAATATGAGGGCTTGTTGTTAATAATGCAGTATTTGCAATGATCCCAGATGGCAGACGCATATTCAATTTGAGGTCGCATTAACGTGGTGTAAGCAAGTATTCGAAGATGAATAGGCGCTTGTCTAATGTCATGTTTAAAGCGGCCGAGACGATTAGCAGAAGCAAGGGTTGTGTTATTATGGCAATCCAATGATAAGTCAGACTGTAAATAAAGTGCAATGGACTTGTACGTTGATGCCATTTCAATAGAGCTATCATTTAATTAATAAGACGAAAGTACACGGCAAAGATGGTTAGTAAATTACAAGGCCTTTTTTTCACTGTGGTTAAGTGGCACGAGCCAAGATGAGCACTATGCACTGCTCGTGTTAAGGTCGGATTGTATGGTCAGCTGGTCGGTGATGCAGGATACACCCCGACATATGACGTAATCATGGGCAAACAGTCTAATTCTGGATGAGAGTGAAGCTGGAAGATCTTTAATGTAGATTAAAAATAGTAACGACCAATCACACTCCCCTGGAGTTTACCAGAAGCGACATGTCTGAAAGATGAGGTAGCGTCATTAACAGAGGTGATTTCCACGCGCGCTTATAAGAAATAATTTACGCATGCTGGAACGTTAGGGTGAATGTGAAGCTTTTCCAATATGGTAAATTGCCGGTGGCGGGAGACTGGGTCAAAAGCCTTTGAACAGTCTGGAAGAATTGAATCTAATTGCAAACCCGCGTCTATGGAAGAATGAATATCGTGGATGGAGCCCGCAAGTAGCGTGTCGCAAGAATATTCGCTTCGAAAACCGTGCGGGTATTTCAATATATTGTTATGTTCCTCGATATAGTTAATGATATAAAATTGTATAAGGTGTTCTAGAAGTTTACATACAGTACGCGTTAGTGAAATGGGACTATAATTGGCCGGAGAACACCGATCGCCGGGCTTAAGTATCGGGATGACTTTAGCTTTCTTCCGGTGATTTGGAATGGGACCATTTGCTGATGATATTGAGAAATGTGCACAGAACAGTGGACATATACTAGGAATTATATTTTTGAGTATTTTATTGTTGATACCAGTGTGATCCGAAGCAGATCGAATTTTTATTTTGTTTAGCAGGGAAACAATGCCAGCTTCAGTGATGGTTATCTCGGGCATATGCATAGCGGTAAAAAAATGAAAGCTACGGCATGTGGCCATGTCTTCTTTTGTAAAAAGTGATACTAAAGTATTGTTGAAAATTGCAGTGCACTCTTGTTAAGAAAAAAACAGCACTATTATCACGTGTGATCCTAATATTAAGAATATCATTCGCCTTCGGTCAAATACGAATACGTCTATTGGGATCTCTTCCGGAAAAATTCGAGCCCAAGGGCCCCTCAAGCGAATTCTTCAAGGACCTTGTGGCGACGAGCGACCACGTAGACCGGTAAAGTCTCGGGCTCTTGCAGGACAGGAAGAACCGACACTCGATCTCTTAGCGTAGCATTCTTTTAATAATCTCCTTCGGAACGCTAGCCCGTGCCGGAGCGTGCCAGCCGCTCGTGCCTCGTGCAGACGCGAACGTCTACGTCATCTCTCGTGCGACGCCGATGCTGCTGCCGCTACAGAGGGCTCCCCCCCTGGAGAGGAGAAAAGTTCGACGAACGATGGAAAGTCCACGTGACGCGGCGTGTCTTGGCATTGGTCTTGGGTGTCACGTGCGCAGGGGGCGGCGAAAGATGCAGCAGGGTCGCCTCGCATACTGGTGGAGTTGATGGCGCGGGTGCTTCGATGTAGGCGGGTTTGAGGCGTTCCAGGGCAATTGTGTCTGATCGGCCCTTGACATTCACAAGAAACGTCGTCGGACGACGCTCTGGAACACAATATGGCCCGGAGTAGTGTGGTTGCAAAGGCTTCCGCATAGCACAGTTACGTACGAAAACGTGGGTAGGAGAGGTGAGTGCGGGAGAAACGTACGGGGACCTTGCTTCTTGTGAACTTGTAGGCATGGGGCGTATCTGGCTGAAGAAGGCTTGCAGTTCGGCAACGTATTCGGCAGGTGATGGCATAGGCGTTTTGGGGGTGGTGACAAAGAAATCGCACGGAAGGCGTAGCGGAGTGCCGTAAGCTAGCTCAGCACAGGAGCAACCTAGGTCGCTCTTTAGTGCGGCTCTCATGCCAAGTAAGACGAGGGGCAAATGCAGGACCCACTTCTCTCGCAATTCATGTGCCATACGGGAGGCCTTGAGAGCCGGTGAAAACGTTCTACTAGTCCATTGGACTGCGGGTGCTAAGCAGTTGTGCGAAAACGTGTCGTTCCGAGTAGTTTGAGTAGCTCGTTGAAGAGTGCTGAGTCAAACTGCCGACCGCAATCTGTGATTATTGTGGATGGGCAGCCGAACCTTGCGATCCACGTAGACATGAAAGCTGCTGCAACAGTGGGCGCTGAGATGTCAGATATAGGTGTAGCTTCTGGCCACCGTGTATAACGGTCGATGCATGTCAGTATGTAGCAGTAACCCTTCGAAGGTGGGAGAGGGCCGACGAGGTCGAGGTGTATGGTATCAAAACGAGCATCCGGTGGAAGAAAAGACTTGGCAGGCGGAATGGGGTGACGCTGGATCTTCGAACGTTGACACGACAAACAGCAGCGAACTCAATCGCGAACTTGCGCGTTTAGCGGGGGCCAACCGAAACGACTGGAAAGTAGCTTCTGTGTCGCTCGTATGCCAGGGTGCGACAGGTTGTGTACGGTTTCGAATAGACGTCTGCGAAGGGATGCCGGAATGTATGGTCTAGGTGTGTCGTTAGAAGTGTCGCAGACGGCGGACGTACCGTTTGGGGTCACAACGACGTCTTCCAATTTCAGGGACGTTGACGAATTCCGGAGTGTACGAAGTTCAGTGTCGTCACGCTGTTGACTGGCGAGTAAGTCGGCCTCGATGATAAAAGGTTCCGATGTCAACGTGGAAACGACATTGACACGACTGAGGACGTCGGCTGGAACGTTGTCGGTGCCCTTGATGTGGCGGAACGTTGTTGTAAACTCGGAAATGTAGGAAAGGTGGCGAACCTCGCGGGGCGAGTAACAGGACGCCGAACGATTCATTGCGTGCACAAGGGGCTTGTGGTCCGTCAAGACAGTGAATGCACGGCCTTCGAGGAAATGGCGAAAATGCTTGATAGCCAGGTAAACAGCGAGTAATTCACGGCCGAACACGCTGTAGCGGGACTGCGCAGGCTTCAGTTTCTTGGAGAAAAAAGCGAGTGGATGCCACGCATTGTCGATGAATTGCTGCAGAACGGCACCAACGGCGTTGTTTGAAGCGTCGGTCATGATGGCAGTGGGTGCGTCTGGCTTTGGGTGTCTAAGCAGCGTGGCGTCGGCGAGGGCAGACTTGACTCTTGTGAAAGCGTCGGTGGCCTCTTCAGTCCACTGAAGCACTTGTTTGCGTTTGTTTACCAGGAGGGTGTCTAGCGGAGCCATAAGTCGTGCGCACTCGGGAATGAATCGGCGGTAGAAATTGACGAAACCGAGAAACTGGCGAAGCTTGGTGAGTGTGGTCGGTCGGGGAAGGTTTTCGATGACGCGAATCTTGGACGGCAGTGGTCGAATGCCGTTAGCGTCGATGATATGACCGAGGAACTCGAGTTCGGTTTGACCGAATTCACTCTTGGCGGCGTTGATGACAATTCCTTTACTGGCAAGGCGTGAAAACAACAACCGCAAGTGGTAAAGATGTTCTTCTGCCGAAGAGCTTGCGACGAGGAGGTCGTCAATGTATGCAAAAACGAAAGGCAAAACTTGGGTAACAGAATCGATGAAACGCTGAAAGGATTGGCCCGCGTTCCATAAACCGAAAGGTATGCGGAGAAATTCGAAAAGACCCAAGGGTGTAGTGATGGCGGTCTTGGGAATATCTTCTTCAGCGACAGGTAGCTGATGGTAGGCGCGAAAAGATCGACACTAAAAGATAGAAAAGATCATCGCACCGTGCAACGTTACCGTGAAGTCCTGAATGTTCGGTAGAGGGTAGCGATCAGGAACTGTGACGTTGTTTAGTGCCCGGTATTCGCCGCATGGGCGCCAGTCTCCCGTCTTCTTAGGCACCATGTAAAGTGGTGATGCCCAGTTACTGGAGGAAGGGCGGATGATGCCAAGTCGCAGCATGTGTTCGAACTCTGCGCGAGCGATCTTGAGTTTCTCCGGAGACAAACGCCGGGGTCGGGAATAGACCGGTGGGCCCGAGGTGACGATGTGATGGCACACGTCATGTTGCACCGCTTGCGTCCAGTCCGGCAGGCGCGTCAAAGTGGGAAACTCCCGTAGGAGCGTGGCGAAAGGTTTGTCCACCATGGCAGAAATAGGCGCTATGGGCGATGTGCCTGATGTCGGACGCCGGGAACGGATAGCTGGGTCACGGAGTCGATGAGACAGCGTCGTTGGATGTCCAGAAGGAGTCCGAAGGTATGCAAGAAGTCTGCTCCAATGACTGCACGACGGACGTCTGCAACCAGGAAAATCCAGGGGAACGCTCGTCGAAGGCGAAGGTTTAGCATGACGGAGCGTGACGAGAAAACTGGAATCCTGGTGCCGTTGACGGCTTGCAAAAACGACACATGTGTCGTTTTTCGGTGGGAGTGCTGGGCGGGGAGAATGCTGACGTCAGCACCTGTATCGACTAAGAATCGTTGTCCCGTAACTCTGTCCGTCACGTAGAAAGGCGACTTGTGTGTTGGGCCGGACCACTCGTCACCGTTAGAGGTCGGCCGGCCTGTTTCTCTGCCAAGCGCTGGTACGCCGACAGTGACGAGCGTCGTTTCCAAAGCGGCGGTGGCAGTAGCAAACTCCAAGCGTTGTAGTTGAGGTTTCATTGCAGGTGCCCGTGCGTCTTGATCTGCTGGAACTACGGCTGCGTCGGCAACGAGATGTGCGGCGATGTTCCGCTCCACAGATGAAGCGTTCCAGGCGTTCATGGAAGGAGTCGAGCGGAGATTGCATTGCGGAAGAGCAGGGAAGAGTTTGCAGAGCGGCTGTATTGTCACCCGGAGATGGTGACGTGGCTGCGATGGTTGGGGTGGCTACTTCCATGACTTTGTCGGCCAAAGCGGCAAGTCCGGTAAGGTCCATGGTACAGGCTGTCGCCAGGACCACCTGCACGTTAGCCGGGAGTCGTTGCAAAAACAATTCGCGCAACTGCGTGTCGTTGATGGATCTCGCGTTGTTTCCGAGCAGCTGGCTCATTCGGCGAAGAAGTTCAGTAGGACGTCGGTCGCCGAGTTCTTCAGCGGACAGAAGCTGCTGGATGCGAGAACGTTGTGAAGCTGCTGTGCACTGTAGCAGTGATGTCTTGAGATCGTCATAGGCGGCGGTAGACAATCGGGAGTTCAACATATCTGCTACCTCGTGAATGGCGGCGGGCGAGAGCGCTGCGACGGCGTAATGGAACTTCCAGGCTTGAGAGCAGATACCAGCGACTTCAAATTGCACTTCAGCCTGAAGAAACCCCGCCGAAGGATGCTGGTCGCAGTACTGTGGGAGGCGGACAGCGATCGCGGAACAGGAGGGCTCACCGCGTTCCTCGGAAAGGTTCTGGCCTTGAGCTCTCGTAGCGTTGGTCTGGTCCATGGCCGTCTCTACCACAGGAACGTATGGCAGTATCACGTCCGGGTCACCAAACTGTGGCGACGAGCGACCACGTAGACCAGTAAAATTTCGGGCTCTTGCAGGAGAAGAAGAACCGACACTCGATCTCTTAGCGTAGCATTCTTTTAATAATCTCCTTCGGAACAGTAGCCCATGCCGGAGCGTGCCCGCCACTCGTGCCTCGTGTAGACGCGAGTGTCTACGTCATCTCTCATGCGACGCCGATGCTGCTGCTGTTACAACCTAATTGCCAATCTTAAACACTCCGTCAAAAATGTGACCAAAGAAATCACCAAACACCTTGAAGTCCCCAAAACTGACTCGCGGTTAGCGCATCTCCAGGAGGCGAAACACGCTCTTGCAGACAGATGGAAAACGCAGAAATTAAATCGCCAACTACGAGCAGAACTAACGTCAGTAAACAAGGAAATATAGTGGTATTACAGGCAACTGGCCCTGCAACCGTGGGATGAGACATGCAACGAAACGGACGGTCCCATGAGAAGAGGTAGTAAGTGGAATCAACTTGAAAAGCCTCCTCAACGACACACTGTCCAGGAATGCTTTAGCTCTCGCCGTCAATAAGCTCATACATAAGCAGGTCACCTCGGGCTTCGCAAACGAATTGTCAACGTCCTGGCGCGAACTTGCCTACCGGTCAAGGAAGAAGATTCGCAAGGCATAAAAGCGAGAGCGGGTTACACGGGGCTAGACAGGCCAGAATCAGACGAACCTTTCACAATTTCGGAAATCAGACACGTACCCTTCAACTTAAATGGAAGATCGGCCCCGGGGCCAGGTGGCGCCACCAACAGAGTCCTCCGGAAGCTCGGCGACAAGGCTTTCGAAATCCTAACGGCAGAGATAAACGAGGTGGGGAGCTTGGGTTTGGAGCTTCGGAATGGCACACAGCTAAGGTGGTACTCATCCTTCGCACATAAATAACATAAGTAAACTGCGTCCAATCTCTCTAACATCGTGCATTTGCAAAGTGGCCGAACATGCAGTACACAACCGAATTGTTGATCACACAGAAAATGACGAACTATTTAGGCATAATCTAATGGGTTTTAGAAAGACTCTCCACACAGGACGCAGTGCTGCTCCTGAAAAGATCCGTATTCGAAAACGAGACGCAGGATGTACAAGGAATCATTGCACTCAACCTCGCTAAGGACTTTGATAAGGTGGCTCATTAACACATATTGAACGAAATTTCCTATCTCAACCTAGGGCGGAAATTCTGTAATTTTTCTCACTCGTTCCTATCAGAAAGGAAAGCGTTCCTTCGACAGGACGCGATCTCGGGCGGTCTTTACGAACTGGGCAACTGCTGAAACCCTTGCGGCTCGGTCCTAACCCCGCTAGTATCCAATATCGCCATGGATAAACCCTCTGAAAGGCTAACCGAACTCCCAAAATAGGCCACGCAATCTATGAAGATGATATTACAATCTGGTTCCCGGGGGGATCTCTGGCGGATCTAGAAAAATCTCTCCAGGGGGCCAAAGGAGTGCCGGAAGGATTTCTTGCATGCACAGGTGTCAAGACTTCACCGACCAAATCCGAACTCCTCCTCTACAGACAGTCCAGGCATGTTGTTAGGAACGTCGAGCCTCTGGTCAAACCTCGAGCCGAAATTACAACACGAGAAGGGCATCCCATTACGAGGATGAACTCCATCAAAATTTTAGGACTCTTAATCAACGCCAAAGGCTGTTGTGCAAAAGCTCTGAAAAAGCTAGGCGCACAGGCGAAAAATATATTAAGACTGATCAATAGAAACACAAGCAAAAGGGGAATATTCAAGTAGGGCAACCTACTCAGGGTCTTACAAGCTTTTTCATCAGTCATACTACTTACAATGCACCGTACCTCAAATAGAGCAAAATCGAAAAGAACCATTCTTACTTTCGTACACGCTCATCAGGTCTGGCGCCAAAATAATACTCGATATTCCACAGTCTGCTAGCAAGGCAAAACTGCTGGAACTCGGGATTCGTAATACCACAGACGAATAAACCGAAGCACAGTTTATCGCACAGATTTCTAGGCTTTCGCCAACTAATCCGGGCATTAAGGTTCTTGATGAAGCTGGTATACTATATATACAGGCACTTCTTGACAGATACTCTCTGTCTAAATTAGCCCGGGAAGGTATAAAGGTAGAGCCCGTACAAAGGAACACCCACCCGATATATAACGAAGATCGTAGAAGAGCGCTGGCTAGAACCATCCTTCAATGAATCAGTCCTCACAGGGCAGATACATTCTTCGTCGATGCCGTCAAATATGGCAGCAAAGACAGGTTTGCAATCTCGGTCGTTGACGCGCGCGGATAACTTATCAGCGCCGCGTCAATCTACACTAAACACCCAAACGAGGCGGAGGAAACCGCGATAGCCTTGGCTCTTCCAGCCGCAAAAGGCATGACGACCATTTTCTCCGACTTGTGTTCGGCGGTCAGAGCTTTCTCGTCCGCTCTAGTTTCTAAACATGCAGCCGGCATCGTCAACAGATCATTTCGTATTAATACGGGCGAAGAAACTGGAGATTATAGCATAGCGTGGTTCCCGGCCCACGTGAACGATATAACTAAGCAAGCGGGTTGCAACCGTAACGAGCGGGCCAACTGCTTGGCACGTAAATTTGCGCACCGCGCCCGAGCTAACGGTCCGGCTCTCTCACAGGCTTGCCCCTTCAAGATGCTCTTACCACTTATTACAAAATTACGTCGAATTACAGACACAGCAGGAGTAAATTCGCTCACCTCAGCCCGAAACTGAACAGGGCTCAGGTCCTTACTTTAAGGCTCCTACAGACGAGATCCTACCTCCACCCGCAGAGCGCTTATTTGGATAGACCTCAACTTCCCGCAATCGTGCTCCAAATGCGGTCCCGCATGCTGCTCCTTCGACCGCACGCTCTGGCTGTCCCCGTATAACGTGGGCTCCGACCTTCAATACAAGTCCAAGTGGGACGCCTTGCTGAAGAGCAAGGTATTTAGGCACCAACTGTAGACCGACCAAAGGGCCCACGACGTCGCAGAAATTCACCACCTCCCGGTCCTGTCGTGGGCGGAGCCATCAACTTGATTGGGTAGCCTTCAAATTCCTCAGGATATTTCAATAAACGTCTTGTCACTGTCATCATTCGCCTTAATGACGCGCCAGTATCTGCGAGGGTTAATATTAAGCATAGATGATAAGTTTCCTAAAGAAATGGCGTTGGGTGTTTCTGAGCAACAACTGATACACTTTCTGGCATACTTTGTAACGCATCCACGAATCAGAAAGTTGGTACTTGTTTGCCTGTGTCTGTACAATCTTTTTTTTTATAAGCTGCCGAAGTTTAATAATAAACCGTGGCACATTACTGCGGTTTTTAACGGATAATACTGTAATGAACTTGTCTAGTAGGTTAATTAAAACGTTTTGTGTATCTTACAGACTTCTTCAACAGCGTACATTAAATGGCCAGCGAGGAAACGCTCAGAAAAACGTGACAGTTCAGAATTGATTACTCTATAGTTTGCCCTCCTATAGCATTCCATAATTAAGAAATCCTTTGGCGCCTGTTTAGTAGACTGTTGAGGTTACCGGTTGTAATATCATGATCAGAGAGACCAGGAAGGCGGGTAATTGTTGAAATGATATGAAAAGAGTTGCTTAATATTAAATAGACTACATTTGATCATGTTGACCTTCCAGTGGCCTCATTGATAAGTTTCGCAAGGGAAAGGTCAAGGCATGTTTGTTTGAAAAAATGAATGCGCGTCCATGTAGCCTGATGAAACAGATTGCGTGGGCCAGCACAATTCTGGAAAGTTCAGGTCACCGAAAATTACTAATGAAGGGAAAGAAAATTTCATGGTCCAAAACTTAGTAAGCGGTCAAATTCAGTCACAAACCTGCCTGCATATCAGGAGGGTGGTAATGCGTGCATACAATTATGTTAGTAGAGCCGCATTTAAGCGATATCCAACGCACGCTGAAGATAAGCATCAATTTGAATTGGTGCAGAAACAAAGTCCTTTTTTATGGTGATAAGGACGCCACCTCCGCTTCTCAATATTTTACCGCAACGAAAAAAATCGAGCTCAGAACAAGTAGCTAAGATAGAGCCTTCATAACCCGCCGCGGTTGCTCAGTGGCTATGGTGTTGGGCTGCTGAGCACGAGGTCGCGGGATCGAATCCCGGCCACGGCGGCCGCATTTCGATGGGGGCGAAATGCGAAAACACCCGTGTGCTTAGATTTAGGTGCACGTTAAAGAACCCCAGGTGGTCAAAATTTCCGGAGCCCTCCACTACGGCGCGCCTCATAATCAGAAAGTGGTTTTGGCACGTAAAACCCCAAATATTATTATTATTAGAGCCTTCATAAACTGTTTCTTTCAGCGACGTTCAAGTCAGAGACACGATAGATGCAGAGCATGAATCTACGGCTCATGACAGGGCAAAATATTTAGGCAGAATGCTTCTAATAGTGCTTTACAAGAAGGAAGGTGCAAAATTATCCGAACTTTTGCCGTTATGGCGCAGAGGGGTTCACAGGCAAAGTGCACTGTACGAGATTGAAGAAAGCAGGATTGAATTTCATTTTGAGGCACGACTTGGTATAGCTACAACATTATTCCATTCGGATCCTACGCAAAACCCTGATCTTTGACGAACAGCTTATTAAACACAAGACGCACTCGGTCACCGTCCTTCTTTATCGTCCTAAGGAACTGGCAGAGCTTACGTCGCTGATCGCGTACGGCCTAGGAATAGTCACGCCCGATGCTAAAGTTGGTATTTTTCAATTTGTGGCCGCGCGAAAAAGTAGGCTCGACTTCTTTTTCGTTTTAAAGCTTTGCTATGGTTGGCCGGTTTCTGCCAACAGCGAAATGGCCAACTCGATGTGCCCTGGCAATGGTGGTGACACCTACGTCGAGTTGATTTCCGCAAAGCTCAGTGATTACATAGAAGATTCCGAGTTTTAACATTGGTCATTGGCTGCAATGCCATAAGACCAGATGTTCGATCCTCGCGATCGACTTTCGAAATCATTGCTTCTCCGGCATTACAGACAGGTTTTGCAGTTGAGTGGAACCCACAGGCGTATTCACTCCATCAATTTTTTACTGCAGGGTAATAACTCGACTCGACATTTCTGTAATATTTACATCTTTAATCAAGGAAGCAGACTGCGTTGCTAGAGACGAGACTTTTACATCGATATATATTTATATATATATATATATATATATATATATATATATATATATATATGACTGTAGACTGTATATATATATATATATATACAGATCCAAGTTTATATTGTGAACAGTTATATTACGGCCGCAGAACACAAAAAGCACAGACAGAAGCCAATATGGCCCTAATGAAGGAAGTGCCACTTCCGAAACTATTAGCAAATAAAAAATACCTATCTCATTACGCCCCATTGTGTCATCGTTTCAAGTTATATGTATACATGTAGGAACGAGTAGTAAAGAAACCGAGGACGGGGCTCGATATTTCTTAGTCACATCAAGAAAATTCAACACAGACTGGCACAAAGGGCAGCACAGGGAAACTTCTTTGTAGCTCCTAATTCACTTCAGGAAACAATACAGTCATTGAAACGAAAGTGGATGAAAGAGTAATTCGCCGCAGGTGGAATACGAACCTACGCCTTCCCCTTAAGCGCATGATACTATTAACAAATGAAATACCACGGACCTGTTTTTTCATCCACATTCTGGTGTATTTATTTGTCTGCTAGAACTTAGCCTTGGAGTGTTAGCCAGCGCCACCGCTCACGGTCATGGCAGCGGATGTAGATCACCCTCTCTACCTCAGGCGACACGTAGTACGTAAACATTTAGAGCGAAGGTAACTGGTCAAGAAAAAAACCCCACATGCTACTTGAAACGGTTGAAAGGGACTGAAAAACAATTTTTAGGGACCTGGCCTCTTATTGCGGAACGCAAAGCTCACCGACGGTAGTGTTTACGCCTGCAGCGGTTACTTCCGAAAGCGCGTCGATATTTAGTAAGCAGAATTTTTCGATCTGAGCAGCCTCTGAAAAATAAGAGTCCCTCCTCCAGCAACGCTGAGAGCCATGTCGATAGCCCGTGTCGCAAATTGTGAAAACCACCCATCGTTCCGCTTTGACCGGACTGAGTGCAACTGTGATTAATCATTTACATTCTGACATTTTCAGTCACTTTTGAAAATAAAAAAGCTGGTGAAATAAGCTCGCGTTGTTGTACAGAAATTTCTTATATTTGTACCGCGTTTTTTTTTCCAAAGTACACGCCTACGTCATGGCTGCCGGGCCTCCATCGTCGTTATTTGGTCGGTAGACGAGCCAACCCAACTCATCGAAAACGAAGCCAATGGCAGCGCCACATTTCTGCTTACTACAAACGAACGCTTATCTTCAGACTGTAAGCCAGGAACAAATTTATAATAATAGAAAGTATACTGCATTTAAATACTAATAAATAGACCAGTAACCGTGCACACTAGTAAAAGGTCGCGTTGTGGACCTCCTACGCAGCTTCATGTTTTTGCCGCGTGGCGTGACAGAGCTCTTTTTTTGCGACTTTCAGTCATGAATTAAAAATATGAACACCCATTTAACCGAAAGGCATTGCTCCTTTTAGCCAATACGATAGGGAATCATTTCATAAGCGGGGCTTTTTCGTTTCATGTTCCGAGCGGTTGTCTATCCCTTGAAGCTGCTCACTTCGAGACGATCGCTATGTAATGAACGAGTAGAAAGGGATCCGAGGGGCGTTATCTTATTAGTAAGACCATAAGAAAGCAACAAATAAGTGTACAAAGAAACACAAAGAAATGTATTTCAAGTTAATAATCGAATTTTAAAAAGCTATTATATAAACAGGAAAATGAAATTCCATAAAAACAACTGGCCGCCGATGGGATATGACCCTGAGTATGCACCTGAGTTGGACTTAACCTCAGATAACCTGAGTTCAGCTAAGCGTAGCTGTCTAGAAATAATGACGAGTCTGAGTGCGAGTCAAGGCCCAGCTGGGTATACTTTGGCGAATGTGGCTCCACCAGCATGGCTGAGCAGAATTTCGGTAAGTGCGAGTAATAGTGAGTCGCAAGCAACAAATATAATTATTGCGTCCATCTGAGTAGGGATCCTCTATTTTGCCGAGCTATGGCTTCACAGTATCCAATTGAAACCAGAAAAACTCGGCCAAACGCATGATCATGCCACGGTACTTTTTTAATGTCTTCCACCACCGCTCTTGGAGTGCTCTGCGCACGCTGTTCAAAAAAAAAAGAAAGAGAAACAAACAAAAAGTGCGAGAGGAATGTTGGGCTGCTGCAATCGCACATTCTGGCAAAGGCGATAAACGTATATGTTGTACTAAACGACTGAACTTCCATTAGCACATTGGGCGAAGAGTCGCACATAGGAATCGATAGAGCAACCGAAGAAGAGCGCATCGACTACAGCCTCCCGGGAACCAAGCCCTTCGGGTCGCGTTTGCCGAGCGCATGGCCACGTGTGGGGCCGACTTTTACCCCCTATCCTACAACGTCCCTCGACTCAACATTGATGACGATGATGGCGGCGCCAAGTAGTCCTCTAGGCTGCTTGAGTTAATAAGATATGCCATACCTACTTTCTTTTTAAGCATCTTTGTTGTCATCCCCCTAATATTTCTTCCTCTTCCTCAGAAATTCTCTATCGAACTTGTACTGCTGCCTATGCCTGTAACGAATTTCTCAACAGCTTACAAGCTGATGCTTTCCATCTACATTAAATTCAAGTGCTTCTAGAAAGTGTACATCTAGATGTTTCACTGGGTGAATCAGCTTTTCATTCTAGCACGAACACTCTCGTTAGCTGAGTGGAACACCGCACATAAGAGGTGCACCAGACTGCACAGGCTCAACCCTCCACTGCAACTCAAGCCTCCGGCAGGACTGCACCGAAGCGAAGCGTCTCCTCTGTGTCGCTTGTGGTTGGGAGTTCCCTTCACGAAAGCTCATTCAGCACTCAATGGAATGGCTGACAGTCCCGCATGTGATGTCTGCGGATGCGAGGAGAGCATTGACCACCCATTGGGCCACTGTCATCAGTTTGAAGCACAAAGACAGTCTATGACCAATGCATTCAGGAAACTAGATGATCGTCTTCTGAGTGAACAGACAATGCTAGAACACCCATCAGACTGATAATTGGCTCAGAAAGCACTAAAGGCACTTCTGTGCTTTCTGAGAACATCTGGCTTCTGCGAGCGCCTTTGACTTTGTAGTGGTGTTCATGGACGTCTCTCTACCATATATCTCTGTTTCTCTCCCTTATTTCTATTCCGCTGCTCCCTTCCCCCAGCGCAGGATAGCCAACCGGATTCTTGACTAGTTAACATTGCTGCCTTCCTTTTATCTATCTCTCTCTTCGCATTAGATAGGGATGAGCTGAAAGGTCCCCGTATTTTTCCTTCTTTTTGCTACAGCATACACGGGCCTCAACTTGGGCGAATATTTTCTCCTGTATGTTTTTTTTTCCTTTGGTAACGAACTCGACCCTCCAGTAGTATAGAGTATGCCTCCTAATAATGGTAGCACCACTCCTCGACAGAAGTGCCATTGTGCTTCATTGACGCTCGCTCCCCGTCAATTCTTGAGGGGCCTAAGGTCTTAATAACTTGATGGGGGTGCTGCACTAAATTCTCCGGAGCGGAGGAGGAACTTCGATAAGAGGATGTTTTGAGAATGCGGTAGCTAGAGACCTAAAAGAAAAAAAACACTTTACGAAACTCCGGTTTGCGAAGGCTGGCTGCTCCACGTCATGGTCCCTCCTATTTATTGCTTCTTCTATAGATTGACGGCTATGGAGAACCAGTGCTGGTCATGAGCCGCTGAGGCAGTTTGTTCAAAGGAAATACGCCGACACGATACTTACGGAGGCCACAAAATTATTAGAAAATTTTGAATGGTGAGAGGTACTACTGTATCAAAGCTTTGTGTAGCTTTACGCATACAGTCTAGCCTTGGCCATACCCATACGCATTCTGAGAAGCGTTTGTGCTCATACTTTCTTTCACGCCGGTTGCCAGTCAGGTCAGAAGCTGGACACATGTATCGCGTTTTCTTAAGATGAGTCACATCTACCTGAACTGGAAATGAGTGAAAAAAATGAGATTTTTTACAGGACTAAAATGCAACGATTGAAAACTATGACATGCAATTTTTTTTACATGCCAGCTAAGGAAGTTTTATAGCATTAAGGAATAAGAGTTTGTTCGACGTATTTAGGACCAATATTAGTACGGAAATTTTGATTTGACTCTTATTGAATTGAAATGCTCCATTTTGAGGGTTATTTTTCGGAAACGTTTATCCCGAACGACTCTCAAGTCTAGTATGTTATTAGTAGAAAAATTATTAGAACGCTGGCTTACATGGGCCCTCATGTGCTTCGGGAACGACAGAACTATATATAAAAAGCAGATCTGCCATGTTCGCAGAGTAAGCAGTCTTTAAGTTCTTTCACATGATTTTCTTCTTCAGCACGACTGAAGACATTACCAAGTAAGCGAGTTCTTCCTGGTTTTGTCGTAACCTGCCAGAATGATTCTCAAGAAAGCTTGCTACGTGCCCAAATTTCATTTCGTTACCGCAGTGTGTGTACAATGCACACTGTTCCGGTGCTAGCGCAAGGAACTTTGCTTGCTTTAGGGTATATAGACACAAAATTTGATAACGAAACACCATATTATGGTTCAGCTCGATGTTGATGGCTCTTCCCAGTTACATTTCTGCGAATTTACAATGTCTTCGTTTCGATTATCTTGAACGTCAAGCAGGATGTCGACCTCATCTCTGCCAAAATGTAGTCCTTTCAGTCATAGACATCCCAGTGCTTTCCAAGCTCTAATACAGTGCCGCGACTTGAAAAAAAAATAATGCCTGCTAGATTCAGAATTTTTTCGCATCGTCTGAAACCTTTCTTCAAATGGCCCAAGTGTTCTGTGGGAAGGTGAAATACTCTAACCTGTCACAAGAAACCAGTCTCAGTCCTGATAAACCGGACTGAGACTCTTGATGCAGCCTCATTCTGCATCCACCAAAAAAGAAGCAGGCAAAGCGTTGTAGAGTTCTTGGTCTGTCCGGCACAGCCATCAGCTACTAACGTCACCTCTTTAATTCCTTCAAAATTTTGCGTTTCGTAATGTATTGTGTACCGCAATGACCAATGCAATTGGTTTCTTCCTTTGTAGCGTTCATGCTCGCTCCACGTATAGCAATGGCCGGGTACATTGGATAATAATACATCTGCCTCATTGCTCACCATCCAAAGATGGTATTGATAAAACTGGTGATTGTAGTAGGTTTGCTTATCCTGAACTTGGGGGGATAACTCTATTCTGTTAGCAGTGAAATTATAACGTCATGAAGTCTTACCTCTTCTCACGCAGCATGGAATAAAAAGCTCTATACTTCTTTCTGTGAACACGTTGCTCTATCATGAACTGCTGCGTTTGTCGAACATCAACAAAAGTTTTCAAATCATAAGCATTTGTCAGGCAAACAGTGCAAACGTCCGCCCTCAGTGTTCAAACGAAAGATCGAGCTTCGTGCGGAAACGAGGTCAAAGAAGTCGTACTTCACCCGGAAATCTTCAGATGCTCGTTGGTCATAAATATTCAAGAGGTTTTAGATGTTCTTCAATTCAACTGGAAGGTAGAATTTTCGTGTCTTCTAGCTGAGGTGCGGCTGTCTTGCATGAAATTACTTGCTGAACAGCACAACCGCTAATCCTTTCGACCACAGCGCTTGAGCTTGTGGTAACGTCCACCACGATCGGCATTCATTTCGCCTTTTTCGGGTCGGTGTTTTAGGTAGCGTGTAACTGTGTTGTAACGAACAGAAAGCATTGTGCGAAACACAGTGCGAAAAACGTGAATCTCTGCCGTTTTGCAGCCGCACCTTGTAAATGGCGACTGGGCTACGACGAGATTGCGTAGTTTGTTTCGCTGCTGATGTCGTGCAGTACATCAAAAGGACCACCTTTCATTTCATGCTGCACAATTCCCACTTCTCCGGGAAAGCTTTCACAGGTGATTTTGTGACAAGCGCGCACTTAAGGTTATTTTTCGTGTGTTTACATTTCGGTAGTGGCGCGTTGCTGCTTCTCTGGCAGCGAGGTGGGTTCTATTCATTTTTCTTTTCATCAACGTCCTTAAACGGATCCATCGTCTGTCTCTTCATTGCCGCCCACATCCATGGCAAGCGAGGTCTGAAAAACAAATAACTCGTGAAAACACGCACGAAACAGGCCGAGATGTCAATCATGGACTGGCAAGATGGCTGGCATGTTGACTAGATTATTTCGTGTCAGAGGCGCTCACTACGCGCGATTAGATTTGGTTCATTTTTAAGCGTGAAACAGCAGGATTTGGCTCATTTTCAATTCGAAATACGATCTGCACACACGATTGCACTTGAATCGAAAGTTTCCTAATTTTTTACTTGTCATTACAGCTTTATCTGACTTAGTTTATATTTGTGAATTTTGGTTCAATTTGAAAAAAAGAGCGTCCTCGTGTACAGTGTGCACGAATATGAAAAGGGACGCCTAATCTATCTACAAAGAGAGATTAATTCTTACAAAGGCTCAAGCCAGAAGCTTAATCCCCGCTCTTTGCTATGTAGTTCCTACGTTGAGGAATCGATTCCATAGAACTATGTTTATTCTAGAGTAGGCACGAGCCAGGGTTTAACAACAAATATGGCATCCCCTTTCATATTGCCACACCATGCACTTGAAGATGAGCGAGGAAATTGATGACGTGAAATAGCAGCATGTGCTGCGGAGAGCTATTCCCACCGCTCGCCAGGCTGTGTGAAATGGCGATGCTGTTGGTACGCACAGATTTAGCGCTGGTGTACCCATAATATGCTGGACGCGTAAGAGAGCAATTTGTTTAGTAGGCGCGCAAAATGTGAACATGACGGGCGCTGGTCAATATCGTCTCCCGATAACTTAAACCCAGCAAACATGGCAATAACGATGCTCGTGGAAATGCACCAGAGACGTGCGTACCCAGTTTGTAAAGCTATTTTCTTGTGGGAAAACATGCTTGTGTCATATAACAAACTCACCGAGTCTTTATTATATGGCGCAGCGTGAGCTCAAATGCTGTTTGCTCTTTGGGCCAGCGGCTTTGATCACTGCGAATGATCAGCTCTCATGCTTGTTTGCGCGGGGCTTCCAGGAAGGCTGAAATCCTTCCAGAGTGGCAGAAAATATAATCTCGCTGTTTGTACGGATCCCTTAGGAGAAAGCATTGGCAGAAAGAACAGAAACTGGAAGTGCTCTTGGTTTCTCAACGTGCTTTTTTTTATGGCACACTAGAATCTCATAGAAGGTGCGAAGACTATCGAGTTCGTAAATAACTGGGTTCGCGGTGAGGCAGCAATCATTATGTCTGCACTCTCACGAGGATGCTGAATCAATATTAACACATCTTCCAAGTGTGGCTGCCTGCAGAATCTTCCGCCGCGACGCGTAAAATAACTGCTCAATAAATAATTCAACTGGAATATCCAAACTGCTCGTTGGACTTCTCGCGCCATACACGTTGCTGGCTGTATTTTTTCCACAACAGTTTATGCTTTCATTTGGTGTTTACCAGGCTTCCAAAAATTACCTGTGCCACAGCTGCGTGGAAACTCATTCATTTTAACGCGATAGCTTTAAGGGCCCCGCGTCGTAGAAAATCAGGTGTCGGCGTCCCGCGTCGGTGTCACGCGTCGGTGTCTCGCATTAGACGTCGTCAGGCAAAATATTTTCGAACCACCCGTACCAGGGCCCTTCATGTGGCGCAAGGAAGTTTCTGAACTAATTGTGTTTCGCAAGCCAGAATACGTGGAAAAATCGTGAAGCACGATTACGCATAGCCTAAAGACATGATAGCTGTCGGATTGTAATTTGAAAGTACGAGAATAATCATTCTGTTACGTGAAAACTCAAACGAACCCCTTTTCCAGCGTTTGTAGCAATAGTAGACCTGCGACGGCGGCTGTCATTAGCGCGCCTATGCGTGAATATTTCGAAGTCCACGGAGCAGCGCGCCGCCCGCTTTCTTGAAACACTTCCAGATGGCGCTCGCCTCTACCGCATCGCGGCCCACGCAAGAGGCCGCGTTTATACCAGAAAGGCCACCTTCGTACACAGCGTTTTCCGCGAGCGTTTTCCGGTAAACATTACCGTCACATACGCTGCAGTTGCCGAGAAGCGTGAGAAGCAGTCAGGGATATTTGAATGCCATCGTGTTTCACACTTAAAGACGAAGCTTAAGCGTTCTCAAAGTTTTCTTTTTCCGTATATATGCTGTGAAGGAGTCTAACTTAAAAAAAAGCTCAAAGCGTTCACTTCAACTAAAGCCCTAAGTACCACACTATGATGTGTTATATAATACAAACATACATGTTGTTACTGTTAATGTTGAACCGGCTTTATATAAGGGACGAGATTGCGTACCGAGGCTGCACCAGCTAACGTCTTCTTCCTCTTCTCCTCACCCGGCTCATGCCGCAGCAATCCCCCGCTGCCGGACGAAGCCCGCTGGGCAAGTCTAAATCACTCGGAAAACGTAGGGTGAAACCGCTTAAGACGGGCAACATGTACTAACTGAGTCGGGCTAGACCGACGATCAGCGGACGTCAAGCGTGCCACCACGTACGTCAAGTCGCTCAAGCGATCTACAATGACGAATGGGCCCGTGTACTGGGGTAAAAACTTTTCGCATAAGCCACGTTTACGTTCCGGAGTCCGCAACCACACAAAGTCTCCTTTGGCGTACGAGACAGACTGGTGTCGGCTGTCATAGCGCTCTTTCGATAAGTGTCAATTGTGATGCCACAGTACGAATACGAGCGATGCGCAGGGCTTCTTCGGCAAGACAAAGCGTCTTGGCAACAGAGCACTCGTTGTGAAAGTCAAACGGTAGTATAGTGTCAGTGCAGCTCAGCGGTGAACGTGCGTAAAAGAGATAAAAAGGACTGTAATCAGTCGTATCATGCTTCGCAGTATTATAAGCATAGGTGATGAAGGGCAGTACGTCATCCCAGTCCTTATGATCGGAAGGTACGTACATGGCCATCATGTTAGCTAGAGCTCTTGTCGTACGTTCTACAAGCCCATTTGTCTAAGGGTGATAAGGTGTTGAATTACGGAACTGCGAACTGCAGAGACGAAGCAGTTCTTCTACGGTGTCCGCAACGAACTGACAACCGTGATCGCTAATGATGACGTGGTAGGGGGGGGGGCATGTCGAAGCATTATGAATCGAAGCAAAAGCGTTGCAACGGACGCAGTTGTTGAAGATGGTACGGCCGCCTTTCCGCGTAACGGGCCAGATGGTCGACACATACGATCAACCATCGGTTGTCGTTAGATGATCGGGGAAATGGGCCCAGAAGATCGATACCCACTTGTTCAAATGGCAGGCGAAGCGGCGGCAGAGGTTGGAGAAGACCTGGCGGAGCGGTCGTAGGGCGCTTGTAGCGTTGACATTGTTCGCAACTGGCGACGTAGCGTTTGACTGTGTCCCGCATTCTGGGCCAGTAAGAACGCTCCTGTGTCCGGTTCAAAGTTCTGTTGAATCCTAGATGGTCAGAGGTCACATCGTCGAGCATGGCTCTCAGTATGTCCGTTCGCAGACTCTGCGGCACCACCAGAAGGAAGCGTGCGCCTTTAGCCGAATAATTGGTCTTGTAAACAAGGCGGTCACGGACACAAAATCAACCCGTGGCTCCAGGACGCGATGTGGCTACAAATAGCGGTTCCAAACTAATATCATTTTCCTGCTCTGCTTTGAAAGTCATCGAGTCTGGGAATGTAGAAGAAATGAGAGCAAAACAGTCATCAAAATTGTCTTCGTCACACTCCGTCGCCGTCAGAGGAAGGCGGGAGACACAGTTCACATCTGCGTGGCGACGCCTGGACTTGTAGGAAATAACGAAGTCGTACTCCTGCAGTCGAAGGGCCCAACGTGCCAGTCGTCCACTCGGGTGACGGAGATTCACCATACAGCATAACGCGTGGGGGTCAGTAACGATAGTGAACGGGCGTGTGTAGATATAGGGCCGACATTTGTGGACAGCGAAAACAGCTGCTAAGCATTCTTGCTCGGTCACAGTGTAATTGCGTTCCGCCTTAGTCAAAGAGCGACTAGCATAAGCCACAACGTGTTCAGCTCCTTGATGACGTTGCACTAGTACGGCACCGATGCCGATGCCACAGGCATCAGCGTGCACTTCCGTAGTTGTGGATGCATTGAAGTGACGCAATATGGGCCCTGACGTTAGTAGAAATTTTAGCTGGCGGAACGCGTCATCGCAAGCCGATGTGCAGTTCAAAGGGATGGCATTTTGTAGAAGATATGTTAGTGGGTACACCACGTCGGCGAATCTTGGAACGAAGTGACAAAAATACGAGCACAGGCTCAAGAAACTCCTCAACTGTTGCACTGCTTTCGGTGCTTCGAAGGAGCTGACTGCCTCAATCTACTGTGGATCTGGCCTCACACCGTTTTTGTCGACCAGATGCCCAAGTCCTAACGTCTCGGTTTCTCCGAAACGACATTTCTTGGAACTTAGGATTAAGCCGGCTTGTTTGACACAATCCAGGACAAGATTGAGACGGCTGTTATGCTCACTCAATGTGCTGCCAAAAATCACCACATCCTCGAGGTAGCACAAACAAATTTCCCATTTAAGTCCTCGGAAAACAGTATCCATGAATCGTTCGAATGTTGCTGGCGCGTTACAAAGGCTGCAGGGCATAACGTTAAATTCATAAACACCGTCTGGTGTCACGAAGGCCGTTTTCTCCTTATCGTCTCGGTGCATGGGTATCTGCCAATACCCCGATCGCAAATCCAGTGATGAAAAGTAGGCAGCGGAATGTGGACGATCGATGACATCATCAATTCTAGGAAGCGGATACACATCCTTTTTGGTGACCGCCTTCAGTTTCCTGTAATCAACGCAAATCCGCCACGATCCATCCTTTTTTACTAAGATTACTGGTGCTGCCCACGGACTCTTGAACAACACTTTTCAGTAGCATGTCTTTCACCTGTTCAGCGATAACTGTAATCTGTGTTGAAGAAACGCGGTAAAGCTTTTGCCGAATGGGTTGCGCAGATCCGGTGTCGATTCTGTCGCAAGCACGAGAACGCGGGAGTGAAGCCTGCTTGTCGCCTTGTGTGAAATCGAACGCAGAAAGATGTGCCCACAAAACTTGTGCGAGAGCGTGGCACTCATGTAAGGGCAGCGCCTTGTTGATCATCCGTAGGATTTGCTATTCAGAAATGCTTCAGTGGGGATCGCTAGTATGAGACTGCTCCTCCGCGCTTAGAACTGTAATGGAGCTGTAAGTAATCTCGTTAAATTCAGCCAGCTTCATATCATGCGGCAGAACAGCGGGGACGCAAGAGCAATTGAAAGCCCACAAATTTGAGGTGCCATTCACTACTCTCACGACAGTGCGTGGTACACGTACATCTTTCTTTCCGCAGCTTCACGTAAGGGGCTGGACTTGCGCGTCAAACGATAAAAGGTCGGCAGCAGCGAAATTGACAGGGATACGTGACAGCAACCAAGGCGGTAGCAGCAAAAAATTCGAAACAACACAATAGTTTTTCACTGGTAAGGATGAGTCTGCAAGGGTGGCGAGAAGTGCGCTATTCAAAGTAATTTAGCCTGTGCCACAGTTAACGGATGCACCACAATCCCGAAGAAAGTCAATCACGAGAAGCACATCTTGAGTGCACCGCGGTAGTACGAGAAATTATGTTTTAAGATCTTCTCCTACGAATAAAACACTTGCAACACAAATACCAAGGGGAACTAGGCACTATCCACTGACACCACGAAACGTCACACCATCATTCTACGGGAACATAACTTTCCGACCCAGCCTCTCTTTGAAAGTCACACACGGTATCACCAGTGTCCACTAAACGGCAGCACCAGTATCCACTAATGCTGTTGCAGGTATACAATCAATTAACACAAGCCCTTTGTTCTTCACCATCATAATAGGCAGAGGAGAATTTCGCAGATACGCAGACTGTCCGGCGACCTTACCTCCACCGGCCGCGCCGCCTAATTTCCCGACGGCGGTGGTGACGTATCATGTCGCCGTGGTGATGGTGAATGGCGTTCGCGACTGGTTGGGGGCGTCAGGCTGCGGTCTGAAGCTGGCGAACCACACCTTCTACTATATTGACAGATGGTATTCCGGGGTGGCGCGCCTGTGGTGTTTTCAGTATCGGGGTCTGTCGGCCAACGGTCGTCATAACTGTCACGTTCAAAATTAGGCCAAGTTGGTGGTGGGCCATATGTTGTTGTCTGTCGGCGCCGATGACAAAAACGAGCAATTTGTCCTGAGGCGCCACAGCTGTAACACACATGCGATGCGCGACCGACGTTGTATGCCTCGGGGTCAACCCTGGGACGCGGCGAATAATAAACGCGATCTTCCGAATTCCGATTCCTGGTGGTAGCTCGACGAGTTCGTTGATCGTGCGTCATGTCGTCGGGAAAGGTACGTTGGTGCTGTCGCAGCTGATCGACTCGACAGTCTGCAACGCCTGGCATGGCAGACACTGCGGACACAGCAGATGCATGTTCTTGAGGTTGGTTGGAAGCGCAACCAAGCTGTTCGACATCCACCCCTTTGGTGTGTCGTTCAAGTTCTTCGCGGACAATTTGCCTTATAGTTGCTGCAAGGTCAAATTGAAAACTGTAGTTGTCGTTTTCGTCAATGCTTGCCACCGTTGTGACATTTGCTAACCTTCCGAGCTTTGGCGTGACACGGCGCAGCTTCAAGGCCTCAAGTGTGCGGCAATGCTTGATGAGGTCGGCGACCGAGGCGAGACTCTCCTTTTCGATTAAATAATTGTAAACATCCTCGGCTATGCCTTTGAGAAGGTGTCCAACCTTGTCCTCTTCGGACATTCGAAGACTGACCGTCTTGCAAAGCTTCAGGATCGCCTCTATGTACGTAGTACAGGTCTCACCTGGGACTTGAGCGCGCTGAAGCAATGTCTGCTCCGCCCGCTTTCTTTTCGTGGTGGAATCGCCAAAACACTCTGTGAGGTGAGTAACGAAGCTGTCCCACTTTGTGAAGGTATCTTCATGGTTCTCGAACCACACTAGCTCAGTGTCAGGAACAGAACCACATTGTCGAGCTGAGCCGTGGAGTTCCAGCCGTTTTACTTGCTCACACGCTTGTAGTGGGTGAGCCATTCCTCCACGTCCTCGCCGAATTTTCCAGAGAAAGGGCGGGGCTCCATCTAATGCATCCAGGCGCCGGTTGTTCCCACTGTAGCAGCCAGAGAAGGCTGTTGGTCGCCGTTGTGGGACATCGGGATCTCAAGTGGTGTTGGAGGCAGTCGGGCGAGGCGTCGGCTCCGGCGTGGCACTCGCTGCAGCAGCTCCGTCGTCTTGGTCGAAGTACCCAGCACCTCCACTACAAAACTGTTACGGTTAATGTTGAACCGGCTTTATTTAAGGGACGAGATTGATTATAAAGTCAAGATGGCGTCCCGACGCTGCACCAGCTAACGTCTTGTTCCTCTTCTCCTCGCCCGGCTCATGCCGTAGCAATATTATACCCTTTTGACTCGTTTTCTGCGCTAAATTTAGGTTCAAGGTTCAGTCCCGCTCGATGTATCGATGTATCCACGGCTCGTTTCAGCAATTAGTCGAGGAGTTTCAGAGTGATTGCCAGCGCCGCGTCATTTGCAGAAAGCAAATGAAAACGCTATGCCGATTCCGCGCGAACACACGCGCGATACTTCGTGTCACCCTTGCGAGTCGATTAGGCAACTTGGTGCCGTGCTCTACATATGTCATGGAGACAGAACATTAGAAACCACTTCTCGCTAATGTTTTACCTTGTCTTACATCCGCACTTTTACCCTGTGTGTATTTTTGTACTGCCCAGTAGGAAACAAACGTGTCAGCTATAGATAACGCCGATAACAGTGTCCACATTATTATGAGAACTGCGAGGATGCCCAGAAAAAGTCCATTAGCAGCTGCACAAATATGCTCAGAAATGGCCGAGAGAGTAGTCTTCTTAATGTTCCTATTCAACGTCCTATATGAAGGAGAGCAAATTACTGAGAAGGTTATAGTTTTCATGCCACTCCATGCACTGCTGCAAAATTTAACGGCGTCGTCAAGCCTTCCATCCCTCTGAAGCCTTTAAAAAAACGCGTGTCACTAGATATCTTGAACAATGCTCTAAAATGCAGAGAAAGAAACTGTGCGACGATTGTTAAGCCCAGAAAAAAAACGGCTGTATACGGAAAGGGTCTGTCAGCAGAGCCAAGCACTCGAGACTAAGCAGCATCGTACAAAATCTCTACTTGACACGCAAAAGTTAAAAGCATTGTTGGTCTTTTCTTTGTGTCGATAATCAGGTTCGTGATCATTGTTGACGCCGCGTGTTTTCGTGCACTTCTCCATCAAACGTGAAATTATTTTAAATTCAAGCTTAAGAATTTGCTGCGCTTTGTTGTTATTATTATTGTCACTCGTCGAGGTCACTCAGTATCTATGGCATTGTGCTGCTCGCGATGAGGTTGTCGATTTGTTTCCCAGCCAGAGCGGTAGCATTTCAGGGGGGGGGGGACGAAATGCAAAAACGGACGTTTAGTTAGATTTAGGTCCGCGGTAAATGACCCCAGGCAGTCAACATTATTCTCCAGTTCTCCACTGTGGCCTTTCTCGTACCCTCACCATTCCTCTTGGGCCATCGAAATAACGATTTATTCAGTCATCTCGTCATTGGCGGCACTCGTTTTCATCTCCGTGTCAATATATGTGAGAAGCTGTCGCAGCCAGCCACTACAAATATCGATGTAGCTTTTGCTTTATTTTATTTTTAATAATGCACACCAGGCAGTTGTCTGAATAGGCCCGAGGTCTCCCGTAGTAATTTCAACTATAGTGTGTGTTTGGCCCATGCAATCAGGCTATTCAAGCGTGGCACAAGAAACATCGCGTGATTCGGATTTCTTACCGTTTGTGTGTACCATCCGTTACCGATAGCTCCCAAAGGGAATCCGCACTGTGGTAAGAAAGCAAAGACTGTTCGTGGAATAGAATCGCTAGGCGCATGACCAGGGCGCATCGGCAACCGATGTCGCAATTGCGCATGGATCCTGCGAAGAGCTCGCCACGGTCATTTCGTCTTCGAACTAGACTCCGAGCGTCTGCCCGGGGTCAACGATCCCGCTCGATCACAGTTTGAGCGCCCTTTCGTAAGAGTTGCAGACGCGAGGCTATAGACACTACGTCCGTATCAGAGTTTTCGACGATGTGTCTCACTTTTGGTGTCGTTCCACTGCAAAGATGAGCTATACGCAATGCCAGTTCTCCCGTCGACGTAGAATTGATGGCTCGAGGGGGTGTGCTGTTCTTCATTACGAGTTGCAGTTCGTGCCAGTAATTAATGTGTGGCTACTGCAGAGTCCACAGGACTTCCTGTCACGGTCGGCTCTGTGTGATTGTACTGGTGCAGTTACGAAGAGAAACTCGAGTGTCTTTGTGACGGAGTTGCCAACGCTCGCCTTCAAACAAACATCGATATACAAGCCCGCTGAATTGCCTCGTTCAGGGGAGCATTCAAAGTTGCGACGCCACGCAAACAATCGTGGACCAAAGAAGAGAAAGAAAAATGTAGAAAAGGCAAGATGGTGTATCTTGTCACCTTGGCGTTCGTTATTTTATCTGCTCCATAGTTAACTCTAAAGCTGATCTAACAACTTCAATAACATGGCAAAACACCTTCCATTGTGAGCTGCCTGCTTTTATAGGTGCTCGTTGAAGAATATGTTTTTTCCAGGTTGTTGCGCGCAGAAGGAAATATGAGTTATCGGGTTCCTCGAATAACCATTACCACCGAGCGGCACTTTAAAACATTGTCGTTCATTATTCTTTCACGAAACCATTGAGCGGTCCTTCGAGTTGACTTCTCGCTGGCAAGCGAGCTCGTTCAGATGCTTGGCGCGTCTTGATTTTTCCTCACCGAGGCACAGCTAGAACGCAGGCGAGAGCTTGCGCGTACAAGGAGCGCGCCATAACGCATGACTCCTAGCGGGAGGGCGACGTGGGGTCACGGCGAAGCCACTTTCCCCATTCACGCAACACATGGCGCGCTATCGGGGAAGCCGGGGTTCCGTTTCGCCCGTTCTGCTACGCTGAGGCGCGCTCGTACCGTGGCACTACAGCGAATGGGAGCTCCGGTGAGGCACGCTCGTCATGTGGCTCCACAGTCAATGGGAATTTACCTGCCGTTTCGCTGCTACAGATTACAGACGCCGACGCTTTCGCTCAATGAGCCATTCGACGCATCCGCATCGGGCTTTAGATCCGCCCGCTGCGGCAAACAAAATGCGATGAGGAATGCCGAGCAGAACAAGCCCGAACAAGGGAACACAAGTTCACCGACGCTTACGATACTCCCTAATGCGTAATTTGAGCGCAGCTGTACAGTTCTTTTCATTTCGCGACATATTGGCTGGCGCGGAAAATCTATCTCGTGCGGCCCGTTGCAAATGAAGCGCAGTGTGGCGTGGCTGCCTCGCTAATTGGGAAGCTGTGAGAGGCGTCGCGCGGGTGACGCATGGGCGCGATTCCCAGCAGCCACCGCAGACAGACCTCTCACCATGCAGCGCTTTGTTTCCACACAGACGACGTGAGCTACTCGGGCGCCATCTCGTAGGCATCGTCGCAGCAAAGCCCGTCTTTCGCGGCACTACGCTTTTCTTCTCACGCTTTCGCCATATCCTCCTTCTCCGCTTTCCTCTTCACGCTGCCCTCTTCGCTATTGTCGTATTTCATTTCCTGGTGCGCTCCGCGTTCGCTTTCATCCTTCGCTGTGTCCGTTCGCTTGGTTACGAGGGACAGCGCCGACGACGACACTCGACGTAAGAAGCGGGGCCTTGGAGCTGCGCTCAAGCAACAACCGTTGACACACGACACGGGAAAAAGGAGAGTTGTGGCAAGAGCCAAAGCAATCCTTCAGAAGCGAAGCACTACGTCAAATAAAAAGGAACCCGCACGTGTCCTTCCAGGAAGGTGATTTCATTCTCACTGAGCGCGAAAGAATCCGGGTCAACGCACTTTTCCCCCGACTTCACAATAAGATGACATCTTAGGAACGCTTTAAAAAGGTGGAAGACGAAAATTCCGCATGTCTTAATTTATGTTCGCCTGTTTTTTGAAAAAAAGCTTCTATACGACAGAGCCGAATAAGTTTCCATTATATGGCAAGAGCGAACAAGTTATCGATAAGCAACACCTCAGGAGGGAACCTAGTCGGACATCGTAGAAGGTCTTGGTAGTATCCGGAACGTTCGCGAACCACCTTTTACGTTGGTTGCATGTTACTGCAATCGTACAACCATTATATAAACCAAGTTAGTGCTTATCGCCGACGGTTGATGCCTCTATCTCGCTCAAAATTTCATGTGCTTCTACTCCGAACTTTATTAAGGAAGTACCTAATTGTATTACACGATGCCTATAATGGTTCAGCACGCTGCCTGCTGAAATTTTGCTGGCAGAATTTATTCCCCCAATAATACCGTGCACTAAATCAGCGCTAATAAAAAAACCCATGGCGCCTCTACCGCTAGTTGGTGTTACCTGTAGAAAATGTCTCTATACTGTTCTTGCATTTCCAGCATAATTGTAAACAAATGTCAGCGGAACACGTCTGTTGCGTTCGGTTTAATCAGGTCCTGGAAAAATAGGCAACAAACCGGCCGGCTATGCCACACATAAATAATAAAACACACCTATTTATTTATTCATTCAAGTTTTCTTGCCGGTTCCGTAAGGAACATTGAGTAATGGGGGCGATTAAATCAAACACAAGTTTAACACAAGCAACGCAGATCAGACAATACAATGTGGTTACATAGTACAAATAAATAAAAGAAAGGTTAACATGACACAAGTACACTATAGTTACAAAAAGGCAATTGTTTGCAAAGGCGAGATAACGCAAGCGTGTAAGATACACAAGGGGGAGACAGCCTGTTCAATGGGCAGGTAATTAGCGCACAACTGGTACGCTAAAGAAAAGAAAAATGGCGACAATACACTCCCACGCAATCACAACGAAACATAGTTACAGTTTTTAAGTTGTATAAAGTTGATACACTTGGTTGCGGAACGATGCCTGATCGGTTACTGAAACGATTTCGTTGGGAAGATCATTCCATAATGTTATTGCTCTGGGCAGTGTCAATGAGTTGAATGCTTGCGTGTGGCCGTAGATGCGTTTGAAAGAGCGATGGTTGTTTAATCGATTGGACATGCCCATGGGGGATTCTAGGGGTAAAGGTGAACGATAAGCGCAGTTTATATACTTGTGTAGCAAACAAACGATAACGACTGAACGACGGGTGTCTAAGGATTCGAGAGTATTATCAGTTTTTATTTGAGTTATGCTGAGATGACAGCTGTATTTTTGAGAGATGAAACGAGCAGCACGGTTTTGTATCGCTTCTATCATGGAAATTAGATATTTTTGATGAGGAGACCAGATTGATGATGCGAACTCTAGCTGAGGACGGACGTATGCTAGGTAGGCAAGTTTACGGACATAGGTCGGGCAGTTTCGTAAATTACGACGTAAGTAACCCAAAGTTCTGGAAGCCTTGGCACAAATAGTGGTGATGTGCAAGGCCCAGGAAAGATCATGTGTTAGATGCACGCCTAGGTACTTATATGAAGGAACTTGAGATACAGGTATAGTATCCAAGACATATGTAAAGTTAGAACTATTGCGTTTGCGACTGAAGGTTATGAGCCTGCACTTGGATAGGTTAAGGGACATAAGCCAAATTTTGCACCAATGGGAAATAATGTTAAGGACATTTTGCAAAGCGACGTGGTCTTCGACATCCGTAATTGTACAATATATGATACAATCATCCGCAAATAATCGCATGCATGATGATATGTTAAGCGGTAGGTCATTAATATAGACCAAAAATAAAAGGGGCCCTAGAACAATTCACTGAGGAACACCGGAAGATACATGGCAACGGGGAGAGGAGAAGTTATTAAGCACTGTGAACTGTTGACGGTGAAAAAGTAAATTCCGGATCCAAGTTAATGTAAGTGAGTCTAGTCTAAGGGCTGATAATTTGGATATTAGTCGACCATGACCTAGGCAATCAAAAGCTTTAGAAAAATCAAGGAACATGCAATCAGTTTGTTTGTTGGCATCCATGCTGAAGTGTAAGTCGGTGGTAAATTCCAATAATTGCGTGTCGCAAAATAAATATTTCCTAATCCGTGTTGATTAGAGAATAAAAAGTTGTTTTATTCTAGGTGACTGAAAACATGAGACGCGATAATATGTTTCAGTAGCTTGCAACAAATGCCTGTGAGCGCGATCGGACGATAATTATCGGGTGAATGGCTGTTACTGCTTTGACACTACCGCTACTTGACATGATAAACGCTGTAAATATGACAGATAAGCTTTTTAGTTATTGTTATTGCTTCGGCAATTGTCTCTAGTGGTATAATCTTTGCACGATACGTCAAGTACGGGAATAAAATCAACCATTTTGCCCGCAACACATTCGAAAAACATGAAGCTTGCCTTCTGAGCTACTGCTGGGTCTTGATACCCTCCAGACTTTCTGCGTTATAGCGTTTTTATTTGGTTCCCACAAATGTTCCGTGTAATGAATGAATTTGCGCCACGAGTCTAATAAGCAGTATATTTCAATGTGTATACGAGAAGCTTGATAAATCAGCATTTTCTTTTGGTACCTGTCGTTCTCATGGCTCGTGTAACTTTTGATATATAACCGGCAAGCATAAATTCCCAGCGAATCCATGTTTACGTGTCCCTAAGCTTTAAAAACGACCAAGAAAAACAAGCTTCCCGGGGCGAGCACAGTAGTTCACGGCCGCACACAATCTACGTTCCCGCTGCCGCCAATCTCAGCCAATGTGTCGGCACATGTCCCGTAGCCGCGCACAAAGCCTCGCGGAGCCGACCGGCCCGGATGACAGCCTTACCAAATTCAGGACGGTCGTCTCTCTTGCCGCCTTCTTGTTTTCGCATTTTTTTCTTTCTTTTTGCCCCTCCCAGGACCAATAAATAACGCGCAGGCAAACGCGAGAACGAGTTAAGTGGACTGCCCTCCCCCCCCCCCCCGTCATTTCTCACACTCTCCCATTCTCTCCCTCTCTCAGCATCCCGTTCGTTGCCTCCTCTTCTCGCTCCTCAACTCGCTCTTCCCCCAGAGCGCCACCTAGAATTTGCGCTACCGTCGTACCACGGCCGACGACTCCGGCCGGACCGCTCCCGGGCCTCAGACGCCGCGCGCGCACCCCAAGCGAAACCAGCAACTCCGGCGGCCCCAATCGATTGCACGAAGACCACGTTGGCTTTCAACAAGTGAGGAACGTGCACAACAATCGCGCTTCGATTGCTTAGCGTCGAGGCGGCCCGCGAAACTGTGCCGAGCCCCTCGCGGAGACGATGCTGTCGGTTGTTGGATGCTTTCTGAATGGGTGATGCCCGTGGGAAAAAATCTCGAGCGATAAACGCATTTTTCGTCACACTGTTTCTGTGCGGAGGAGGGACTCGTCATTGTCTTTGTGGAAGTGCTGGCTCAAGTCACCGCGCGCATCTTTCTTGGGACTCACGGCAGCTTACGACGTTATGGACCGTGCCGGTGACAGCGTGAAGCACAGTTCACACTGGCTGGTGTTCTAAACTCGGAGTAACATCGGTGGATTCTTGCTTTCAGCAGGCGCTTTCTTCTGTGAGTACTGATTTATTGAGCAATTTTCATCATCGGGTCTTCAATGATAAAGAATGAGTCATGTATGCGGCTTGCTTTTTTGAAAGTGAAATACGTATATTGCTTCATGCACGATGCAGAACTATCGTTCAAACTTCAATTAAATTTAGCATGTTGTAGAAAATTCTTGAAAACCTTCGCAAAAGTTTGTGGAAAGTAACGCCCGTCGATAGTTACCGTTGTCAGTGGTTTTGAAAGGCCCTCCAATGATTTATATAGCTGCGGTTTATAGAAATACAACAAACTTACTCAGACTCATTGTTTTTTTCTTGCTTTTTTGGAAATGCCATATAAGACTGTCCTGCCTTTACTTATTTAATTTTACAATTTGGCTTGGCCGTGCATGGTACTACATTTAAATTGAGCCACATTTTCAGGCATGCCCAGAAATTTCAAGGACTGCCGGTGGACACTGAAAACAACGCACTCCTACTTTGTAGAACCAGACATGTTATAACAAAAAGGCGCCAGATCCACAAATTGTGCGGGTAGCTTGCCATCGCATTCACAGGAATTTGCTGCAAACAGTCTTGCTGGAATAGTCATATATGTAAGTGAATATCATCGTGAAAACAGCCGTTGCATATCTTTCTGAAATTACAAGATGTTTCTTACTTACTTTTAAAGCAAGATCCAGATTTTACACCGCAAACACATTCATTGTAATGCGTTTGTATCGAAATCGCAGCGCTACATTTTGGTCAACCTAGCTATTAGAGGACAAGGATGGTGTTATCATAGCAGTGGATACATTCATAAAAAACTGCTGTCCTACTCCTTCACAAGTGGTATGACATGTACTGTACATCTTCGCCTCTGTAAATAGTATCAGTACAATTTTTCTACATATAGTGAAAGCATGCACATCCTAATATATTGTGCATCTAACTTTTAAGGCACGCACAAGCAAGTTTAAAATTTTCTTGCGCGTCTCACCATGAACTAGCTGTCGGGCTCTGCATATAGCCTCTTTAAGTTCGTATGCACAGTTTAGTTGGCCTACATGCAGTGAACTTATATTTAAACATAACGGCGTTTGACGAGGCGCTCATTGCAGTCTATTTCCTGCTCTGCTCGCTTCCGCCATACCAATAATCACGTGTACCGGTGTTATTATTTAATCGCTGTAGAATAGTAAAACAATCGCGTTGGCATGGTTGGCGCTATCGTCTCAGTCTTAGTAATGTAGCAAGCGCTTCCTATGAGAATTAGCTGCTCATTTTAGATATCATGGCTAACTGCTAAAGTGTCCTAATACGATTAGCATCTAGGGATCTCCATTCATTTTTGGTATGATGTTTTGACATCAACTTGGGGCTTTGGTTCGGTGCCCGAATAGACTGTAGTGAACGCCATCCGCGCGCCGCTATAACTGCCATGCTTTTGTGTGGCTAGTCCGTAGCGCCACTCTATGGCACCATGTTGCGAACCTGGCAGGCTAGTTTGTTGGCGCACTGCTCCCCTCCTTCCGTGTAAAAATTTTCTATTTCTTTAGAACTCATGCCTCACGGTGTTATTGCTGTTTGCCCGCACTAGCAACCGACAGTCGTCGCCCAACACGAGCACTGCGAGCGACAACGACGCACTTGCCGTGTCTGCAGTAGACTTGAAGCGGCCCACGTTCTGGCCCACAGACCCCGAGCTCTCGTTCGTTCAAGTCGAGGCACAATTTGCCGCACGAGACATCACAGCCGGCCTCACGCGCTACCGTGGGCTATCCTGGGCAGCTTGCCACCAGCTACAATCAGTGAGGTCCGTGATTTGTCCCTCTCCTCACCTGCGGAGAACGCCTACCATACTTTCGAGGAGACGTTCATTCGACGTCACACACCATCGGAACCCGAACGGTTACGGCAACTCTTGAACGACATGGACTTTGGAGACCGCACGCCATCTCAACTACTGCGCCCCATGCAGCTACTTGTGGGAAGCGTTACAGGACTCGTCGGCCCGCTGCTGCGCGAGATATTTCTTCAGCGTCTTCCCAACAACGTCTGGGTGGCATTTGTTGGGGTGGCTGAAAAGGCTCTCGGCAAAACGGCCGCCACCACTGCCACAATCATGGCAACCCCCTCCATCTGAATCGCAAACGTGCAAGTGGAGAGTGCTTCCACATCCTCCCCCCAAAATTTCCTGGTGTTTGGCGAAGACATGTCGCGTCTCACCGACACAGTAGCAGGTTTGCAGGCAAGCCCCTCGCTCCCTTTCAAGCAGCGCACTGCACCGCCCCAGCATACTTGACTGTGTTGGTGCTGGTACCACAGGAAACAGTGAGGCTGCGCGCAATTGCTTTGTGCCCTGTCACTGTCCGCGTAACGTCAGAGACCAGCACTGAAGGCCCGTAATGCTGCAGTATCGACGGAAAGTCGGCACTGAGTGTTCTTCATCACCGAACGTAGATGTGGCGTCCGTTTCCTCGTGGAAACAGGCGCACAGCTGAGCGTTATCCCTACGTCTCCAGCTGACCGTAAGCGCCCAAGCTCTCCTCCATTGCAAGCAGAAAACTACTCAACAATCGCTACTTAGGGTCGTCGATCGCTGTCTCTCAACCTAGACCTAACGGGAACATTTCGTTGGATTTTTTATACTTGCCGATCTGAAATTTGCAATCGTCGGGGCCGATGGCCTCCGTCATTTTGGTCTTTTGGTAAACGTGCGCAGTCGACGGCTATATGATTCTGTGTCGCAAGCAACAATTCAAGGCAAACTCTCAAGACACCTTTCGTTAAGCCCTGCTTTTTTCGGACCAGCTGGAACATCATGCTTTGCGGCTACACTGCACGAGTTTTCACAACTTATGCGCCAGGCTTAGGCGGACACTGCGGTCCAGCATAACGTGCCCCATCATATACATACGTCTGGTCCTCCCGCGTATGCCGGCTCACCACGTTACATGTGCTCTGAGAAGCCCGGTTTGTCTAGCCAAACATTCGATCACATGTTCAAGCTTGTCATCATCTGACGTCACCAAGCCCTTATTGGGCGTCTTCGCATCGCATCGTACCAAAACCGGCGCCAGATGACTGGTGATCATGTGAAGATTACCGGGCACTCGCTCGAGCAACTGTACCGGACCACTACCCTGAGCCACACTTTCATGATATTATAACGAACTTACATGGTACTACGATTTTCTCCAAGGTGCACCTCGTGAAAGCCCGCCACCAGATAGCAGTGGCATCAGAGGACGCCCTGACAACCGCGGTGGCAACACCTTTGGGTTATTTGAATTTCTTCGAAAGCCATTCGGACTTTGCAGCTCTCGACAGACATTTCAGTGGTTTATCGATGATGTTTTACAGGGTCCAGATTTTTGCCATGCTTACTTGGATGATCTTATCCCTAGTGCCACTTTATCTGAACATAAGAAAGACCTGCAAGTCGTGTTTCCACGTCTCTCTGCACATGGAAATGTCGTCAATGCAGCAAAATACCAGCTT
Source organism: Dermacentor variabilis (assembly GCF_050947875.1). Lineage (NCBI taxonomy): Eukaryota > Metazoa > Arthropoda > Arachnida > Ixodida > Ixodidae > Dermacentor > Dermacentor variabilis. The sequence goes on along the minus strand of NC_134574.1, from coordinate 72,575,645 downwards.
GGGGAGCCCGAACTGACCTTCCTGGGCCATACTATATCGAGTGCCGGAATTCGCCTCCTCTCGGGGAAGGTGAAACCTGTGCGAGAATTCTCGCAATCTAACACTAAGCGGCAGCTCCGCGAGTTCCTTGCTATCGCATTTTTGTACGTCAGTATGCGGATATCTTCCACCCGCTACACGGACTGCTCGCAATTGCGGAGAGCACAGCGTGCACCTCACTTGGACTGGAGAAGCATGAAGCGCTTTCCATGGAGTCAAGGAGGCTATGGCAAACGTTTCTTTGCTCGTGTATGCACAGCAAGGCACGCCGCAGTGTATCATGGTTGGAGCTTCAGACACGGCTATCGGCGCAGTGCTAAAGCAGCTGAGCAACGGAGTCTGGCGACTGACATCTTTCTTCTCGAGAAAGCTGCGGCCTTCAGAAGAGCGCTACAGCACCTTCGGCCGAGAGCTGCTTGCTATCTCTGCCGCCCTCCGGCATTTCCTTCACAAACTGAAAGGCGTGGGTTTCATTGTGCTTAAAAACCACAAACCTCTCACGTACCCCCTGAGTCTCCCGACATTGGATAAAGGAACGGACACTGCCCCTAGGCTCCGTCAGGTGTCTTAGACGTACGATTTCTCTACAGATATCCGGCATGTGAGCGGCTTGAACAATAAGGTCGCAGACGCCCCTTCACGCAGTACTGTCAACGCCCTTAGCCTTTCTGAGGGAACTGATTTGACTCAGCTGGTGGCATCTCAGCAAGCAGATTAAGAACTGAGTCAGTTGCTGACAGCAGTAACTGCGCTGCAGTTGCAACGGCTGCCTGTTCCCAGCTCAAAAGACCAAGTGTGCTGCAGTGACGTATCAATGTGAAATCCTCGCCCATTCGTTCTCTCTAGCGTTCTTTCAGCCGCTGCACAAGCTGGTACATCCGCGTGTTCAGGCCACACAAAAGTTAATGACGGCAAGACACGTCTGGCCAGGTATAAATCGAGACGTCCTGCAATGGACGCAAGAGTGCATCACCTGCCAGCGCCACACCGTGATACCTTTGGGGGGGGGGGGGGGTTGAGGTTTCCGAGCGCCAGACGCGCGATTTAAACATGTGCACTTGGACACTGTCGGATCGCTAACACTTTGTAATTGTCAGTCGTTTTTACGCACTTACGTGGACAGATTTACACAATAGGTTGAAGCTGAGCCTATCGCACACATCATCGCTGACACAGTCGTCCATCCTTTTCTGTACCACTGGGTGGCTTCGCTTCGTCGCGCCATCCACACTAAAGACTGGCCGCGGCAGGCACTTAGAATCTGCTCTTTTCGCCAGCATAAAAAGGCTGATCAGCACCTCTCTCACCAGATGTCCTGCCTATAGATCATTCTCAGAGCCACGCTATGGTGGAACGTTTCCACCACCAGTTCAAAGCAGCTCTCAGGGCGACGTAGCGCGCAGTAAGACAGAAGCGCTACCGCTCGTACTTCTTCGTATCCACACAACGTTGAAAGCAGACATTGGGTGCTGCGCCACCGAACTGGTGCATGGAATAACACTGCGAATGCGTGGGGAATTTTTCTTACGCGGTCGACCTGAAAGTCCTGTTGCTACTGGCGACTGCAACAGCTTGCTGAAGGACATCATGGGCAAACTTCGTGCCACACCACCTCGTGAGCCATATATATGCAGTCCAAACTGTGGTCTTGCTCTTATTTGTTTAAATGGCATGACGCAGTGCAGCCACCTCCCCAACCACCGTACAATGGGCCCTTCAAAGTGCTCCATTTATCGTGGATATTCATGGTCGACGGGAGGTGGTCTCTACTGAGTGCGTGAAACTGGCCAATATGGAAAACTCTGACTAGGTATGTCCCGCTGCTCTGGCGACTCTCATCAGAGCAACGAAAGCAGCAACTGCAACTTTCTCCCGAGCAACAGCGCAGCGCACACGCAGTGGCAGGTGAAATAATAAGCCAGTTCTTCTGGAACTGTAACGTTCGGCAACTCACTGGCGAGAGAACGATGTCGTAAACGTGCCGAATGGTCTCGACAGCGTTATATGACAAGCGTGAAAAGTTTGTCCCGGCTGCTACGAGTCGCCAGTGACAGAGCTATTGGTGGCCAGAAATCTACCATTCCTTTGGAAATGGGTAAGCCTCCGGACATACCAGACATAAATTCAGTTCTGTTCGACATACTAATGCGTGTTTATAGCGTATGCGTAACTCTGACGGGGTGAGCTTTCGCGTTTTTGTGACTTCTGATGACAGACAGGCGAAACGGCCGCAGACCGAAAACATTTCGCCCATAGTGGTGGGCTGGCGGCTAAAAAGGCGCACAATCGTAAATAATTTTTGTTTCTTTTTTTTCGGCGTAACATTGCATAATCAGCGTGCATACATCATATCAGATGGGGAGCTTTCGCATTTTTCGCATCGTCGCGTAACAGACAGGCGAAGTGGGGGTGAAATGGGTAGCCCATAATATTTTGGCCAATCGTGCAGAGCTGATTGCGAAATTGGAATATAAACACTTTGGAATCACAGTGGCCCACGAGTTCAGAAGAGAAAAAACAGCAACAGAACATTGAAGAAATCAGCTACAGCGAAGAAGAAAAGAAAACGCCGAGCGTGGAGAAAGAAGTGAAGTGAACAGAATAGGATCAGAGCGTGCATTGAACAAGTGGCCTTGAACTAAGCGATGGGAAGAAAACGTGGCAAAAGAAAAAAGAAGAAGCCGGCTAGCAGGCAGTTAAATATCTGGCAATATGGTGCGCCGCTGAATTGTTTCAACGCTAATCGCATTAACGTCGACATTCATCTCGGCATGAACCCACCCTGGTTATTGAGTGGCTTTGGCGTTACGCTGATAAGCACGGGCTCTTAGGATAAAAACGCAACCGTAGCGGCCGCATTTCTATGGGGGCGAAATGCAAAAAAGGCACCCGTGTACGGAAAAGTGCCCATGTACCGTCCATTGGGTGAAAATTAAAGAGCACCAGGTGGTGAAAAGCATTTCGGAGTGCGCCACTGTGGCCGGCCTCATAATCAGTTCGTGGTCTTGTCACGTAAAACTGTAGAATTTAATTTAATCCCTTATCTTGCCAGGGATTCCGCTGTAAGTTAAGAAATGAGGCTACGAGGCATTGTAGATTTCTTTGAAATGCCTCCAATGATTACCGCAGGATGCTAGCACTAGGAATTCTTAGAGTGCAAGGATAAAGATACCTACATACAGTGAATCCTGGGGATACCAGGTGCCCGGTTGTGACATAAGGGAATAAATGCTTTTACTTTTATCCACTCCGCACTTTGTGGAAAAAATAATCGATTTTCAGAGTTAGCGTGACATTTTACGTACAGGATGCCTTCAGAGACACTGATTAGTACATGAGTGTGGTACCCAGATGCAGACAGCCGAAGGTTACTTCACTCATGCATCAGTCTGTGTAATAACCGGCCTCCTGCAAATTTGGGACAACCGTCCCTAATCGTGAGCGAATTTGTCATAATTTACATTTATACAAGGAGACATAACAAACCAAATCAATATTTTCGCTGTGCAGTAACGGTAAAGAAGCAGAATGCACCTTCAGAAAACCGCAAAAAAGTATGGTTGCGTATTCGCGGAACTTGAAACCTGAAAGCAAAGCAACCGTAATCTGAAAACGATAGCGTCGAGCGGAATCGTCGTTCTCTGATAACCTAACCTTACCGGGCAAGCCCTATATTTGAGAGTGATCGCTGGTGTTGGCGTTGATTCGAGACAGTACAGTAATTGCGCGCGCCATGCGTGAAAACCGATTAAACATCTCTGCTGCTGTAGAATCGGCAACACCGTTAAAAACACTTTTGGGCACAATAAGCGAGTCATGCACTGACAGCATCGTGATAGCGATAAGTGTTTAAAGAGCCGTCGCGGGCCGAAATTTAACAGAACACTGATTAAATTAAGTGTACAGTGACCATTTTCTCAATTACATCTCTACGTGAGAAGTATCAACATCCCAGTAGGCCTGTGAGTCAAACAGCACACGCCGTGTTGTAACCTCATCAACACGACACGAGAGCTACTTGTTACGCAATGTTTGCGCAGCGACCGGGTAGCTGGACACTCGCTTTGAATAGCGCACGTTCTATTTTAATTCCAACAAGGAAGTCGCCACTTTCGGTGGGAAGATCCCACGGGAGAGCTAGTTCCTTTTTTACGAGCAAACAAGAAACCAAGCGCGCAGTTTCTATCGTGTCCTGGGAGGACCCAAATGGAGGGATATCACATTAGCGCGGTGACATTCTGATGCTCCTTTTTTAGCCTCCGCAAGCATTTTGCTTTTTAGGGGGACAGTATTTTCTCATCAACAAACAGATCCTACTTCTAGTTCCTAAAACACACGTTTCCCCAAAAGGTTCTGATGGCCGCCAGGTCATTAGCCGCCTAGCCAGCATCCTCCTAGTCACGTAGCTTTCCCACACTACCTGCCACGCCCCATCTGGCTTGGGCGTAACCGTTGTACGGGGATACGATGTGCGCGACACCATTGTATTTCTTCGCAGATTTGTTGCTTGTTGCCTTTAAACAACGAGAGCACAGCAGTGCCTAATCCTAGGTCCCGCGAATGAACCACTCTACACTAACCAATAAAAAGAACGGACAAAGAACACAGTTTATAACCAAATGACAGCGAACGCGAGGTTAAATGAAATTGAAGGTGTGTCTGCGACCATGCCGCACACGTGAGTTTTCTCTTATAATCTCTAGAGCTTTTACTGCTATGCGTATGTTGCGTCAGTTTTTTTCTCTTCCACATATGTTTATCTTGTTCCTCTATTTTCCCTTCCATTCCTCCCACGCATAATAGTAGATGAGATGTTGACACGTAAGGCAGAAATATTACCTATTTCCGTGACAAATTGTGTCCAAACGTGCAGCAGGCACGTGATATCTGTGGATTTTAAAATAGTCGTCATGTGGGTAGGCTTCGTGGGAAACACAATTAGCAAACGACGTTGCATGAATGTGCATGTACTTTACGAGAACAAAGCGCTTTAATCTTTGTGTTTCCACTTCGTGAACTCTGTAGAAAACATTGTTGCATAAATCACCAGACCTACCACATTTCCCTTTGGGACATACTGAAAAGTTACATGGATTTAAACTAGGCATAACTTGATAAAAACATTACCATTGGGTAACTTTTACATAGGCTTGCTTTATTACACATCATGTGCTGACGCACGCGCATGCACAGATATATAGTTGGTGAAGATCAGCTTTCCTGGCAGCTATATGGGTATGTGAGCAAGTTCTTGTTGACCAACCACCGACCCAGGCATCTAGATAGATGTCTGGTTTTCAACGCGCACTAACTTTATATATATATATATATATATATATATATATATATATATATATATATATATATATATATATATATATATATATATATATATATATATATATATATATATACAGGCATGACCCCACAAGCTGAGAAAGTTATATAGAGCACTTATGCATGTACGTTATGGTCAGTAAGGCTTATATTTGTCAATGTATGATGAAAGGTGTGTAACTTTCATGGAACTGTCGGCGCTGATAAATTTCTATTAAACGCGTGAAGCCACGCATTGACAAGTAACCTTTGAAGTCAGGGACATTTTCACTTCCACTCAACGCGTTTAGTTTGCATATTCGACTGAAAGAAGGTGCCCCAGCAAGATTTCGTAAACAAGATATGGTACCGCCCTTCAGATAGCCTATCCTGTTATATAAGGAAACATGCACTGAAATATTCAATATGAAAGCTGCCGTGTAGTATGACGCTCTGATCCGCAGCAAATTTTCCAACTTGCATTACCTTCTTGCGACACGTTCATCACATACACAAAAACACGCACAGACACACACACGCACTCAGACATACACACAGTCTGAGCGTTATTCGTATCAGTCCTCCAAGCAAAAAAATGGCCAACTCCGAGAACACATTCATACTTCGGTGATGTTGATCGGTTGTCGACGACGAGCTCGTTGATTACGCTACCGTTGTTTTCACAATGCCTACAATGTTATCGAAGCTCATTAAGATTACTTAGCCCGTACATATGCGTACACTTGTTTCCTCCAAAGGACATCCCTTAGCTCTTCTGGTTAGCATCTCTGCTTTCTCCCTTTCTTTCCACTTCCAAAGGACCTGGAAGTGGTAATGGCTATTGCTGTTGCTTTGTTTTGTTACGATTCCTCGTTGAATCGCGGTTGCCGCACTTTTCGTCAGCGTTCGTGAATAAAGAGGGAGAACCGTGACAGAGATGCCTGGTGCTTTCATTATTGTAGCGCACAGAATGGTGGTCATAGAAATGAAAGGTACTCAAGGAAATTGCTCTTCGCATGATTGCCCAAGAGTCCGCGACATTGAATGATGACAAAATGCTGGTGACATTGCACAGCCGGTGTTCAAACTTCTTCTTATACTCGTATTACACTTATTCTGGAGAGAAAAATGATCGATCTGATGTCCTCTCCCACCAAAAAATATAACAAGGCGGTGTTGCGAAAACGCACGCAAACAACTTAGCTTTAGTGACTTGTGCAAGCTGCGTTCATTTGGGATAAGCCAGATGGTATAGTCCATAAAGGGAACTTGATATATGACGAAGGCGTGTATGGCGTGCCATTCAATCGTCTTTCATTCACAAAAGCCTTTAGAAAGTAAAACACCATGCGCGCTGCTTATTTTTTTCTTTGCTTTGAGAAATTATGGTAGCCCTTTCAACACGAAGGCCCACAGTATTGCCAATAACATATTACCGCAGAATTGTTACACTCGACAAAATGTTTTGTTATATGATTATAGAATATAAGAATATTCATTTTCTCTCATACCTTCAAACGTTAGGACGACTTTTGTACTTGACATATCACTCTAGATTTCTTTTCGCGGCTGCCTCTGAGAGTTTTTTTTTCTTTTTTGCTAACCTGTGCGAATGCAAGTCAGAACATGAGGCCCCATTAGTCGGCCCATACTTAAAACAAAAGAACTACAATCGTATAGCAGTTTCTAGTTATCATAACTGTTTCCCAGATGCTTGTTTTAATCTTTAGTATGCCTTACAGCTAACGACGACAGTTGTACACAAGACGGCAGCTGCTAACGTCGTTGAATCGAGGTTCATTCGAGTCCTCAACGAGCTTCACCATCACTGGCACAGTGTTTATTTTATTTTCTTTGCACCTAAGTCAACGTTCACGTTATCAGAAGCTTACTGCACGACGTATACATCGTTATTGCTATGTGAGAAGATAATAGTAGTCAACGGTAAATGTTTGGAGCACTAACTACCTGCTTGAGCATTCCTCGATGACCCCCAGGCTTCTATCTACGAAGTTCGCCACTACCACTACTTTCAATCAAACAAATTATTTAATGCACAGGCGGAGCTCAGCGAAAAAGCACAAAGCTGACTGTATCACAGATTTCCGAAAATAATGGGAACATTACTGGTTTCAGGGAAAGAAACATTCGCAGTTGAAGGAAAATTTGTGATGGTTTGCGGATCACACCATGGTCCAACGCGCTTCCGGGTCGGTTGCTCTTCCATTTGAGCCCACCAGGAGACCATCAGACAGCAGGGAGAGTATGAATGTGGTAAATTAATATGGCAAATAAGTTCTGCCCAAGGCCGAAAGCTAGGCTGTAAGAATTAGCATATAATTCCGTGGTAAGCAGATAGCATTTTAGCCCCTGTACTGGTGGCAGAAGCATAAATACTTTTCAAGAATTCCAGTGTATACAGGGGTGTTATGCGCTAACTTCAAGTGCAAAAACAGTTTCCTGCGTGCGCTATGTGCCGTTGACACATCAGGTGCAGTTTTAGATTATACTTAGGCCGCATCAGCGCGTTAAGGAATCTACACCTTAGCGGTAAAAAAACGCGATGCGGCATGTAGCAGGCGGTCAAACGTGCCAGCACTGGCATGCCATATACTTGGCGTCGTCAATGCCACCGCGGTAAGTAAAGGATTCGCTTTCAGCGGGAATCACTGCGGCTATGACAGCAACGCCAAGAGACAGAGAGGCGGGAGTGAGGAGGCTGTACTTCCCTGCGGCGTTGTCCCACCAAAATCAATGGACCACTCTTAACCGGTCTCCTGGATCGGCGACAAGCGGCACGAAAATATAGCTCCTCCGATATCCATTTGTTCCACGGCAGGAAAATGGTGCCTGTTTTTAGCAGCTCGCTTTCTAACCACCTGCGCAATGGCCCTTTTACCCGTCAGTCATCATTGTTATCGGGTTCGTTCATTCGCACCTAGCGTCATGCGAGATAATTCTAGCTACTTTTGCTTCAACGCAAACTGCTCGGCCTATAACGGTGGCGGCTGGAACAAATTACGGCACGAAAATCTGAGTCTCTATGTTGTTCAGAATGAACACAGCTGTTTTCCGTGAACTGCAGCTACGTCATGTGATGCAGTAATAAACGACTTGTTCGTTTCAAGCAAATGCGATGTAACACATTTGAGCCCAGTTATAAATTCTACCTATTGAAAATTTACTTTCACCACATTTCTTGCGTCTTTATGATCACAAAAACGTCCAGCAGCCAAACAGGTCAAGAATTTTCGATGCCGAAGTCAATTTCGCCAAGTTTACAGAGTGTGAACTTCAATCGCGCAACTCTCCAGAGCTATGTTAGATATGAGAACATCAACTATTTTATGTGTACGACACTTGAAGAGTACCCGAAAATTAAATTCTGGAGAGTTGTGTGCCGAAACCACAATTTGATTGTGAAGCTCGCCGTGCAGGGGGACTGCAAATGAATTTCGGCCAGCTGCGTTTCTTTAACGCGCACCGAAATCTAACTACATTCCCTTTCTTGCATTTCGCCCCCGACGCTATGCGGCTGCCGCGGCCACGATTGCAGCCATGACCTCAGAAGTGCAACGCGATCGCCACTATAAGCTACCACGGTGAGTAGAATAGCGCCCACATAGCCAACTGATATGTACCTCTTGTGTAAAACACTTCAAAAAACAATTACAGATGAAATTCCGCTTATCACCTGCATACAGGCACATCGCCTAGAGCGAACGACAGGTGTGTAGTTTTCAACTATCTCACGTAGAAAAAAAAAGGTTTGTAAATATCATCCAATTTGGTTTGTAAATATCATCCAAGTGCCCGAAGATGTACGCGACCAGTATTCTCAATTACGCTCTTAATTTTAATGGAGTAGCTTGTCGTGCAGAATTCTTCACACAGTGTCTGAAGGAGTTGTTTGGCATTACTACCCATGTAGCAACGTTAAAATTCCGCATATTTTAACGTAATCATTTAACAAGAGATTGAGGTACGCAAGAACTTCAGTTTTCTTATTTTTCTTTTTTTTTTCCTTTATGATGCCTAGGAGTCAGTCAAACTTTTAAACTACAGCAGAGAGTTTCCCTACGGGCATCGCTGCTAAGCAGAAAGACTAATTAACGCGCTCTTTGCGGGATGGCCCGTTGAAATATCTCACGCAGATGAAAAGACGTGTTTTTGTTTCGTTTTTTTTTCTGTTGCTTGGCTTGATTGCTTGGTGTGGGCGTGTTTGTCTGCTTGAGCAGGAGTTAAACTATGCTATTTAGGAAAACGTTCGGGTCCTCTAACGCATTCTTGGTCGTGTTATTTTCATTGCTCCTGTTTCTTATTCGTGTGAAGATTATCCGGAAGCAATTTGCAGAAGTTCTCCCTAATGAGTTCCCTATATATTCTGCTATGCTTTAACCAGTGCGGATGATGGTGAGCTAAGGCTATTACTGGCTAGCGCAAAAAAAGAGAAAAAATTGCGGTCACGCGCTATTACCTTTTCAGCCCTCCCCATGGGCTCATTGGTGATACATCATTAAGCGGGCTCTGAGCGCGCGCTTGAACCCTGCCGCTTAATTTCACCTCCTGCACACTTTAGACTCTAGGTGCTTAGGCGAGTTGATCATGCTAATTTATGCATTTTTTTATTGAGAGCTCTCTGGTGCAAACCAGATTTCTTTTACGAACTTAAAGCTTTATTCCCATGTTGTTTTTTTCGAAGCTGTTGAAACGAGATTTACTGGTGGAGTCAAAAAGGCGTGCCGAGAACACATCACCCGCTATTTAACGAGCTAGTTCGTAATTACGTCTTATCACTGGTTTCACACGGAAAAGATAGGAATAAATTTACGCGCAATTTCTGGCTCGCCGTGTCACCTTTAATCATTCATTCATACGCTAATGAAGTTCAGTACCTAAGAGTTTTTGTGTACGTGCTACGACTTCGTGTGTTATAACTACGAAGCTGCACCTTGAAGCTGTGGACACACGGAAGAGAAAACTCTCACATCGCAGCGGGAAGTGCGCATCATGTGACGGCAGCGTCGAGCCTTTTCGTGGCCAAGGCGCCGACGTGGACATCGCCGGGACAAACGAGGCGTTTTGCTGCGCCGATACAAAACAACACGCCCGGGTGGAGGGATACAGCGACGACCTTGCCGACTCGCCTGGAAACCTATTTCGATTCGACATTGCCGCGGCTTTAGTGAGTGCTTGGCGATCTCGTTCGCTTTGCAGCGATTGTTCTTGTGTGGCACGAACAAATAGAGTCTCAATAATAAGACGACCTAAATTAACTTCCGTGTATTTCGGACACCGTGCCCGTGCCCGCGCGTGCGCTCGGCTTCTAGAGTGCAGGCCGCTGGAACCATCCGCCGACACCGGCATTAACCGCACAGCTCGCGTGGGCGGGAGAGAAGCGCGACTCACGGTGACGGCTTTTGACATCGGGCTTCCTTCCGCGTCGAGGTACTCCACTCTCCCCCGCCCCCCCTCACCCCCGCGTAAATAACAGTTAAGAATCTATGCTTGAGACGCAAGTAAGCAGGACGTCCGCGGACCTATATCAGTTATTCTAGGTCTATCTAGGTTGAGACGAAACAGTGGGCTTTCTTTTTTTTAGATGTTTTGTGCAAATGCGCATAGGCCTGAATACTACGTTCAAGCTCTGTAGGGCCGCATATCTGAGTGACTAGCAACTCCCGAGCGTTTCAGTGCCATTAAACCTGTTGAAGTGCTTCATTTCTAATTTTGCGTTGCTGCCTAAAGTTAACTTGACGTGGAAGTTATGCGCGGTTTGCTCAGCCAGGCACCGGAGCTTCAACAGTGGGCGATATGTCACTCCTCCCTGAAGCCCACCTGCCGCTCGAATGTTGCTCGTTTCCACGTAACCTTGGGTCTACAAATCATACCAAAGCTGCATTCGTCTAGTCGTAAGTACTAAGCATATTTCGTCATGCCGCAGTAGTGCTCTGTTGTAGTCTGCATGAAAAGGGGCGCCAGATTTATTTATTTATTTACTTATTCATTTATTTATTTATTTATTTATTTATTTATTTATTTATTTATTTATTTATTTATTTATTATTACCCTCAGGGCCAACTGCATTAAAGAGGGGCCTGGGTTACAGCAAAGGAGAAAAAGAAACAAATATAAGTATTTGAAACGTTTAATTACATAGATTATACAGTTTTAGCTGGGGTTTACAACGTCACGACAAAATTAGTAGCAAACTAATAGAGTAAAAGCAGTGAATAAAAAAGCACATGGGTTACAACCATACAGTAAACAACAAAACAAAACACAAAAAATGCTTCCATTACACAATGTTAGCTAGAGCTGTTCGAAATCTTCGGTTGTCGTAAATGCATACGGCTTCACTAGGAAGATGGCTCCATTCCGTGGATGACCGTAGAAAAAATGGCTGGAAGAAAGTTTTAGCGTGACATAATTGAAGATCAACTTTATAACGGCGGTCAGTTCGAAACGATACGTGTTGTGGCTGAAAAATGAAACCGTGGCGGACTGTTGAAGGATGGCATAATTAAGTTCAGTGTTTGACGGAAGCCCGTCTGGTCGGGATGAAACATGGTTAAAAGGTTAACAAAAACCCGGGGCACTTCGCCGACCAAATAAAGATTTAAAAGAAAAGAAGACGTTTCGGCTCCCACACGGGAGCCTTGTTCACAGGTCTTCTTTTCTTTTAAATCTTTATTTGGTCGGCGAAGTGCCCCGGGTTTTTGTTAACCTTTTAACGATGGCATAATTTATGAAACAGAACTAAACGTGCGATTTTACGACGACAAGAAAGTGGGGTCAGTGCAAGGTTTCCTATCGGTCATGATAGGAAACTGCGTCCATCGCCTAACGATCGAGAGTACAAACAAATCGCCACGCAAGGTGCTCCTTAAAACGTAGTGGGGAAAACGATGCACAAGCTTCACTATACGTGCCCGTTATGGCGCTCCCCTTGTTCCCTTCCGTCCTTCGTATATTTATCATATTTATGGTGCACTCAGCAGTGCTTGGTTCTTCGGCGTCCAGAGGTGATCGTTGTGCACTACCTCGCAAAGTCCGATGGTCATCTATGCAGAAACACCAACCAAAATTATCCCGAGAGGACAGCCTGGGCAAGCACAACGTTAGAAAAAGGAAGATTGCAGCTGCGCAGGGTGACTAAATACAATAAGCAGAAGTTTCTTTCTTTCTTGTTTAAATTTAATATCAATAAAAAATTAAAAGTCGCTTAAGTATACTGACGGGATTTGAATGCGAAAGCATAATGACTTCTCTAATTAATTGGTTCTGTCCACGATAGGTGACGTCATACACTGTCATGTGTACTTTACTTCGCAACTCTACCTTAATCCATCTTGCTCTAATTTGTACCAGCTTAAATCTACCTTAATCAACTTTAGTCCACCTTATTTTACCTTATCCTAACTTGTTCTATCTTTAATTCACTTTCCTTCTGTCTAATTGAGCTTGATTCACGTTATTTCATCTTAATTCAAATTAATTATTTATAAGTACTACAAATTCCCGTTCTTATATCATTTACTATCTTCTGTATTATTACTGACGTCATACAAGTCGTTCATGATGTCACACTCATTTTTGCTGCTACTCGTTGCTGGCAACGCCAGTTTTCCTGCCTCATAGGTAATTTAATGCTTTAACATTTATGATTTTTCTAAGGTTCAGTCTGGTTGGTCGAGGACAAGCTGCAGCTGACAAAATTTTCACAACAAAGATAAAATTGTGGCACGAACCACGGAAGTTGATTGTCAAGGTCATCGACATATTTCTTGTGTATCCTGCTGCATATGCGAATGCCATCCGTTAATCAAAAAGCCTCATTTACGGCCCCTTATCTCGAAACTTTCCAGTAAGTGTTCAATAGTTGCAATGCTACCGTGACCCCGCACATCCCTCTCTGTATGCCTTCTGAATATGTACTTTGTTCAATAACGCCAGATACATGTATATGTTAATTTACTTCCAAGATAAGAACTGCAGCACAGAGAGCTACCAAAAACACTTAGTAATGTTTTTTTTAACAAGCATTCGTTTATTCGTGTATTATAATGATAAAGCTATACTTGTGCTGTTTATATAGCGGCCTCTGCTGAACCCAATTCCTACAGTTTTGATGAGTGACAACTGGCCGCGGTTGGGAGGCCGTGTTCGGTGACGTCTTTTTTTTTTTTTTTGACGACCCAAAGTTTAGACCGCCGTATCAAAGCCTAATGAGCCACACATTCATGTAACTTACTACAATTTGATACTCCCGACCTTGCCCCCCACCCCTTTTGCTGTTGTTTGTTATTTGCCTGTTTCCTTTCTTTCAATGCACTATTTTACGTATTTTCTAGTCAATTAATCAATGAAAATTAGCGTTATTAAACAATGCAAGGAACGCGTACAAAAAATTGTTGGACCAATAGCCTACGTGGCTAGTACCTGGTAAAATACAGAAAAAGAAACCTATAGAGGTCAACGACGTATATATTTGCTGAACGAGTATGTGCATTGTTAACATGAACAAGCATTAATTTTAGAAGGAAGAGTTGATACGTTTGACTGCACAGGAAGAAGTGTTTACATGCAAGGTCAAAGTTTCTCGTTGCTTTCATTTCCATAGTCGTAGTGTCCCAAGATACAGAGCCAAAGAACTCTAACAATCGTTCACCGTAGGCATTGCTACAATAAGGCAGGTTTAAGTTAAAGTTAGTCGTTTGCCTGATGTTTGCACGTCGCAAGTTAAAAATGGTGCTGGATAAGTGGAAGTTGGTATTGAGTATTTTTGTGAACTAAAGAAGTGATTTTATAATTTCTTAAATACGCAAAACAAAAGATACGACGGTCAATGGACAGAATCCTTCTAGGGCGTTGAACAGAGAAAAAAATGTTATTATTCTTAGGGCGCGATTAGAGCGAGGTCCTAAAGAAGTTTCACGCATTAGACCCCATATTTCATAAGAACAAGTCAGATGAGTATGAAATGATGAAAAATGTATTCAGCAAAGCAAAGCACGAGGAAGGCATTGCCCACGGTGCGTTTTATTTCCTCAAGTGTTACTTCCCGAAAGCCAAAATCACTGTCGACGCTTCTCTGGAACATGATTGGGCAAATTGCATGGAACAGAGTGTTTATATATTTTCTTGCCAACTTGTGAAAAATATTCAATAAAGTCTTTAAAATTATTAAACTCACTAATGAAGATTTGCTTCTTTATTTTACTCCTTATCAACTCCTATAGGGTAGCCAACCAGAAGCCTCTGTTTCGGTTAACCTCCCTACCTTTCCTATTTCATTTCTCTGTTTGCATTTCAGTATGGGCCCTCCTTTGCAACCACTTTGTGGGGAATCAATAGCTGGATGCGGTAGAAAAACCGAATGATTGTTTCGGCTCACGAACTCAAGACGCCCGATATTCATGTCGGACGTAAAAGGAATAACAAGGTAAAAAGGAAGAAACGCACTAACTTATTCTTCTAATGAATCCAGGGAAAAGACGGGAAATGTGGGAGATGGAAATTCAGGACGATGAGCAAAACGTGAACAAGGTGAATGGAGGAGCCAACGTTTCGACTACTCATCGTCTCCTAACGAATGGCACTTTACATTGCCCCTAAAAGATATCGAACAAAGTGCCTTAGCCCTTCGAAACCATGCGAGCATTGTGTGCAACACAAACTACACTGAGAACATTCCAGTCGCGAATACAACCCGGCCGTTGCAACATATTAAGTTTCCCAAGCCACCGCTGGCGCTGCAAGCGACAACAAACGGAAACTTTTGCTCACACGTAGGCTCTGCGCATGCTGGCAGTGATTCTCGCTACCGCGGGGATGAAACGGCATTCAGCTTGGTTGCGCAGGCGATGTGTGCAATTATTTAACGTGACAACAACTACTACTATCCCGAAAATGCCCCCAGCTCGCTGTACAGCACTTACCGGAGAAAGTTGCGCTTCTGGACGCCTCGATTTCCCAACGCAGCCTATGGGCAGAAGCGCAATCATTCCTTGTGTACTGTTCGCGACAGTCAATTAGGCAGCGAGCCACGTTAGAACTATTGCAATAGCGTACAGACGCCTGAAGAACTGCGTCCCCGCGGAATCAAAATGAGTGCGCGTGCCGTGAACATGGAATTCCCTTTATAGCGCGCTATGCACCGGCGTACTACCTATATGCGGCAGCATTACAGGTGAATATTGGTGGGTTTCGAGCCGTACAACTATACAAAACGACAGCGAGGATAGAAACAAAAAGAGATGAAGCAGTCTAGCAATTGCAACCGTAAGGGGTCCGAGACGTACAACCTTCACTTTACACGTACCTTAGAAACAAAGAAGCATTACTCACAAACGTCTCAAAAGCTGCATCCGCATACGGATAATTCGAGTGACAAGTACTGTATCGTGTACACGTACAGCCTGCGCCATCCTTTTTTTCTACGCAGCGGCGCTGCTTGTGAGACGGGGTGATACGGTACGTCTTCGAGGTCGATAGCTACCAAACCCAGCCACCTGAACGGCTCCAGAGAAATGGGACTACGCACTCGGGTCTAAAACATGCTTGTCCGCGTCATGATTTACTTGAAACTGATCAGCAAAGCCTTGCTAAATCGAGAAATACTTTAGTGAGCGCAATAAATTATAGCTTTAGATGTACAATTCGTTTCGTACTTATCAGGCGACGCTGCGCAGGCTTCGCAAGTGCTGCGCAATTGCATAAGTCTCACTGTGGGCACGTTTTCCCGTGGAGTTGCTCTATATCAACGACACGTTCTTCGAATCTACTTTATTTACATACACAACTACAACTTGTGAACGAAACGTTGCCTGAAAGTACGCATTATCCTGGCAATACTGCGCTGACATTATGCGACGTACTACAATTGCGTTTCTCATGTGGTTCTCATGATTTGTTGCTCAGTTATGTTTCAAATTTAACTTATTGTAGCTTGACAACTGCAATGGTTAATTACAGTTTCGTTTTTTATATTGGAGCTGTATATGGCTAGGGTGCCATACAATTTTTGTATCCACACACAAAAACTATCATCATCAATGGTTCATACCCCCGTAAGCACTCATACACCGGTAAGCAACCAAAACATGCAATGCCTCATAGCCCTGTGAGGTAGAGGGTACAAGCACTGGGCAAAGTGAAGTGAATAGAGCTTACATTATCTGGAATCGCACCTACGACATAAACAAGAGGATGTCGAAATATGTCTTCATCAATGATTCATACCCCCGTGAGCAATGGCGCATATCCCCGCAAGCAAGCAAAACATGCCATGGCTTATAACCCCATAAGGGAAGGGCTACAAACGCTCGTCAAATTGCAGCGAACAGTGCATACAGTATTTGGAATCACGCATACAACATGCGGTATCGGTGATCTCAACGTGCATGCGTCGGGACCAAAAAGGGAGTGCTTTACGCGTTTCGTGCTTGAGACATTTCGCTTGCGATGCCACACCGATGCGGCTCAACCGACCACCCAGCGGTGTACGTGAGTCGATTTGACATTATCAAGGAATGTGTCTGCAGTTGTGAGTATGCCGACCAGTGTACATCATAGCGACCACATAGCTGTTGCGACCGTCATTACTGAGTCACAATGAGTGATGCAATAAAGTATTTACCACAAGTTTTCTTACAACGATGTTTACAGCTAAGCATGTAATGCATCTTCGCAGGGCGGAACGGCCTTGAATTTTGTCTAAACTCTCCCAATTTACTTGGGTAAATCCCATTTACTTGGCTCAGTCGGAAAAAAAGTAATTTTTGACTTCGTTTGATTCGATACAGTATTTGTCGCAAGTGCGAGCGGTGAGCTGGGGCCGTTGGTCTCACAAACCGGCGCTGGCAGAAACATGTCGATCCACTCGTTCACCGATACCCAGGTTAAATCTGCGACGTTTTCAATGTAATGATCACCTGAAAATTACACATGACTGGGCGCAATGTACCATCTAGCTATGCTAGCAAAGACTAAGCAGTATAGGGCATGCAGTTACTGAAGTCTCTGCAGCGCCTTCATGGCTGACTCAAGTCACGCAGTGCAAGCAACGTTGAATTGCTTGCAGAGCGTCCAAAGGGGCCTTGAGATAAGCGGTTCAGTTCTTCTGGTGGATGCCTATAGCGTTTCTTTCATAGTATACTTAATCCATTTTGGTGTTTTGCTCTGCTCTCATTATAGGCACGCACGGGGTCCATTAACTCAAGAACTGTTTCACTGAGTGTATCAAGTGTAGGCGCCCAAAGGAGCACGTGATTAGTAAAACAAAAATTTCGTGTACCTACATTTCCGTACACCATATACAACTCTCGCTGGTCATAATCCTGAGTTCTCCAATACGGCGTGCTTCCTACGCAAATTGTGGTTTGGGCACGTGAATCCGCGTAATTTAAGTAAGTTATTTGTGTCGGCGAAAAATTCGGATAAACATAAGCGCCCAATTTTACCACACTGCAGGCGGCACAAAAATAAAAATTAAATGTCAGCCGTCACTTGTTCTTTCTTGCACTCTCATCCACACAGTTAACGACACTATTCCCAAATTTAGCTACCGCAATTTTATACTCACTTGTAAACAATGGCCGTTTTTGTGGGTCTTCGCTTCTGAACTTTCCTACGGAGACTGTTCCACGTGCTCTACTATTTACCGGTGAGCATGGTGCCATGCCCGGCCAGCAGCTCCTAGCGCCTTGTCTAAACTTTTCCCCATCTATACCATGGTTCGGAAAAATTATTGGGATGGGGAACCAACACACCGGCATTCCCCTCGAAGTCCCAAACAAAGCTCCACGAGGGCCCTTGGTACCGGAATTCCTACTCGCACGAGACGCGAGATTAGGAGAATTGTGTCTAAGGCGTGACCTGAATTCCTCCTGCCAACTGCAGCGAGTTAACAAAGAAAGGCCATCTCAATACCGCTGTGATATCAAGCCCTCCCACCGAGATGGTGATCAGAATGATCCTTGCATGAGGATGGCCAGCAACTGAACAAAAATAAGGCATCTGAATGCGAGTGGTGTTCTGTGCCACGGTGCTTAGCAGGCGCCAGAGTGCCCTTCGAGCACGGGCATCGACGCTTATCCCCTTTGTATGTCGCTTCACGGAAGGGGGGCAATATATTTCTTTTTGTTGATGCTGTTGCTGTTGCTGTTGTCCATGTTTTTGTCGTCGCCGTCTTTCTTGTCTTTTCCCCCATTGCACCGCAGGAATATCATAATGCAGCACTTGCAAGGGATTTTGCAGCCCTGGCCTTCGCACGCTCTGCCGGCTTCGGAAAACAAGGCTTAAGTGAGCAATCGACGCTGTGCGTTATGCTCAGCGTCTGTGTGCGAGAATTTGCTCGCCGAAGACGCTGTGCGCTATATGACAGGAAATATGAAACACTTCAAACAACAGGGTGCACTGCACTTATGGCTTGCATCAGTGGTGTTTTTCGCTTACATATAGGGGGCTTACCGAGATATTGTAGTGTATAGAACAGAAAGCACTTTCGGACGTGTGTACTTTTCGAGGGTAAGTTATTTAGTGATTAACAACGCACAGACATATAGTTTTGTGGTAAACACAAAGCGCATCGACATCTTTAAAGTAAAAGTGCCAGACGCGACAGTCGCTTACATTCCTAGATTCGTAGTGCCACTCCATTACTCAACTACCAGCCCGCGTTTTCGCAGCGTCGTATGGGCTAAGGACCCGCGCCGCCACTCCTGCCTTCTGCACTCGCCTCTTACTTGAGAGAGCGTACTCCTAAGGAGTGCCTAAATGTCTGCGCAACCTGTATGCATGCAAAGTGCCCTCGCTGTCTTTCATAACATGGCCACTTGTCTCCTCCTGACGTTCGTCTTCTTGTGTGCCACTTGAGTCTGCTCCCATTCCCGCTGCAGGGACCCCAGCTGTGCCATCCAGCTAAATGCTCGGCAACTTAGGGGCAGGTTTGATGCTGGCGACATGCAAGTTGATTCATCGTACCAATAGCGGTGGGTGCTCAGACCTTCGCGACAATGCGCGCGCGTTTGTCCTATTTAGGCTAACGCACTTCCAAGGTTGTTGCTCCTGCACACGTGTCAAGTGAAATATAGCTCTCCGTATAGGACAACTGAGGCACTCCCCGCTGCGAATGCACGGATCTGCATGAACGCCAGTTTGCGGTCATACTTCATTCACCATTTTACGAGCGTAGACAAGATTGTACGAGAGTTGCTGGACACCACATTTTCACGTCCCAATCTTACGGGTCGTAAAGACTAACAGGCTAACCATGTGACGTTTTAACTGCCCTTCCTGCCTTTCCGCAGGTTTGTAGAGTGCATGTTCATTCCTCAAGATCGAGTAAAGTGTCAGTGTGTGATGCAAACTTCTGAACCATCTTAGAGTTTTTTTGGTCTTAGTCCTGACTAGTCGTAAACTGATTAAATTACGAGAAAAGTCTCAGTGACGTGTACCACCTGAGCCTCAGCGAAGCTTCCATGTCAGAGATATTCACTGGCGATTGAATAAATTACGTCACAGTATAAACAACCACATAATTTTCCCAACTAACTTTGTTGTTTACGTTACCTAACGTTACCAAGGTCCAAAGCGTTACGAAGATAAAGGGCTAAAATGCAAATTTTACTCGGTTTGGCTTAATTACGGGTTGCCATGTGCCCTGTGTAGCAATATTTTACCGAAATCAATCGTATCTACTGATGCTGCACTTTAACTACAATAATTAGCCGTAATAGTGGGATCCTAAGATAAAGCGCGTGTACGGTGGCCTGGCCAATATAAGCAACTCCAAAGAAGAGAAAAACGAGGTGCAGTTTCTGCCTGTTATTGAGCTCAACAAGTTCCCGCCTTTCTTTTCTGCCTATAGATACATGGCCGTGAAAATTGGTTTCTCAGAACGAAACATCATTCGTAGAGGACTCATTCCCATTATCAGGACTTCTAAAATGTTCAAGCAGGAATTAAAAGTCCTAACGCATTTCGGCGGTAGTTCGGAACGCCAGAAGATATTGCGTCCGACCCTACATGACATGTTGAAGCTTCCATGGCTGCACGTATGGAATTATGCACGTAGCCTACAGATTATATAAAACAAATTATCTAGGTTGTTAAATTCCGTAAACAAATATTATAATCATCTAGACACTATACATTCAGGCAACCGCCACACTGTTTTATATAGCGCTAGATCATACTGTTTTGGTATTTGAGAATTATCCTTCAAAATGTTCTATTCCAGAAACATCCGCAGTTGCTTTGTAGATGATGGTTAGTTTGTACTCGTGTAATTTTATTTGCTGGATATCTTAAGCTCCTCCTATCCATACATCGCTGCCACAGCTAGGTGACCTACAGCCATCTTTTTGAGTTAAAGGTGGTGTAACCTTTGAAGGTATTTCATTTCGTTTATTATTGCGTTTGCCAATGTAGGATGCCAGGGGCTACAACAATAATGGTAGTGACGGTTTTTCTGATGGTATTTAGCTTCATGTACAATAGGTATTATTATTATTATTATTATTATTATTATTATTATTATTATTATTATTATTATTATTATTATTATTATTATTATTATTATTATTATTATTATTATTATTATTATTATTTCTTCGCTAGATTGCGCCCAGTACGGACGTTTGCGCTCTGTGCTGCCAACCTATTCACGGAAAACCCCAGTTTCATCACTGCATTTCGTGCAAGAAACGTGCACACGTGGACTGCATTGCATGGCCCGACGAGGACCTCGAGCTTCTGAAGTCCGGTGAGAGTGCTGTGACACGTACCCTCTGCCAATTACGCTAACATTAAAGCGGTCAGGCTTAGCGATGCCGAAACGCAAGCTGCTTCCCATAGGGCGTTGCTCTCGTCTGGACTGGTTTTGAGGCAGTCGGCGACAGGGCTGCCTTTCGTGGCATTTTCGCTCAGGCGCCCTAGGGAATATCCTTCCTCAGTGATGAAGTGGTGCGGCTACGGATAGACAAGGAGCGTCCTCGCAGAGAAAATGCGCTGCCATCCGCAAAGCAAACCGACGATATAGGGGCGCTGGAAGTCGAGGTGCATACCTTCCGTGATAGTCATGGCACTGAGTGCAAGCCATGTTCTCCTGTTTCTCCCGCTGCGCTGCCGGTCTAAACAACCACGACCACGCATCCTGCTGCCGTCCGGACTGCTTCGTCGAGGGCGGCCGCCGTTGACCAGATCTCCAAGGCTACACGGAGTGAAAGTCGGCCTGCCGGCCTTGAACCTGGGGAGAGCAAGGGAGCATCGGCGGTTATCTTTAAAAGCGCCCCGCGACCGAAAGCCATCTTCGTGTTCAGGCTCTCTGCTGAAACCTCGTCTTCTGATCTCACTGAGCACCTCTCAAGCGTGGCAGCACCGCCCAGTGCCTGCAAACGCCTCAAGACGTAGCGTGATCCCTATGCCTGGTTACACGTCTGTGCCGATAAAGCATTTAAGCGCCAGTGTCAATGAATCCAGTTGAATGTATATTCAAGCCGTTGGGTTGGGTGCTACACGACGACATGCTTCAAGCTTGCGAGATAAAATCCCAAGGATTAAAGTTGTGTGTAATTTGTACATGATCTACCAAAACGATCGTGGACTACGCACCAAAGCACATGCATATTTCTGCAATGTCATTTCGTCTTCGTTTCCTATTTC
The DNA here is from genome assembly GCF_050947875.1 of Dermacentor variabilis. Lineage (NCBI taxonomy): Eukaryota > Metazoa > Arthropoda > Arachnida > Ixodida > Ixodidae > Dermacentor > Dermacentor variabilis. Next base: position 72,553,621 of record NC_134574.1, on the reverse strand, counting down.
TGTTACTTCCGTAACTTGGCTCCGCAGTGAAATTTCCTCTTCCGACTTTTTCCCGACGCACTACAACGTCATCCACAGTGTCCGAGACTTGAGGGGATCTACAGAAAGAAAAAGGAGGTGGCGCACTTACTGCTATTCATAATTCACTCAGATGTATTCGGCTCAACGACATAGAAGGTCTACAGGAGCTGAGTTCGCAACAAGGTAGCCAAACGAGCGGTGAAATTTGTTAATTGGATCTTTTTATGTACCGCCGAATAAATCAGCTGTCTTGTTTGATTAGGCCATCTCTTCTACTGAAAGCGTAATATCTCCCCATAGCGAGCACAGAGTAATCTTTCTTGGTCATTTCAGTACAGCTTGAATTCATAGGAACAGGCTTAGGTATTCTCATTACAATCATTACATAGCGAACAAATTCAGCCTGCTGTGGGAATTTCTGTCCTTCTGTCCTCCCTCATCAGTACAACTTGATCGCCAATTACTGTGGCAACGTCCTAGAACTTTGCCTCTCAAACGCGCAAGTTGCATATGTCTCTCGTTCTGACATTATCGTTATGCATACCGATGAGTTTCATCCATCACTAAAGATAACATTGCCTCCGTGTCACGCTTGAGGGAGAGGTCCTCTAGTGGCGTAACTGAATCCTTTCGTTTTGCTTTCAAGCGAAGCGATTATGTTCGTCTATAAGATTTCTTTCCCACCACCGAGTGGTCACTGGTTACAGACACACGAAGGTTGATGACCAAGTACATCAGTTTGCAGAGCTTGTTTTGAACAGCATACGCGAATACCTTCCCCAGTCCACGACATAAAAATGCGCTAAAGACACGTACAGAAGGAAGAAGACAGGACGAGCGTGTGTGTGTCCGTGTCTTCAGCGCTGTTTTCTACCATACCAACGAGCTCGCACTCAATCTTTCATGAGCTACCTTCCCCAGTACAGACCCGAACGTTCTTAATAAGTCCACTGGTTCTCTCGCGTGAGCTTATAACTGCCTTAAAGTGTAAAGTTCGCGCGCACTGAAAGTCTACGACTCCTGTGCCTTTGAGTCGAGAGGAGAATTCCGTTTTTTTCGGGCTCTCTGAAAACGGCTCTATAACCGGGATTACGACTCATATATTGCATTCTTGGAAAAGGGCGCCTACGACTGGCCGACAGAATTGAGGAAGTATATCCGCAAGCCTTTTAGTAAAGGTGGAGAGGGCTTTCGGCTGCTCGACCATATAGCGGAGTAGAAGCCCAATCAGTTGCTGAACGTTGTACTGCGAATTTCTCATGCCCATATAGAGGTTCTGGTATCAACGCTGGTATCACTCAGCAGCACGTTGATGAAAAGCTAATCAGCGAACGCCTTATGCGCTGGAAGCCTTCCCTATCCTGGCATCCTGATGGCATCCCCTCCACTAATGAAAGCTTACGGCAGCATATTTGCCCGAGTTTTGTCGTCTGTATTTAATCACTCTTCGAATACTTCCGCTTTCCCTCACTGCTGGAAAACTGCTACTGTTTTTCTCGTATATAAGTCCGTGTGTAAAACCGATGTCTCAAATTATCGCACGATTTCTCTGCTCTGCGCCAGGTCTAAAGTTCTTGAGCTTGCTCTTTTCCACACTATGTCTTTTACTGTGAAGCACTCATTGATTCTTAATCAGCATAGCATTCTCACCGGCTGCACTCTTTACACCAATTCTCACAAGTTCTGCTGTGCGTAATACTTGTTTCCTTCTGTATGCCGATGACATGAAGTTTTTCAAGAAATTCATACTGTTGTTGACTGTCGCATACTGCAGTCTGACTTGCTTTCTTTTTCTAAACAGTACGAAGATAATAACCTTACCTTTAATGCTGCTAAAACCAAATTGATAACTTTCAAACGCAAAACATCAAGCGTTCTCTTTTCTTATTCTGTATATTTTCTGAGATTGTGTAAAGATCGCGAGATCAATGATCTTGGTGCACTTTTTGGTGCAACCTTACAGTTTTCCGCTCACAATAAACGCGTTGCAATGCGGAGAATGCGCTCTCTTGGTTTTGTTTGCAGACTTTCCAGGGAATTCGATTCTCCTAATGCGTTCCACAAATGGTACACAACAACCTGTTTTGCTCGAATATACGTCGGTCATCTGGAATGGCATTTCCAGATCCAACAGTTACCCTATAGATCGGGTCCAGAAAAATGTTTCTAAGCATATATCCTCACCGCACTGCTAAGACGCACATAGACCTTGTTCTAGCACTGCTGCACTGCCGTTATTTTGTTGCCGACGTAATCGCGCTGATGATTTGTTTCTTTCAAACTCCTTCACGCTATCCTAACCTGGCTCGAACGCGTCAGACGTATCATGTTTTGTACTCCGCACAAGGTCACCAGAGAACATAGAGATTTCGAGGTTCCGGCCTGTCATTGCCAGTACTCAACGATCCACAGAATACAGCCTTTATTGCGCCTAATTTAATGATTCCGATATTTTTTGATAACTCACATGTCACCGTCCTTTTCCGAGCTTTGCATTGTTGTGTCATAGTTTCACATATTCTTCTCCTCCTTTTTGTTTTGCATTTTCCTTGCACATTGTTGCACGTACATTACTCTTTTGAAACCTATTCTTTTTATTCAGCTTATTTTTACTTATATTCCCCTGCATTTCTTTTTTATGTATGCGTGTGCCGGCATTGAGACGATAGGGTTGTTCTTGGGCATGGCGAATTATTTATTTATTTATTTATTCATTTATTTATTTATTTTTATTTATTTTTTTTATTAAAGCCCCGCTACACTCAATTCCCGAAGTACGTTAATGACATTTCGTCGGCTTAACCTATCTTTGCATGTAACACCACCAACCCGCCATGATTTCGCTCGAATGCCCGGCTGTTGCCTCCAAGTACGCGCCAGTCGTCTGCTTCGGACCGCCTGTGGAGGCACCTTGCTTGTACGTGCTCTCTCGTAGCAGCTCTGGTGCCTCCGTCAAACTCCTCTTAGAGGCTATCTTCCTTGAGTGCGTGCAGCCTATTCAGTAGAAGTTAAACAAAGAGCGCTTCACAGCTCCGTGCTACACACTGTTCGCACAGTGTCAGTGTTAAACTGGAAGAGGAAGGCAAAAGAGAAATAGTGCACTCATCCGACTTTTCACGCCAGCATGAGCACTTGTATTAGCCAACCCCGAGGGTAGAGCTCGTTAATCAAGAGAGACGTACACCCGTGTGCCCACCCCTGCCACTGCGACGTGAATAAAGCGGGAGAGGTAGGGGAAACGTGTTCTATGGCGGTCAGACACGTAGGTCTTGGTGCCGCACGCCTGAAGACATTCTTTTAGGTTCACTTACTTTTAGTCTCTTTACCCGCGCCCACGTAAACTTCGGTGGTACGCCTCCATAGGTATGCGTAAAAACGTCCCAACTTTCTTTGGAGCCAATTAACGGTCTTGCGGCTCATCTTGAGCATGAGCGAGTTGGGTTCTCTTTATTTGCATCGTAATAGCGGTAAGCGCCTCTGAATATTCATTGCAACAGCAGTTAAAAGCTCGTAAACCGCTTTTACTGTTACCGTGCAGGGCGGCCTGCGCTCTTCGGTATGCGCTGGAGTCGTCAAAGTCTGCCAAGTATAGCAAGTCGTTTAGGCTATAGCGTGTTGTCGACGGCAGGCCGCTTTTTCACCCTTATAGCTTCACCCTCAATAGTCACAGGGTGCCCCACAACACAACTTTGCCTATAACTGCCACTGGGATGAGAAATCATGCTCCGGTGGCTTTGCGCAGCGATAAGCTGCACTCGCTCACAACTTGCCTATTAGGCAGCTTTGACGGTGAGTCGCTTGTGCTGAGCAAACAGGTCTTAGCCGATGATCCATAGTTGGCATTAGGGGAAATAAACGGAGCCTGGCTGGCGGTGTTGCGAGTATGGTGGATAGCAGATTGTTTGCCGAAGGTACAGAATTCGTGCCAATAGCAGGGAAATGCAGTCGGGGACGTCAGACAACAAGGTGGCAGGGTCATTTCCAAGCATTTAGTTAGGTAGGTAAGTGCCGCAAGATAGAGGTATATAGAGATAGATATATGGGAGGGTGCTTCGAAAGCGTACAGTGAACATAAATGATGATTTTGATCACCATCAACAGAATCATATTCGTCCGGATAAACTTGTGCATTGCCACATGGGAATGTATTTCGGAGGCCATGACAGGCAATACTGAAGCAGACGAGGATGGCGTTGTGACCATCAGAAACAAATTGTTTCCCAGAAGCTAGCACAACTGTATTAGTAAGGGACTTCAGAGCCACAGGAATCAATGACGTAGTTGAATTCTTGTTGTTTTATGTTCGTTCTTTTTTTTTAAGTTTCCGCATGCGACCAAGGAAGGAACGAAGGAAAAAGTGGAGAAGGAAAGGCAGGGAGGTTAACCAGTTTAGTTTAACCGGTTTACTACCCTACACATGGGAGCGGGATGGGGGGGATGAAAGATGGGGAAGGACGCGAGAGAGAGAGAGAGAGAGAGAGAGCACATATTAAATGCACTAAACTATCCCGGCTGCTCTACCTTCTCGAAATGAACGAAAGCTGGGGCGCGTTTAGATTCGGCTTGTCAGTTGCGTCAAAGCAGTTTGCACAGGCTATCGCTTCGCGTTCCGAACAGTTCAATTCCAGTTACGTGAAAACGCTCGAGTCATCGCGCACAAACATTAAGTACGCGCGCAACGTGTTGAGTAGAAAACAACGTGTTCGTATACACTTCAGTCAGCGACGTAATAGTGAACTGTTCTTTATATACTAGGTGACCCAGCTACCGTTCGCCAAGTTGTTAAAAGAAGGGAAAAAAGGGAGATGGTGCAAGATACGATCCAAGAGCTGCGGTGTGGGACGTCTCACGAGCTAACCCAGTAGGCCTTACATTCGTATTTTTCGCCGTGCTTTTTTTTACTGTCGTTTGTTTTAACGCCGTGACTAACGTAAGCTGGGACACTCTATATACAACCATGGTTGGCCACAGGGGAAAGGCAGTTGTACGGCCGGCGGTATGGTTAAACACAAACGAATGCAACACATAAAAAAGAAGAACCGAAAGGAGGACAAAAATTACACGGCATGTACACTTAATGATTTCTTTATTCATTTATTCATTCGTTTTCTTTTTTTTTGTATATATACTAAACAGCTCACCTCATCCGCCCATTAATTAGGCTTGTTGTGACTGTGGTCGACGAAAGATGCAAGTCTTCCCGAACAGCAGCACATCGATCTAACCAGTCAAGTGCAACCGCTCGCGCGTACTTCCCTCCCGCCAAAGCCGCTTTTTGAAACACCTGGTGCCTGAACACGCGCCAGTTTTTCTCAATATTCCCTCGTGGCAGCTGCCGGTATGAGACGTTGTGCCAGATTGCACTCCTTTCGAGATCGACTTACTTCTTTTTTTTTTCGTCTTTAATGAAGACGCTGCATCACTCACTCATCAGACGGATACCTACAAAGTGACTGTAGCCCACCCTAGAAAAGGTCGGATAACAAAGGAAGGCACAAAAGTACTATCTGAATAATCACACGGACGCACTCGTCAGTTACTGCGTCTATATATAAAAATTCGCGCTCCTTATATTCGGCAAGAACAACCACACAATTCCATGGTTGAAATTTCGTAATCGTTTTGTGCTCATCGCATATTCAAGCGAAGAAAAGCGGTCGGAGCCGTGCGATGACGCGAACATCCCATTAAACGAACGTAGCAAATGAAAGAAAGGGTTATCGCTTTAATTAGATCCCGGTGCTTGGCACTTTGGCCGTACACGGAACAGCTTGATAGCATGGTGACGCCACAGCAATGATGCCGTGCCTCATCGTGCCACCCCGCGTTGTGCGCCCAAGCGTGCATCGTGCTTTCTCGCATACATGCAAAAGCACTCCGTGTTAGCTGGTGTCTCGGCTCACTTGTTGTGAATTGTGGTTTGTCCGATGAAGATACCTCGCCGGGAAACGAGAAAAACCAGGTGCCCAAGCTCAGGTTAACCACATGTTACTGGGCAGGACGCTTTTAATGAAGACGTTGTTTCAGTACAACACCTTACATGTGGCCCCACGTGTTTCGTTTTTTTTATTCATTTACCTTTTGTGGCGGGGCAGGGCGCAGTCTGTCGGGTTTTGCCGGCTTGTAGCCGGAGAAGTGCTGCAAGCCGGCACCGTCGGTGGCTGGCGTGGTCTGTTTTCTGTCGAACGAACTGGCGAAATCGTGTGCTCGCAATTCGAAGAATAGCGAGCGGCCCTTGAAAGGCTGCAAACGCACACGCATACGCACAGACACACGCGCACACCCACGAATTAACGCGCACGCACGCGCAAACACGCACACGCGTGCAAACACGAAACACACGCACGTATGCACGCAGGCCGGCAACACATATACGCACACACACGCCCACGTTTGTGCGCCAGACGCTGCAGCAATGTACGCGATTGCCTTTACGACCAACTAGACATGTATAAGGAGAACGAGGCGTTGAAAAAAATTATGTGTCAATGCTAACAATAACGGTGGCGCAAATGTAAGCGCGCACACGGGCAGTGGTCGCAGCCACTCTTGGTGAAACTTCAAATTCTAAAAGATGAAAAGAAACAAAAAAGTCCCGCAGTAGGTGACATGCAGTGCTACCACTTTTTAGTTGCGGTTTTAAACCGAGGAGCCGTGTCTTTCGTCCCAACTAGCGGAAGTTGGTTGCCCAATGCAAGTGGTTAGCCGTACACCTTGAGGTTAACCGAAAGCCACGGCTATTATCCTGTCTTGTACCCAGGTATGGACACCGGCCGGGAACTGGTCACAGAGCTTTCTTAAGGAGAAAGCTGGACTTAAGGAGTCCTTTTGTAGCGATTGAGTAGCAATGAGCAGCCACCTTTATTACGAGAGCTGGCCTCGTCACATGCATGATGGCGACGGACGAAGAGTACCCTCAAAGGAAATGTATCGACCACCCTATCGGGCACAACGGGAACTCATGAAGTGCGTGTTAGCCGGCGAACTTCCAACCTCGTCGTCACCTCTGTGACGGTGGGGTTACACTATTATCCTTGCGTTTAGAGCCTGCACGTTGGGATTCAGCCGCAGGGTTGTTTGCTCCATCGTACCGGACTTCCTCAATGAATTCAGCCGATTGTCCCCTTAAATTTGCATCGCTTCCCTCACTTCTGAAGTAATCTTGAAATTATGACTTCTGTCTCTTTTTCCCTTTATATGTAGCGGTTCACTTTACAGTAACACAAAATTTGGTCTTTCCACAGGACGTTACATCACTCCTAGATGTCTACAATTGACCCGCCGCGATGGTCTAACGACTATGTCGCTACGCTGCTAAGCACGAAGTCGCGGGATCAAATCGCCCCTGCGGCGACTCGATGGGGGCGACATGCAAAAATGCCCGTGTCCTGTGCAGCGGAGGCACGTTAAAGATATCCCTGGTGATGAAGATTAACCTGCAAGCACGCCGTAATGTCTCCTACTACGGCGTGCCTCGAAATCGAATCGTTGTTTTGGCAAGTAAAACCCGTGTTTAATTCCGTTATTTACTATTGTTACGAGGGAAAATTTTTGCGATTCTCTGCAAGTCCCTCTTAGTTCGTACGAGCACTATATTCTTCATAACAATAACGGTAATATTCAAGCCGGGGCATCGGATCCATGGCTTCCGGACAGGCATCAGATAAAGTGCGTTAGCGATACGTTGGTATAATTGTACGAGAGTGAAATGCGGCGCATTGGTTCGGCTAGTCCAGTGGCCAAGAATGGGCATGCATAGCCAGTTGTACATACGCAGCGTCGAAGTTGCTTGCCGAGGGCCACATACCTGGAGGCACATACACTGGGGCCCAAGTTGTCTGCTATGCCAGACAGCAGCAAGTAGCAAATGGTACGTCCGGAATGACACCCAGTGTACCAATTTATCTGTACGTATATATATATGCACAAACATATCCGGCTATGATGATATACGACGACGAACGCCAAACCCCGGTGAACAGGCGGAAACAAATTCGCTTTAAAAATGCGTCCAGACGCAGAAAGCAAATATAACTGATCAACAGAACATCGCTGAACCTTGCGGCATGGGACGACGACAACCTAACTTGGAACAACCAAAGCGATAGTTAAGGAGAACGCGTGTCACTACAGATTCTCATGCAATTTATAAGAAGGTACGTCTATGCGGGAGCCGGCATTCAATTATTCGGCAAGTGCGGACTGGGCCACGCTGTTCCTGGCATTCCCTGCAGGTACGTTAGGCATTTATGCAAATGTCCTTTCATTTAATGTATTTTGTATAGATTTGCCCCCATCATAGTTCTCGACGCTTTAAGGTAATTAATTGTGACACCGTTTGGAATGCCGCTGAAAAAAAAATGTACTGCAGCCTCAATCGTTGAGTGCATGCGCTGGGTAGAACTAAACGCACATTTGTTGAATAGGCTCGGGCTGCTTTGTCGGCTTTCAAGCATCTCCGAAGGGACCGTCTTAAAGCTTGTGAGCTGGCAGTGCCGATGAGTCTTCTAAAAGATATTCACTCGCGTGACCCGAATACCAGCGATTCTACGAGCTAGGACGTATCTGTGTAATCACGATGCGCTTCGCAAATAGCCAAGTTGCGTTTTTCTCCAAAACGCTTTTCACAGATTTCGACTACGGCTGAAAATCGAACCAGCGCAGCACAGCGCTCACTTACAACTTCTCTCGTTGACGCATCGTTGGAGGATCGAGACTGAAACCACCCGGCTTGAGCACGTGCGGCGTAGTGTTTGATCTCGCTGAATAATTGAGAATGAGCGATGACGGAGGAGGATTGGGGACTGGCCCTTTCAGCCGCTCTCGCGAGCTGGTTTCTCTGTGCCGTCACATTCGCGTCATCGCAATGATCGCCAAAGACCCGTGCTTCTTACAACTTCACTTTTGCCGCAGTCGGCAGTACACGCTTCGCCACGATGGGCAAGTGGCTTTCAATCGTTCCGTGCTTATAGGACTTATGATGTCAGCGGAACAAGTTGCAACGACCCTGTTTTCTGTCGAAATCCTCTCTTCGAGTAAGTGCTCGCGCGGCAGGGAACAGTGGTTGGGAATGGTACTTCACGGGGACCTCACCAAATGCGCCGGCAGCCTTTTTTTTTTTTGCCCGTTCGCAAATTTGATGGAAACTCTTCAATTAGCGTGCGCGCATGCCATCGCGAGCAACCGTCCGCTGATTCGGCATCGTGTGTAGGACGGTCAAACAAGCTTCGCGTAGTTCACTGGCTTATGTGCCATAACAACGTTTCTGCGCTTGACGTATACCCGGATCAGGATTGCCAAACAAAGGAGCTTAACCTTTGGTGACTCAGCTCATTACAAAGCACTGGAGTGAACACGTCAGTTGTTGCTAACAATGAACCGATCATTAGGTACACTCTTTATTTGCGTGTTGTATTAAGTTCCCGCTGCAAGTATGAATGTGAGCACTGCGAGGCTTTATGCTGTAAATAATTATACAAGCACTTGAACCATAGTAATAATGGAAATGGAGACGCTCATTCTTTTTTTGGTGGCTGCAACCACATTAAGCAAGCAACAATACCAATTAATACATAGGCGAACTTAATTATTTACTTTAATTCAAATGCAGCAGTAATAAATATATGTATAAAAAGAAAAGCAGGAGAAAGTGCAACTTGTCATGGGTACAGGAGTCGAAGTCACATGTCGCGCATTATGCCTGTGATGTTTCACCATCGAAAACAAGATATGCGGATTTCATTAACCAAACCCTAGATTTGGTTAGGAAAAACAACTTAGCTGGGTGGGTGGACGGGACGGGATTTAGTGGAATATGGAATGCATAATATGGAATGGATGGGATAGGATGGGATGGATGGATGGATGAATGAATGAATGAATGAATGAATGGATGGATGGATGGATGGATGGATGGATGGATGGATGGATGGATGGATGGATGGATGGATGGATGGATGGATGGATGATGCTACAAGCGTCCCCTTTGGAACGGGGCAGTGGGTTGCGCCACCAAGCTCTTACTATATTCGCTAATGCCCTACCTATGTTAACAAATAAAAGGAAAAAAAAAACACGATGAATTCCCTTAACCAAACTTGCTGAACCCCTATTGGGAACTTTGTTTGTGCATGCATCCGTTGTTGGTCGCTTCCCTGCTTTTCTTCCACCAATGTTCCAATCGCGATGCGCGCGGAGGCGAGCGCCATCTGCTGTTGTTGCAAGAAACCTAGCGTAGTGCTCGAGCAAGTCCACACAAGAAGCAGCAGCTGCTGCAGCAAGAGGAAAGTCGGGAAACCAGGCAAAGAAAGCTTCGCTTGAAAATGAAGGACGCCGGACGAGCGGTGTCGTATGCATCTTTCCGTTTTATGTTGCCGTCGTTTTGCGTGTTCGTTGGAAGAATGCATCAATTCCAACTCGCCCCGCTTTCCACCTTAGTTCAAATCGATAAGCCGGATTGTTTACCGTGGCCGTAACCGTGGTGTCTCGCTAACATTGGTCAGCTTTAAACGCTCAAGTAGCCTCGAATCAGGCGAAAGTTAAGCCCAGACCGCACGTATGCTTGCCAGCACGTGCTTGCTCCTGGTTACTTCTCGCTAGACGCCGTGGCAGACGTCTCTCGATTGCGCTACCTTCAAACGCGCAGTTAGATGATATGGATGTATAATATTGAATTGTTGAATAAATAATTGCCACGTGCATCTGGTGTTCTGTCACTATGCAGACACTTCCTTAAAGAAAAAGCTTAGCTCCAAGTTTATCACGCTCACATCGGGCTACGCATGTTTGGTTTTTCGGGCGGACCACCTTCTGGGACCGGCCCGAAACGATCACCACCATCTCCGCGAAGTGGTCCGGCGCCTGTGGAGACCAACTGCAGGTCAGTCGGACCATATTTCGGCGTTTTACGGCCGATTTTCCACCTTCAGAACGTGCCGAGCAGCTAACCCTAACTTCAGTTAGGAGAGCGGCGCCGGCGGGCGAGCGCACATTTGAACATGGCGGCCTTAAGAACTCCGGCTGCGACATTGAACCCGCGACTTATTACAACGTCGCCACTTGAAGAACAGATGGATTTCACTGCATCTCAGGTGGGTGATGCAACACCGCGCCTCGAATGCAATAAGGCAGCCACGATCAACAACAACATGCAAAGCGCTACCGTGGTCAACGAAACGACCGCAGAAGCCGGATGGGAGCGCGTTCTTTCCCTGAAGGAAAAGAAAAATCTCGCTCAGCCGCGCCGCTCCGCGCAAGGAAGCGCACTCCCATCAGATTCGACTACCAACTCGTCCAAACCCATGACGCATCGCGGGCACCCACGACTCAAGCGTCTTCCGCCGCTACCGAAGAGTGACCTGAAGGTGGTCATCAGACCACACCAAGGGCTACCACTCAAGAATGTTACCAGTCAGGCACTGGCAAGAGCCGTCATGGAGGCGTGCGAGGACAGAACCACTGACAACAATTTTATTCTAAGAATCAAGTCAGGTTCGAACATTGCAGTGATATCCACCCCGAATCGCGATACGGCCAAGGTCATGCAAGCCATTAAATCCTTGAACATCAACGGACGACAACACCCGGTCAATGCGTACGTTACGGCAGGAGAAGACACGACGCGGGGAGTAATCCACGGGATAGAAGCACACACCCCTTCTGACGTGCTGCGATCGAACCTACGTATCCGAACGCAGGGACTGGAGTTGATCGACGCAAGAATGATGGGCGACTCACAAAGTGCCTTGCTCACCTTCTACGGCAGCCGAGTGCCAAGGTGTGTTTATTACTTCGGGGGAGAGAAACTCTGCACACCCTACCGAAATGCGGTTCAATTCTGCCGTACCTGTGGCACCGTGGGACATCGCACCGACGTATGTCCACAGCCCGACGTACAGGTGTGCCGCTCGTGCGGGGTGCGGGAGCCTGCCGATGGACACACGTGCACACCCAAATGCGCCATTTGTGGGAGTGATCATCCAACGGGTGACCGCCGATGTCCCAAAAGACTAAAGCCAGTCAGGCAGATATCAAGACCACGGCCAAAGAAACCAACGAAGACCCAGCTACGGTGGTTCGCCACTGAAGACGAGGACTCCGAGCTGGAGTTCCTTCCGGACATGGATCGTCGCAGCCGCTCCAGAACCCGCTCGCCGTCGCGGGGCCGATCTTGTTCCGGGCAGCCGGGCCAGAGGAGACGGTCGGCATCCCGACCCAAGGTGCCTCAGCAGCAAGATCAGCCAAAAAAGAAGGAGGCCCCAAGAAGCAAGTCACCAGGGATCCTACTGGCATGCAGCACCCCACAAAATAATCAGGTGAGCTGGGCGCAAGTCGCATCTCCCACTGCCAATGCTAAGAATATACCTACACCAATCACACAAAACCCAGAGCACAAGAAAATAGTAGAAGAAAACAAAATACTTCGAAACAGTTTAGCTGAGCTACGAGCCGAGTTTGAAGCTTTTAAGCGCACGGCAAACACCAGCACATCACAGCAACCCATACAAATTGCGGACCACACTTCCAAATCACCACCACAAACATCACTGCAACAAAGTACCGCCTCCAGCACTCATTCGTTAACGCTGGAACAGTTAGCACAAAACATGCAACTAATGTTCGCAGAGCTACACAAACTCAAACGAATGGTAGAGGATGTGCAAACAAAAGCCGCAGCCGTCCCCCGAAAGAGGGTCAGTCAAAGTCCGGGAGCTCCTACCAGGACACCGAAAGCTATAGAGCACACTGATAGCGACAGTAATATCCATGGATAATATGGCAAACAACACAAAGACCGGACACATTGAAATCTGGCAATGGAATTGCTGCACGCTACGCACTAAATTGGCTAATTTCACGCACTACATAGAATCGGCGCCAATCCCTCCCGACGTTATCTGTATTCAGGAAATAGGGAAACAAAATCAAAAACTCAAAGGGTACGAGCTTTATGCTCACCCCGACTACCCTCAAGTAGCCACCTTTGCCAAGAAGGATGTCGCGATTAGCGTAAATTATTTTTTCCGGGAACCTATTCAGCACCAGATAATCACGATTTGGCCGCAGAAAAGGGGCAAACCTAAAACAATTATTGTCAACGTTTATAGTTCTCCCAGAGAAAAACAGGCGGATTTTGAAAACGTGGTGGCCACCGCGGTGCGACTCGCTCAAGGTAGGGACAAATTAATATTGTTAGGCGACTTTAACGCTCAACACTCAAACTGGGGCTACAGTAGAGTCAATCCCAAGGGCATATTGTTAGCAGACGTCGTAGAGCGCTACGGACTTTTCCAGCTAACTCAACCGGATCTCCCAACGCGAATCGGGAACAGCGTGTCCCAGGACACTTCCCCCGACCTCACGTTCACCAACAACGAAAGTGAGACGCGATGGACGAACCTCGGTGAAAACCTAGGAAGTGATCACTATATCTTAAGCATATCGGTTAATGCAGCCAGGATTCGAAGAGCTATTGGCAAGGCAAGGCTATCCGACTGGACCAAATTTCGTGAAAAACAGAAAACAATCGGCAGCATAACAGACGTAGGAGAATGGGCCGAGCAGATCCGAGTTATTCACTCTAGGGTCACCAAAACAATTGAAACGACAACGGAGGCTCCAGCCGTGGATCGTCACCTGTTGCATCTCTGGGAAGCCCGGAGAGGCCTCACAAAAAGGTGGAAAAGGCAGAAGCTTAATCGTAAACTCAGGATACGGATAGCTCAGCTAGCGCAGGAAGCTTACGAATACGCACAAAAGTTAAGCGACAGCAATTGGCGTCAGTTCAGCGACTCGCTTCGGGGCACGTTGACTACAAAGAAAACATGGCGCATTCTTTGAAGTATGATTGATCCGGGAGGAACAAAAACAGTCGCGAATGGCACACTTAAGCTGCTTGAAAACGAATTTGAAGGTCGGGAAGCTGACATGATAGACAAAATTAAAGAGATATACGTAGGAACCGTACCGACCGGGCAATCCACCAAACCCGTTTACGAAGGTCAGGACCAACCGGAACTGGACGCCCCTATAACCTTTGAAGAGGTTTACGCAGCGGCACACTCCTTCAAGAAAAACACGACCCCAGGGGTAGATCAGGTCACGAACGCAATGATTCGCAATCTAAGTGACGACACGCTAAAGAGCTTGACCAATTTCTTTAACGACACGGTCTGGACAGAGGACGGCGTCCTTCCAAAAGAATGGAAGGAAGCAAAAATTATTCTTATTCCAAAACCAGGTAAGCCTCGTAACATCAACAACCTTCGACCCATCTCCCTAACGTCGTGCGCGGGGAAACTCTTTGAAAAGGTTGTGCAGGTCCGGCTCTCGAACCACATAGAGCTAAACAACATGTTCCCCTCAAACATGTTCGGTTTCCGACCCCACGTGTCAGCGCAGGACGTTTTTCTACTACTAAAGCACGAGGTCCTGCACCCCAACAGAGGGTCGGAAGATAAATTTGTACTGGCATTGGACATCAAAAAGGCCTTCGACAGCATCTCCCACCACGCTATTCAGGAGGGACTGGAAGCGGTGAACTGCGGAACGTGAATTTATAACTACGTGCGCTCATTCCTCAGCCACCGCACGGCCACAATCGGATTAGGCTCCACGAGGTCCGACACCTTCAACTGTCCCGACAGAGGTACCCCTCAGGGAGCTATACTCTCTCCACTGCTATTCAATGTAGGGATGAGAAAGCTAGGCCTGGAGCTAGATAAACACCCGAATCTCGGTTGTGCGATATATGCCGATGATATCACGTTCTGGGCTCACCAGGGGTCCTATGGGGACAAGCAAGAAACCCTTCAAAAGGCCATAGACGCAGTCGTGGAATACGCGAGGGCGGCGGACATGGCATGCGCACCCGAAAAATCGGAATTCATTCGGGTGCGTGCGAAGTACGCAAGAAAGAAGGACTGGGTGCCGCTCACTCTGACTCTCGACGGGGTGCCAATTCGTGAAGTGGAGACACTCAGAATATTGGGGATGTGGATACAGCAGAATGCTGGAACATCTCACACCCTACAAAAACTAAAGGCGGTCACAGGAAACGTGGCCAGAATGATAAGGAGAGCGGCAAGAAGCAGAGACGGCCTAACTGAGGGAGAGACCATCAGCCTGGTTCACGCATTCGTAATTAGCCGACTCACATACGCCCTTCCGTATCAGGCCTTGACAAACCAAGAGATTAAACAGGCAAACGCAATAATAAGAAAAGCCTTCAAAGCCGCCCTTGGTCTTCCCGAATGCACTAGCACAGAGAGATTCGAGGGACTGGGCCTGCACAATACTTTTGACGAGTACGCAGTCGCGACGTTATATTCCCAGAAAGAACGACTTTGTTCTTCAACTCAGGGCAGGGAAGTATTGGCGAGGTTAGGCTTTTGCCTGAGACCCCAGTATTGCGGAGAGGAAACGGCACAGATAGACCGCAATGTTCGATCGCACATCGCAGTGGCCCCAATTCCCAAAAACATGCACCCCAAGTACCATCCCGGACGACGCAGAGCAAGGGCAAAGACCCTTCACAAACGTTTGGGCATGGGACCGGGGGTGTATTATACGGATGCCAGTCGAGCCAGCTCAGACACTTTCACCATAGTCTCTACATGCAACAACAACGTAACAACGGCATCCTTCAAAACCGCCTCGGCATGCGTGGCAGAGGCTGCAGCCATTGCCTTGGCCATTCAGGACGCCGAGCGCCAAACCAATTCGGCTGTCATATTATCCGACTCACAAGCGGCTTGCCGCCTGTTTTTACAAGGAACGGCACCCAAATCAATAATCAAAATTTTAGGCACTCAACTAGAGGGGCACCACACTATCGTCTGGTGTCCGGCACACGAGCGACTGGCAGGAAACGCTAGGGCAGACCGTATTGCTCGAGGTTTGAACGTCCGAGCAACGGCATGGCCTAGCGACGTCCTTCCACCGAATTCTCGTGACATCCTCCTACAGCAAAGGCAGGAGCGGAGACGTTTTGGACATCATCACTCCGATTTAAACAGCGAACAGGAGAGGGACTGGCGTCGTATTCAGACGAATACATACCCCAACCTGCACCACCTACACAGAATACACCCCACGAGGTTCTCTGACGAGTGCCCGTGGTGCACAGACACACCCACACTAAAACACATCACATGGGAGTGCCCCAGGAGGCCTCCGCACATAGACAGTCCCATATTACACCAACATCCACTAATGAGGAATAGGCAGTGGGAGGCATGGCTTGCGGACGAGGGTCGGGAGAGCCAGTTGGCTCTTCTGGACCAAGCCCAGCGAGCCGCTCGTGCCAGTGGGGCCCTGGAATAGGGGCTCCAACCATCGTGCCTTATTTTATTGAATAAAGTTTTACTCTCTCTCTCTCTCTCTACTAAGTGGCGTGTGTAATGAAAGAAACGCTCATGCTGCAAAAAAAGTGATTCAATTTTTTTTAATAGTTACCACACATATGTCATGCCACATTTTCTGAAAACGCGCACTTTATCGTAAGTACAATATGCCATGTGAAGTTGAGCCTGCTGTCCATAGACGCGCTCTAAAAAAAGCGAACATGCAAATTTGCATCTTCGTTTTCATTTTCACGTTGACAGGTCTCTGAATTATAACCAAGTGCTGCAGGAATGGAAGACTTCGTTAAGCGTGGAATGGTGATGGAAAGCTCTCATGTTTAAGGCGAAAGAATTAAATGGCTCGTTGCTATGGCTCATACCAGGAAAAAGTGGCATCTTGTCGAGCGATGAAAAAATATCAGTCAAGAAAAAAATATAATCATCAGGTATGGCTCATACCCCCGTAAACAAGCAAAGATGCAATTGCTGATTATGAAGGAAGAAACGAAAGAAAGAAGGAATGAAGGAAAAAATAAACGATACGAAAGAACAAAGAAAGAAAGATGAAAAGAAAGAGAGACCGAAGGTACATTTAGGTAGAGCATCCGGTGCTGGTATCTGTCGCCACGAGAATGACATAGAGATTCATACGTTTATATCGCACTGCGGCTCATGTATTGCAAGAAGCCTGACCGCTCCGATATTATAAATTAATGCATTACCACGTGTGCAGCAGGCTTTCGCCTTCACACGTTACAGGTGTGTAACATGCTGCCAAATTTTTCTACGTGTGAACCAAACTCTCTTAAAACAATAATAAGGCCTCCGATAGACACGCAGTGGCAGCAGGTTGTGAGTACCCTGTGCTGACCGTGTAGGTACCGTGGAAATAGCTCGGCGCTAAGTTTTCCCCAAAAACCGAAACAGCGATACGCGCTGACCATTCCGCTGAGCGTAATGTCGGCACAAGTGTTGCTACCCCGTGGCTCTATGTCTGGCAAAAATGTCCATGCTGACAGGGGTACACTAGATTGCGTTTCATGATTTATTCGGGCTCTGGCCCGTAACGCAGTTCCTTGAGATATCATTCACTGCCATCCGCTATGCCGAAAGAACTACACGGTATGCGTTTGCGCACAACAAGCAGAAACTGGAAACGGTAAGTGCCCCTTGCTGTTCTTCAGACGTTGTCGCGAGCCTCAACATCTCCACTCGCAGGACCGGTCCTTGCCGTCTCTGCTTGCGCTAGAAAGACAGATGCAACATAGAACTCCACTTTGTTCCAGTAACTGGATTGCACGAACGTTCAGGATCACAACGGGGTAGACGGAGTTGTTGCTGACCCCCAGCAGTACCTGGTTGTCATGACAACATCTGTTCCCTTGCGCGCGCTCACTCCCAAGGAAAAAATGAAACGGCACAAGGCATGCAAGTCGAATGTCATGGTAAGAAGCGACGTGAAAAACGTTAAAACTCAGTGCACGTACATAAAGCGAAAATGCGGCTGAGTCTAACCTATCCTTTAAGCATACGCCCGCTCATATATTTTCTAATACAGCATACTACACGTGGAATTTTCGATCTGAATATTAGTACCTTCAATATGGCAGCCCTAATTTCGTGAATTCGTTATGTTAGATAAAAGCTGAATACTACTGTACCATTATAAAATATTGTAACTTCCGCGTCAGTAACGCGCACGTGTACATATGTTTCTGGTGTCAATGTTTAAATATTGCCGTTCCGTGGAGTTCAAGCTCTTCGCCTCGTCCGGCATATTGGAGGCACGACAATTTGCAGACATAAAGCGGTAGACCTGCTAGGCACATTTTATGATCCTTACTCATAGCAGAAAAATATCCAAGCCATATTAACACACACGAGAACACCGCACAAAATTCAAAACCAAAGCCTGTTGTAATTATCATTGTAAATGAAAATAAGGATGAAATCTTTTACCAAAATCTATTGATTCGAAAGCACTAAATGGCTCATGATTCGGAAAATCCGGCGTTGGCGGCGTCGGCCTGACCACGCGATGGTACGAAAAGGGTTCGAACCCTCCACCATTGTGGTGGGAATTGTACGTTCGACCGTTGTGGCGAGTTGAACCTAAGACCTTTGGTGTTAATTAAGGGGAAATATTCATGGCACAGTGAATGTTAATTGAGGCACTGGAACCCACGACCTTTGGTGGCAGTCATACCCACGACATTCAGTGTTAATTGAGGCGAAGTTAAATTAAGGACAGTGAAAGAGCCTATGCATTGCTCGGTCGTCGCAACGCCTTCGCATTCATCCACGTAGGTACAACTAAATACCCCTTGAATTTTTATTATTTCATACCCTTCCACCAGATGGTTACATGTGCTTTCTCGTTTTCTCGTAGTTTCTTGTTCTGTCGTTTTTTTTTACCCTAATGCTTTCCAGCAAACCAATGATCTGCACACGGTCTTTGTATGGTAACAGTTTATTTCTTTCACGTGCTATGCCAAAATATCTATATAATATATATATATATATATATATATATATATATATATATATATATATATATATATATATATATATATATATATATATATATATATATATATTTGAAGCACTAGTAACGTACTTCGTCGTTTTCATTTGTACATAGCCATCATCATCTTTCCTGTCTTTCGACTTCTTCGCGCATGAGCGGGGGCGTTGCCTTTTTTGGGAATAAACAGCGCTAGACAACTTGGTCGGTCTCGGTATTATAATGTGGTAGAGGTACGTCAAGACCCCGACGTTCTCTCGCTATCCCGTCCTCCTGGGAGCTGTGTTCCGGTCGCCGCCTGCGCCCGGCTACCCCTAAAACGATAGACAGTTCAAACCCCGGCTCTTCCGGCGCCTCTAACCCTACCACACAGACGCCGCCGCCTGCGGCGCTCTCTAGGACTCCGACGAGCCCTCAGCGCGATTCCTCGTCCTGCCTTTGTGGGACTCCGCTGTGATGACGTCGACGATTGGATCGACCGCTACGACCGCGTGAGTTCTTGCAACAAGTGAAACGACACCCAGAAATTGAGGCACGTCACATTCTACTTGAAAGGTGTCGCAAAGACGTGATATTTTAACCACGAATCCGACATCGCGGATTGGTCCACGCTGCGGCAAATCTTCGCTTGCTCGTCTGGCCATGCAGAAGTCGCCAAACAGAAGCTGGGTACGCGCCTCCAACTTCCACAGGAGTCTTGCACCTCATACATAGAGGATGTCTTGGCTCTGGGCCGCCGTGCGAACCCTAGCATGACGGAAGCTAAACGCGTTCGCCACATATTAAAAGGCATTGGATCTGTCACGTTCAACGCCTTAATAGTGCAAAATCCGCCTTCTGTTCAAGACATCACTGCCACGTGTCAACGCCTAGACGAGCTGCAGCCTATTCGTCTTCAACATAACAGCAGCGATCCTCAGGTTCCCCATTCTCTAGATCTGCGTGCTCTTATCATCTCCGATCATCCATCATCTCCGAAGAGCTTCAAATACAAGACCTAAGGCGTCTATCTGCTGCCTGGGCCCCAACCCCCACCTTCAACTTGCGCGAGGTCCTCAAGCAAGAGTTGACAGCGATGACTACACCCACAACGCCTCTTGCTCCGGTAACGCGCCCAACACCTACCTACGCGGATGTTGCTTCGCTACCCACCAATACCGTGACCTCCGTGCCTATTGACGTTTCCTATGACCATTTAGCTTCCATGGGAACCAGAGCACTTGCTGCGCCATCCTACCCTCAGTGGCGTCCACCTCGTCCTGTTTGTTTTACTGCGGTATACGCGGCCATATATCTCGTAGGTGATTACCAGTAATCACCTACGGGGCAGAAACCTGGAGGCTTACTAAAAGGGTTCTACTCAAATTGAGGACAACACAACGAGCTATGGAAAGAAGAATGATAGGTGTAACGTTAAGGGATAAGAAAAGAGCAGATTGGGTGAGGGAACAAACGCGAGTTAATGACATCTTAGTTGAAATCAATAAAAAGAAATGGGCATGGGCAGGACATGTAATGAGGAGGGAAGATAACCGATGGTCATTAAGGGTTACGGACTGGATCCCAAGGGAAGGGAAGCGTAGCAGGGGGCGGCAGAAGGTTAGGTGGGCGGATGAGATTAAGAAGTTTGCAGGGACGGCATGGCCACAATTAGTACATGACCGGGGTTGTTGGAGAAGTATGGGAGAGGCCTTTGCCCTGCAGTGGGCGTAACCAGGCTGATGATGATGATGATGATGATGATGATGATGATGATGATGATGATGATGATGATATCTCGCTTCTGCCGCCGTCGCCAGCAGGATGAAAGACGAGGCTATGCAGAGCACGAGATAGACCGCACTCGCCATCCAGACGCCTACTATCCCGCATCGTACTCGTTCCCTCAACGCCGTTCTCCGTCTCCTCCAGCTGCTCCCAATCTGCCTCGGAGCTCCTGTTCGGCTAGACGTCGTTCTCCTTTGCCTTACCGGCGCTCTACACCACCGCTTCGCACCACTTCCCATCTTGTCGACCAGCACTCGGAACACTAACTGTTGGAGCTTTGGGAGGGGAAACTGCTTCTTATCGGTCTTCAAAAATTCCTCCTCTTCGTCCGCCCAATATGCTTTCTGTAACTGTCGAAGGTGTTCCCGCGTCAGCTCTCGTCGATACCGGTGCCGCCGTTTCTGTTCTTCGTAGTAATCTGTGTTCCCGGCTCCGGAAAGCCAAAACGCCTTATCTTGGATCTATTTTGCGTGGTGCTAATAATGCATTCATTCACCCCAGCGGACAGTATACTGCTCGTGTTCTTATCGACGGCATACGCCATCATATTGAGTTTCTCATCCTTCCAACATGTATCCATGCACTTATACTGGGTTGGGACTTCTTACTTTCTGCTTCAGCCGTCATTTCATGTAGAGAGGAAGTTGTCCATATCACGGATACAGCGCTTGTACCGGTTACGGACTCTTCACTCTCATGCGTGAACTTGACGATCGCTGCAGACTACGTCCTGCGTCCTGGTGACGAAGACGTTGTAGCCGTAACATCCAGTCAGATCGCCGACGGCGACGCCCTAGTCGCCCCTTCTTCCCGCTGTACTTCTCGCGGAATTCTCATTGCCACCTGTCTCGTCCGGTTTTCACGTGGCCGCGCCCTTCTGTCTGCTTGCAACAGGACCCCAGATCCACTCATGCTGCCCAAAAGGATGACTGTGGCAACCCTCGCTGACACTCAGCCTATCTCTATAGTTAGGCTTTGCCCTTCCTCATCGCCAGCACCAACCTCAGGTTTGGATTCTTCTTTCCCTCCTCCAGCCGTTCTTGGTTCTGACCTAACAGCCGCGCGGACCGAAGCCTTACTGGTGGTCTTAACAAAGCACAAAGCCTGTTTCGATAGTTGTTCCCCTGTGTTGAGCCCAACTTCTGCGGCTACACACCGCATCGAAACAGATGGTTCCGCTATAATACGACGACGCCCCTATCGTGTATTGCCGTCCGAACGCAAGATCATTGAACAACAGGTTGCTGACATGCTTTCGCGGAAGATAATACGACTTTCATCTAACCCATGGGCTTCTCCCGTGCTTCTGGTTAAGAAAAAAAGATGGCTCCGTTCGCTTTTGCGTCGATTATCGAGCGCTCAATAAGATCACAAGCAAGGACGTATACCAAAAACCTCGAATTGACGACGCTTTGGACACACTACAAGGGGCGGAGTATTTCTACAGCATTGATTTTCGATCAGGGTATTGGCAAATTCCGATGAACGAGACTGACTAAGAAAAGACAGCACTCGCTACACCAGACGGACTTTATGAATTTAACGTGATGCCTTTTGGCCTTTGTAGCCTCTAAAGAGCAAGTCATAGCATATGCCAGCTGAACACTTTCTCTAGCTGAGTGGAACTACACCATTACAGAGCAAGAGGGCCTTGCTATCGTTTAGTCGATTCAGAAATTTCGCCCATACCTTTACGGCCGCCACTTCACCATCGTCACCGACCATCATGCTCCGTGTTGGCTGTCATCAATGAAAAACATGTCAGGACGCTTAGGACGCTGGATACTCCCCCTGCAGAAATATGACTTTACAATAATGTACAAGTCTGGCAAAAGTCATCATGATGCAGACGCATTGTCTCGCTGCCCACTCTCGCTCTCTCCCGGTAATGCGCCGTCGTCTTCCGCACCACGTCGTTCTGATGCTGCCTCACACCAGCTCTCGATAACGCCCCTGGACCCAGTTACGCTTTCATCACGGTCTGATTTTGTGTCGTTTCAGCCGGCCAGCTCCTACTGTCGAGCTCTAATGGGTCGCCTTAGTGGGTTCGCCGAACCACCCAAGAGCCGCTTGCGACGCCAACTTCGGCAACTCCGCCTTCAAGATGGTGTGCTACATCGCTACGTTTACCACCCAACAGGTCACCGGGGGATCCCAGTTCTGCCTCGCTGCCTTCGCCTGCGAGTATTAGAGGCACTTCACGATGACGTATCGGCTGGCCACTTAGGCTTCCACAAGACTTACGACCGCATCAATACCCGCTGCTTCTGGCCTGGCTTATCCACAACGGTGGCCAGCGTTTGCGGTGCTGGCATGACGCACATTGCCTCTTGTGCGTCATGTCAGCACCGCAAACGCTCGACATCCCCTCCTGCCGGTTTATTACAACCTCTCCCTTGCACCTTTTGAATTTGTTGGTATTGATTTGTATGGTCCCTTGCCGTTGACACCGTCCTGTCACCGTTAGATTGTGGCCTCGGTTGACAATTTAACAAGATATGCCGAGACTGCCCCTCTGCGATCCGGTACCGCTTCTGAGGTCGCCGACTTTTTCTTGCGCTCCATCGTCTTGCGCCACGGGGCTCCTCGCGTTCTTCTCAGTTACCGTGGCAAGGCGTTCATTTCCCAAGTTCTCGAGGAAGTTCTTCGGGCCGCTAATACTGTCCACAAATCTACTTCTACCTATCATCCTCAAACCAACGATCTTACTGAGCGCTTCCACCGTACGTTGTCTGAGATGATTTCCATGTACATTCGTCCTGACCACACTGACTGGGACAAAATTCTTCCTTTTGTGACATTCGCATATAATCCTGCTATTCAATGGACTACCGGCTACAGCCCTTTCTTCCTTGTATATGGACGCTCTCCTTCCACCATATTTGACAGAGAATTATTTTTAGCACCTTCTTCGCCTAACGCGAAGGAGGTGCTAATCCTAATCCTCATCCAGAAGATTTTGCTGCCCGAGTTGCACATTCCCCTCAAATCGCCCGGGAAAGCACAGAAGCTACCCAAGCTGAGCGCAAGCGTCACTGCGACAACAAATGCCGTGACGTACGTTTTCACCCTGGAGACCAAGTCCTGCTTTGGACTCCAGTCCGCACCCCAGGCCTCTGTGAGAAGTTCTTTCAACGCTACATTGGCCCATACACCGTTGTGCAGCAAACATCTGCAGTGAAGTGTCTCATCCGCCCAGTACACTCCGTCACTGACCGGCTCCACCGGAATGCCCAAATAGTTCATGTCTCGCGGATGAAGCCGTTCACTCCCCGTTTAGATAACCTCTAATCTGCGGCTAGGCTGGCCGCTTCCATGCAGGGGTGAAGTTAGTGTAAGCACTATTAACGTACTTCTTCGTTTTCATTTGTACATAGCCATCATCATCTTCCCTGTTCTTCGACTTCGCGCATGAGCTGGGGCGTTGCCTTTTTTGGAATAAAGAGCGCTGGACAACTTGATCGGCCTCGGTATTGTAACATATATATATATATATATATATATATATATATATATATATATATATATATATATATATATATATATATATATATATATATATATATATATATATATATATATATATGTGTGTGTGTGTGTGTGTGTGTGTGTGTGTGTGTGTGTGTGTGTGTGTGTGTGTGTGTGTGTGCGTGTGTGTGTGTGTGTGTGTGTGTGTGTGTGTGTGTGTGTGTGTGTGTGTGTGTGTGTGTGTGTGTGTGTGTGTGTGTGTGTGTGTGTGTGTGTGTGTGTGTGTGTGTTACGGTAATATTCCTCTAGAGGAGCGTCGATGAAGAAGACGCTCTTGAGTTGTCGCGGGCATTCGTCCATGTGGTTCAGTGCTTGCTCTCCTTGTCAGTACATTGTAAATAAGTTTTCCTGTTGTGTCGGCCCCCAGGTAACATCTTGGTCTTGGTGCCTGGGCACGAACACGGGGCTACGCATGTCTCTCCTGACCACCAAGACTAGGGCGCTGCATTGCCCGTTGTTACATTTGCCTATGATTCCTCTCGTGACGATATACCGTGGGTTTTTCACCCCTTTATCTTCTGTTTGGCCGCGACCCAACGTTGTATTTTGACGCTATCATCCCCGCTGGCGACCATTTGCCCACTGAGTACGCCCATGCTGCCTATTCGCAAAGCTGACGAGGCACGCCGGGTTGCTCGCCATCGCCTTACGATATCGCAAGACCACCAGAGGCGCCGCTATTACTCCCGTCATCGCCACGTTATTCTACACCCATGGTGCCCTTGTGCTTCTGTGTACTCTGACTCGGCGTGTTCGACTCTTAAAGATTTCTTTTCCCGGTACTCTGGACCATACTGTATATCAAAACGTGTAGCAGACGGCACTTACGAGATTGGCCCACTCGAGACCTACCGCTTCCTTCGTTTCACCGCCTACAGACATTGTTCGGGTATCCCGCATTAAGCATTGCCGCTCCCCTACACCATAGCAAGTACCGTTACGGTGTTTCAGCAGCCGGGGGTCATATTACGGTAACATTCCTCTATCGAAGCGTCGATGAAGAAGACGCTTTTGATCTGGCGTGCGCATTCGATCATACAGTTCAGTGCTTGCTCTCTTTGTAGATCTATTGCAAATACGTTTTCATGTTGTGTCGGCCCCCACGTAACAGTAAATACGAGTATATATGAAGCAAATAGTTCTTCGAATCCTTTGTTTATTCATTAGAAGAAAGTGCAGGCGCACGTGAAATAGGTAAACAAACACTTAAGCAGCAATTTCAGCCGAGGTCCGGCCTACACGCCAGACCCCGGCCTTTTAAATCTCTTTGAGGTCAAGGATAAGAGTTTCTTGCGTTTATCTTTGAGGGAGAAAGACCCAATATTTACATTTTGCAGGCATCTTTACTAGCTCGTATCTAGATGTGTGCAACTACACAGCTGCCAACTGGTGCACTCTTAAGAGAGGCTGAGATCCGCCTTGGAAGGCATTAAAAAAATGTTCTAACACTTTCATTGGCGTATATTGTTTCCGAACAAAGAAGAGTTGGAATGACGTGCATGCTTTCACGGAAAGCCACAAGGCTAACGACGTGTGCATCGTAACAAAAAAACAAGGAAGAAAGAAAAAGCAGGAGAGCTCTAGCGGAGAAAGTATGAAGCGCTTCATTTCAAATAAAAATTTGAAGACTTGGAACCGAGATGGTAGAAGTAATTTAAGCTATCCTTTGCTTGGTCTGGTTTTCCGTTGACTTCGTGTCATTTTATATATGAATTTGAGTCTAAACAGACGGCAGTGAGCGCAAACAGATGTGGTCAGCTTCAGCCTAGATTTCATACAAAACTGAGAAGACCTACGTGAAGGAGGGGAGGTGATCGGACAGAAGTGTTAGGGGAGTAAGGGGAGAGGAGAGGGGAGGGAGTGGGTGGGAGAGCTCTTCGTATTGATGGCAGAATTTCGCGGTCGATCATCCGCGCTGAACGGATGTCTCGATAGATCCCAGTTTCTCGGACTTCTCTGCTTCTCTGCGCGGGTTGTTCTCTCTTCGCGTTTCTCATGCCATCCAAAATTTCGGTTTCCGTTTCACTGCGGCATTCTTTCCCTTGCCTCGGTCCAGCGTTGTTCTGCCGATGTCCTATAGCGTTTTTTCTTCTGCAGGGTTCGATGGAGCACTCCACTTTCGAATCAATGCGCTATCTCGAGTTGCATCGTCCCCTTCTTCACGACTTCGCGAAAGCGGAAAAAAAAAGAAGACGAGAAGCGAATGCGGCGGCCGCTGGAAGTATGAAAAAGAAAACGGAGTGTCGCCGCGATTGTGTCTTAAAGACTCACTGCTAAAGGGGCCGTCAGCGAGTCGCGAGATGGTATCAGTGTGGCGTGAGTACTAAAGAAAACAAAAAAACGAAAACGGCTCTATGTTTGATTTTATGGGAAGTGTGCTAAAAGTTTCTAAAAGAACGATCTCGCTGCCAAAAGGAGAGGTAAAGTTGAAGTTACAAGTATACATCTCTTTGGTGAGCATTGCAGAATTCAACAGCAACGTTCTGCGGGTGGCAGTGCTATAACTTCGGGCGGTTCGGTTTACCGATATGTTATTTTTTTTCGTTCGCTGTCACACAGCCCTAATTTTAACAGTTCCAGACGGGGCAGTTATTGTTTTTCGACAAATAATTGCCGGGCGCCCACGTTGGAAATCAAGTATTAGATTCGCTACACACAACACAAAGGTGTCGGCGACGTCCGCACCCTCATTTACGCATAAATTGTTTATGAAGCATTTCCTTCGAATGTCTCAGGAGATCTAATTTCATTTGTCGCCATGAATACCTGTGCGTTGCAAGCCGTCGCCATAACTTGGTTTGTATGGGTGGAACAGCAAGTGCTTAGCGTATATACAGGGTGCCCCAGCTAAATGTAGTCAGAGTTTAAAATTATGCCGATGCACTATAAGACGACGCGACCAAATGCAATGTTGCTGGCTATTGTATGGAGCAAGTAACGCTAGTTTTTGTATTCTGCCTAATTGCATAATTAACCAAGATTAATTACCCACTTCTGTAGCAACAAAGTTACGCAGAAAGATTCCAATTAGAAAGCTGTAGAGTGGTTTACGAAACGTCCGATTGCACAGTTTCTAACCTTCTTTCTATTACGTCTTAACGTTTTTTCGCTTACTGCAAATGCCTGCTAAATACAAAAAAATACCACGTGACACGCCCGCTTGCGCACCGTCGTTGCAGTGCTCCCAAAAGTTACTTATAGTGCATCTTATGTCTTATAGTGCATAGGCGTATTTTTAAACTCTGGCTAAAGTTAGCTGGGTCACCCTGTAATATGCTCAACGTGCTCACACTCGTCGCCTTTCGGGGTGGTGACGTTTTGAGACGCCTTGGGATATTGCATGGCCAAATTTACGAGCAACACCTCGAGAAAGCTGCCTTTCTTTGTGCGTCAATGCGACGAAAGTTTCTCGGCATTCTGTTTATTTCAGTCAAGCTCTCAAACGTTTCCTAATTAGCAACAAAGAAGGAAAAAAAAACGAAAGACCTGGGCATACAGAATTTTATCTCATAATTCACATGCGTCAACCAAACTCATTATCAACAAAACTACTTCTCTCGGTCATACAGTAATTCTCAAGCAGAGCACATGTCAAACGTGGCCTATCACTACAACCGTTATGTTCGTGTCACGACATCGCTTTCTTTAATCTATTACATAAGTATGTCCACAATAGGATGCGTTCACCTTCGCGTCTTGAAGTCCCCCTTCGCACGTCTGAAAGGACATGTACATTTCACTCATATTTATAGCGAGACACTTTCGTTTAACTCCTCAGATCTTCAGCTCTTTAACTCTTCAGCTACTCATACGGTTGTAGAATAACTTTCCGGAGGTGCCTGTTGCGGTGACCGACCGTGATACTCTTCGGCGTGTTCTGGACACTCATTTCTTCGTTGATAACACCACGTGATGTCGCATAATGATGTTGCGTGGTGATGTCGCGCATCGGACGCGTGACTACTTCCAACGTAGATCGTTATCGAATTTATACAATTACTGCACGCAATTTAGTTTACTGACACTAGTTACCTGAATGGTATTGATTGCCTTTTGCACTTATGTTGGTATTATGGCGCGAGACACTACCTGCTCTTGCAACTTGTAACGGTTGTAGTTTGTTTCTTATGCAAACGCGTCGAATGGGCCGGTTCATTCAGCGAAAAAGCCGGCCTCTGTGGTCTGCAGCACCGAAACGGCACCTACAGTCCCATTGGCTATGACTCCGGGTCACGAGGGCCCCTCAATGGAGCAGGGCGGGTGAAAGGGTTCACCTACTGTCGCCATAGTGCGCCAGGTGTTGCGCGAGGGGAGAGGGCATTGCCGCGACGCCACGTCACCCTCGCTCTCGGATGCCTGTCTTACCCGCGCATTCCTTCGCCTGGCATGCTCTCGCCTGCGTTATAACTGCACCCCGGTAAGGCTAAATCCAAACGCCTGAAGCCTCTTAACGTAATTGCTTGCCCGCGAGCAGTTTGTAACTCGCAGAACCACTCAGCGGCGTTCGACTGGACATTAATTCATTCCCATTCACATCTCATATGAAGTGCTTAGGTGCGTCCCAGGTTGCTTCGTTTAGCCTTCCTATTTAGGTCTGGTAACATACTTTTGAGGAGTGTCGTTGTGTTCTTCTAGAGGGTCATAAAATGGACAAGAATATTTCTCTAAGAAATTTTTATCCTCAAAGCATTCTTTCATCCTTTAATCGTGGTGTCCAGTTGCTGTCTTTTTCTATACAAAAACTCGGCTCATTTACTGCAGGAGTATTATTTCGAAAAGTAACGAGTTCTTTCTTTTCAACACTCTGGAACATTCCTTTAGTGTTTTCTTGGCGTGAAGTTTCCCTGTTCAAATTTTGTGTGTTCGAACTACTTGGGTCAAAGGAGCTGTTTTGATATACTGACAGATATATATATATATATATATATATATATATATATATATATATATATATATATATATATGTGTGTGTGTGTGTGTGTGTGTGTGTGTGTGTGTGTGTGTGTGTGTGTGTGTGTGTGTGTGTGTGTCTATGTGTGTGTGTGTGTGTCTGTGTGTGTGTGTGCGTGTGTTACAATGTCATAAGAGTTTGAATCAATGATTTGAAACAAATTGAGGACGAGCTATTTAAAGCAAGAAGTCTTTCTGAAAAACATTTTTGCGAAAACAAATTTTCAGCACCGCTAGGAACATGTGAAGTTTTTTAGAAAGCTCCAAAGTATGAGTCGCAAAACGCATTCTCAAAAGAGTTTCTCTTCTAAAATTAGGCAAGCACAACATTTTCCCTTCAGAATAAAGATAGGCTTTTGACTTTAAAATAGTGTTATCGATCTTTACGTTTCCCTGAGTTTTTTATACGGCAATAAATAAGCAAAATGTGGTGCATGTTGGGAATTTTCCGCAGAAAGATAACTTTTACCGAAAGGTTATATTTAATAGCAACTAATTGCCAGCAAGTTTTACTGTAAGCGAAAAATAATTTGGGACGAATATAACGTGAAATGGGCCTGTACAGCTAGCGACAAAGTTGCAAGAAAATTAGTTTTAGCCTATGTTTCGTCGTAAATTTAGCATTGAGGTGGTCGGGGTAGAAATACGCTAAATAGTGTATTTATTAGAAACATCTGTTATCTAGAAACTGATAATGTTTTACCAAATTACTTTTTCTTTTAAGCAAGAAAAAAAATTTTGACTTTGCGTTATACCGGTCTCTGTGCTTGCACGTCTTTCCCCTTCGGAGGAAACCGTCCTAGCGGTAAGTAGAACTTGCGCGGACGCAAAATTTTTAGAGTCGATGGAGGAACACCTAGACAAGATAATAAGCTCCTGAAGTTTTTACTTGAGTGCTTTATTAGAAATTATTAGCCTACCCAATAAAAAACGCGAGCCCCAATTGAGCGCATTTAACTGGATGTCGCCGTGCACCGACGGCCTGCATAGCGTCGTCACGCGGCATCGGAAAGTTACGCCGGTGAGTACAGAGTGCAGTTGCGTACACTAAGATTTAGAAATGGGCGAAAACTTTGCGAATAAGGAAACAATCTGTTTCTCTATTACGGCAAATATGTAGCAAATATCAGCCAACACAATCGTGTTTATGTGACCATGTTGGAAATAATGTTAGAGGAGTAATGTCGACTGGTCATTAAATGTTTTGGCATGCTCAAGTTCAAACTACTGCAATAAAAATATGATTGGAATAAATAAATACGTTTAGTTGCTCGCCCTCTCTGTCTTTCTTGTAGTTAAATGTTAAATTCAGACCGAATGAGGCAGTCCGCTGACCTTTGTGAAGCGCAGGATTTAACATACAGTCTTCGATAGCTGAAGAAAAAAAATGGGAAGGCTCACAAGAAACATAGTGACGATGTCGTAACACAAGAACCACTGTCATTACTTAAGTCACACTTCAACTAATGGTGCGGTATTCCTTTGACAGTTTATGTCGCTGACTTTTACAGTTCGTGTAGTCAAAATATCTCATAATTGTTAATATATACGTTTTATATTTATTGCCAGTCTTTTTATATATACGGCTTTATATGCTTGTTGTACTTTTAATTTTGTATCCACCGTACAAATACATTTACAACAAGATCGCAGCATTTTAAAATAAATCAACAATAAACTAACGATAAGTATGCTTGCTGTTTATCATTGGTAGCCGTCACCGAGGACAAGACAGAGACGCTTCATTCTTGTTTTGCTATCGTCGCCACCATTGGCACCTGTGCTAATCTTTTCTTCATGTGGGAAATGGGCGCAAGATCATGTACAGTGCAGGCGTCTCGTGTGAACGCTTGCTTCACCTGCACGGCGACATGGAGAAAAACTGAGGCACCAGATCAAGCAGCGATAAAAAAAACAAGTGCCCCTATTTGTCGAGAACGATGCGGTTCGCTACCCAATTCGTTTTATTTCCTGGCGGTTTCCTGCTCTCGTTGGGACGCTTTGTTTACCGGCATAGGTTACGCTTCCATCGATACGAAGTGTCACCGCTCCCCATGTGCAATTCTTGGTAAAGAAACCGTCCTCTAACTTCTGGGATCTAACTTCTGTGATCATTTGTCGTAGCACGTCGCCGAAGCCTGTCTGAATTTTTGCTTTTTTTTTATTTCGAAGATATCTTTTACCACGTAGGAGCCAAGCTGTTAAATTTTGTCGCCTAGCAACATAAGGTACCTGCTTCCCTGAAATACACACCGTTATGTTACTTTGCACGAGAAACTCTCTATTTACGGTAAAACCTTATTTACTCTGTAAATAACCAGGCATTCGCTCGCGCTCTACTTCTTACATTCGACTACGTTCCGAACAACAAAACAATATTGGCGACACTGATATAAAGCATGGAGAACGGAGAAGTCATTGCCTAATAAGTGTTTCTCATTACGCTCGGATGTTTTAATAATATTAGGGCTCATTATGCCACGAATATTAAATAGGTAATGGAATAACAGCCCTTCCACTAATTCGGGTCGCCTTCATATTAACATGCCCTTTAAAGGAGCACGCTTTCTGCGTAAGATATATGTGTACGGTGCACCTAGTTTTGCTAAGGCCTCCTGGATCACACTAACGTCTGTCTGCCACTTGTGATGTTCTGACAGTCGCCTTACAACAACGTTAACGTTTAGCGGCTCATGCAGTGCTGGAGGAATGTGAATGACGTTACGCAACGAACACAGACGGCATTTTGCTTTCATGACGAAAATTACTTTCCTACACTTGATCGCTCTTCTGATTGACAAAACCTGTCAAATGTTCTCACAATTTTAAGATAGGCTGAAGAGCAATGTTAAACTGCGCTGATTATTTAGCGTAAACGCGAATCATTATCGTAAACACACTTTGGCAACCAAGGGTTAAGAAAGAGAAGATGAAGTTGCACGCTAAAATTGCCGCGACTCTTAAGGTCATGATATTGCTATGACATCTATTGTATGTATTAACGAGTAGTAAATTGCATTTTCAAAGAGTCAATGACTCACGCTAGTGGTCTTCTTTTTGAAAAAGAGAGGGTCTAACCTGCTCGAATACTTTCATGTCCGTAACGACACACTAAGCACCAGTGTTTCCGGCACGTTTCCCTTAGCTTTCCTTTGGGGCAATGACGCAGGGGTGCAGCGGGTGAATAATAGGCCACCTTACCAGTGTTATTTGTCTCGTATTTCTTTCCACAATCTTCTCACAGTGATTCCGACAACTTCTTCACAGTGGTTACCGGATCACTGCGGGGTCAGTGGAAACGATCACGAAGATGTCACGTCAAGAAGAACACTGCGCTTCGATTCCACTTTCCAGGACAGGCGCTGCAAGGCAGCTTCGCCAAAAGGCACGCAGACTCACTGTGCCAGAGAAGAGCAACCCAAATATAAGGCAAACAAGACTACACGGACCAAGTACTTTGCCCAAACTGCGGCCTCAACACCAACTTTACCGACGTGAGGCATCGTTTCTTTTTCGGCTAAAGCTACGAGTTGCCTTGGCGAAGAATGACACTGCACTAATAGGAATGACGTGTGATGTCTGCGACTGCGAAGGGAACGTCGAGTATGAACTGTACGACCGCGCTGTGTTTTAATCGCAAAGAGGATCACACTGCAACGCATTGCGACGACTTGACGATCGACCGATGTCTGTGCAGACGCTATGCGCCCCCCACCGCCGACTCTAAGCGAAGGAGGTAGCCATCGCCCTGGCCATCGCCGACCCAGACTGCCACACGGTGCTGAGTGACTCGATACGGGCGGTGCGAAACTTGGCCAAAGGCCAAATCTGCAGGGAGGCTGAGCGCGTGCTTGCGAGCGGTCAAACTACAAGAACGAAAAGTACTACTCAAGTGGTTTCCCGCGCATGCGGGCGACGCGTCGGAAGACAATGAGAACCACAATCAGACGGACACGCAGCGGCGCGAGAGCTAACCAACCGCGCCCCGGCGACAGACCGTCCGACGTGTTCGGAACCAAGGACCGCATGACGGTTACAATGAAATAACGAAGGCCTACCGCCTGGCTCGCAGGACTCTCCCACTCCCGCAGCCGAGGCTAAGTCGAGCGGAGGCGGTAGTATTGAGACAGCTCCAGACCGGATCGCTACCGAACCCGAGATTGATCAATCGCATCGATCAAACGTTAGAACCCGAGACATATCCGACCGATAAGTGCAGAGTCTACCGGAGGGAGACCACAGACTACACGCACATCTTGTGGGACTGCGTTAAAAATCCAGAAGATGCAAAATCAAGAACGCTTCCGCCGCGGCTCGAGGCAGCCGCGAAGAGCTACGACCGAGACGAATAGCTCTGGGCCGTCCAGCAGGTCTTCCAGGCACTCGAAAGAGGCCTGGAAGAGGCACTTCCAGGAGCCGGCAACGGCGAGCGGAGACCCGCGCTGAGTAACTTCGTAGATGACGTAGGCCCTCGTCGGGGCGCGCGAGTGCCCAACTGCAGGCATAAATAAAGTTCACTCCAATCCAATCCAATCTCGCCTATCAACACTCAAGGCACTGAAACACGTTTAAGGTTCTTGAGGAAAGTTCGCTTGTAAACGTTGTTATCCCCAACCTCAAGGGAAAAGCTTCCGACAGATTTTCTGCGTCGGCGCCCGCCGAAGTCTGCCCATTCAAGTTTACAGTGCCGACGTCCGAAGCAGCCAACAAAGCGTGTCATTTTGGGCGTCTGCGCCGGCCGACGCCGCGTGATGCCGGCTGGCGCTGACGCCCAAAATCCGTCCGTACCTTGTGGTTGGGGCAATCTAACTGCGCTGCTCCGTCCGCGTGTGTGGAAGCAATCGCCGCGCCTTTGTTTACTCTTTCTCTCGTTTATCTGTTCCCCTTCTCCAGTCCACCAACGCAGGGCAGACAAGCAGACGCTCGTCGGGTTAACATTCCTGCTTTCTCCCTTTCTTTCTTCCTCCTCTCGCACCGGCAAGCTCGTTACACCTTTGCACTATGAAGTCTCGTGTGCATTACTGAGTGGTCGATATGAATTTTCCACGGACTTCACCGCTGTCATTTGCATCGGATAATTTTTTATAGTTGTCCAATGAATACGTGGCGCACGTAGTGTAATATATCGTTCCGTTGTTGGCTTCATGATCATCCAACAAATAGGCCAATTAACCTTCTCCCCACCCCTAGTTTATCGCATTGTTCTATTTAGTAGACGACGTCTTTATTATGAACATTGCCCCTACTTATAGTGCTTCCAACTGACTTGTCGATACTAATGCTAGAAATTAGGTAAGTCTATTCATATATCCTGTAAAAAAGAATAATTTAGCATAATGTTTGTTAAACGCATACGTTTCGTACAGAAGCCCAAGCTCCTTTCAACAAACAGCCTATATATATCTAAGCAGCAGAGCAATCTTCCATACCCTTGTCTCCACATTGGAGACGCCACCCAAGCTTACACACCTGCACACTTACAGAACCAGAGCATTCTACACCTACCAGTGGGGTGTGAACTCGAAATATCACTACTTTCGTCGTACTCTAACCTAACACCCACCATGTTGTCTCAATGTCTACTTAGATTCCTCACCCCGGAAGCTGCTATGCGACCGTGGTAGCATGCCACAACTATTGCGTACCGCGCTTCAACTCCCACATAAAAGAAGCCCAGAAGGTCAGAATTAACCCAGAGGCCTCCGCTACGGCGTATCTTAGCGGTGTCCCAGTGCGCAGCTTCAGTCCGTTAAAACAAAATAATGTATTTTAACTACGCCAAGGCAGCACTGAAACGACAGGGACGCGAGCACGGTGCTCGCGTTTGAGCCTGCCCATGACTGCACGCTCCTTATTTTCTGTTTCCTCGCGCGCACATGACTTTCGATCCATGTTGAGATCATGCGCATGAATCTTAGCTTTAATTGAGGCTAACAGCGCCACAGTGCGTACGGCGCGCTTAGCGTAACATCCCATCGCTTTTTTAGCAAACGCAATGAAATTTGGCGGACCCTTCGTTTTAAGGCCTAAGCGCAGTCCTGCAATATAGCTCGTCAAACGTCTTAAGATTTGCAGTTGTAGGTGAACGAATTTTTCAATGCAAAGTTAGTATGGGTGCATAGAGAGAGAGAGAGAGAGAGAATGATAAATGAAAGGCAGGGAGGTTAACCAGGACCGAGCCCGGTTGGCTGCCCTACATATCTTGTAGAATATTTACTCGAGGAGAGTGTGAACATATTGCACGTCCAAAAGGCACCCTCCCCACAGGCACTTCCCTCAAGGCTTACCATAGAGTGTCCTTCCACATGAGGACACCGCTAAATGAATGCGTCAGTGAAAAAGAAAAAGCAGGAGATTCATTTCAACAATACATAAACTGCTCTCAAGCGTGCGCACCGGCACAAAAAATATATAATAATACGCATGGCATGGGAAGAAACAAAAGCCTTTTCCCGGAGCTCAATTAATTCATGGCTCTTTGTTCAAAGTTTCGCGCTCCGCCAGCAATGGGAGTGACCACGGGTTCAGACAAAAGAACTCGTACTCATCCGCTCAAGCGCGGTGTAATGGTGCGGCGCTCACTCAAACGAGCACCGCTGCATTTTTCAAAACAGTTGGCATCAGGAAGAAGCTTCTCTCAGCGTCTGCCTCTCTTTAGTTGTAGTGTTTGCACAAATGATCACAGCAGCAGACGTACGCGTATAAAGGATTCGTTTTATCGACGATTGTACATGAAAACTATTCCTTTTTCCAGGAACTCTACACCGGGGCAGGTGGCATATTGACAAAGCATTTCATTGTGAAGTGCTCTTTGCCATCAGCCAGCCGCTTTCGCTAATGATATATATGTCCTAGATGAGGATTGGCTGAAATTTTATCCTACGAACATTCCTAGCGTAAGATTGTTTTGTGAATACGGGCCCAGGTGTTGGTGGTCGTTCAGTGGGAGTGATTAAGGAGCTCGAAGAATCAGAGGGCGAAAGTTTATTGACAACTGGAGTGATCAGCCTAGCGACAGGCCTGCCCTGCTACTTGAGATTAAATGGGAAAGGAAAAAACAGAGTGAGATCAAAACAGAAATATACCTGGTGCTAGTCTAGCTATGATCCGGGCTAGATTACCAAGGGTCATTCTCGAATGAATGTAAGACGTCGTTTTTCTCATTTGTTGTCTACTTTACAGAAAAGCGTGGTCTTTTGGCTAGATTTACTAATTTATATTGCTTCGTGAGAAGGTGAGAAGCTTCCGCAAGCCGCATGTCCCCTTCACCAGCTGCCTCTTTATCAAGACCGTTCTTGTCTTGACATTCTCCATTTTCGTTTTGCATTGTTATCGAAATATTCGCGCTGAAATTTGGGAATGACACTTTAATCTACTCCAAGCCCACAGTTTGTTCTTTTTCAAGAAGCCACGAAAATGTGCTAAATGTTTCCTGACTGATATACAGCGTGTTCCACGTAACTTAGCCAAACATTAAAAATATGCAGATGCCACGTAGCTGTACAAAACCAACGTAATATTGGTTGCCGTCACTTGCAGATACTCATTATATTATTTTTCATTCCACCTAATTAAGTAATTAGTATTAATTATTTATTCAACTTCAACACATTATATTTAGACGACAAGCGTTAGTGAGAAATTTCTAGAGCAACATGAAATACCCCTGATACAGCTTTCTGCTGCTCCATACACGTTACATAAAAGTGTTTTTCCGAGCGTGAAAGAAGTCCGCAACCACACGCAAAATTGCCGCGTGACTGGCCTAGGCACTTTGCATGATTCACGGGCTTCTTTCCCGCTCGGAAAAACACTTTTTTTGTAGCACGTATGGAGCAACAGAAAGCTGTACCTCGAGTTTTTGATGTTGCTCTATAATTTTCACATTGACACTTTTCATCTAAATATAATATTTGAGAAGTTGGTTGATTATTAAGACTAATTATCCAATTAGGCGGAATGAAAAAGAACATAATCTGAGTATTTCCAAGCGACGGCAAACAACATTACCTTGGTTCCGTCCAGCTACGTGGCATTTACGCATTTTTAATACTTAGCTCAAGTTACGTGGGACACCTTGTATGATGAACAGCGTTCATTATGTGATATCCGCCTTTCATTTGTCATTTTTTGTTGTACTTTACTGCCGATATTATTGTTTCGTGCTGCTGAGCTGCAGATAAGCAAGGCCACAGACGCAGTCGGTAGGTAGCTTGATATTTTTTGTAACAGAACTCAAGCGTGCTTTTGCTATCCTCCATGGGACGCCTTATTCGGGGGACGGTGAAAAAATGTGAAAGCCCTTTCTTGAAGAAATATGGTTGAACGCGAGGCTTTTCCCCAATACAAACTGAATGAAAGTTAAAGTCTAAAGCCTACGACCACACAACTACCCCAAGAAATGCTGAGTGACCCGATGCTATGCGTATGGGAGTTCATTGTTTGTTTAGGATTGTATTTTTTGAAAGTTGAAGTTTAATGAAGGCACATTTCGTTAAGTTGCGTAGCCTTTATTTTAGATCATGTACCCGTTGATTACACGCACACACTCACACTTGCACGGATGGCTCTACACTTGTGCAGTAATGTCGTGTGATCACTGTGGTAGACGGTCAGAGGCTCTGCCATCGTAACGTGACACAGCCTGCTTCCAAACGTGAGATCAATGCAGGAACACTGTTGCGTCGTGGGTATATGTAGCGCCTTCAATTTAAACTAGTAGCCATTTAGCATAAAACTATCGATCCATATGCCGTGTTCTTTCGCCACATCGATGTTAAGGTCACCGCACACAAGGATCGGCGTACTATGTGGCTTTAGGGTCTTCATCGTTTCTGCGAGGACCGTTTCCGCGTCACAATGAGACGTGTTCGGTCTGATGCACACGCTGACGATCACAAGGCCAGTCGGCACCTCCAGTGCACAAGCGTCTCCCACATGGCTTCTGCATGCCGTTGCCGATACACGGGATCGGCCTTACGGGTGCGATCGTACTCGCGCTTACGTTCGCGTACGGCAGCCTCTTCTTTTGCCGTGGAGTGCATCTTCGGCCTAACCTGTGGTGAAGGCCGGGAATGCATTGCGTGAAGCGCGTAATGCAATGAGGGGAGGGGGGGGGGGCAGATATATACACTTCGTCTGGGCAGCGTGATGTTCAACCATTTTTCTGTGAGAAAGGGGCTTTGTTTTATTTTACCAGATCCTAAGACCAACACGTGTTCACGCTCACATTCTGTCTCCGATAAGCAGGGAAGCTCAGTTCATTGCGAGAGGGGTGGTGCCATGCATAGCAGACGCAACTAGCGCTTCCAGTGAACTTTGTGCGCATGCGCTACTCTTGCTGAGTTTGTTGCGTCGCGCCGTTATCAGGCGCGGTACTGCGAATGTAAACTGTAGCGTTCTACGCAGATTGGTAAGTTGGCTTTCCGGCAGTGCCTTTTATGCACTCGCGGACGAACCAGTGAGGCACAGAAAGCTTCGCTTAAAAAAAAAGAATTCGCTGAGTGTTGTCGAGCCACGTTCACGCGACCGAGGTCAACAGGTGCTCTAAATCTAGCTCGCAAACATCGATACTAAGATGATGCTTCAAATACAGCTAGCTGGAGTTTTCCAGCTCTAATTGTTCACTTGAGGTCAAGAAACGTTCAATAACACCGTTATAGCACTGACAAAGGCAGCCTACGTCGCTGCAGCTGCCTCCCTCCATGCCACACTTCTCAAAACCCGGGAGCGCCACATTTCCACTGCGTTTCCATCAATCACGCCCTCAAGAAACCAGTCTTTGACGTGACAGCGTTAAGGGACCTGTGTCGCACAAAATCTGGCGTCGGCGTCCAGCTTGGGACGTCGTTTCGGAAACAATCATTTAGAACCACGCACACCGAACCACGCAGGCCCTCCATGTAGCGCAAGAAAGTTACTGAAAGAATTGAAGTTCTAAATGTAAAAAGACGTCAGAAAAATTGTAACGTACGATTTGCACACAACCTACAGACATGATAGCGCCGGATTGTAATTTTGAATGTAGGAGAAAACATAATTCGGTTACGCAGTAACTCAAAACGCACATCCCGTTTTCCAGTCTTGCTACCATTTATAGAGCGGCATGGCCTCCGCTGGTGGACAAATCTGAAAGACCTTAAAGCGGCGTGCACGGTTTCTTGCAACACCTCCAGATGGCGCTCGCCTTTATGCATACGATTCGGCGCCAGCGTGTCCTGGTAAACGTTACTATTACATAAGCGTCAGTTGCCGCGAAGCGTAAGAAGCAGTCAGGGATCTTTGAATGCTCTTGCGTTCCACTCTCAAAGGCTCAGCTTAAGCGTTCTCCCTGTTTTTTTCGAAGCGTGTGTCATTTATTTGCGCAGCGTTCGCGCCAAAACGGTGAAACGACTACATCTGGCCTGCGGCAGTCAGTAGACGAAATGAAATCCTGGGACGAGTCAGCCTCGTCACTAGCATATTTTGCAAGAAACGCCCGGACGAGTGCACTGTGGGTGTGTACTACGGTTGAGAAATGAGCTAGTTGCGCCATAGCGCTAGTGTCTTATAAAAAAGCAGCTTTGAAATGAATATTTATTGTTAATATTTTACGATACAGGTAGCCTAGCATGCGGCTTGCATTCCTAATTACGTATACTGTAGGTCCATATGGAAGTCCATGAAAAGTTAGGGGTGATGTGCAGACCTCGGTAAGTATGTATATAACTTGCCAAATTCTAGTGGAATATTGTTTAAGACATATGAATGTTATCGGTCGTCTATAATAATCTCACTGTTTAAAGTAATCTGGATCTTCATTGACACAGTCGGCTGCATCAGTGCCTAGCTGTACACCGTTTATTAATAATATAATTATTACTATTACATTATTATTCTTATTATTATTATTATTATTCTTATTATTATTATTATTATTATTATTATTATTATTATTATTATTATTATTATTATTATTATTATTATTATTATTATTATTATTATTATTATTATTATTATTATTATTATTATTATTATTATTATTATAAGCTATCCCGATAATCTTTTTGATAGTACGTTAAGCTTCGCCAACACTAAGGCCCTAGCGTCACGATGCCTGCGGGCGCTCGGTTCCGTCTGCAGACTTACAAGAGATTTCCGTACCCCGCTTCCCTTCTTCAAATCGTTGATATCCCTCTGTCTAACATCACTCTGCTATGCCTCCCTGGTGCGGAATTGCTCAAGCAATTCGAATAGCATAATTATTGAGCTTCTGCGGAAAAAGTTCATGAGTATACGTATATCAGCATCGTTTCCTGACCTCACTGGTCAATAACTTTTTAAATCCGAATAATCATCCTACACTTCCCTCATTTAGCTGCAAACGTAGTCGTGCTGACGTCATTTTTGTGCAGTATCATCGACGGAATTTTTATGTGCCCCGATCTATTAGCTTCTGTTTCATTATGGTTTACGCAGAGTACTACAAGCTAACATCGAAAAATTAAAATGAAATTATAGGGATTTCCGTGCCAAAACCACTTTTGATTATGAAGGACGCCGTAGTGGAGGACTCCGGAAATTTTGACTACCTGGGGTTCTTTAATGTGCACCTAGACCTAAGTACACAGTTTTTTTAGCATTTCGCTCCAATCGAAATGGGGCCGCCGTGGCCGGAATTTCATCCCGCGACCTCGCGCTCATCAGCCCAACACCATAGTCTCTGAGCAACCCCGGCGGGTAAGCTAACATCGACCCTTCTACGTTCCTGCTTCTTCCAGCAGAGGCTCTCTTCTCCGCAGAATGCAAAGTCTAAACAACTGTTATTTTCTCCACCTTGATATATTTCAAAACGTGCTGCCCCTATGAAAATGGCCATTGCCTTTATGTTTCCTTTATGTTTCCTTCTTGTGCCCTATGTGACCTTTATGATTCCTTGTCCTTTGTGTGACCTCTGGGACGCCAGCTTTGTGTGTACTACGTGTTTACTCATCCTAAAGTAAACCTCGAGGAAGTAACCTTTATAATGCCTCTAGGATGTGTCCTTTATGTTTACGGCAGGATGGTAACTGGATGTGCTCTATGTTTCACCTGAGTGTACACTTGAGTGCACATATAGGTGACATAGAGTGCACATAACAACTGGCTTCACGCTTCCTTTTGAACCTTCTTTCGAGTGTCACTCGTAGTTTCATCTCGTAGTTTCTCTCTCCTTCCATATATGTAGTCTAGCTCTCATATTTGTTATTGCTCAATTGTTATTCTTTATGTACCTGTTGATATTATTATTTCTTGTTTTTCGTATCACTTTTTTATTTCGTAACTTTATTCATGGTAATTCTCCCTGTTTATCTTTATCCTTTTATTTGTCTGTGCGCCGGTATTGAGAGCTCCGGTTGTTTCCTCGGACATAAAAGAAAGCTTGGTTGATTGATTGATTGATTGATTGATAGTTTGTTTGTTTCTTTGATTCATTAATTGATTATTTGTGTGCAGCAGAGTTACGCGTCATGTCTGACGCCGACGGCTCTTTCTCACTTATATTGAATCCGTACATATCAAACTTATCGTCACACACATAAACAAACAACAAAACAAACAAACAAAAATGATAACATATGAATAAACGTAAAGTAAATATGCAAATAATTCACTTTTCAACGAAAGTTCAAATAGGCACATTGTGTGTCAGAACAAGCACATATGACAGATCAAGTTATCAAATCACGTTTAAACTTAGCGATGTGAACGTCAAAATACGCACGTAAAACATAGCCAGGAATGATAGTTTTCACAAATGGCAGTCAAGTAAAAACTCAGCGTCGAAGCGCAGTCATTATCAGTAAACACCGATTTCGAGTAAACACCATCGCGGCACAGCACTGTGCGGGCACGACAAACTGTTTCATGTAGACCACACATCCCTCTCGTAGTTCTAGTAGGCAATTTCGGTAAGGCGCTTTCACTGCACACTTTTATACATTTATCACCTGTCACTGGGCGCCAACTTGTATCCCTTATCTAATCTTTTCAGCCCATTCACATCCCTCCAAGGATTGTTGGAAAGATTATGTTCCCAGAGTGCATACCCTCCATTGATCACTGTTTTTGCAAACATGCCTATTGAGTTTGTAATCTTTTGCCGTGTATGCGTCTCGTGGCCCGAAATCGTCTTTGAGAGTCGTTGCTCCACGCACGATGCGCCTCGAATCGCGTCGTCTTTCTTAAAGAGACTGGATATTCTCAATGAGGGGCCCCCACAAATACCGAGAAGGCAATAGTTGATCACAACTACAAAAGGAACCACTGCCTCTTTGGTAAGCATTGGGAAATACTGCACTGGCGTTATGGTAAGTGTATTTCACACTATTCACGATCTTTTTTTTCCGCAGCACAGTGTCGTTGGTTCTCCTGCATAACATGCTACGGATGGCTAGAATAGTTTCAAACTAGTAGTTTCCAAAAAACTGAGTGAAAGCTCTGTCTTATTTTTTTTTTTTTGTAATCTTCTTCGTTGCTTGCCTTTGATTATCTGCTTTCCCCTTTTGCAACTTCTCTAACAAATCGTGTAGACTGTGCTTTTATCCTTTGAATGAAGTTAGCAACTCGTTAAAACAAACATTATTGCATAAAATGCACCGCTCCTTTGCGTTTAGTCGCCCTCATTTTGCAAACTCTCTTGACGAGGATAACCTCGCTGTTTAAAAATGTGCCCGTGTCCCATTAACTTCCCGATTATCAGATATAGCGACGGCAGAATTGCGGCTGCCAGCACTTCCTATTCGCTCCCATCCAACCCTGGCCCAGGTGCATATTAAGACGATTAAACGCATCCGATAGACCACAGTTTTTATTTCCTTATAGCGCAGGTGGCAGTCGCGTCGTATCTGTCGACACCAGGGGAGGTATTCTGTAAGATACCGCCTAGTGGACATGTCAATTTCGTCTGCTACTGAAGTGCGCATTGGCCGTGGCACCTCACTGCTGCGGACGCGCAGACCAGCCCAGCCAATCAAAACTTCAACAGCAGACGAAATGGACGTGTCCACTAGGCGGACACTTGCAGAATAGCTCCCCAGGTGCTCCCTTCTGAAGGGGTCTCCGGCAGGCGGGAGAAAATGGCTGCGCTTGTGGAGCGTGTTCACGTGTTTCGGGTTTATTTTAGAACTGTTCTTAGCACACCCGCTGAGTTGTTTGTTTTTCTGGGTATTGTGAGAAGCGGAATGTAAAAAAAAAAAAGAAATCTTATGCGTCCGGCGCCACTGTGCCGCGGTTGTCTTGACTAATAACCAGCGAAAGGTGACGCGGTCCACGCTACAGCCCTTCTCCGTACTAGGAGACACGTGAAACTTGTGCTGTGTGCACTCGCCACACGACTTTTACCCGGCGCCGGAGAAACAGGAATCGGTATTGGCATTTCACCGAAAACACTCCGTGTCCAGCATGTTTACCCGGGTTCGTTCTGCTGCCCTAAACTGCACGATAAGTGTGCGACTTGCCTCCTATACGCTGCGGGCTTAGAACAACAATGTCGATTATGGGTGCTCGGCGTCTTCATTTCGAGTGCGCTCCGTTCTTGTTTTTCTTTTTTCCCCGCCGGAAAGCCCGCACGTTCTCCCGTGCCAAAAGCTGCATTTCGGATATGTATGGGGCTGCACCGCAGGCGAGACGTGACCCGAGGTACCAAGCAAGGGGAGCCGAAGTGAACCCCACCGCTTATTGAACAGCCGTGTGTATTTATACGCCAAAGTGGGGAGGGGGTGTGTTCCCTCACCTCCACGTCGGCTGTGGGACACAGATATGGGACAAGCCACACGTGCCGTAGGTCCGAAGCCCACGCGGCGCCAGATACAATACAGAGATAAGATACAGGATATACGCAATAAAAAGTGAGCAGAAAACAATCGCGCACGCGTCTCCCTGGTAATTAGCGCAACGATTGTTCTGTTACGGCAATTAAGCGAAAGTGAACGGAACTTCATACATACGGTTTTCGCGTCCTGTGTTTTTTCACGCACACGAACGAGCCGCATTCGACACCTCGTGACCGCGAAAAGAGAAAGCAGCATACGACTAGCGTGCACAGAAACAGGGTTGCGCACGAGTCACTGCTTCATGTGGCCCTGGGATTTTTTTTTTCTTTTCGCGCCAATGTCGACGTACTCGAAGTGCTAGAACTGTGCGATGCTCACACTGAGCTGCGCGATAAGCATGTTCAGCCGTACCTGACAGAGCAGGTGCCCCCTTCAGCGATGTCGTACGTGGGCACGCAAACTTTTTTGCGTGCTCTCTATTGACTACGACGAGAGAAAAAAAGTAAAGCAAATGTGACTAAACGCACGCGCTAATTAAAATATCATGCTGATGCCTTGCGCACACTGCACTCGTACAGTGACTGTTTAATAATTATGTTTCTGAGTGTGTTAGTTGTCGTTGTGACAAGAAATGACATGGGATACGCTGTTCATACTTAGAGTCTAACACGCAAGCTTGCGAAACCTACGCCGACACAAACGCGGTACACCTTTCCCTGCAACTGCATGCAGCGAGAAATAACACCGAAAATTACTTTATTGCACTGTTGAGAGTAAATGCCACTGATAACCTGTGTCATGAACTGCATTGAGAAAGCACAGCAAAAATACAGGCCAAAGTGTCAAGGTAGCACGCGGCACAAACATGCTATTCGACATTTAAAAAAAAATGAACCGTACTAGGCGTGGTGCAGCCCTTTTCAGAAACTGTCTCAAACCCCCAAAACGGGCATGAATACGCAGATCTCGCCGGAAAGGATTGGCTATCT
The DNA here is from genome assembly GCF_050947875.1 of Dermacentor variabilis. Taxonomy (NCBI): domain Eukaryota; kingdom Metazoa; phylum Arthropoda; class Arachnida; order Ixodida; family Ixodidae; genus Dermacentor; species Dermacentor variabilis. The sequence goes on along the minus strand of NC_134574.1, from coordinate 72,508,707 downwards.
GTACGACGATGCAACTGCCGTGAAGCAGACGACGTTGTAGGCCGTTTTCCCTAAATTACCTCGGTCGTATGTCACCGTCATAGGAAATGTGATCCCGTTAAAGATACATTTGCCAACTTCTGGAGAGGACAAGGTGGCGGCAGCGCTTTCGTAGCTTGCTGCCAAAGATGCCGACAACTGCTAAAGGCACTGTGGCCCGTTGTCGCTCGAGTCATTGCCGCCAATCCTAGGCAGGGTTCACTCTATCATCATCGTCATAACAAAAATCATGGCAGCCGCCTTCAGGCACTGAAAATACTTCTCTATACCCTTTTGCGGTTGGTAGTGATGACACCCACGCTGGCTTTGGATTCTTTCTTCCTACATTAGTTGTGTATGCAGAGGATATTGATGCCATGAATTTTACAGTCGCGATACGCACTTTATGCAAAGCCGCGTTGTACAGGCACCTTGGTATTCACGGTATACAGCCTGTGTACTGGCACTGAGTATTATCCAGGTAAATTTTAATTCGATTGATTTCTACTTTTACCGGGTGAAAATGTTCGTTACATAAAAACTCGTTCGAATATTGTCATGCGGGTTCAAAAAGGCATGGTTTGTACCTCAAAAGTGTGAAAAAGTAAATTTTATTCTTGTTATATTATTTAGGTTGTAAAAATGAATAAGGCACACCTATCAATTCCAGCAATCCTTCTTATGCGCGATGTGCTTCAGGACAGACTGAGCTCGCTCCATTTCTCTTTAATCGCACAGCAAGCCTATGGGGAAAAATTATATATATTTTTTTAATGTGAGAGTTATAGCCTTAGGATATACAGGGGTATGGGATGCGGGGGAATAACGATGATTAAATGAGTGGAAAAAAATTGGTGGATCTAATAAAGTCCAGGAGGGATCGATAAAGTTATCCTTGCGTCCAAGCAGTGTAGTGACTAGGATTATGCGGCGAAAGTCCGGCTGCTGTGAGGTGCCGGATACTCGTCAGTTTCAACGCAGGGCAAACCCACAGCAGGTGGTGGATGTCGGCTTCAGCACCCCGGGGTACGCCGCGAAGATATACAAATGTGCCGAAGGCGTCAAAGCTCAGGCGGAATGCAAAGCGTCGGTCTTCAAGGAAGGATTTGAGAAAACTCCGTACTCGAGGGGGAAAGTGCAGCATGTCACTTGAAGCCAAGGTGGCATCATGACTGGTGTTATCGTGCGCATTTTCGACTTTCACAATGAGTACAGTACGGAGAGTGTGGCTGCGAGTTGACGATAAAACTGAGGATGCCAAGACAGCCAGCCAATCTTCAGTAACTGTGTATGGACGGAAGCCAATTTGAGCGCGATGGTAGAAACCGTGGCGCTCTAGCCACCACGACAGTCGTGTGGCTAGCATTTTCCCAGCAAGCTTGCAGATTGTTGATTTTAGGGAAATGGGTCTGAAGTTGCCAAAGTCAGTCGCTGGCTTGCCTTGTTTCGGAATCAGCATCGCAATAGGCGATTTACAGCGCGGTGTGACAATGCCATCTAGCCATATCTTGTTAATGGCGTCGACGAGTTCAGGCAGCACCGCGCAGCTGAGGTTCTCGTAGACCTCATAAGTAATAGGGTCTTGACCGGGCGCTGTCTTGCGACTGTCACCATCTATCGCTGCATGCAACTCAGGCATGGTGAAAGCACTTGCAATTCCTTCAGCGTCGGCTGTAAATGGTAGCTTGTCGACATGTGATGGAATGCCGGCCAAGGAAGCACCATTGGTTGTTTGAGACAACACGTCATACTGGGGCTGAAACTTCCGGGCTGCTTCTCTGGATAAATCTTCCGGTGGTAAGTCAGCAGCGATGCAGGCAGTTGCCTCCCCGTCAGGACGGCGGCAACCGTGTTCCATGGCACGGAACGTTCGCCAGAGAGAAGCATTTGATGTCTCGGATGAAAACCGCTCACACCACGTATGCCATTGCCACCGCGATAGGTCGCGTTCATATCTGCGGGCCTTAGCAGTAGGAAAATTTTGTATTGTACGTGCTTGGGTGCAGAAGTGGGGTCTGGGGACGCTGCCAGCTCAGCTTGTCTGGGAGCAGCCCACAAGTTGAGCAGGCCGACATTCGATGCCGGTTGATCGACGTCTACCCAGCTGATGGTTGTAGCTTCATTGAGCACGCTTTGTACGCGGTCAACAAGTAGTGGCGGGGACGAGTCCACAGAGGTGTCTTGGAGAATGGAGCGAGAGGTGTCCCACCATTACAGTCAAATCTCTTGTCAGCCAAGTAGAAAATATTACAGTGCTAGCTCTCAGAAACTTGTTTGGCAGAGAGCACACAGGCTGTAGCTAATTTCCATGGTACTTCCACGTAATTTGGTACTTTCCACCCAAATTTAAAACTTTCTTTTGTCATCATTTTCTCTTTCTGCTGAAGATCCTATCCCTTATTCCGACCCTAAATGTGTGCGTGTTATCTTGAAGCGCCCTAATGGCCGCGAAAGCATTAAGCGCCATCTTTCCTCATCTGCTCACGGTGCCTCAATTGCTCTCTTCTGCCTCGTCGCTGTACACTGGGCGTTATCCATGTACCCCAATGTGGTTTTTTTTGCTTAATTTTCCTCGTATGTTGTCGCTCAACCAGTGGGCGCCTGAACAACGCGCGGTAGTTTCGTGCGTTATGCAGTGGAACTGGGAATCTATACAGTTATACAAGGAAAAGAAAAACGATATATTTACCCGGGACGAAATGATGCGAGACGAGGTGCAATTGAAATTAGGCTGTGACCGTCATGACCACTCCTCGTAATGGTTTTCGCTTTCACTGTAGGAAATCTTTCTTGCACGAACGCACAACAAACACACACACACAACACAAACAAACACACACACACACACGCACACACCACGTGCGCACGCTACGCGCGCACGCAGAGGCACACAATGATATCTAGCAGGGTCTGTCGACAGCAAACTGCATTATGGTTTGCGCACTTATTACGATAAGCCTGACAGCTATGACCGTAACAATAACTAGCCGTTATAGCCACGCACTATCTCGTATCCCGTTGCCAAGAATAAGCTGCCATTTGAAAAACACAACAGAAAATTTCAGTCTGTCGTATTTTGGCACATTGTTTCTGTCGTTCTGTTGTCTTTAGTGCTACGTCCAGTAGTCGAAAGTTCTGTAGTTCTTGATCAATATATAATTAAAAATTCACAGAGACCTCTTGAAGGCTATGTAAATTTATTAGTACAGAAAAGAAAAACATAAAAGCAAAAAACTAAAACCTCCTGCCCGGCGATTCGAAGTTGGGACCTGAGGATCCCGAGCCGAGCATATGTCTGTCAGTGTACATTTTGGTTACGTCTAGAGTGATAACCTCTGTTTGAGTTGCTGTTTACATTTGTATTTTAAGATCCAAGATGCGCTTTCACACCACTTCAACTGACGCATCTCTATAAAAACAAAAGTGTTGTTACTTTCGACAGGTACATCGTGGAGGGCTAGAACATCGATTTTGCTGTACGATATCCACATTAAATAAGAAATTCAGAAATAGACAATGGTGGCCTGGACACTGTTAGGGTTGTTACTGTTAATTTCGACAGTTGTTTCTCGCTCTTTACACTTTCGAGCGCGCATATAATTCGTGTGCTCAATGCAATACAGTTACGCAAACATGAGAGAGCGTAAGTTTGGGCATGTTGGTATTCCATAACTTTTACGTTTTTAGGGCACGAAAAGGGACGAGAGACAGAAGAGCGACGCGGACACAGCGCGGCGTCCGCGTACTACTTCTGTCTGTCGTCCCTTATCGTGCGCTAAAAACGTAAAAGTTATGTTACATAAACATTCGTGGATGAGTGTACATTCTGACTGCACAGTGGCTTCTCACGGCAGCGCTGTACCAGAATAATAAGAGCCGAGCGAGACAGCTTTTCACACAACTTTGTGGAACAACCCAAAACTTTTTTTTCCACTTCGCAATATCTTATGCAATATTTCTGGAAAATTAACTAATGTGTCAATGTAACGGCACATGTAAGTCCAATGGCCTGTGTGCCACATCTTACCAACTAAAACAAAACGGATACGCAGCCATTCCCACAGATGATATAATTTTGATCACGCGGCCAATTTTAAGGAGGCCGGTAAGGCGTTGCTGGTGCCTCGTCGTCACGGCACAATTATAACAATTGGCCACGTCGACTTTAATACCGGTGTCGGTGCTATCAGCATTACCGGCTTCAGAGAAGCAGGATTCAATACCGCACAACAGAAAAGTACAGTGTACACCACCGATGCGAAACTGACATACAATTTTAAAGCGTCGTGACGGAGAACTTATGTCTCTGCGACAGAAAGCGGCACATTTCTACCGCCACAACAGAAAATGTGTAGTCCCGACAGAGAGTTCCTGTTGCGATGTCAGAATCGCTGTTGCGATATAAAGTTGTTGTTGCGACTTCATAAACTCTTGTTGTCGCGACAGAGCGTTTCTGTTGCGACTTCAGAACTCTTGGCCGTCGCGACCGAATGTTTCTGTTGCGACGTCAGAACTGCTGTCGTGACATCAGAGTCGCTGTCACGATAGAAAGCTACTGTTGCGACTTCAGAACTCCTGTTGTTGCGACAGAACGTTTCCGCTGCGACTTTAGAACTCTTCGTCGTCGCAAAAGAATCTTTCTGTTGGGACGGCAGAATTTCTGTCGTAACGTCAGAATCACTGTCACGATAGAAAGCTGTTCTCACGACTTCAGAACTCTTGTTGTCCCGACAGAACGTTTCAGTTGCGACTTCTGATCTCTTGGTCTTCGCTATAGAATGTTCCTGTTGCGACATCAGAATTTCTGTTGCAACGTCAGAATTGTCTGTCGCAACTACAGAAACGTCAGGAACTTCTGTCGTACAACAGAAATTTCTGTTGTCGCGACAGAAACTTGTGTAGTTGCGACAGGAATTCCTATTGTCTTTTTCAACTGGGCTGCTAAAGGTATACGAAGCTTTAGCTACTTCCTGCCAGTAAGAATATGGCGTGCGTGCGTAGAGGGACGATAGGCGGACAAAAGCAACTGTTTAGAGACACCGAACATTGACACATATTTGAATCGGGGCCAAAATTTCGACACAAGCAGTAATAAAATAAACAAGCTGGATAGCACTGCTGATCGACGATCTCTCCACGTCATTGGAAAGTTCACGTTTAGTGGACGCCCCAACGGCGCCGTTGCAGATTCATAGCAACGTCTTCATTCGGCGAGATTGGGAAATACATTGCTTTGTCTTAGAATAAACGGAAACGTAACGTCACATTATTTGCTTTACACTTCTCTTACATGGCACAAATTTTTAATGCGTAAATTCTAAGTAATCATATACTGTCATTGTGTTACACGGGCGTTATGGTATAACCAGAAAATGTAATGACTAGTGAGCGAGTGACTTATTTCGATGAAATTTGAAATGTTAGCAACTATTGTGTCGCTGACTATTCCACAAAGAATAAATGGTTTAATGGTGAAAACATGAAAAGATGAGGTGATGTGAAAAGTATTCCGGCAATAAAGCGGATTTTGTAAAAAATTGTACACTTGTCAGTCAAGAAAAATAACTCTACATTGTTCAAGTTTTGTAGTTAAGCACAAATAAGTGAACCAATTCCATCAAAACATGCACAATAAATGAACACACAACGACTGGAAGCTAGACTTCCAGCTTCGGCCCTATCAAGTCATCTCTTTATGCTGAAAAATGTATAAAGTGCTGTTCAGAAGGAGTAATATGCAAGTCCGCGTAGTGTTGTAGTGCTTCTATTTGTGCCCCTTTACGAGTTTTCTAAACGCTCACTCATTTAGAGCAATCAACGTAGGTGCTGTCTTCCCTTATTTTGTTCAGTTTTACTCACGATGATGCACGCAGATCATTTCCAAGACTACACAATGTTGGCTCAATTTGCTATGCATCTACGTCCTTTGTTGCAGTTTTTTTTTACTTAAATATACGTTACGACAGGTTTTATATATGGTAAAAGCGGGACGCGTGATCGCCCCGTAGAGGTTCGAAAAGCTTTCAGTCGGCGGGAACAGGACTTGCTCGACGTGGCTAGGGAAAAAAGGGTCCATAATAGTTTAAAATTCGGCCTGGCAGCGCTTGTTGGATTTTTGTGCAGGGAGAAGGCTCTGTGCCGGAGAAACGTCTACTGCACCCGTGTCGTCAACGTTACGCTGTGGCTATCGAGGCCTTGTGTGTACGTCTTTTTTTGGTGCGCTGCGACTGCCAATATGCATATATATATATATATATATATATATATATATATATATATATATATATATATATATATATATATATATATATATATATATATATATATATATACACAGAGAGAGAGATAAGTCGCAGTTTAGCCCGGAAGGTGAAGAATTGATTGTGCTAGCAAATTAGTAGGCAGCTGACTGTGCGAAGTAAGGATAGAGGGTAGTAGATTTATCGACCGCCTGGCCTCCCGATGTGGAATCCCCCTCCCCCCACTATCCCTACCCTGTCCACGATCCTTGCGCGCGACGTAAGGCGGCGCGCTTTCTCCCCGCTTTCCTCGCTTACGTGCTCGGATGAGCCGCGATCGCCCGTTCCCCCTCGCACACTTTCACTCGCACTTCAAGCAAACGGCGCGCGGCGACAATTTTATCGCGCTTGCAATTGATCCTGAAACTCACGACGACGCCGACGGCAGAAATCCGCCTGGAGTGTTTATATAATTGTTATCGCAATAAAATTTGCTTTTACATAAATTAATAACTAATGACAATAGAAACGACACTTCAGCATGCACTAACGTTCACACATACAAGAGTGAAAGAAAGAAAAAAACGATACATCTGCAAAAAAAGAAAGTGGTTGCATAATATTTTTTCACTTATAGAAAACTAGGTCACTGTCCTGAAAGCTCTTCTTTCAAGGCCATTAACCGACCATGGTCGAAGTAGCATCTTGAAGCGCTTACGAGGAGCCCCACCGTACTTCATTCTTCATCTCTGGCTATCAGTAATTTCACCTTTTGTTACATCTTTGCGTCACTTTTCATATTCCCCGCATTTTTCAGTGGTTCATCTTCCGTTGTCACCTTTTTTTGTTTTGTGGTGGTCGCTACAGTTTTAATGTCCACAAGGGAATGCTTAAGCTGGGGTTCTCAGGCTATACTTTGCATTGTTCTTTACTGTATCGGTTACTCATCTTTGTCAACCTTGAGCTGACATGTGGTCCGTCTTTGTCCGTCTCGCGTCTCCATATTCTTGACAATTTGTCCAGTGTACCATGTTGTTTTCCTTGCCCTTACCGCTTCCTCATTGTTCACCTAATTCACTTAGCGTAAGCCTCGTCTTCCTTGCGCTTTACTTGTGATCAATCATATATATTACAGACGGAATGTAAGAGGCAGCTCCATTTAGGCGCGAAACATACTCCTTCTCCTTATCCCGGCTGTAGAATTCGATTATCTTCTGGCGCAGCTTCACCGAGCTCGATCGATGATACGCTCGAGTGAATCTTTTACACATTCGCTGCAAGACACTTCCCGCTCTTTGCAACAGCGCGTAGAATTTCGAAAACAAATATTCTTAATATCCGTACCCAGTATTTCTTGAAATCTCTCTAAGTATACAGAAAGGAGCTAGCAAATTAAAGTATTCGTTTGCATGAAAGAACAAGACCTTCGGAGTGCATTCCCATGCCCAGCAACAAGGCGTAGAAATGATGCATGCTCATTTGGAGTACCTTATCTTGTAGGGCATCGATAATGCACGGCGCCGTCTCGTTGCCTTCATCCGAACAGTGACAGACACTGTCAAGAAGGTTCTCATTGTTAATCTGTACTACTTACTGTTCCATGCCTCCCCCCTCCCCTTACAATACTCAGTAAAAGCACGAGTATCTCCAAACTTTATCGTTTCTGTGACAAACATCCTAACGGGTTTCTTCGTTTTTTTGGAACATCTCGACTTCACAGAACAGCGTGCCATACCGCCACCAGGTTTTATTCGCATTTGTAATCCATTTTTCCGTTTCTTTCTTCTTCTTTTTTTGTCCTTATTTAAGGGGCTTGTTAAAATCGAAATCCTTTTCGCAGCCGCCAGCGCTAGCTTTAATGTTCTCTGCTTAAAAAGTCCAATATCGAAGTTGCCGGCAAGCAAGTTTTTTAGCGCGGACATCGGCCATCCTATGATTGCGCAAGAACATTCAGCAGGCTGTAAATTGAGGCTGAAAGGCGCTGACGACAAGTAAAAGCAGACTGGTGTTTTTGCGCAAGGAAAGTTATCGAGAAGAAAAAAAAATGACAAACGATCAAGCAAGGTCTTTAGCAACATGAAGCAACACTGCAGTAAACCATTCCAAACTGCCTATAAGCGCCCCGGCAGTCTTTAAAAAAAAGTTCTGTCTCTGGGGCTCATGTCGTCTACAAAACAGTACACTTCATCGCTCTACCTGACATGCATTTCCACTCTTGAACATTCTGCGCTGGCAACCTTTCTGTCAAGAATGCGTAGTGCATGGAGCCTCCTACGATGGTTAATTGGGGGAACTCCGGTGCTGCGATTGTGCAGCCACCATGAAAATTATGGTTAGTACGCGAATTGGCCTGATATTGGTGCTTGTGCCTTCGCACATCCTTGCGGCTTTGTTCGCTAGGTGTTCATTCGCATCAATTTGAAACGAACGGATACTTCTTTATTTAAAATACAGAAGGCAACAAATCTCTGTGAACGCGCATAACAGCAATTAATTGCAGTTGTTCCGCTTGTCCGTGCCTCCGGGGCGCTATTGTTTCGCCAATGGGCTGGAGGTCCTGTGTTTTAGTCCTGCGGCAGGACTATTTTCGTATTCTTTATTTAATTACCTATAAGAGCACTCTGGGTTACTGTAGGGTTGCCGTGATAGAAGGCTCCGGAACCATTTTTATCAACTGCGGTTCTTTAACGTACACAAACCTAAGCACTCTATACGAGCATTCTTGCATTTCGCCCCCCATCGGGATGCGGTTGCCGCGGTCGGGGTCGAACCCATGACCTCGAGCTCAGCAGTGCAACGGCATAGGCGCTGAGCCACTATGGGAAGTTGCGAATGCCACACAATGATATCTGTTCGCTCATTTGCTGACGTCTCTTTTTTTCCCCTCTAAAGGAAACCTCCTACGACTCTTTTGGCTTTAGAACGATTTATAGTGAAACATGCACAATGAGGCTCCAACCACGCTGCTCTAAGTAGGCTGCACATAAACGCGAGCCTTTTTGAATTTCGCCCCCGCGGCCGGGTATCAACCTCGCGGCTTCGTGCTGAACAGTACCCCGCCAGAGCCACGGAGCCACGACAGTCGATGCAACAAGATGATAGGTAACGCCTTGCATTAAAGCACATTAGGCAACCAGAATATCACAACGAAAGTACTGAGAATATTTATACGTTTTGTAACTACTTACTGCTGCAAGCGATTCTATATACGGACGGATTCGTGCCTAACCAACCATCGAACAAGCCAACTAACTAACAGCGCATCGAGTACTCGCTGCGTCGCTTTGAACTGCTTTCGGGGTAGGGCGCATGTTTTCTTTTCTTTTTTTCGTGGGCGCGAATGAAATAAAAGAGCCAAACAAGGTGACCTACTTCATAAAGCGCTTTCCACTGTCTCTTTTTCTCAGCTTTCGCTATTCAAAAATCGGCGCAGGCACTTCTATGCGCGCGTGGATTGCGACGGATCTTTCTTAATGAGATCGGAATACTTTGCTCAGAGCCGCTGATGAGGGCAAACGGAATCCGTGAATCGCGGGTAGCCGAGGCGAGGTCAATCGCGATAAGCTTCTGAGCGTTCCGTCGGATCTATTCGAGAACGGCTCATTACGGCCTCTTCGGGGCACACGTTTAGAACGACGCGGAAGTGTCTTTACGTGCACACTTGCAGTCTCTGAAATGCCAAAGACGATATTCGTTACTTGATCAGTTGTCCCTTCGATCTCCGTTTGCCGAGCTTTTATTTTTCTCTCGTATTCTTCTCCTGACGCTGCAGGCGCGCCAAGGTACTCGCTGATTTCGCAAATTGAGTTTGTAACGAGAAGAGCTGTCGTAAGAAGAAAAACAGCAAAAAAGTAACCTACCGTTAAAAAAATGTAGTTCTTCACTGCTGGAGATGAAGTCGTGTCCACTATAGGCGGCTTACATCTCTCCGCTCAAAATCGCTCATTAGGGACCTCTTCCAAGCGGTCGAAACGAGGAAGTTACGGTTCAATAATCTTGCCGATTGGGCATCTATTCTTCGATTGAAAATACAACCAAAACGCAATTAGGGATGTAGGATGACGCGCAGAGCTCGCTCACTCGGCTTAGCAATGGTTAGAAGCTCCAAGTGCGCGAAAAGACGACATAAGAAATATACCGGCGCTTACTAACTGCTTCCCTTGATTTGGGCATACGTGCGTACACCTATGTATCACGATGAAAAGGAAACGTTGTTTCATTGCACGCTCGTACTTACGCATGCGCATGGGTAAGCAAATTACCTGAGGTACTCAGTCATCACCGGCACGTCTGATGTCGTTCTTTTGTCGACGTCTGCCACGCTGAATTACTATTGGTAATGCCGAACCAACTAGTCCAAGCTTCCTTGCTGGTCATTGAGATTGAGTTTCCTAGACGCTATTTCGTAGAGTCGTTATTCCGCTCAAGTTCTACGCGATCTACTGTGTGCCGTTGTCCTCAAACAAAAAGTCGCAGTTTCACCCCTAAGGCGAACTACTGATAGGAATGGAAATGTATTAGACCACTGCACGAAGTAAGATTCGTAGTTTTACGGGCCGCGTAAATTTCAGAGAACATTTGCTCGCTAACTAAATTAGCAGTGACAAACGTCAACAGATCTCACTCGATGACCGCGACCACTCACTCTTGCACGCTGGCGTGATGAAGGGCGTAAACAGAGGGGCGCGATCAATCCTCATGCCTCTCCCTTGGAACGCGTCTCCGGCACTTCAGATTACGCGACTTCCAGCACTAGGCGCCCCAAAAATTACAGGATCTCTTAAGATCTCTCCTAAAGAGGTGAAGGGCGAAAGCCTACACTTTCTCCTCTTATCGTTCGCCTCGTTCTATTTGCCTTTTCTCTTTCTCTTTTTCTTTCCTCTCTTTCTTCTTTGTCTTTCTCTTTCCTTCTTGTCTTCACATGTTTCTTCTTTCTTCATTCCTTACGTTTCTTTCTTTGTACTACACCTTTTCTTTTCCTTCTTAAGTTTGCCTCTTTCTCTTTGCTCATTTCTCATTACTTACTTCTGTTTCCTTCTCATATTACCGGTTCTGTTTTCTATTTTTGTTTACTAGTTATGTTTGACTATTTCTATTGTATTACGAAAAAAGTGTAGTCGTTACAAGTTGTCGTAAGACATATTGGTTATTCATAGTCATTACTAGTCATTACAAATCATTTCAGTCATTATTAGAAATTACGGCTTACTACTAAGCATCTTTAGTCACATATAATCAATTCTGGTCATTACTAGCCGTCATTAGACATGTTGGTCATGTCGTAGTAGTCATTACAACTCATTTCAGTCATTATTAGTCATTACTGGTCATTACTAAGCATTTTTAGCCATTTGTAATGAATTGTAGTCGTAACGCGTTGTCACACATATTGGTCATTTCGTAGTCACTAGTAGTCACTACAAGCAATTTCACTCATTATTAGTCATTACTGGTCATTACTAAACATTTCTAGTCATTTCTAATCAATTGTAGTCACTACAAGTTGGACATATTCGTCATTTCATGTCGTTACTAAGCATTAGAAGTCATTTCAGTCATTATTAGTTTTTACTGCTTATTAGTAAGCATATTTAAAAAGTTGTAAATAATTATGGCCATTACGAGCCATCGTTTTTCATATTGGTCATTTCGTAGTCATTAGTAGTCATTACAAGTCATTAGTATGGCGCGCCTAATAATCGTACACTGGTTTTGGCACGTAAAAACCCATAATCTCAAGTCACTAGTAGTCATTTTAGTCATTACTACTCTTTAATAGACATTTCTTGTCATTTCTAATCAATTGTGCTCATTACAAGCCGTCGTTAGACATATTGGTCATTTCGGGGTCAATAGCCATTACAAGTCATTAGTAGTCATTATTCGTCATTACTAGTCATTATAAACCTCTGCCTATCTCTAGTATATCGTTATCATTTACTAACTGTCACTATCAATCATATTTCATCCTGTAATCTGTCTTTAATCTGTCTTCATATGGCGTGATGGCGCTTCGGCGGACACCCCGGCGGTCAGGTCTGCTGACACAAACTTCCCCATGAGCCTAGAAAGGCTTTCACCTTTAAAGAGAGCGCACATTCAGTCATCAGCCAATTCGGCTCGGGCAAGCTTTGCACCCAATGGATATTACCTTCAAGGTCGCGCGCCTCCCACGCCATATCTTAAATAGCGAACTGTAGAATCACATAATCATCATCATCAACCTGGTTACGCCCACTGCAGGGCAAATACCTCTCCCATACTTCTCCAACTACCCCGTGCATGTACTAATTGTGGCCATGACGTAACAATCACGTCGCCTCCCAAAATAAAATTTAAAAAGACACTAGCCGAAACTTTTCAGCCAAAGGGCCGCGAAAAAAATTTCCGTAAAGCTGTGCAAGCCATGAGGCTGAAGTGGCAAGGTATGTCCTTGTGTATGATTCTAATTGCACAAAGGGCATTACTATGGCATACAAAAAGGATGATGCGTACATTGCCTAGAACAAACAGCATTTCTATATATAATCCACACAGTTTCTTTTGCAATGTCAAATGATTATGTTACTGTGTGAAACGTTATAATACATTTTTCTTCATTTTCATGCATTAAGTTAATAAGTTCTTATACAACCGCACTCCTCCCTCTTAGAAAACTCGTCATAACCGCTGTGTTCTTGTCCACTTACCTGCAGTTGGCAAAGCTCATTATTTGAGAAAAAGACGACAACGGGAATCTTCCGATTCCATCCGCATTGTCGCCAGTGCGACCCAGAGGGTAAGAGCCAATGACAGAGGGCAACAAACAAACAAACAAACAAAGGAGATGGTGTTCTTCACGGTGGGAGAATGGTGCTGACGCAGCAAATGCTGTCAGAGGCTAAGGAATCGCTGAAGTCGGCGGTATCTTCTTTTTTTCACCGGTTCCCCCGAATGTCTACGCTCGTGAAGCTCTGTATATGCGCGTCGCAAAATCAAAAGTGTAGAATATCTAGAACGTTCATTTGTAGCGTCATTTTCTTTTTTCACGCAAGTAAAATTGTAGACACTGCTCTCCAGGCATGCAAGCTGGTCGACAAAAGCGGCACACACACTCACGACAGCACTAAAGACTGGCGCATATTCCCTTTCTTTTATTGTGGCAAGTAAAGCATGAAAAAAAAGAGAGAGCTCGACAGATATCGCGGTTTTGTAAACGGCATCCATTAGAACATTGAAAGCGGACAAATTTGATATGATATATGACAAAATGATATTTGTTACGTTGTTTACAAAGGTTCTGCAAAAGCTGTATTTCCATATTACTAAATTTTTTTTAGAATCATGCATAGCATACCAATTTTGTCCGCTTTTGATGTACTATTAGATACAATTCAAAGAATTGTATTATCGTTTCCGTTTTAGAGTTACAGAGTTGTAAACTTGATAGTTTCTTTTTTTTGAAAATTTACGATATTTGGTAATTTTTTAATAAAAATTAAGGATCTAAATCAAAAATTCGAAACCAACAGTCACTAGATTTTAAGTTTTTGTTTTAAAAGCAACAAACCTCGTCATATTTCCTGCAGTGGTTGCCGAGAAAAACGAATTCTCCTTTTACATGCAATTAGGTAGGAGCACTCGAGCTAAAGCTTCCTCTTAAGAGTGGAACGCGATAGCATTCAACGATTCCTGACTAGTTCCGGCATCTGCAGCTTATGTAGCCCTAATGTTTAACACGAAACACTCGCAGCGAACGCAATGCACGAAGGCGAGATTTGTGGTAGAAACGCGGCCTCTTTCGTGTGCCGCGGATGCGTAGGGTGCCTAAATGTCATCCTCACCCGCCGGAGCAGCAGGCGAGGAGGACATAGAGGCCCCCTAGGATGCGAAGGATACGTGGAGCCGAGCGCCATCTGGATGGCGTTGCAAGGAATCGGGTGCGCCGCTCTATGAATGATAGAAACGCCGGAAGAGGGGCTTGTGCTCCATTTTCCGGGTAACAGATTTGCGTTTTCTCGTACATATTATGTAAATGAAGAAGCAAATTAGCATGTATGCTAAAGTTAGACCTAAGTACCAAGCTTCTGTTACCTATGTTGAAGCTAAATCATTCACTAATAGGCAGCTTTAGAATAGCATGTGGCACTGTATACGTGTATAGCCTTAAACGAAAACTCTTGTTTGTTTGTTTGTTTGTTTGTTTTTTGCCAAAACTGAAGCAAGAACCTTTGCGGAATGTTACGGTACGCGTCCCTAGGATACATTTTGTTTAACTTGCGGCCTTTCAAACATAAAGACGTTAGAAGGCAGGACGTTACCTGGCGCTTGGCGTCAAACAATTCCAAGTGAGGGCAATTCATTAGTAGAATATCCGGTTTTCTTTTTTTTTTTTCAATACCGACGGGTCTCGTGGGGCCTGCAGTTCCCATAGAGAAACGTGGAACGACGTCATGAACTGGACTTGCAAGTGAGTTTAGAGCAAACGAAAGCTCATTTTAACATTGGCTGGCGATCGGCGACAGCGAGCGCTAAACGGCTAAGACAATTTTACGCCAAGGCGGAAGCCTCAAATGCCGCTGGCTTTGGCAACACTGTTTCTTAGCGTACGACGTCGCACGTGAGACGACAGGTTTAGCTGCTGCCTTACGGATATCGGAAGGCAAGCATCTTTTCGGGAGGTTACGACGTCCATCTCTTCAATACGTTAAGGTTAATGCACGGCAACGCAAACGCAAAGAAGACGTTTCGAAGACAGGGCGCCGTTAAGTGCCTCGTGCCAAACGTGTCCAAGACAAGACAATTCATTTGCAACCGCGCTGTTGTTTCTGTGTCGATCGCGTAGCATTAGGCCTATGGACGTCGGAATCGCTGAAAGATCTGAGAAATAGGAGGCGCTATGTGTTCATAAATAAGGTTTCAGGAGAGTTTAGAGGAAGCGAATGCTCATTTCAACGGTTGTTGTAGATGAACGATAGCGAGAGTGGAGCCATCACGAGCGTTCACGCTGAAGCAGCTGCCAATCCTGTGAAAATAAAAGACATGACCGCTGCACAGCTCTCTACTGTGCAGAAAACCATTCACCTTGAAGAAGATCTTCGCTGCATGGCCTCGCATATCGCAGCGAGAAGAGGCCACAAAACCGCTGCTGCGCTTTTGAAGGCTACTGGTTTGAGTAAGAGTCTGTGGTATATATAGAGCAGTAAACAGTTAACATGTCCGCCATATCCACAGCGGACTTTATCTTATTGTCTAAATCTTTCCCACCCCTTTTCCTTTCATCTAGTGCAGGGTGGCCAACCAGGTTCCGTTGCATCCTCCATAACTTTCATTTAACCTTTTCTCTCTCTCTCTCTCTCTCTCTCTCTCTCTCTCTCTCGCTTTGGATCAAGCTGAAGCGTGGACATATGGGTGCCGCCGTGTTCGACGACGCTCTCTTAGCGTACGTAAACATTACGTGCGTTAGACTCGACCTATAATGGACAGTTTTAGTACTGCGTACGCAGCGTGCGCAACGACGTTGCGTACGTAAGATCGCTACGTTCAGCAAAGTGCACATGCGCAGAACGCAACACGAACGGTACGTAATGCGTACGTGGCTGCTGCGTACGCACGCATCCGATTATATAGGGAGCCTTGCCTTCTGCTCTCGTGGTTCTTATTTGTTCCGGAGAGCGTGAGACAAAAGTCTCTCTCAGCGACAAAGGCGACCAGCGGAAGGCTGTACTTTTCAAAGGCCTATGATTTGGCTTCGCGGCGTGAAGTGAACGCGCAGAAGCCATTCCGCGATCCTACACGGTGGGAATGCATGAGCAAAAATAGGAACTTTGTTCTTGACAAAGTGTTCAGTGTGTGCTGTTTGCGCGAAAGGCTCGACATGCTTTTGGCGCAGTTCGTCGCCAGTGACCGTGCCAGCCTGAGAAAGTAAGTACTTGGTTTTTATTTTTCTCGATATAATTCGTGTATCTCATCCTTAATAAAGGTAGAGCATCTCAAATGCCTAAGTATAGTTCGACGAAGCGGGAACACGCCCACACGTTGCATCACGTTAGCGAGATCAACAGCGTCTAGCTCGGCCGACGGTTTCGAGGTACTGGCGGGCGCAGCCAATGCGCTCCGACGCGCCCGGCGTCTAACGCTCGCCCGCTCACGTACGTAGGCAGTTCGCAGTACTAAAAGCCCTAACGCGACACGCGCTCCTACGTTCCGCAAAGCACTTGCGTGCTGCGTACGTATCGTCATGACGCAGTACTAAAACTGTCTAATATGCGTTCCTATAGTGTACATAGACCTAGGAAACCCAATAGTCGGCTTTAGAATAGCGTTGACGCCTTGCGTACATGAAACGCAAGCACCTTTGCGGGGAGTTACGCTGCGCGTCTCATCAAGGTGGGTTCGTGCACCTCTTTGAAATCCTTGAAAACTGTTGAATTTGAAAAAAAAGTGCATTCGGTGTCCTGTAAGGCGGGAGGCCACATTAGACTTTTTTTGCATAAGATTAATTTTTTTTCATATGCCCAAACATTCAGAAACGTGTTGCGAAACAAATTATCTTCCTATGTTCATTAGATCGTGAGTTACAGCGATGTTTCCAACCCATACTCTCGTGGTAGAAAACCGAAACCACATTGCATTTGTTCCGAAGATCAGTACTGTTTATTTCATATAAACTTTTTTCAAAATACTTTTCTCATTTTGTGTGGTCGGCGAGCAGCCACACGAACAAAGGGAAAAGACTCTAGCGCATCTCATGAATTCCATAGCAACGAACCTGGTCCAATTCAGGCCTATTGTTTTGGACATCCTTCACATGGTTTGAAGCATTTGCTTATGTTTATGCTACACACATAGCGCTGTGTGTGTCAGATGTGCCTTTCTGTTGTCCTTGTTCAGCTTGCGCTACAACAAAATAAGCCATGACAAACGTTCGCAACTTTTCAAACACGCGGCCACACTCTGACTACCCTGCAATAGTAATATTCTCGGTACAATTACACACACAATAAAAACACTAATGGCCAATCTCTTGCCACTTGCAACCTACTATTTGAAGACTAAAAAGGCGTAACGTCCCACACGGTCACACGTGTTGAAACACGTGTAACGAAAGGACTCACCTCTGACTGTCCTGCTAAACTAAATACTCCCTATAAACACATGCACACACGAAAACGGGAAAAAAATTCTAATCGATGATGTTCCTGTCACTTCCGTCCTACTATTCAAAGGCTAAAGAAACAACAAGAGGTCTCACAACAAAAGCAAGCACAGAGCATGAACAAAAATATTATGCTTTCATCGCCGCCGCGGAGCCACGTAGTAACATTTGTTAAAAGACGGTGTCGTCTGGTGCCCCACGCCAAACAAAGCCAAACCAAGACAATCGATTACCGACCATCTTGTCATTTCTATGCTGACGCGTCTTGTTAGGTATGCAGACGACATAACCGTCGAATGATCTCAGGAAGTGTACGCGCTGCACGCACACAATTAACGTTTCAGGTGGGTTTTGTGGAAACGAAGGCACATTTCAATAGTTACTAGTAATCAAAGACAGTGAGAGTGTAGCCATTGGAAGAAATCACGCTGAATCGGGAGCCATGGGAGGCCGCCATGTTGTACAACGTCCTTTCATACGCGACGTAAACATGACGTGCGTTAATCTCGTCAAGCAACGTACGTCAGCACAACGTACGTGAACCCCAGAAACCCAATACCGCACGAAGAACGCGTACTGAAGACAACGCTGTCACCTTACGTAACTAATGCGGTTATGTTTGGTTGCAAACGCTAATCTAAGGCTCTCTAATGGCGTACGCCGCATGCGTAGTGAGGACGTCGTTATTTGTTTGCGTACATTAGGTGTTTACGTTTGCTCACGAACGCTATCCTAGAACTGTCGTACATATCGGCTGAGATGGCTTCCGTTATCGCGAGAATGAAATGCTCTTACTTTTTTTTTAATATTTAAAACGAGGAGAAACGAAACAAAATAAATACGGTTAACGTTACGTTGAGGCGGAAGCCTGAAATTGTTATCGATATTTATCAGTTCCACCTCGACAGCTCCGTGAATATGCGGTTCGGCTGCTGAGCACGTGATCACAGGTCCGTGTCTCGGTCACGTCTCCCGCATTGCGATCGATGGCGGTGGCATGCAAAAAATGCTCGGGCACTTAGATTCGTATGCAGGCTAAAAAAACACCCCGGAGGGTCAAAATCTAATTTCAATGGTTAAAAATATTCGTAAATGTCGTATTGAACGCGGGTTACTTGCTGTGTAAAGCACTGCGCAAAACGAGAACAAGGTGAAAGCAGGAGCCAACGTTTAGACGAATGGACTGGCCTTTTTCAAGGCTGTTTCAAGGCTGTTTTTGTTTTGCTCATCATCTTGAATTATCGTCTCCCGCATGCCCCATGCTCTAACTTGTGTAAGCCATTGTTACTGGATTCTAGTGTTAAGCTAAAAAACCGAAAGAGAGGGCTCTCGCAAATTAATATCATTTTGCAGCCGTGTACTGTTTAAGATAACGTCACCGAGCCAAAGAATGGTTGAAAATAGCTTGCTCTATAAAGGCTTTTTATTATCGTTCCGCAGATAAAAAAATAACCAATCAAAAGCAAGGAATGGTTCACGAGAGATTTAGGGGCATTGCTTCACGAACACAGGGTCTACGCAAAAAGAGAAATCTACAAATAGTGCACCAACCACGACGCGTTTCGTAGCGGCTACTTGTAATAAAATACGTGTTTTATGGCTTGACGTTGTCACTTCGGAAACATGACCAGAACGAGAACTTTTTAGCGTCTCTGTAGGAAAAGTAAAAGGGCGACTGGCGCCTCGAAACACGTAACTTAAAGAAACGGCTCATAAAATAGCAGCCAGAGCACTTTGGTTCGGTTGTTTGGCGGCGACATCACCATGTTTGTCTCCTCCCCTTGGCTGCCGCCTTCTCTGAACCGCGTTCACCGTTATTGATTGGCTGCGTTATTGAAAGACTGAACGCTGGTCTTATTGTTCTGAGGTTGAATTCCTGGCCGTGATATCACTCATCTACCGTTTCGCACACTCGTCGCACTCGCGTGGTGCCGCTCTTATTAGACGTTCAACACCGTAAAATTCTAAGCGCTGGCTAAATTTTCACTTAGTCCTATCGGTCGCCCTTCGGTCCGCCTGTTGGCACCTAATCACTGGCCACGAACACCTGGCACCAGTACGCATACCCTGAAAGGAAAGCTCCGCGTTTCATTGTATATCCACATCTTGCGAACTCGGGGGGAGTTTTGTAACAAGGGGTGCATTTCAATCTATACGCTGAATCAGTAATGGTGCCGGCTGGCAGAGAACTCATTTGGCGCCTTATTGGAGCATACAATGAAGTGTTCGACCCGACAATGGCGGTAGTGTCGGATGTTTAAGCCGTCCTCTCTTTTCTCAGTGAAAGAATAGGCGACTTAACGCAAAAGTTCGCTGTAAAGTTCGTCCTGCTTTTTTCCCCTTTGGTCTAGCGCGTGTACAGCATGGTGTCGCTGGTGCTACGATCAATATGTAACTCCTCGCTCGCATTTACCTTCTGCAGCTGCATTAATGGTGCCCATTTCCCCCACACAGCGGCTTCATTGTGTGCTCTGAATGCACGCTGAGGAAATCGACGTTGAATTGAAGGCTTACTGGCACTTTCTGGGACGCAGCTTGCCTTTTAAATCCCCGTCTCGTGCACCCTTAACCCAGTCCATAGCAGGACGACCACCGCAGCCACGTTTCTCTCTTAGTTTGGCTTTCTTTCCTGGTCGGGCTTATTTTTCACTTCTGCAGCTAATAAAGTGCGCAGACAGCAAAATCCTTGCCCTGCGATGCCCATGAGTTTATGCGACCGTGCCTAGGTGCTTCCAGCATTCCGCTGGCAAACTCTAGGAGTTCGATGTTATTCTAGCACTGTGGTAAGACATACTCCTCGTATTCACGAAGACTAATCTGCTCGATGTTCTTCCTCCACTCCACTGAGTTGAGCCCGGTGCCGCCCCTCTAAGAGGGGAGGGCATTCTGTAAGAGTCCATTTAGTGGACTGTTCATTTCGGCCGCTGCTGATTGGATGCAGCTGGACGAGCAACAAGGAGACGAGCATCCCTAGCCAATCAGGAAAGGCCGACATTGACAGTCCACTAGGTGAACTCTTACTGAATACCTTCCCTGCAGAAGACACCATGCTTCTCAAGGCTTGTTGTGGATTGCCTACTTAACCTAGTGACCACTTTTCTCAAGGGGTGGCGCTGCCATCAACGTCCCCGAGTAGTGTTGGGTGGAGGAAGGTTCTTCAATGCGGGGTGCTGTCGGCGTTGCCTCGTGCTCTGGGCAGTTTCTTGATTGCCGTTTTATACTGCCGTCTGCTGTAAGCTACGAAGCAAGGTTCGAGGTACGATGCACTGCTCAGAAAAGAGAGAACAAAAGAGATAAGCTTTAGGTATGTCGCAAATACCCAGACATGACGACGATTCCGAATTACGGAGGCCTGGGTCCCACCAGCGGACCGGCTGCATAAGCGTGCTCCGTATGACTCACTTGGGGCCTTCGCTGACGCCTCTGGTTTGCTAATTCAAACCCTGAGGCCTACGCGGACAGCTGATTGACCATCATCCGTTTACACCTTGCTTACAAGTACGGCAAGTTGGGTGCGTTGGTAAAGTTGTATAATGGCAGCTGAATAAAGACGGGGACTGAGAAAAGAAATGGACATGACAAGCACTGACTTCAACGTTTATTCGGAAGCAGGCACAGATTGCATATACTCGTCTTATCCCAACAATTATGTCAAAACAACAAAGAAAAACAACAAATAGGAATCAAACTGAGAACGATGAATTTTTTGAACCCCACGCGCCGATTTAGGATAAACTAACAGAAAGCAATATAAATAGTGGCATGATAACAACAGCAAGCTATTCTATAACTTCAACTGCACGCCTATTATAGAACGCACGTAAATTCTTTTTCGCCGCAAAGACCAGCTATCTAGAGAGATATTTGAAGCTTCTTGCATTCAGAGGCAGGGCGCCGCGTGCGTGTGCCCACCTTTCGTGCACTTTTTAGACAATGAGATGGCGTTCCTAAACACAAGACAATGAATGCTTTAGACGCTCCCGCTGTCGTTACCAAGTCAGTGTTGATATCCCTCTCTGTTAGTTTACCCAAATGTGCGCCGGCTCTGCACAACGCCACACTTTAAAACGTGTTTCAAAGTTTTAGTCTTCGTCGTTTTAAGTTTTTTGTCATTTTAGTTTGCTTTGGTAAGATTGCTGGGATAAAACGAGTATATAGTGTGTGTGCTTCTGAATAAACTTTGGTTTGATGACAGCGACCATCGCATCCATTTCCTTTCTCAGTCGCCATCTTCCTGGAGCTCTTTATTACACAACCCATCTCTTTCCGCTCATTCCCGTACTTAAGTTCCCCTAGTTGCCCGACATAGGCAAAAGCGCTAGACCTCCCAATAAAGATGTCATTCATTCAATTTAGTTTGTGGGGAGGTAATGAACCTTCTCAAGGTAATGAAAGCGTTGTGCTGTCTGAAAATTGAGATCATCTGGAGGCTTGACATCTGTTAACAATGTATGTACAGACCACTGACAAATTTCAAAGGAAAGTACTTCGTATACAGAACTACAAAAACGGCAGCGTGATGCATGGCCTAATAGATTTGTTGGCGCATTTGTGCCCCCACAAAGAAATTTTTGCCAGCACAAATAGCTCTGTCGAATCACTGACTACATTCATATGAAAACTGCGCTAGAGACGCTATTTGAAAAAAAAAAAAGATTGCCGATCTTGTGTTCTACCATTTAGGAAACGAGCGGAGACTGCCAGTATACCATTTATGTCTTACTGGAGAGTTACTTTTCGTCCGCAAGCATGTTACCATTTAAGCACTACCGCTATACTGGAGCCGTCGACGCCATGTTATGTTTCGTCGAGCTAGAATGCATTTAGAACATTTTCTTTGTTTTTTATTAGTGTTCTCATCGGACAAAAATTATTAAAGGAGTGCACGTTAACGATCAAGTCGCGACGAAAGCATCACATTGGCATTCTAGCATAATATGGAACGTCAGGACAGCCTTCGTTTTTTTTGGTTCTGTGGTTAAACTCCACGTCACAAGATTTCGTTGCCAGCTCTGTTGCCGCCGTACACTTCTCTGCGGTAACATAGTATGTACAGCAAACGGTAATACGTTATTGCCGACTAGCTAAAACACTCTACTGTGATTTCTTTCGACCTTGCTTCTCCTGCTAGCTGCTCAATCGCCATTCGTTACTTTCGGGGCATGTCATTTCAATTCACGTTGTCGTTCATTTTTGAAAAAAATATTTTTTTTTTGCGAAAACAAACAGGGACACGAAATGGAGCAAGCGCTCGTCCTTGCGTTGCTCCTCCTCTTTGTCCCTGTTTTTTTTGCGCACAGAAAGTTTTAAACAAATGAATCTGTTCCAACTAGGCCGACTCACAGTTATGCTTCACAGTGTCGTGTTCTCACATAGCTCTACAATTCTGAGTGCAGTCTCGTCGCAGTGGGCGGGGGGGGGGGAAGGGGAGGGGGGAGAAAGAACTGCAGGAAATTGAGCACTAGGCTACGGCAACTCGGAGCGCGGTTCGCTCATGCGTATCTTTCTTTCACTCGCAATTTTCGGGGAACCCTGCACCGCCTCACTGCTCCCCTCTCGCCGGCACTATGCATGAGGATGTGATTCCTCATCAATCAAGGGCTCGGAACACGCGTGGTCAACTTAATTGCCGTGCCCGTTCCAACGCTTCTTCTTGCGAGCCCTATCTCAAGATAATAGACCAAATTCTGCTGTCTTAAGCGCCATAACGACGCGACCACGAGCTTCCTTACCAGGCAGCTTACCCTTACCGTGCGTTTATACTTGCGAAACGCTTCATTTTCCTCTTTTTTTTTTACACGGAATATGGTTTTCGATGCGTACGTCTCTGATGGCATATGTCAGTTTAATTTCCCTTATCAAAAGTTGGTCGCCTCGGCAACACACGTTGTGTGAGGATAACCTTCAAAGGCGACTGCCTTCCACCCTACGTGAAGGTCGGCCACTTTCGCCACCAGGTTCGACCATTTATTCCAAGACCAATGCAATGCTTCAATTGTCAGAAGGTTGGACATGTGAAGGGTGTTTGCCGTAATTCGGCCGTGTGCCCTCGATGTGCCGAACCCCACTCAGTAGACAACTGCAGCGCAACCACGTTCAAGTGTCCTAACTGTCAAGGTGATCACTGCGCCTCTTCCAAAGACTGTCCCCAGATCAAGAAAGAGATCACCATTCTTAAACAAATGGTGAGAGACAACTCTACCCACAAAGAGGCCGCTGTGAAAGTACGGCGAAGACGACGTCACCGACGAAGGTCTTCACGGCGGAAAACATCAAGCTTTCAGGAACGGTCTCCTCGTCAAGCATCATCATCAGCGGACGTTTCCAGCAATCAGAACACCAATGTTGGAAGGGAGCAAACTGCCAGATCTCTCTCAACAAAGGAATGGCCGCCACTTCCGCGTACACGACCGCCAGAAGAGCCGCAGAAGAAGCCGCCCCCAATACAGCAAGGTGCTGTATCCGAGGAGTCGCGGAAAACAGATGAGCAAGTGATAGCACTTATTAGGCCTTTAATGAATGCCATTTGCGTGCTGCTAAGCAACATGCACACACCGTCTGCCAGAAGTGCGCTTCAAGTACTGGACGCTCTGAGTCTGGTGCTTGCAACCGTTGAGTAGATCACGGCTCCACAGCCACGGTCTTTTAGGGAAGAGGTCCGACAAGCAGCTATTTTTCAGTGGAATGCCCGCGGACTCAGAGCGCGCCTTTCGGATTTCCGTCGCTTCGTGTTCGCCAATACGTTTCCCATTATCGTCATTTGCGAGCCGAACTTATCGAAAAAAATCAGGCTTTCTGGATATGAATCATTTCTGTCGTCAGCTGTTTATGAAAACAGTAAGGCTTTTGTGTTTATTCGCCGTGACCTCACCTACACTCATCAGCCTGTACCACCTAATGACAGTAATCAATATATATGCCTAAACGTAAGGAAAAAGAATCTGGCCTTCACTTTTGTAGGCGCCCACCTATCTCCGTCAAGTCGATTTCATTACAAAAGACTACGAGACATCCTTTCCTCAACTTCCAATCCCTGGGTCATCACTGGAGATTTCAACGCCCATCATACACTCTGGGGAAGTCCGATCATCAACGCAAGAGGCAGAGCTCTGGTATCTTTCGCCTCCAGTAATGAACTTTGGCTGCTGAATGATGGAAGTCCTACGTTCTTACGTGGCTCCACGTACAGCACCTGTCTTGACTTGGTTTTCGTCTCACGAAGCCTAGTCAGACGTGCAGGGTGGTTTGCGGACATAGAGACGCACGGAAGCGACTATATCCCCACGTACATCAAGATCAGAGGATTGACCGCTTCCAAAATACGGGATACGATCCAAAGAGTGGACTGGCCTAAATTTCAGTCTATTATGGAAGAACACTGCGACGCCAATCCATCTTTCGACTTGGAAGAGGCAATCAAGAGCGTGGTGCAAGACGCTATGCCTACTCTAACATGCTCCACGAAACTTAATGATTTTGATGTGGAACTAGAACGACTTCGAGCAATCCGACGACGTGCTGAACGAAGATACCGACGTACGGAAGCAATGGACGATCTACGGACCGTCAGGCGCACGCAAAAGAAGATACAGCGCCGGTTAGACAAGCTCGAATCGCAACGTTGGGCTGCCTTCTGTGAGTCGCTAGATCCACGCAAGCCTTTGTCGCAACTATGGAGAACGGTGCGCGGACTGCGGACACTTCCCGTACAGCGATTCCCATTCAAGGCACTTGCCCTCTCTCAAAAGAGATCGGAGATTGACGTGGCAGAGGATTTCTGCGCCAGATTATCCGGCCAACTCACAGCTACCAACATTCCATCGCCTTCGAGCAACTGTCCGCCACCACGTGATCACCGGCTGGATCTACCATTCTCGATCCACGAACTTAAGGCAGCATTAGCTTTGTGTTGCCGCACATCAGCGCCAGGACCTGACGGAATTTCCTACCGAGCTCTGTGTCACCTGGGGGAGCGAGCGAGAGGGGTTCTTCTTGAGGTGTACAATGAATCTTGAAGAAATGGTACGCTACCAACAACCTGGTAGACAAGTCGCCTTGTTCCACTGCTGAAGCCTGGCAAGTCGCCGTTGGAGCTCTCATCATATCGCCCGATCGCTTTGGCGAGCTGTGTGGGCAAAGTAATGGAGAAGATGGTCCTAGGACGCCTGGAGTGGTACTTGGAGTACCACAACACCTACCCAGATGCCATGGCGGGCTTCCGACGCGGTCGATCATCGATCGATAACGTCGTCGACCTGGTGACGTACATTCAACATGAGAAACGCCGTAAGCGTCTCTGCGCATCCTTATTCCTCGACGTTAAAGGGGCGTATGACAACGTTACGCATGAAGCCATCCTCTCTGCTCTCGCAGAGGTAGGAGTGGGTGGTCGGATGTCTCAATGGATACGGAGCTATCTATCCATGCGATCCTTCTTGGTAAGCACCGAGGAAGGCCATACTTCTCTACATTATAGCTACCGCGGCGTCCCCCAGGGCGGTGTACTTAGCCCCGTGTTATTTAATCTAACACTAATTGCTCTCCTTGAGCACGTGCCAACCACAGTCAGGCTATCCATGTACGCGGATGACATCTGCATATGGACATCTGCAGTAACACGCCTACAGCTGCGAGCGAGAATTCAGAAAGCCGCGACACAAACTGCTATCTACCTCCGTAATCGAGGCCTGGAAATTTCCTCCGAGAAATGCGCACTAGTGCCATTTACGCGCAAACCCATGGCAAACTACAGTGTAACAATAAATGGCCAAGTAATACGACGGGTCCGATCGTACAAGTTTCTAGGTATCATAATCGACAGGGACTTGTCATGGAGCCCACACATATCTTACGTGAAAAAACGGTTGACAGGCATCTGCCACCTGTTCAAGCTTTTCGCTGGCAAGACCTGGGGAATGTCGCCTAGTGCCATGTTACAACTGTACAGGGTACTTTTTCTGGGATTTCTGCGATACAGCTTGCCAGCAGTAAACAACACAGGCAAAACGAATCTACGCACAATACAAAGTCTTCAGGGTCAAGTGCTCCGGATCTGTCTAGGCCTGCCTCAGAGTGCTTCAACAGTAGCTACGATAGCAATCGCTAGAGACCACCTTGTCAAGACCCACATTGAAATTGAAGTACTCAGGACCCATATAAGGCATCTAGCCAGGACTCCTCGTCACCATTTAGCCTCTCTACCAGCGGACAGGCCACACACATCTTTCAGCCAAACGATAAATGCATATGATGAATCATTGCCAGCTTGTTTCACTCCGGCTGCGAGACCTTCGATCCCTCCATGGTGCCTCGCTCAGCCAAAAATCAACCTCGCAATACCTGGTATCTCGAAAAAAGCTGATCTGTCATCACCAGCCCTTAGACAGCTCATGCTACTATATTTGTACGAGAACTACCGTGACTCTACGCATATTTACACTGATGGATCTGTCCTTCCAAGCAGTTCCGCGGCGGCAATCGTCATACCAGCGAAAGCTACAACAATCAAATTTAAAACGACCCACGCGACAACATCGACGGCAGCAGAGCTCGCAGCACTCTTTACTGCTCTTCATCACATTGGTGATGAACCGCCACACAAATGGACAATATTCTGCGATTCGAAGACGGCACTGCAGTTTCTACTGTCACCTTTACGACGCGGACCGCACGAACAACTAATATTCCATATTACAGAGACATTACACCATATAAGTGATGCAGGCTACGAAATAACCTTTCAGTGGCTTCCAAGTCACTGCGGGATTATCGGCAATGAACGGGCGGATCACGCTGCCCGCTCAGCCCATACTGAGGAGCGCCACATCCCAATTCCTCTTTCTAGAACTGACGTGGCACGGAAGCTCCGCCTACTTGCTCGGCAGTGCATCGTGTCGCAATGGAATGAGCCACATTTAAGAAATCCGCGACTGTATTCACTTGATCCAACATTAAGTCTTCGAGCGCCATCACAGCTTCGCCGTAGAGACGCCACGCTTTTA
The DNA here is from genome assembly GCF_050947875.1 of Dermacentor variabilis. Classification (NCBI taxonomy): domain Eukaryota; kingdom Metazoa; phylum Arthropoda; class Arachnida; order Ixodida; family Ixodidae; genus Dermacentor; species Dermacentor variabilis. The sequence goes on along the minus strand of NC_134574.1, from coordinate 72,481,312 downwards.
TATCGACTTTGGTTGGGCGTTGCCTTTACTAAAGCCTATGCCTTCCGCATAGGGATGACCGACACCCCAACCTGTGACCACTGCGGCCATGAAGAATCAATTGGCCATATTTTGTGCACCTGCCCGCAGTACAGTCCACAGAGGGCATGCCTTAGCCACGAACTTGACCAACTGGACGACCAACCGCTATCCGAAAAAAGAATTCTGCAACATCGAAAGGACCTACCGTCACAGAAGAAGGCCGTGCAAGCGCTTTTGCGCTTCTTGCGATCTACCGGCCTGTGTGAACGACTTTAACTGGAACGCCTTTTGTGTGTGTGTGTCTCCATGTGTGCGCGTTCGTTTTTTTTTCTTTTTTTTGCGTTTTCCTCTCTGTCATCTTTCTAACCCCTATCCCCCATCCCCAGTGTAGGGTAGCAAACCGGAGACTCATATCTGGTTAACCTCCCTGCCTTTCCTCTCCATTCTCTCTCTCTCTCTCTCTTCTTCGTTTCTTGCGCGACTTCAAAGAGCCGCCACTTTGACAGCAAACTACTTGTGTAAACAGGGTCTCAGCATATCAGAAGAAAAATGCGCACTAGTAGCATTTACACGCAAACAGATGACGCCTTATGTCATCTCAATCAATGGGCTGACCATTTTCTATGTCCGAACCCACAGATTCCTTGGCGTAATTATTGACCGAGACCTCTGTTGGAGCCCGCACGTGGCCTAAATGAAACGGCGCCTGACAGCAACCTCTCAGTTGTTTAAATACTTGACAGGAAAGACCTGGGGGATGTCTGTAGACGCAATGCTGAAACTCTACGGAGCCCTCTTTCTCGGGTTTTTAAGATGAGCCTACCTGTACCGAACAACACCTGCAAGACAAATATCCATGTTCTGCAGGCAGCACAAGCTCAAGCACTCAGAGTTTGCCTTAGTTTGCCCAGATGCACGTCAACACAGGCAACTATCGCGATTACTCAGGACCATCCAATGCAAACTCACATTACGGTGGAAGCCCTGAGAACGCACATAAGACATTTTGCACGTGCTCCCTATCACCACCTTGCAGCACTACCTTCAGACAGGCACCAATCATCATTCTCTAAAACTATCATCAAGTACAACGAGAAACTTCCCCCGGGCTTTACCGCTGCATCTAAACCATCGATACCCCCTTGGTGTCTTATCAGCCCCACAGTCCATCTCAGTGTACCAGGAATCGTGAAACAGTCTGAACTGTCGTCGCCTGTGCTGAAAGAAGTGTCTCTGCTTCTTCTGCACGAGAGGTACGCGGACAGTGAACGCATATATACTGATGGTTCCACAAACATCCAGTGTTCGTCCGGTACTGTGGTTGTCCCAGCAAAAGCTATTACCATCAGCTTTAGGACTGACCACCCAACAACATCGACATCTGCTGAACTAGCTGCTCTTTGCGCTGCACTTCGTTTCGTCAATCGGGAGCCACCTCGACAATGGTTAATCTTCAGCGACTCAAAGGCAGCCCTACAATCTGTACTATCAGCTCGGCGTCGCGGGCCATTCGAACACCTAATATTGTATATTAGACGCCTACTCCATACATCACAGGAGAAAGGACACCACGTGATGTTCAGTGGCTGCCAAGTCACTGCGGCGTCACTGGAAACAAAGACGCCGATAATGCCGCTCGGGCAGCTCCTGAAGACGCACAAGAAGAGGCCATACCGCTCTCACGATCCGGCGCAGCTAGCAGACTTCGAGTCCTTGTACAGGAGATCACGCTCTCTCTATGGTGCACACCAAACAGCCAGACCAACCAGAGCAACCGTCAATACTACCTGCCCTCTTTGATGCGTCTCTATATGCCAACTGGACTCCGCCGAAGAGGGGCGACTCTGCTTTATTGCTTATGGCTAGGGGTGGCTTTCACGAAATCTTACTCCTTCCGCATTGGAATGGCCGACAACGCTCTCTGCAATGCCTGTCTATGCGAGGAGACACTGGAACACATTCTGTGCGACTGTCCTGAATACAATGTTCAGCGAAAGTCCCTGGCATCTGTTCTAGCGCACCTTGACACTAGACCATTGTCCCTCGACACGATTTTCACATGCCGTCGACAGAAGACATCGCAGGTGAAGGCGACGAAGGGACTACTTCGGTTTTTGAAAGAGACGGGATTGGACAAGCGGCTGTGACAGTGATATCACGTACCATGCCAGATTGATGGACTCCAACAGACGATGTGTGTGTGCTGTGTTATGTGCTCTCTTTCCCTCTCCCCCTTCCCCATCTTTCATCTCCCCCATCCCTCTCCCATGTGTAGGGTAGCAAACCGGTTAAGCTAAGCTGGCTAACCTCCCTGCCTTTCCTTCTTCACTTTTTCCTTCATTCCTTCCTTCTTCGTTTCTTTTTTTTTCTGCCTTTTTGAACATGGACTGGACTCGACAGTGTTTTATTATTTCCCTGGGACTTGTTTCTAGTGTTCTGTAACTTCCTTTCCTTCTTTTTACCTTGTTGTCATTGTCTGGCTCTTCGGATAGCTTGCCCTTCAGGTGGCCACGCATACCATATTTCACAACGAAAAAAGAAATAACAATGAAGAAGCTTTGGATATGTTCGGTTACCCTCACTTCAAGAAACCAGAGTCAGCCTACAGGCGGAAACACACAAGGAGCGTGTTTGGCGGGAGCGGGAAAGCGAATCGATTGCAGAGCAGAGTGACGGCGAGAAGGCCATCGCAATCGCAAGGCTCGGTGGCGTAAGGACCGCACTAATTATCACTCTTGGATCGCGAATCGATGAACGGCCCTGGGAATTTATGCGCCGTGTGAGTAAGAAAGGGCGATTCACACTGGGCACACGTCGAGCGAACCATGCGCTAATTTATTAATAATAGGTTGGCGCACGAGGTAGATTCGGCAGACTGCGTTACATGCGCGTAGCATAGAGAATACTGTGAGTAATAAGCTATAATTACTCTTGCCGACCTCATATACCACTGCGTCTGCCGAGATTATTTGCTTGAAGACATTGCATACTTAACAAAGGAGAAAAAGAGAAAAAAAGGACTCGCTAACAGATTACCATACATAGGATCTAGGTGTTTTGATAATCGCAGTAATGATAATTGTAATAATGACAATAATAATAGTTTTATTTATTGTGCCCAGGAACTTTTGAGGGACTTGATGATGGTTAACTTCTGAAAAGTAGGCAATTAAGAAATAGTTGTACGGAAAGGACTGAACTGATGGAATGAAAGTACTCAACATCAAACAAAGTTGCAAACATTAATTTAGGAACCTCTCGCGAACTAAATAAGCCTCGGTTGAAACGCTATACGTCTTGCTACAAAGTAGTACGTACTAAAGGCCTTGTGTTAGTCACTGACCAATACAAAAAGAATATATTACTAGAATGCTCGATATTTATAAATAGTTCCAGATATTTTTGTTACGTGAAAGTAAACAATAAAAAGTTGAAATATGCGGAACGCCGTTCTATTTAAGTGTACCTGTCAAACTGTAGGCAATAAAATTCGTAAAAAAATTTTGAGTACAGCACCCGAATGGAGTAGCGGGAACAAGAGCATGCCCTTTATTTTTAATGTTCGCCTTCGATCAGCACCGGCCCTTTGCGAGATACGTACGGACTTTATTAACGATTATTTACCTTCAGACAAAGGACGCAAACCGCAGCACACTCGGGACAACTCAAACTGAGAAGCAGCACACATTTTGTGGGCCCTACAATGCAAAACTATTCCAATATGTTTAATTACAATCCCCTGAGGTGAAATTTACGTAATCGTCGAGGCAAGCATCGGGCTGTGACCCCGAGCGTTGTATGAACAGCACGATCAAAACGCTCTCCTCGTTTATAAGAAGTCACTTTCGTTTGCTTTAAAAACGAATAACATTGTCTACATAAAGCTGTTTTTCTCGCGTAATATGTTGACAAGAGACGAGGAGCACGCTAAGTGGAGAGGGTATCGCTGCGGCCGAGCCAGCACAGTGAAAATAGACGAAGGGATGAGGAGGGTGGTGCCGGCGTCTGCAGTTGGTCGGCTTCCCCTTACTTACCTTCCGGGGGCTGGTCGAAAATAGCAGCGCCATGCAACGGAAGGTTAAGAATGCCGCAAAAACGGATCCTCGCCAAAGAAGCGTTGGCAGAGTGATGTCGTATATGTGCCGGCAGGGCTCGATAACGTCATACTGGCACGCAAGAAGTTTGTTATACTCAAATAAATCCCTAATACTGTTTTAGGTCGGAACTCACGAAAACCACCATGGGACATGAACAAGACGGGCACGAACTTACAACTTAGATTTAATGTCAGATGTGAATATATTATCAAAAAAATAAACAGAAATGACAAGAGATAACATAACTACACATTTGATATTGCCGTGTAACATGTGTGTGTTACTGAGCACTTGTGACCCACTGTCCCCAAGAAAATGTATTTCTGTGGCAGATAACAAAAGACACTGTGAGCTGATGGACTCATAAACATCAGTACTCATTGCATCTTGCACGATCTCGCACACGCACGGATCTTTGCCTCCAAACAAGACTGCAGCGTTGTCAAGATATCGCGTGCACTTACGGTCTCGCCAGTGCAACACCAGGTGTCCCTGTCCTTCCTTGGTCAAGTTCCTGTCAGGCTCCCTTGACCACAAGTTTGGGCTTCGTTCTGTCTGCCCTATTTACGTCGTATCACACGATAGTGGTATCCGATAGATAGCACCTTTGGCACATGTGATGAATTCTTCCTTGTCCTTTACTTTGCACCCCTTCTTTTTGCTTTTCGCCGGCGATGTCATTCTGCACAACTTGATCAGTTTGTCTTGGGCTGACATTACGAGTTTCATGCCTGCATTTTCCCCAATCTTCTCGGGACGATGTCACACCGTGTGCATATATGGAAGGACGGCCACCTTCTTTCGATCAGACTTTTCATTTCCGTGCACCTGATAAATCACGCGTAATTGTTTATTCTTGCGTAAAAGAGCCTCAGCCACCGCACCTGTGAAGTGTTTAGAATAACCTGCTGAAGCTAGGCGCTGTATTTGTATTTCGAAGCTTACGTTTACAGGATGAATGTACGATTTCTTAAGTGCATTACGCAGATTCATCTGAGTGATTACACTTTTCACCATCTCTGTGTGAGCCAACAGGAGCAGCAATAGTGGTTTTTTTGATCCGCAGTTCGTATGTCTAGCAGACATGGCTTCGTAAAAAAAACTAGTTTTAGGTAAAAAGCCTGAGCATGTGGTTTTCAGGCACCGCGCGCGTTATTTACGAAGGCTGGAGGAAATCTTCAAATCTGCGGGCAACGTTCGCCTCGTCGTTGTCGAAATGTTTTTCGTCACTTCTAATCAACACAAGGAAATCATCCATAAACCTGAAAATTCTTATGAGTTTGGAACAGGACAGCTTTTCGTTTAGCTTTCTGTCAAGAGAGTCCAAATATAGGTCGCTGAGCACTGGCGCTATGCATGAACGTATGCACACTCCTGTTTCCGCAGGAAGACGTGATCATCTAATCACACGTAGGTGGACGCCATGTACAAAGACAGTAAATCAAGCGATTCCGCCGTGCGGCCACCTTACATTTGTCCTGAAAAGCCATTGGCCCGTGCTCAAAGATTTTGTCGTCGGCAGGGGGCACTACAAATGCTTAACGCCCACGAAAAAGGCGTACAGGCATTCAGTGGTCTGGTCATTCAGGAAATCGATCAATCGCTCCGAGTGTTTTGAGGCAAAGCGGTCATCTGCCTCAAGCGGGTCAAGACCCTGCAGTGGGAATTGCGCGACACTCTTTAGCCAAGGGTGTCTCTCAGTTTCTGAGTAATTCAGTGGAAACTGAGTACCTATATAGTATTTATACACAAACTTGAGGAATGCTGGATGCTTTCGCAAGTGAATGTGAGCTAGCACCCCTTGCCGATAGCTCTAGGGGGAGTGCTTGTACTTCAATCACATATTTCATTATGTTGCCCTCCGCCGTGACGGAGTGCCCCGATGCAGAGTTCATCGGCCACTCTGAATCGGCCATTCAGAATTCACTATAACGCACGGCACCCATCGAGATGTTTTCGTCCGCGCCACGTCGTCTGCTCAGCGTTTGCTTTCCATCCTATCGATACATGCTCCATGGTCACTGGATTGACGCAACAAATGCTTTGGCATTGTAACCGTAAACTGCGCTTAAACGATTGCAACAGCGTGGCTTTGATTCTTTTAAATGTTCTCTCAGCAGTTTCTTGCAGCCTCCTTAGGCAATAGTAAGGGTGAGCGCCCTTAAGGAATGTTCACCCGCGCCGCGTCGTCTGCTAGGCGCCTATTTGGCGTCTTCTGGCCATCGTCGTCCAGTACCATACCAGAGCGGAGTAATAAATTATTGATAAAGCGAACAATTAGGATTTACAGCGTTCCGTATCATCAACGCTTCAGCAGTGCTAGTGGTGCGTTGCGACCTGCTAACTTTAAATCAAACCACTGTTACGGCTCAATGACGCCTGTGTAACTAGTAGCGCCAAAATAAACAGATGACCTCAATAAGAACGACAAATACACACCTAGTGATTAGTCCTCAGAGTAAGATGAGACTTATTGATGAGATATTTTAACCTTTGTTTCTTGCTGTCATGGTCGAGAGCGCTAATTCAGATGGAAGTGGGTGGTCTGGGCTGTATGGGCACTGCCACGTTTCTACGTTATCACGGTTAGGTTGGTTACTACGGTTACCGGTGGTAATCGCCACTGTAATTCGCTGTATGCCGCCTAACATGTCAAGTATGGCTGGCTAATTCGTATGGCTAATACGTGCGGCTAATTCGCCGCCGGCCTACCCTGTCACGTATGGCTGTAACGTATCCCGCATCAGGCAAAGATAAAATTCGATAATGGCGCCACTAATCGCGCAGTTACGTTCGGAACTCCATTCCCCTGCGCAAGGATACTGCGCGTGTACTCCTCGTACCTTAGGCAATGCCGCAAGTTACTTGCAATATAGAGTATAGCTGCCGGTGGCAATAAATTGGTATGCGTGTGATTAAACCACAATCGCACGTATACTGTTCTTGTACAAACGCTTAGGAGCTCTTGGATACCATTGGCGCGTGCGTGTCGTCGCATATATAGTCCAAGTAACCGCATGGGTTCATGCGCCATTGTTCATTCGGCCACACTGCAGATTTACTACTGTCTTTCGCGTGCGTCACGTGGCATTGCAACACGCTGCACATTAATGCGAGAGCGTGCCAGTCTTTTTCTCATTCTTTTGAGGCAGGTAGCGCTTTGAGACGATGCGTTCGCCATCTTCTGGATCAACCCACATGCCCCGGTTCTTTGCCCGCAGCAGCTTATGCTACGTAGACGCTGCGCGAAATTGTAACGCCTTCGTGACCAGTTAATATAGTAACGCAACCGGTTGTAATTTTTCTTTGCCTCAAGATAAACGAAAATCAGTCATCTTGTCGTTGCTGTCGCACCAAAGGCCATCGTCGTATTACTGTCGTCACACACATTCTCGCGTCACACACGTAATTGCTCGCTTTGCATTAGGGTGTCTCGGCCGCATCGTGATGGTGAGAAGCGGTGCTTTCGAGGGACCCGACTTTGCACGCCTTGGGCAAACATGTTGGTTCATTTGGGGCCCTATAAAGTAAAACTATTCCAATACGTTTTTATTCCAATCTCCTTACCTAAAATATGCGGGACCGCTGACGCAAGCATCGGGTGGTGACCCGCAGGGTTGTCTGAAGAGACCAATCAAACGCTTTCCTCATTTGTAGAAGGCCACTTCTGTTTGCTTTAAAAAAATAACATTGCATACACTGAGCGGCTTGTCTTATCTAATTGGCTGACAAGAGGTGAGGAGCACGCTCAAGTGGAGAGGGATTCGATGGGGCTGAGCCAGTACACTGAAAATCGGTAACCGGATGATGAGGGTTGTGCGGACGTCTGCGATGGGTCCGCTTTCGCATTCTTAGCTTGCGGTCGCTGCTTGAAGATCGCGGCGGCATGCAATGCAAGGTTAATAATGCTGCTAAAAGAGATCATCAGGAAAGAAGAGTTGGCAGAGCGAAGTCGTAAACGTGCCGAAAGTGCTCGAAAACGCTACACGGCCACGCAGTAAGTTTTATTGTATGCATATAAATCATGTGCTTTGGCAGATGCGAGTAGCCGGTAGCTGAGTGATCGGCGGCGCCCATATTTTATTCATTTCGGAACGGTGCAGCCTGTGCCTATTCAGAAAAAAATTCAGTTTTGTTCCACTTATTAACGCATCTTCAAAGCAAAGTATACCCGTCACTCTGACGCGCCGATTTTTCGCTATGTTGTGACGTCGCGTGAGAGGCAGGTGGAATGGTTGCACCTCTCATACTTTTCACCAATAGCCGAAGGCTTATGGCAAAAAGGCATCGAATACGAAATAAATATTTTTCTTTTGTTCGGTACAATCGTTCATAATCAGTGTGTAACGTCACATGAGATGGGGAGCTATCAGGGTTTTCATGACGTCGCGTGACAGACATGCCACGTGGGGCTGGTCCGAAAAAGTTTTTGAGAAATCGCGGAAGGTTGATTGCAGAATTGCAATAGAAAACTTTGGAATACCTTTACGTTACAGCGCTCCTGGTAACACTTCACAGAACTAGGCCGCGTTCGTGTGGATACTTTTCTCATGCCAACGCCAGCCAGCTCTTTCAGAATCGGTATGGGTGAGCCCAGGCTCGGTTTTAAGTGAGCGTTATGCTAAGAGGCCTATGCTATCAGGGAAATGTATTGTGGTATTTATTTATATGCCTTGGTTTTGAGACGTACTAACCAAATGTTCAGGAAAATGCAGCGAGGCTATCAGAGCACTTGTCGCGGTTCAGTAAGAAAGAATGAAGGCTGCATTCACGTGAGCCCTCGATCGGCTCTCGCAGCGTTTTCTGCATTAAGTTCTGGCATGCGGCCTTTTGTTTGTAATATGTTCAGCGTTTATGCACTATAGCTGAACACATCCGTTCGTACCGATCAATTTAGTTGAAGGTGAACGCCTTAAGTGGCTCATACACCCGACGGTCTGAAAAACGCCTTGTGCAGCACAGAAAGTCATGTGACCTCACTTTGCGCAGACGCCCGCTCGTACCACTGCTCGCGCGTTCGTCGCCGTCTTCCTCCATAGCTGGCTCCGGTGCCGCTCATCATGCCAAAATAGGCAAATTTCATTAAGATAGATTTGATTCAGGCACTCAAACCCGCGACTTTCCGTAGGAGTCGAACTCTTGAGCTTATGTGAAAGTCGATCCCGCGACCTTTGGTGTTAAGGCGAAGTTAATTAAGGCACTAGAACCCACGACCTTTTGTGGAACAACTAATAAGAAGTAACTGTGCATTCGAACGAGAAAGTCAAGTAGTTTAATGAATGTCTCTTGAGCGCGCGGGCTTTCGCCTTCACCCTCTTTGGCGTATCTTAAAGGGACTGTCAGTTTTTGATTGCGCAGTGTACTTGAAGAACATTGGGCAAACATTCGCCGTCGTTTTAAACCATTGAAGTCTTCACTGCGACTCCTGTATGGACCGCTTTAACTATTCCTGGTCCCACTGTGTTGATCCCTCCCTAATCGATGTGATACCACGAAACATTAACGAGGCGGCCGGAAGACTAGTAAGCATTTGAAAAAAAACTATTTAGAACTCATATGTGATATCGCCGGCCAGACTTGTTCTTATGCTTATAATTTCACGTTTGTCGCTTAGTGGTTACGCGATCATCTATTGTTGTCATACTCCTATCGTGCGGATATCCCGTTATGCAAGCATAGTTTCGCTTCACAAGTGAATTTTGCTGTTTTGATACTGTGATTCTATGGTACACAAGAGAAATGTAACGAGAGTTTTACAATAGGATCATGCGTGACATTGCAGTCGCAAGACGCAGAACGCCCTAACATTGACTTACTCGCGGTTATTATAATACGCTCATTAGTGTGTAGTTGGGAGCTCGACGGAAAGTAGCCACCATTATTTTCCTTCGTAAAAAAACATGTAAAAATAATCTCCCATAATAGGATTAATTTTTTGTGCTCCACTCTCATGAAGGTAATTATGTGCCCTCCCATTTATGTATTTCAAGCACTGCGTTTTTAGTCTCACCATGACAAAAACAAACGTGCGTGAGGCACATGGCGACCCTGCCAACGTGCTGTCAATAATTGGGCCATACCTTGTTTACCTGGACTTAGGAACGGTTTCGTATTTCGCAGAAAATCGGAAAAAGTCGCCGTTTCGACCGACGGGCTAACACGACGACAGTGCCAGCCACCTATGTGTCTATCTCGCGGCCCGCCTGAAACTTTCTGCCGCTGCGAAGGAAAAGCTGCAGACGGTAGCTTCTGTGAAAGTGCCAGTGAGCAAGGTGTAATTCTACAACGTTTCACAGTGCTGTCGGTTTCTTTGAACAGATACGAGCTCAATCAGCGTAGCTATCACGTGCAACGGTCTCTCGCATTCAATCTTGTTTTTGTCACGTAATATCTCAGAATTCAATTATCTCGCATTTGCCAAGCGCTGACGAGAAAAGCCGGAAAAGAAAAGTCATATATAGCCCTCAGTAAAGTAGTACGTCCTATTATGCGGCGGTCAAAAAACAAAAAGAAGTTTTCTCTTCCGTAACTTAAAATAAGGCGGATGAGAATGTTGAACTATTTCCAGTAGTGCAGTTACTTGTGCGTACTTTACCTCCTTAGCTTTCCCTTCATTACAGCACAAAGCTGTCAGCACAGAGTGCGCTTTCACAGGGAGCAAACTTTGATATGTTACGATGTTCAAATCAATTTGCTTTCTTTTGTTTGTCTTTCCTTTCTTTTCTTCTTCTTTCTTTTTTTTTTTTTTTTTTGCTGCGACAGCCGCCATATGCTGAAAACTCTTGTCTTGGGTGTCCTTCACTGTTCGTTCGAATATACCGCGGCGATTACGACTACCGTTGTCGACACACAACGACTGTTCTCGTTCTCGTTAGGCCACCTCGTCGCCCCCAGCTTCTTGATGGTCGCTCAGCGATGAAAAAGAAAACGTCCACACAACCACTTCCACCGAGATTTGAATCCATTTCAGTGAAACAATATACATTTGGAAGTAAAGCGCGCTGGCCTAGTGGAATTACGTACAATTATGGTTCAGGTAACTGGGAGCCATCGCGCAACGACAAGTAGTGCTGAGCCTCTGCCCGTTTGCAAACAGCGTACGTCACTGTGAGTACCGCTCCCATTCACGCACCTCCGGAGAGCTCGCTCGTTTGCAGAAAACGTTCGGCCGACTGTCTCTCTGCGCAGGAGCCCTTTTTGTATCTGAGCTGCTGAGATCGCAATCTTTGCACATTGCTATTTTATAACTTTCTTGGAAATGACAAAAATCTACGAATTATGCTTGGAAAGTAATGGAAGCCTATTACGTCTCGAAAACGAGCATTTTGCAACAGAGGACTGACGTTTTCCGGGTGTCGAAACGACACTTTGCTTAAATGACCGGTCTCCGGAGAAACATTTGCACGAAGGGAATTAACTTAATTTGCGTCCACTTACGCTGCCCTCTTAAACGATATACGAGATTAGCTTCGTCCAAAAGTATCAGCCATATGAGTGGTGGCGACCAAATTGCGATGGCGGCGGAGTGCAAGAACTGTAGTTGCCGTGATTTAGGTGCAAGTGAAAAACCCCAGGTGGTCAAAATTAATTGGGAGGTCTCGCTTACAGCGTTCTTCGTAAGCCACTCCGCTGATTAGGAATGTTAAACACGGTTATTTAATTACTTTCACCTATTAGTGATCGTAACTTGAGTGCACGAAGCGTACATAAACAAAGCATACTTTGTTGCACCTTAACTTCGCTGTGCACGCTGCCTCCCGTTGCTGCTGTTAACTTTAGAAGACCCAGTTTTGAGTGTTTACGTCCATCATTCAAGCATAAATGTTGTGTTGTAAAGGTAAGCACAGAGAAATAAGAAGTAAAAGAAGTTCACTGCTTTTAGTTCCGACCTACGCGATCTGCTAAAAAGCGCGATAATTTTAGTCAGTCGCCTTTTGCGCAATCCCCGTGGCGAAGCGGATACACACGGAGCATCGGCAATAGTAAAACAAAAGAAAAAAAAAAGAAACATGCTAGTAGCTAATGCACGTTCCCTGTGGCGAGGCGTATGCTCTTCCGGGAATGGTAAACAAAGAAAATGCTATCAGCTTGTTACAGTCATACCTTTGCGCCGATAGATTATGATAAAATATTTGTTTGTTTTTTTTTGCCATAGCACTGAGATATAGGCCATCGGGTCTCATTCATCCTCCCCTCTGCAATGGGGCGAGGACTTATAGCTTAAGCGCAGTTTAAACAATAGCTAAGAAAAATTCGCAGCCGCCAACCCACCCTTTAGAACATTTTCACCTGCCAGTTAGTTCACTCGCTATAACCAGATGGCGCTTGCTCCGAGCCTTGCCATTTGTGGCCTGAAAACCCGTCACGTGGCCTCTGCGCCAGTTCGATTCGCGCATGGCAAGAAGGGTCGAATATCCTGTACTGAGAATTAGTTGCACGCTAAAGCGCATCCGATGGTCGAAGTAAATCCGGAGCCACAAAACTACCGCGTGCCTCATAACCCGCTGGACACAAAGTTCTTCTTCTTTTGTCGTACACCGCGCGAGTAAATGTGGCGCTGTGGTGACGAATGATACTTAGTAGTAAGTAATCGCTCCGTCTGTGACTTTCTTTGTCTGGTTACCCATCTCATTGTGCTGTTTTAGGATCACAAGTGGGCAAAGCTCGTACCATTTGGACAAGGCTTGAGTTCAGAAACATGGATATGTGACATTTACGCTTCTTCCGAAGCTTTGCCAAAAGCTTCGTGTGGTTCACGGATATATATATATATATATATATAGTCATATCATGCGAAGCCAACAAACACTGGCACCAAGGACAACATAGGGGAAATTACTTGTGCTTAATAGATGACATAATGAAATGATAAATTAAAGGAAATTAAATTGGATGAAAAAACAACTTGCTGTAGGTGGGAACCGAACACACAACCTTCGCATTTCGCGTGCGATGCTCTACCAATTGAGCTACCGCGGCGCTGTTTCCCCATCCACTTTCTTGGGTATTTATTATGTGTCCTAGTAGAACCCTGTGAGTAGCACCCTGGGAGGATATATATATGTGTGTGTGTGTGTGTGTGTGTGTGTGTGTGTGTGTGTGTGTGTGTGTGTGTGTGTGTGTGTGTGTGTGTGTGTGTGTGTGTGTGTGTGTGTGTGTGTGTGTGTGTGTGTGTGTGTGTGTGTGTGTGTGTGTGTGTGTGTGTGTGTGTGTGTGTGTGTGTGTGTGTGTGTGTGTGTGTGTGTGTGTGTGTGTGTGTGTGTGTGTGTGTGTGTGTGTGTGTGTGTGTGTGTGTGTGTGTGTGTGTGTGTGTGTGTGTGTGTGTGTGTGTGTGTGTGTGTGTGTGTGTGTGTGTGTGTGTGTGTGTGTGTGTGTGTGTGTGTGTGTGTGTGTGTGTGTGTGTGTGTGTGTGTGTGTGTGTGTGTGTGTGTGTGTGTGTGTGTGTGTGTGTGTGTGTGTGTGTGTGTGTGTGTGTGTGTGTGTGTGTGTGTGTGTGTGTGTGTGTGTGTGTGTGTGTGTGTGTGTGTGTGTGTGTGTGTGTGTGTGTGTGTGTGTGTGTGTGTGTGTGTGTGTGTGTGTGTGTGTGTGTGTGTGTGTGTGTGTGTGTGTGTGTGTGTGTGTGTGTGTGTGTGTGTGTGTGTGTGTGTGTGTGTGTGTGTGTGTGTGTGTGTGTGTGTGTGTGTGTGTGTGTGTGTGTGTGTGTGTGTGTGTGTGTGTGTGTGTGTGTGTGTGTGTGTGTGTGTGTGTGTGTGTGTGTGTGTGTGTGTGTGTGTGTGTGTGTGTGTGTGTGTGTGTGTGTGTGTGTGTGTGTGTGTGTGTGTGTGTGTGTGTGTGTGTGTGTGTGTGTGTGTGTGTGTGTGTGTGTGTGTGTGTGTGTGTGTGTGTGTGTGTGTGTGTGTGTGTGTGTGTGTGTGTGTGTGTGTGTGTGTGTGTGTGTGTGTGTGTGTGTGTGTGTGTGTGTGTGTGTGTGTGTGTGTGTGTGTGTGTGTGTGTGTGTGTGTGTGTGTGTGTGTGTGTGTGTGTGTGTGTGTGTGTGTGTGTGTGTGTGTGTGTGTGTGTGTGTGTGTGTGTGTGTGTGTGTGTGTGTGTGTGTGTGTGTGTGTGTGTGTGTGTGTGTGTGTGTGTGTGTGTGTGTGTGTGTGTGTGTGTGTGTGTGTGTGTGTGTGTGTGTGTGTGTGTGTGTGTGTGTGTGTGTGTGTGTGTGTGTGTGTGTGTGTGTGTGTGTGTGTGTGTGTGTGTGTGTGTGTGTGTGTGACGAATTGTGCACTGAAGTGACGGCCTTATATGAGTAATACAAGACGTCATAGTAGCAAGCAGTTCACTTTCACTGCCCGAGTCCCCTCGCACCACCAAGACACTGATGTCGCTCGGATGAGCCATTCGACAAGCGGATTCAGTTCAACACATCAGGGAGATATATGTGTTTCGTGCATATTAAGTCTCCCTGCCGAAGCTGCGAATGACTGTGCGTGGCTGAAGCTTACGCGGCCGGCGTGCCGTATCTAATTGTTAATAATCATTGTTGGGTACAATGATGAAGGGCGAGCTGGGATGACTGCTAGCTTCATGCGCGCTGTCTTCCTTCCTGGACTGTCTTTCCGCGCCCTTAGAGTCGTAGATCGCGTAATTGGAGATCGCTGACAGAGGCCGCCCGCACGGGACACCAAGATGGGCAGGTGATGATGATGGATCTAATTTTCGGATTCGTGGGAAATGTTGCTCCTCTACGAACCTTTCTCCCCCACTGCCGGCGTGCAAGCCTTGTGACAGCGAGTGAAGAATGCTAGGCATAAGTTGAAGAGACAGGAAGAGAGCAGTTTGGATCAGAGAGCGAACGGGCATAGACGATATTCTAATAAACATTAAGAGAAAAAAAAATGGCGCTGGGCAGGTCATGTAATGCGCAGACTAGATAACCGTTGAACCATTAGGGTTACAGAATGGGTACCAAAAGAAGGGAAGCGCAGTAGAGGACGGCAGAAGACTAGATGGAGTGACGAAATTAGGAAATTTGCGGGTGCTATTTAGAATCGGTTGGCGCAGGACAGGGGCAATTGGAGATCGCAGGGAGAGGCCTTCGCCCTGCAGTTATTATTATTATTATTATTATTATTATTATTATTATTATTATTATTATTATTATTATTATTATTATTATTATTATTATTATTATTATTATTATTATTATTATTATTCTGTGACAGCAACCGTTCGTGGTCATCCAGTGGTATATTAATAGGTTTACATGGCCCAGTGCATTACAGTGTGCATTACAGTATGCATTCTTATTATTTCACTTCGCAGGTAAATGGTTGCTGCAAGTTACACGGCGGATATAACTAGCGTATACACTCGTGTAAGAGACGCCCTTTTCTGTCGCAATTTTGGCGAGTCTTATATGGGACCGGGACGTCTAATCTAATTTTGCCAACTGCGAGTATGAAATCAACTGTTAACCTGCGGGATCGCTTCCTCTAACCACCTCGTGGCGAGCGACGCGCGAACGCACGCTACCTGAGAAAGTTCGCTGTTGAGCGCGATAGGAATCCGCAAACCGAACTCGATTGCTTCTCGGCGGCTGGATTTTTTCGAAATGGCCGTCAAGTAGGGGGTGTGGCCCTAACGCGCGTGTGGCCCTTGCACTGATTTACACGGTAATAATTTTCTTTCGTGTAATTGTCTTATGCTCTGCTATCACTAATTCTCCTTTCCCTTTCCGGCGAAACTGCATGCAGCCCCTTTCTTTTTCTTTTTTTCTTTTTTTCAAATGTAAGTCCTAGTATAAGCGATGTTGCGCATGACTGCTATTGATTCTGATTTCGAGTAAATCCTAGTTAACCTCACTTCTATCATTCAGTTAATTATATATATTTATGACCTCTGCACGCAAGTGGCGATATTTAATTCCATCCCTAATAAATGTTCTAAATTATTAGAAGAGTTTTTTTTGAAGAGTTGTTAGCGTTGCCTAGTTTAAAGAGAAGGAATACTGAGAATATCATTCACGTGCATTTCACATGGCTTTGATAAACGACTTTGCCGAAAGGGTCACTGAAATCTGCAGGTTTTTTTTCAAGGTCGAAAAGGCGGGCAAAGCAATTTGAAGCGAGGTGAACGTACAGCAATATATGCATTCTCCATAGGCATAAGCTATCCACGTCTTTAGATATAATCGCTATTTCGCTACCGCCTTCTTCTTAAAAAATGCGATAAACTTTGTATTGTGTATATATCTAAATATATTGTCTGTGCATGATGTTCACAGTAGAAATTTTAAATAAATTAATACTAAATTATGGGGTTCTACGTGCCAAACCATGGTCTGATTATGACGAACGCCGTAGTGGAGGACTCCGGAAATTTGGACCACCTGGGGTTTTTCAACGTGCATCTCAACGTAAATACATGGCTGTTTTCGCATTTCGCCCCGATCGAAATGCGGCCCCCGTGGGCGGGATTCGATCCCGCGACCTCATGCTTAGCAGCCCAACCCCCATAGTCACTAACCAACCACGCCGGGTAATGTTAAGGAAATATGCTGAAGTGAAAAAACAAGGATCAGCTAGCCTCCGCGGGTTTTTCTAATGCGCTTGTCCTCCCCTTGTTAGGATTTGCAGAAATAAATCGAAAGTGTGAATTAAAACACGTCCACACCCGCGCCAACAATGATGCAGTAAGCTTTTAACCTCAATAAAATTTGAAGGGAAAAGGTAGTGGGAAATAAAAATAAATATCAAATGACGTGAGTAATAGAACTCTGGTAATGACACTTTGGGGGTGAGGGGGGAGAAACATCGGCATCGCCGGGGGGATGAGGGGTGTTTGGCTCTGCCCCCTCCGGAAAACTTCGGAGGGGGTTCGGGCCCCGGAGCCCTCCCGTAGTCGGCGCCTATGGGTGTAAGGAACCCTGAGGCTTGAAGGTCATCTGTAATTCCACGCTGGAGTCACATCCATTGCATTCACTGCATTCTATGTATTCATTGCTCTGAACGTTATTATTATTTTTTTTAGAAATGCAGGGACAAGTACCAAATACGCACTGAAGTGGTCTAAAATTGCTGAGTTTGGTTGGCAATGTCAAATAAACAAACGCGAAATATTCAACATGGGAAACCTTGTAGAGGAAAAAAAAAGTACATTTATTTCAACCACCTTTGTTGCTACCCGCTTGTGTAACATGAGTAGAAGGACGTCATTTTTTAAACGGCTCGAGATAGAATGCGGCGGCCGTATCCGAAAATGCAATTCTACGCTTTAAACCTACCACAGTGTTATTTTCCATAGGAGGTTTTCCTGGCCGGCTTAAAATCTAGAACGTGTTCTCGTATTTCAATGACGCATGATGGACTAAAGCGCACAAAACGCTGAACCGAGGTCCACCGAGGCTCAACCCAGGCTGCGCGTTCTGTAAGTGTTCGTGCTCTGTTTCCTGTCTTCTGTGTTTACGTTTTGGGGTCGCTGCGGTGGACATTCACGAGCGGCTTCGTTGCCACAGAAGCGCGGCAAAGGATGGCCGGTTAAGCCTGCGTACCGCACGCTCCGCTCACGTGATTGCTTTGCTTTACGCATTGCGCCAGCGGAGACACGCGTGGCTGCACTTTCATTTGCAAGAAGCGCGAACACTACAATTCGCTGGCCATTCGGACGTACACCAGACTGCTAGATGCTTCTGAGCAGCAAAGCCCGGTTTGTTTACTCTGCCTATGCTCCCTGCAGCACCCAGCATGCCATCGCGGAGTAAAGCTCATCTATGAAGACCGTTCATCAGCATTTTACGCGGGCTCGGGCCCGTTTCCAGGTCACCTTCTAATGAGACCTCATTAATCACGACAGGCGCAGTAGCGCGACCCAGCGAAGCGAGGAACGGGGGCGGTCATACGGCGTGAAGCTGCCCGCGAGCTTGCCTCAAGTTGGTGCTAGGTGGAGAAGCGCTTGCTATGCTTTTCATGACCGAATTGTGGAAGCATCAGAGCTGAAGCACAGTTTTGTCCCTGCACGGAGCTAAGCACAGTGCCCTGCAAAGTTGGTCGTTTTACATTCCGGGCAGGAAAAAAGTTTTAAAGGTGACATTTTTTTCTATTGAATATACAAGCACATTGAATATCTCTCCATATGGCAAATCAGTTGGACGCAAAGCCGCAAAATGGAGCAACTGCCGTAGAAGGGAGAAGTCAGCGTCCGCCTGTCAGATTAATGGCAAATTTCTCTTTTATGAAATTTTGTCCAAATCTCGCGTTTCTGCATAAGTTATATGGCTTTATTCAGTGTAGAAGCGCGTCGAGTTGTAGAATAATTTGGCTTCCCTGTGCAATCAATCGTCATGATCATTATCATCAGCCTATTTTAGGTCCACTGCAGGAGGAATGCCTCCCCCTCACCCGTGTACTGCGCCAACCGATTCGAACTTGCCCCGGCGAATTTCTTAATTTCCTCACTCCATCTCGTCTTTTGACGTCCTCGACTGCGTTTCCCTCCTCGTGGCACCTTACACCTTATAGAATAAAGTAACTAAAGTTATGGACTGGTTCCCGGCAAATTTAAAAAGCGCCAACCCTTCTAAAACGCGACTTATACGCTTCCATAACCCCATGAAAATATATTGCCGTTGAAACCGTTATTCTTACACATATCTGACTGTTATACATGCACATGTCAAGCTGTTAAATACGCATCTTCTGTTAAGCATATTGTGCTGCTTGTTGACCGTGATTTTATGGAACTCGCATTTGTCCCACCTCTGTGACAGGATGCGCATGGTCTCCTGTGTGTTATTCAATATGCGATGCCCTACGCCAATCTTCGCGGGAAAAATTATTGTGAATGCTTTAGTCTAGAGTGTGCTACGTTATAGCTTCACTGTTTAGGGTCACTGCACCCTTAGATTGCACTACAGTGCAATCGATAGCGTCTTCTTTTGCACAGGCGGTAGACCCGGCCGCCCCGAAAACGGCGTTGGTCACGGGTTCAAGGGCGAATTTTTTTTTCAAGTGGGAAGCTTCCTTTCAGAAATCCAAACCTTGCTGCTGTAACTTTATCGAGGATTGACAAAGCCTAGCACTTAAGCAAGCTGGTACAATACAACAATGCAATACAATATTTATTGTGCATAAAGGAAAACAAAATACACATAGCAGGCCTGCCAAAGCCTCAGAGATCTTGACTAGCAGTGCTTAGCAGTCAGGTCACAGAAAACTGCACGTGGTTATAAGCGGAGTTAGCTATTAGCGGGTCGGAATGAAATACTGAAATTATACAAAATGTTCTTTAAAACTGCAAAAATCCTGAGTTATTTCTGGATCCCCCGTTTTGTGTTAGCTTCTAACACAGGCGTTCGTAATTTAGTAAATATGGCTGGAACAAATTATTGTCGCATTCTTCCATTCTTCTTTGCCGTCTTGGGGATCACATCAGGTTCTTTCAGTCCTTAGGAACGGGCTGGTGTATACGGTATCTTAATATCATTATTCCGGAAGTGTTTAATTACAACACTTTCGACAATCAGGGAAGTGAAGTTTGGCAAATTCAACAACTTGAAGGCATCTATATCTATCCTGGGACACATAGTGCATGATATTATAGACAACAGTGAACGTAAAGTTGGGTTAATTTTTGATCGCCATCTAAGGGTGCAGTGACCATAAATAGTCAAGCCATAAAGTAGCACACTGTAGACTAAAGCATTCACAATAATCTTTCGTACGGAACTTGGTATAAGAAATCGCATATTCAATAATACACAGGAGACCGTGACGCAACCTGTTACAGAGGTGGGAAGAACTCCAATTCCATAAAAGATCTCAGTCAAGAAGCAGCCGAAGATACTTAACAGAAGATGCACACTTAACAGATTGGCATGTACATGTATAACAGTCAGATATGTGTAAGAATAACGGTTTCAAAGGCAGGATTTTTGATGTGGGGTTATGGAAAAGTCGCGTTTTAGAAGGGTTGACGCTTATTAAATCTGCCGCGAACCAGTCCATAACTTTAGTTGCCTTATTATGTAGAGAGCTAATTGCATCGGAGAGATTGGTTGCACAGGATAGAAGAACTGTATCATCGGCGTATTGATGTATATGATCACTTACTACATTGGAAAAAAACATTAACATAAATATTAAAGAGGAGGGGGTTAATGTTGAGCCCTGAGTGAGTCCAGAATAAATACATGTAAAAACACTTAAACTATTTCCCACTTTTACACACTGTCATCTATCCTACAGAAATTTAGTTAATAGGTTGTAGAATGGTGCACGAAGGCCTAGCAAAGACAGTTTCTGTAACAACATGTCATGACAAACACTACCTGTCAGACATGACACTCCCTGTCGGCCTGCCTGTCATGATAAACGCTGTCAAATGCCTCAGAGGCATTAATAAAGAGAGCACAGGCTGCCCGGTTGCGATCTCGTGTGGAGTATAATAGATCAGAGAAATCTAACAGTACTTGGGTGCTGTTCCCCTGCAGAAATCCGTACTGATTTGATGATAATGCACTATGCTTATCTAGAAAATGTACCGCGTATGCCATTGCAGATCTGGCACACACCTGAATTCACCCAGCATCGATTGCATTCCATCGACCCATCTATGCAACTGGGGCTGTTACCTGGGCTTCCACCAAGGGCGGAAACAATGCTGTGCCGCTTGCGCCTGAAGGTTACATTCACCAATGATATGTTTGATTGGAATGACCAGTAACCCCGAGTACAATGCGTGCGGTGTCGAGGAGAAGGTAGTACACCTACTGTGCTAATGCCGATCCATTGAAAATGAAAGACATGACCTCTTCAAAGATCTAAATCAGTCGTATATAAAACTATTCACCTTGCTCAAGATCTTGGTACCATGACCTCACATATCGCCTGTGCAAAAGGTCACAAAAGCGTTGCTGCGATATTTGAAGGCTACCGGATTGAGTGACCGTCTGTGATCAGGACTCAGGACCCTCTGTGATAGAGAGCAGAAAAACTGTTACTACGTCGGTAACCTCCACAGCGAACTATTTCTCCTTCTCTGAATCTTTCCATCTCCATTTTCCTAACCCCAGGGCCGGGTATCCAACTGAGCTCAGTGCTAATTAACCTCCCTGCCTTTAATTTATTCTTCTATCTATCTCTCTGCTGTATGGGCTTCCTTTGCATCTTTTCGAGTTGCAGTCAGCTGCCAACTTCTCCCTTTCATGAACGCTGCTCCTAAAACCATAGGCTGGGATATTTTTCCCCCTTGTTCTGTGTTTTGAAATCATGAGTATGTTTTGACTTCCCGCGTACCTGAAGCATTCGCGCACAGTACGCCTTTTTCAAGGCAAATTCTGCAGAAAAGGTGCCGGCCGTCGCATTCGCTGCTGTATGTTGCGTTGTTCGTGACAAGTGGTTGCTCCTGACAAATGCACCGAGAGGGGCGTTCATGAAATTCGGCTTGTCGGTACCATACGTTGGAATAGGGGCACAGGATAGAGGTCAAAGCGGGCGTTCGTCTTTCCAGTTTTAGTGGAGAATAAAAATTATGTTTTTATATGGTAGCGCCGAAAAAAGCTAAGGCACCAAACTGAACTGGAAGCATCCAACGGAAAAGTTGCGTCAAGCTCGAGCAGTGATTCCTTTCCTGCAGTTCAGGGGACATGAGGCCAAGAATATTCATGTAAGTGTCGGCATGCAGTGTACGGTGAAAACGAAAATGGCAATGTCCATAAAAAAAATTGCTTGAAGCACGACCCGTGATAGGCCAATCAGAAACTTTTACCACGCTATAAAACATTTTATTTTTTATCGCATTCTGTTTATTCCTGCTGAGTGCTATGTGTCCTGCGATTATAATATTCTTATTCGGTGTCTCTAATCGTTTTCTTCCAATTTCTGCTGAAAAATGAGGCGCGCCACTTCTTTTTAAATTATAACTCTACATCAAGCGGCGTACTGCAAGTGACGCGTCGGTCGTTTTTCTTTACGTTCAGTTACCATATGTTAGGGAGCTTATGCATTGTATGTGAATGGGCAGCGTCAATGCACTTTCAAAAATAACTGAAATACCACGCTAATGATCGCCTTTTGCACGCGATGTTGTGTTTAGCAGTTCAGAAACCGACGTTTATGAAAATTGGTATTAATAACGTGCAATCTGCCATTCATAGTTTACACGTCCTTTGCAATGTTCAACACGTACATTCAGCGTGATTCCATGCATCTTCGATACCATCCACAGTCGAACGCATCTTCCGACTGTACTATCGGCCAGACGTGCAATCAGGTCACCCCAGCCATAGGCAAAGCGTTTTCATTTACGGGAAGGGGGGGAGTCTGGGCCCCGACCACCTCTCGAAACCCCACAATATATATATTGCACTTGAACAAACTACGTGCCACCTCGAAGAATTGAGCGCTGAAAACGACGGCGTTATATGACTGTATACAAGCCATCATAGTACGAGACAGTTCAATTTCACAGCCCGAGTCCTCACGGTGGTGCTAATACTGCTGGGCCTTTGCCGCGAAACTGCGGCCTCTCTCGCTCGCTGTCTAAGTACCTGTATAAGCGCTGCTGCGCACGACTGCTGTTGATCCTGATTTCGAGTGAACCCGGCTTGGCCTTATTTTCGTTACTAAGTAAATTATGCAAAGAGCAATGTAATAGGCATAGAAGGTTTTAAAATCCCGGCTTTGCGCGCACGACATCGAAAGAGTCCACGCAAAGCTATATTTAGCTAAAGCCTTTATATTTCGAGCCAGAAACTTGCTCGGGACCATAGCCAAATTAAAGTGGGCGTTTCATTTTTCATGAAAGTGTATAGGTGCTGCAAAAACAAGTTCATGTCAATAAATAAAGCGAAATAAACAGACTGGGAAGCGATCAACGTGTAGAGAAAAGGCAAAACCGATGCGCTCAAGAAAGTAAACATACCACTTCTAAATCAGCCGAATTGGCAATCAGGATGGCTGCACGAGAAAAACAGACCATCAGGTTTCAGTGCGCCTTTATTATCTGTGAATTCGTAAGCTCCGTTGAACACAAGCTGATGCCTAGAGGACGTATTTGAATAGGTCTCCTTTTGCAACGACGCAGTACTGTGTGCTCTTTATCACATCTTCATTGGCTTTCTTGATGGCTGACCGCGTAATTTTACGGCAGACATCCGTTATCCTTGTCTTGAGCTAATCTGACGTCCGTGTCGATCATCTAAGAGAGAGAGTGTGTGTGCGATTGGGAAGAGGAATAGGTGCTATTTTTCTGCAGCCCTTTATAAAGGACTGAAGATAGGAAGCACGACTCAGCGCCTTGGGGAAGGGGCATGTAAGCACGATCTTTCACATAACCCCGAAGAAAGAAATCGAGTATAGGGAGGCCTGGTGACCTAGCGGCCAACTTACAGGCCCGTGCCTTTCAATCTATTGTGCATGAAAAGTCACATCCAGCCAGTTTCGGACTCGGCGGATGCTGTGTGCTGGCGCCCCATCTTTGTTGATACTACAGAAGTGGAAAACGTGATAACGGGACTTCGCTTAGAAATGCATTCACTACCCCTTCGGGGATTTCGTTCACATAACACTCTCGAGTTAGTGTGTGATTGAAGAAGGTGGGACCGATTTTAGCACCGGCGTAAATTCCGCACCACGCATTGAGCGACCACTGGTACTGGTGCCAGTTGAGCTTTACTCAGTGTACATTGGAGTCCCTCCAATAATGTGCATTATGGAAATTTACCTACGCATTTCTGGTAAAATTCGCTTCATCTGTGCATAGGATGTTGCCCAAAAACTCCGGGCACTGTTCGGCTATTGTGACGACCCAGTTCAAGAAATCCAGACGATTTTGTAGGTCCCTATTTTCCAAGCATTGATGCTGGTTAAAGAGGCCGTTAGTTAGAATCCTCCAAACTGATGACTGGCAAATTGGTTCCTGGGTGGCCACGTCCCGCAACCTAGCATGAATGTGTGAGGTCATAAATGCTAGAACATCCGTGCGTAGGCCAGCACTCAAAGATGGAGTCCCCAGCCGCTGTTTCTGGAAGTTGCCGGTTTGTCTCGGGTTATCATAATTTCTTATGATAGTCGAAGCGTTTGGTCTACCGCCACACTTCCATGACTGAGATATATATTTGCGGCCTCCCTCTTGTTGTCATCTGTGGATCCGAAGGCAAGGATCATGTTTTCCTTCTGCTCATTAGAGAAAGAAATGGCTACTGACACAAAACAAAACGCACCTTTAAAACTTTGCACTGACATTGTCAATTCACTTTTGTGATGATTGGTTTTGCGGCAAAAAAGGAACATCCGTGCATTTTATCTACGCTAAGACAAGAGCTATTACAGCTTGTTTCCAACTAACACCAAACGCGGCGTGTTACTTCAGCCGAGGTGCGGTAGATACGGCACTCTAGTCGGATACAACTTAAGTCTGCAGTGAAGCCCCGCGTACACCCTCAGAACCGCCAGCCACTGTTCCTCCACGAGGCTGCAAATAGTTCGTACTTCAACCTTTCTCTGTTACCTAAATGAGGCGGTAACCACAAAAACTAAGTTATAGGCGCGTAATTTTATACATTTTCACTTGTCTATTACAGTGGAACGCCTAATTATTTATTGAACTAAAATAAAGCACTTGCGTCGCTGCAACTACTTGCTGCCAAGTTTCACTTCAGTTGACAGGGATGTTTCACGAGGAAAACGGGCTCAGCAAGTAAATGAACTGTACCGAAGCCTTTTAAAGAGTGAAATGCTCAGACTCCATACACATTGTCGGTGTATGTTGCCGACCTCATCGCTTCCATCGATGAAAAGGCTTCAAGCACAGCAGACGCTTAGGAGGTATCAAGGACGATGCCATTTGGAGAACGTCGCCGGACGACTACTTTCTTTGCTTCTGTGATTGGCTAGCGGAGTCACACAACGCCGCGAGGTCCGTGTTCCTTGGTTGCCAACTTCTGTTCTATTTTTTAATTTGTATCCTACTATAGCTCGATCAGGACGTTTTTCTTGATTTCCTTTATTTCGTTCTAAATAACTCATAGAGAGCCTGTTCGAGGGCGCTGCTCTATGATCCGGGTGGGAGCGCAGTCACGTGGCATTCTCCACATTTCGCGGAGTTTACTTATCAGTCGGAGAAAGAGTTAGTACGCAATTAGTACGTCGATGAAAATAACAGTTAGATGCCCCTTGGCTGTGCCTTCAAAAGCCTTATTGACACTTTGATAAATGCGATAGGACGCCTCGAGTTAGTTAATTAATTACAATTACCTAATTAAATCTCAGTAACGAAAAAAATTAATGGCAGCTACTACACTGTACTGGAAACAATATGCGCTACGTTTTCTGCGAGTAACGCTTTGCTCTTTTTTTTTCATCTTGGTGCAGTACAGTTAACTGTGACACTCTGTATATATTTATGACATTCCCATGCAAGTGAGAACGTTTCCATCCGTAATAAATGTCGCAAATTATTATAAATATTTTTTTCATGAGTCGTTAGCATTGCTTACAGGAAAGAGACGCAATACTGAGACGCAGAACCTTCACGTGCATCTCACAAGCCATTGATCAGAGACTCTTCCGAAGTGGTCACTGAAATCTATAATCTATCTCTATAATAGTGCCGAAACAATTTAATGCGTGGTCAACATAGAGAGCATGTTCCTTCTCTGGGCTATCGATACCTTATAGCTTTGGAAATAAATTTTTATTGGCTACGTACATCTCTTTCAAAAATATAATAATATATTTAAATACACACACAGGACACACCTTGCGTATATGTTTAAATATATTGTATATGTGCATGGTGTTTGCAGTAGGAACTTAAAACAATATCGAAGTGAGAAAATACGGATTAGGCAGCCGCCGCTGGTGCTTCTAATGCGCGTGTCCTCCTATTGTCAGGATTTGAAGAAATAAAGCGAAAGTACGAATTAAAAGGCGCGCTCCTTTATAAATAAGCGCCTCTCCTGTCCACATTGTTTCTTTCCGCGCTTATGCCGCTCTACGACACTACAGTTCCATCATTTTTGACGATGCACACGTGCTGATGCTACCATGTGACTGGCTAGTTTCTTTTCTTCCTCTTCTTCTTCTTTTGACTTGTGTTGCTTTCTATATTTACTCACTGTGTCTGGCATTCACATTTAGTTCGAAGTTAGTTAACCGAGTGACCTCCTAAAATACTGCGTTAAAAAATGTAAGAGCCAACTGTCGAAAAACCAACTATCCCGAAGCAATTCTTTGTTGAACCTAGAGATTATGCACTGGGTACCAGGCGCACAATATGCAATTCCTGCTTTTTTTCTTGTTGTAATGTCCTTGTTGTTTGTCTTTTGTCTATATATATATATATATACATATATATATATATATATATATATATATCAGTTTCTCTCGAGACTCCTCAAATGTAGGGTATGACTCTCGACATTCTAGTTATCCTACTTCCAGGCGCGCTTTATTTTCCCTCACAAATACACTAAACTTAAGCTGCCCCGAGCTAAGCCATTTATGTTTCTCTTTATTTCCCTTTCCCTTTCTCTCGCTTTGTGATCACAAACCGCGAAGTTTCGCGCTTGACGAAGCCACGGCGTCTATAAGCTAGGGGGATGCGGACGTACTGCGACACGATCGAAAATTACCACGGGGACGTCCTTAGGGGAAATCCTAATATCCCTCACATGCCTCGTCCTGAGTTTGTCGCAGTAATAACCGAAAGCCAAGCTTAAGTGGTCTGGTCGTTTCGATAAGTGTCAAGTTAAGTAAAAATGTATGCTTGTCTGCAATTCACGCCTTAGTGCGGGAGCGATAAGGGAATTATTGACTGCGCTTCAGGAAAACTCATTGAAATAAACGATTTATATTACAATCGGCTATATTTTTTGCACCAAGTGTTGAGAACAAATCAAACAAAGCTTTGAAGCATTTTTGTCACCCCTCTCACCCCCCCCCCCCCATAAGCTTTTACACCTTTTCTCACCCCCACTCCCTGACACTCAATTTCGTTTACTTCTTTTTTATTCGGTGCAGTGGCGTTGGTGAATATCCCAGAATGAGACCACTGACGAACGAGAAATGCTAAATTGGTTTTGTGCTGGTGCTATTCTTCGCCCATAGGTTCTTTTAAAATCTGATGATGGCGACCAGTACATTAATTCCCAATCGCAATAAGCACTGGCTTTTTTCTCATCTGCGACCAAAAACACTGATCCGTTATATCACTGCGCAAAATACACAGAGAAGTTGATGAGCCTAAAAATCTAAGACAGCGCATTTCACTTTTAGCTCGTTCTACACAGCAGCCAAACGAGGCATTCGCGAGGCCTTTTCACTGCACTCCGATCGGCAGTGGGGCCGACATGAATGAACGACGCTGATTGGCATCCAAACTAGGCGCGCCAAAAAGTGGGTGCGTCCCGCGTGCCTCCCCCCCCCTCCCCGCGAGAGCGATAGGGGCGCACCGCAGGCGCCGGATGGCATTGGGGGACACCCTTATCGCCACGCCGTGCGCCGTCTCGGCGGGCTTCTCCGCGGTGCAGATCGATTGCGCCGGGATAGCTTCCTTCGCGTGTTCATGGGATGCTTTGCCTCTGACTCCGCTCTCGATTGATTGGGCCATCATTCAACGTCAACCGGATGCCCGATGGAACTGTGTGGTCGGTGTTTGCTCACCGGAACAATAGCGGGAGCGGCCGGTTTCGCCACTGCGATTCGCTTGTACACCGCTTCGCGCTGTTGTCGATTTCTGTGCGTTTCTCTTTTGCTTGCCACTTTATTTTGTTCGCGACTGAGTCGGCAGCTCCGAGTATGGAACCTGCGCGGATGCTACTTTCAAGAATCCGACTACACAAACTAATATGAATGGGGCCTTGTTCGTGAAGTTCTGCGCGGTTGCATTATTTCTGTTATGGCGCGTATATTGGGGCTGCTTCCTTTTTGTCCTGTTTGTTGCCATGATGAAACAAAAGAAGTAAGCGCTGCTACACAAATGGACCTGCAAACGGGTGCAAACGATGTAGCGATAAAGCAGGGTTAAGAAGTTCCGCAAATATATATATATATATATATATATATATATATATATATATATGTATGTATATATATCCGATTCCAATAGAGCGCCTTTATCCGGACATTATTCGCGATGCGCAGGCTTGCAGCAGCGGCTTTCTTTTGTGTGTGTTCTGAATGTAGCGCAGTGAATTCAGATAGTAAACATAGCGCCTGTGGGTTTGTCGTCGCTAGTTGTAAAATATGCAGAGGTGCATGTTCTTTTTTTACCTATTCTGCCTTTTGGGTCTGCTCACATTTTTAAGTGGGAGCAGAATGTGCGCGCGAATGTGTGTTCTTAAGCACTTATATTTTTTTTTAGCGAAGCTGTATATGGCTAGGGCTCTGTGCATTTTTGTTAATGTACACGCAAGAAGTGCATAGAACCGAACAAACACCGAAGGTAGACAAGCGGCTCCTCAGGCTCTGGGAGGCTAGACGCGGACTCGCCAAGAGATGGAAGATAAATAAGCTAAACAAGAAGCTAAAGAAGAAGATAGCGGACATCACTAGGCAGATGGAGGAGTACGCGACGCAGCTGGCCAGACAGCGGTGGCAACAGTTTAGCAACTCGCTGAACGGGACCCTAAGTACGGCCAAAACGTGGCGCATCCTTAAGGCCCTAATGGACCCTAGCAAGAACAAGTCCGAAAGCGGCAAGTCGATCCAAAGACTGGTCCACCAGCACGAAAGTTCCGAAGAGCAGCTCCTGAATGAAGCCCGAGAAAAATGCTACGGGAAAGACCAAATCGAAGGTTACAAAGGGGATTATCTCGGTGAGGAAAACCGGAAAACCCGAACATGGACCGACCCATCACGAAAGAGGAGGTCACCGAAGCCGTAAGAGCAGCCACCATGAATACAGCGGCGGGAGGGGACAAGATTCGAAACTTGCTCATAAGAAACCTAAGCGACGAGGCAATCGATCAGCTGACGTCGTACCTCAACGCGCTCTGGCAAGAGGGAAAGATACCGTCGGAATGGAAACACGCCGTCGTGGTCATGATACCCAAGCCGGGCAAGAAACTACAGATCGAGAATCTCAGGCCGATCTCGCTCACGTCGTGCCTGGGAAAACTGTATGAGAAAATAGTCACCAGAAGGGTCCAGCAGTACCTGGAAAATGGGAGGTGGTAACCTAGACAGCATGTATGGCTTCAGGGCCCACCTATCGACGCAGGACGTCCTCCTACAACTCAAAGAGCAGCTACTCGACACAATGCCCTAGGCGGGTGAAAACGTTGTGATGGCGCTAGACATCAAAGGCGCCTTTGACAACGTTAGCCACGCGGCCATAATGGATGGCCTCAACAACACCAACTGCGGAAGGAAAGTACACGACTACGTCAAGGACTTCCTAACCGACAGAATGGCAACGGTAGGGCTGGAGGAGTTGAGAAGCGACACCTTCTCCACACAGTGTAATGGCACACCCCAAGGCTCCGTGATATCGCCCGTGCTATTTAATGTGGCGACGATCGGCCTGGCAAAACGACTCGGTGAGATCTAGGGCATCCAACACGCGATGTACGCGGACGAAGTCACGGTTTGGGTCACGCAAGGTTCACTGGGAGAAAAACAAGAGAAGCTACAAGAGGCTGCGCACTGTGTCGAAAAGTACACCAGAGAGAGGGGACTGGTATGCTCCACAGAAAAATTCGAACTACTGAGAGTAGGTACACACCCCACCCAAGCAACACTGGAAGTAACGCTTGACGGTCAAAACATCCCGGAAAAGAACATGATCAGAATCCTGGGCATGTGGCTACAGGGCAGCAGAAAATGCAGCCACACCATCAGCCTGCTGAGCAAAGCGACGGAGCAGGTGGGCCGGATGATCAACAGGGTCTCCCACAAAAGATACGGCACCAAAGAGGAAGACACACTCAAACTCGTCGGCAGCCTGGTCGTCAGCCGAGTCATCTACTCGCTACCGTACACGCGATGACCAAAGGAGAGAGGGAACAGGCGGACACGATACTCAGGAAAGCATACAAGAGGGCTCTCCATCTGCCAAAAAACACGTCAAACGAAAAACTGCTCCAACTGGGCATCAGCAACACTTTCAGCGAACTGGCAGAAGCTCTGCTCGAAACGCAAAAAGCCAGACTCAAAAGCACCCCTGCAGGGAGAGCGCTCCTGACTAGGCTGGGACAGGGCACGAGCGGACACGTAAATAGATACGCAGACGTGTCCGACTGCCTAAGAAAAACAATAAGCGTTAGGCCAGTACCTAAGAACATGGACCCCAACCTCCACGAGAGCAGAAGGAAGGCGCGAGCCGAATACGTGGAAAAGACACTAGCGCAACTAGACAGCATGGTATACACGGATGCCGCCTCGTACCCGCGAGAAGGGAAGCGCACGGCCACGGTGGTGGTGGTGGACGGAGACGGGAATCTGGTTACATGTGCGACGGCAAAGGCAGCCGGCGCAGCGGAGGCCGAAGAAATTGCCGTGGCGCTGGCGGCAGTAGAAGGATATAGGACAGGCAGGCCTCTAAACATCTTAACAGACTCGAAGAAAGCGTGCAGAAATTACACGAGGGGCAGGATTAGCAAAGCCGCCCTCAGAATTCTTGGCGGAGCCAACTTCACCGAGAGGAACGTTACGCACAAGTTAATCTGGATTCCGGCCCACACAGGCATAGAGGGTAACGAAAGGGCAGAGAGCCTAGCTCGAGAGATCACGTTCCGAGCAGTGCAGTCGCACGCCCCGGAGTATCACCCACACGCTTGTGAAGGAGGATACACAGAAATCTTAAACTTACACAGAGGGACGAGAGCCAAATATCCCCCACCGCACGATCCTCTAACAAAGGAGGAAGCAACGAGTTGGCGCAGATTGCAGACAAACTCCTCCCCAAATTTATACATCCTAAACAAAATGTACCCAACACAATACAGAGACACTTGCCCATGGTGCGGGGCCACACCCACACTCGATCATGTCACACGCGAATGTAAACACAATCAATCATTCCACCAACACAATAACCCGAGTGCGGAGCAATGGGAGAGTCGGCTTACCAGCTGCGAGCTCACGGCCCAAAGGGTCTTAGTGCAGCACGCTAGTGGGTAGCTAGGCTCAGTGGAGCTCCGGAATAGGGGCCCACCCTTGCCGGAAGAGGCTCCAAGTCGCCGGCGCCCAAGAAGACGACGGAGACCTCGAGACGCTAAAACCTTGAAAGAACCAAATAAAGTGTCTCTCTCTCTCTCTCTCTCTCTGTGAACAAACACTATCATCATCAGTGGCTCACACCCCGTGAGCATTCATGCTCCCGTAAGCAAGCACAAAATGCAATGGCTCATGGTTAACCCCGTGAGGCAGAGGCTACAATAACTCACCAAAGTGAGGCGAACAGTGCTTAAATTCTTTCTAATAATGCATACAACATATCGAACAGCATGTCGAAAACTGTCATCATCAATGGCTCATACTCCCGTGAGCAATGACTCATACCCTCGTAAGCAAGCAAAAAATTCCATGACACATAGTCCCGTAAGGTTCATGGCTACTCTGTGTGAATTAGCTGTGACGACACTACCCTTGTTGTCGCTGTAGGTGATTTCAATGTGGATATGTCGTTACCGAAAAAGGCAGTGCTTTACGCGTTCCGTGTTGCTGACATGTCCTTTGCTATGCCACACTCAACCGACCATTCAGCGGCGTACGTGCATCGATTTGCCATTATCAGTGAATGCGATTTCAGTGGCGAGTGAAATAATGACCACCGATCAAGATAATAAATGAGGGTGCGTACCTTTCGTCACAAGACCACCCATCAAGACAACAATGAGTTCGTAGAACAAAATTATGGGTCACCACCATGTCGTTTGCCAAACAGCTTCGCCGGTCAACTAGTTTCACAGAGTGCGAAAGCTCACGATTTCTTTTTGTATACAAAAGTGTGGCCGAATTTTCGCCTCTCCCCTGCAGAAAATATACATACGGCATCTTACGCCAAGTTTATTACACGTCGAGTTCATTGTGTATTGCTTGATAGCAAATACATACCGCCGTGTAATGGTGGCTGAAAACAAGAAATACATATAGGTAAAATGTTAAGGTTTGATATAACTGCGCTCGCCACTGCTCTATAGCTGGCCCGGTTTAATCCAGCGCACTTACATGATATTTTACGATAGGAGCTTTCCATAGTGACCATACTTCACGAGGCTCCACCTATGCCAAAGAACTATGTAATTGCCACCCTCTCTCCAGCTCAAAGAGCAACAGGCGCATGCCTTAGGCTGCGCTTCATTCAAATTCATGCCCCGTGTCCACAAAACATTCTTACGCTAAAAGCGTTCGTGCCAGCCAATAGTGATGTAGAACATATTATTATGGAATGCGATCAGCACATAACAAACAGCACTTACGAGCTAGAAGCTTTGTGAATTCGGCCCCATGTTCCTTGCAGACATGAAGAGGGTCTTATTTCCGAACACTGAAATTCAGAAATCGTCCTCAAACAACTTCGTTCTTATTAACTGTTTCGTGCATAGCACAACTTCGTGCCATGAGGATGCCTGGAAGTCTTTATTAACGGTGATAAAAATAGCGAAAATATTTCTCAGACGTCACCTTGTGCAGTCAGCGATGACGAAATGTACTGCATACATACATACATACATACATACATACATACATA
Organism: Dermacentor variabilis; assembly: GCF_050947875.1. Lineage (NCBI taxonomy): Eukaryota > Metazoa > Arthropoda > Arachnida > Ixodida > Ixodidae > Dermacentor > Dermacentor variabilis. Next base: position 72,448,520 of record NC_134574.1, on the reverse strand, counting down.
CATACATACATACATACATACATACATACATACATACATACATACATACATACATACATACATACATACATACATACATACATACATACATACATACATACATACATACATTTTCTGTACAGCCGAAAACAGTCTCGCAGTATAGCAGTCTATGACCATGTATCTTGTAGTACACGTGCAGCAATCTTTAGAAAATTATAAAAAGATGATAAACACATAAAGTAGGATAGTGTTCATATTATTGCCGCGTTTTTGCGAACGACGAAAATCATTAGAGGAAAACTAAACAGCAGGAACGGTGCTACGAAGTGAACTGACTTTTGAGGCCTTAAGCTTCCCAAGCTATTTGTTGTGACCGCATTTTTTCTCTATCTGTAGTTCCTACGTCTAGTGTCTTTCCTTCTTGCTTTTTTTTTCCTTTTGCCTACAATGTTTGCGTTACCGGGCGTTCCAGTAGCGAAAGTTGCTCTGTAGCAGCTAAATGAAGACGACAACAAAGTTTTATTCGCATAGCTGATACCTTAGCATTCATTATAAACAATCAGCGGCACATCATTGCTTGCCTGCGTTTCACTGGCCGCTTGTAGACGTCACTTTCATAGTGCCTTCATAGGCCATACTGGTCAGACTTCGATTGTAATCAAGAAATTATCGTACGAACCACTTCGGGACAGGCCATACCGTGCGTCGGCAAAATCAGAGTCCTGGGTATGATCGTAGAGACTAAAGACGTCAATGCCTCTACGGTTCAGAAGCTCATCACCAAAACCAACAACGCTATTGGGCTCATCAGAAGAATTGCCAATAGACACAGGGGCCTCAAGGAACATAATCTTATCAAACTCATACACGCGTTCGTCACCTGTCACTTCGCATACGTTGCGGCAATGCTCAATTTGACACGATCCAAAAGAGACAGACTGAATGCCCAAATCAGAAAGGTCACCAAGCAAGCCCTCGGCATTCCAACCAGCACCAGCAACGAGAAGCTGGGGCACCTGGGCATGCACAACACCCTGGAAGAAATTGCCGAAGCCCAGCAGCACGCCCAGCTTGCTAGGCTTTCGACGACGCCTCCGGGGCGCACGATCCTAGAGAAGCTAGGCTTTGCACAAGGAGACATAGAAAAAGACTTTGCGGACCTCCCACGGAACATCCGCGCCAGGATCACGGTCCGCCCTATACCCAGAAACGTACACCCCGAAAACAACAGGGGCAGACAACAAGCGAGAGGACAATTCCTTCTTAACCAAGCCTTGGCGAACCGTGAACGCTCAGCTTTTGCGGACGCGGCGGCATACACGGGAAACAAAGCTTTCGCAGTGGCGGTTGTGGACGGCCGCGGATCCACAAGATATACAGCCACGGTAATTGCAAGGAAGCCTGAACAGGCCGAACAGGTTGCGATCGCTGTTGCGCTCACCGACGACAATCTTTCCCATATCTACAGCGACTCCATAGCCGCTATCAGCGCTTTCCAAAAGGGCACGGTCTGCGCACAGGCTCTCAAAATTGTTTCAAAGAAAGAGATTAAGAACCACTTCCTATACTGGTTCCCGGTACACTTAGGACCAAAGATCGGCGACGTCCCCAACCTTAACGAGGCGGCACACGAGGCTGCGCGCGCGCTTACAGACCGCGCGGCTTCACCCGACCACTCGGAGAATAAGGACGCGCCCACTACATACAATGAAATCACTAAACACTACTGCCTACAACGCAGACAATATAGCACGCCACACCGCACGCTCACTCGAGCTCAAGCGGTTACACTCAGAATGCTACAAACAGACACATAATCCACTCAAAACAGATTACACCATTACATGCCTGAGCTCTACGACAAGTCTTATTGCACCACTTGCAATACATCCCTTAACGTTTATCATTTACTCTGGCCGTGCTCGCAAGCTCACGTAAACTACGAACAGGACAAGCGCAAGTTTGAAGAAGCAATCCGGAGCGAAGAACTCGCTCCCCAACTCTGGGCCGTCCAGCAGGTCCACGACGCCGCCAGGAAACTCAACCTCCCGGTTCCGTCGTGGGAGACGCCCACTCCATGAGAGCCCAAAGCTCTCGTGGCCTGCAGGACCTGAATAAAGTTGATTTCCTTCCTTCCTTCTATGTTTGCCGTACTTCTCCCCAGATGAAAGGCATAACGACTAACTTTTCATCCTGCATTCGCCGCTCATATTAGGAAAAAATGACACGAGTGCTTTGTCAGCACCCCATTTAAAAAAAAAAATTCGTTTTTTTTTCTTCCTTCCGTTTTTTTCACTTGTTTGTATTGGGTTCCAGCGATCTGTTATGTATGCTTAGGATGGCGTGACCAAAAAGTGAGAAGCGAAAGTCTAACCTCCATTTATTCTGGTTATCTACTCATTACATTTATTACAAATTAGATCCCTTAGGCAGGTTATTGAAACAAAAAGAGAATGAGACGAAATGCACGATCGTTTACCAGGACTGAGCCCGGTCGGCTACCTTGCACTGGAAGATGCGGAAAGTAGAGAAATTTCAGTGTTGATATCAGTGACGTAGTGAAACTTCTCAGTGCTATATCGCAGACGGTCACTCGGTCCAGTTGCCTTCTGCAATCGCACACGTTTTGTGGCCTTCTGCAGCTGCGATGAGCGATAAGATAGTCCCATACTTCTGTAGTCTTCCGTCTAACTAAATCAGACAGCAAACACTTTCTTATTTAGAAAGGACGAGCTGTAGCAAACAAACTTTCAAGTACGAGTGCGCAACGAAACGTGGACAAAGATGTACACAGAACCGACAGGGAAAAGGTTCTCTTTCAGCATGGAAGGTGTCATATACTTACATTTTCACGAGTACGCAATTACCTATATGTCATTCGTGTTGATTCCACTCTCTAGGGCTGGCACTGCGAGACAGCTTCGCCTTCTAGCACGCATACTCTTGTTAGCTGAGTGGAATACCGCACATATAAGGCGTCCTGTACTTCAGACACAGACTAGACCCTTCGCTGCAACTCATACCTCTGCCCTCACTTCACTGACGCGAAACGTCTCCTCTGTGCCTGCTCCCGTTGGTAGTTAGCTTCAGTAAAGCTTATTCCGCACTAATGCATGCGATGCATGTGCCAAATCCTGCATGTGATGTCTACGGCTGCGCGGAGAACATTTACCACCTATTGTGCCACTGTCCTCAATTCGACACACAAAGACACTCAATGGTCAATGCAATTCAAGATACTAGGTGATCGTCCACGTACCGAAACATCGCCACCACCGATCGTTCTCCCAAAAGGCAGCGAAGGCTCTTTTGTCTTTTTCGAAAATTCCTGGCCTGTGCGAGCGTAGTTGACTACATAGCACTCTCCGCGCACGTGCGCAAATTCCCAGCGTTCCCCCTTCTCTCTCTCTCTCTTCCGTTTTTATACTCCTCTTTTCCTTCGACTAGGTGATGGTACACTCTCTGTTCAAACACTACCAGAACATCGCCACCGTCAATCATCCGCCCGTAAGGCAGTGAAGGGACTTTTGTCCTTTTCGAAAAAGACTGGCCTGTGCGAGCGCTGTTGACTACATAGCACTGTCTGTGCACGCACGCAGATTCAGCACATTTCCCTCTCCCTCGCTCTCTTCCGTTGTTATACTACTACTCTTTTCCTTCCCTCAGTGTACCAGACGCTTTTCTGGTTAGCAACTCCGGCCTCTCTTTTTATTTTCAATTTCTCTCACCTATTATAAGAGAGTACGTATTGGGGAATGTCACCGCCCAGCCTAAATGAGAAGGAAGTAGCATTTGCAACCACGGCGGATGTACCTGGTCTTCCCCAAAGTAAAACACTGACCGAAGAGCGGGTTCTGCAGTTCGGGAGGTACGTCACGTTTTCTTCCTAACTTTCCACCCTATGATGCGTTTGCTAGGCCCTAAATGTCGCAAACCCTAATCCACACTGGTGATCCTAACCAATAGACCACGTAAGAAGAGGGACAAAGGAAGCCGCGATCAGACACTCACAGCGTTAACGCTGTAATCTTTTTAGCAACTTTATTGCGGCAATATAGAAGTATACCGTGACTTCTCACAATACATCATTGTGTTTGAGCGCAGCACAGGGGCAGAGTCTAAGCAAGAGGCCTCCGTGGCGTTTTGTTGTGATGTTTTTTTTTTTTTTCGAATTATGTGCTATTGGTCGCTAATCTGCGCAGTACGTCAGATTATCGCGCAGGATAACACAGCCAACAACTTATACGACGTTTCCCCCGAAATTCCAAGTCATCTCCCCCGGTCCTGCTAACGGTTCCTGTTCCGTCAGATTCGATTTCCTCTATAAGTAATCAGATGGCACACATTCCCGCAGGCCGGCCAACAACGATCCAGCACAGTTGTTTCCCGTATAACGCAATTTGCGCGATTGCTGTGTCGTGTATACAGACCATCCGTCTTTCCATGGGCAGCCGTCTGTAGGGGCTTCAAGTCAAACATGTCGCTGTCGCTATCTTTTGCCGACGTAGCGATAACATTGTCGTGAGTCCTAAAGTGGCTTTCCACTTTGCTGTCGCGGCACTGCATTGTGCCTTTATTTATTGATATGATATAAGGAGATGTTCACACACGCAATTTAAGGCGCCGGCTGCTCCTTATCTTTTGAATGGTTCCATCATACAACATACAGGGTTCAAGCTTACATATCAAATAACCTTTTCACAAAAGCACCAGTACTTATCGCGCAACGTTTTCGCAGGCAGACTATGACGTAAGAAACAGATGGTACATACAATATACAAGGTAAATGTCTTCACAGTTATGAAGATAAAAGTCTCAAAAATTCTGGTTAGCAACTCCGGCTTCTCTTTTTATTTTCAATCTCTCTCACCTATTATAATGGAGTACGTATTGACCCACTCTTCGGTCAGTGTTTTACTTTGGGGAAGACCAGGTACATCCGCCGTGGTTGCAAATGCTACTTCCTTGTCATTTAGGCTGGGCGCTGACATTCCCCAATATACTGATATGATATAAGGAGATGTTCACACACACAATTTAAGGCACCGGTTGATCCTTATCTTTTCAATGGTTCTATCATACAACATACAGGGTTCAAGCTTACATATCAAATAACCTTTTCACAAAAGCACCAGTACTTATCACGCAACGTTCTCGCAGGCAGATTATGACGTAAGAAACAGATGGTACATACAATATACATGGTAAATGTCTTCACAGTTATGAAGATAAAAGTCTCAAAAATACAAACGATACTGTCGCCTAATACCAGAGTCTCAGTCAGCGGGTGGTACATAGACCGTGTAAGCGTATTATAACATATACTCACAACAGAACAGTCAACATAACATAATTCACAAACACATGTATATATACAGCGACATGGGGATGAAAGGAACAATAAAACGTTAATAAGGTCCAACAATGTAGCTGTCTTCAAGAATGTCTTTAGTGCTTTTAAAGCGCTTTTCTGCAAGGACGTTGTTGGCCAAGGATCCAAAGGTTTCTTTAAACTGAAAAGTCTGCCTTTCATCTGCCTTTGCATTTCACCATTACGTCGCTTTGATGAGGGAACCGGGTTCGCAACCGATCTTGGGGCTAACTTCGGTCACGAATATTGCGTATGCGCCGCTCATCATTTTTACGCCAACTTGTTTGAATGGGCATGTTCACTACTTGTTTATCTTATTTCTAATAAGCAGCATTCTTGCCTCATTGTTGGCACATTGCAATAGGTAAGTAGTGTGCTGTTTCGCCTCGTTTTAATAAAAAAGTGAGTAATTTGGGATGCATTACGGAATCAAACCTCACCCATCTAGCAGCGCAGCCCAGTGCTCTACCCATTGGGCCACGAAAGCTTATTATTGTTTTAGTGCGAAAGCATTCTATGCCCCATTCAGCAAAAGCTGTCGTGGTTGGCACGGCTGGGACGTGGTACCAAAAATATCCGACGTCGCAAAGAGTAAAAACTCGTCAAAAATGCTCGGATTGAAGTCAAATTTCTCAGGGAGGTTGCTCCAAACCAATAGATTAATATCTTTGAAAATAAAACGTGGTTCTTTTCCGTCTGGTTGCGAAGCGAGCCCGGACCTCCGGGGTGCGCGACGAGCCCGCTTCGCCGATGCCACGGCGACTCCACGGTTCTGGCTGACTAAAGGTGTGCCTAATGAGTGCGTCATTGCACACGTCACGCCACAGCCATCTGTCTGACTAAAGGTGTGGCCTAGTGCATGCGCCATTTGGCACGTGACGGCGTTACCAATGGGAAGGAGGTGGTGTGTTGTCATGAGCGTATAAAATGAGTGTATGCAATAAAACCATTTCATAAAGGGACTATAATGCCTTCGCATTCCCACGCTTAAGCACCCTTAAGTGTCTGTGCCGAATTTTGTTCTTTCCGCTGAAGACATAATCTTTAGTTGCGGGGCGAAAGAGCTTCTACGATGTATGTGCGAGACAGGTAAGCATACCTGAAGCTGCGCCGGGCTGTAGACTTGGTAAAACATCTCCAAATCAACGCGCTCTGGCGTGGCGTAGTGACGACGATGGAATGTCGAAGAAGGAATGATATCGGTGGAACAAAACAGCAAAGGATATGTAAGGATGGAGACATGACGACAATGAGGTACCGTTTTGAGTATATGATGATGGTGCAACAATTACACCAGAACCACGACTTGACCAGAATGAGGTTACGACGACTGTATGACAATAACCGTATGGGGACAACCGAATGAAGAAACTTGAATGATGAGGGCGGTATGACTAGGACTGTATGGCGCTACTGAAGTGATGACGATGGTGAAACGTCAGCGTGTTCGCTGCATGACGAGAATAGTGTGACAACGACCGTATGACGACGATGGCTCATGATTGGGCTGTGGCGAGATCAAAAGCGTGGCAGTTTGGGCGAGTTGGTATGTCATAACTGTTTAAGGCTAGTAGCGCAGCTCAGGACGAGCAAAAAAGGAAAGAGGTAGGGGTAATCAAAGGGAGCGGAAAACAGGGTGAGCGCTAGTTTAAGGCTAGTAGCGCAGCTCAGGACGAGCAAAAAAGGAAAGAGGTAGGGGTAATCAAAGGGAGTCGAAAACAGGGTGAGCGCTAATCAAAGGGAGCGCTCACCCTGTTTTCCGCTCCCTTTGATTACCCCTACCTCTTTCCTTTTTTGCTCGTCCTGAGCTGCGCTACTAGCCTTAAACTGTGGCGAGAGTTGGGTGTCAAAATTGCAATTACGACGATGGAACGAGCGCGACGGATTGCCGACGACGGTGCGACAACGGGAGCCTGAGGACGGCTGAGCGGTGACGACGAATCAACGACGATGACATGACAACTGTGGCATAATCACGGTTGAATGACGATATCATGGTTGCGATAGAATGAAGAAAATAATGTCGGTGGATCGACGAACGTGCTATGATGACGATGGCATAACGATAATGTGATGGCGTTGCTGAAAAAATGGTACAACAGCATGACGACGGTGACATGACAATAAAGGTTTGGCGACGACTGTGCGATGACAATGGCTGACGAGTACGTCATGAGGAAAGTCGGATGTCAAACTTACAATGACATAAACGTTGTTGCATTTCGGCCGCATAGAAACGCGGCCGCCGTCGTCAGGATTTCATCCCGAAACTTCGTACTTAGCAGCGCAACACCATAGTACCTAAGCCACCACGGCGGGGGATGGAATTACTGCGACAGCATCCCGACGAGAGTATGACAAGGATTGCATGACAACGGGATGAGAACAATTGGATGATGACAAGTGCATGATCACAATGGAAGGACGACGACTGTCTCATGAAACTTCTAGGACGACGATGGCATGACGAGAGTCAGATCACGAAGCTGAAGGGACGGCGATGGCACGACCATGACGTCGTAATGATGATGGTCAGACAAGACAACAGATGGATGATAGCGACTGTCTGACGATGACAGCATGACAAGCGCAGAATATTCACGAATACATGAGGACAATATGATTGAAATACAGTGACAATGAAAGGCTGACGTCGACGTAACGATGAAGGCGATAGGAGGGCGGTATAATGATAACATTGGTTGGGTGCGTGGGTGGATGGATGGATGGACGGACGGACGGACGGACGGACGGACGGACGGACGGACGGACGGACGGATGGACGCACGAACGGACGGACGGACGGACGGACGGTAGACTCACGACTGAAGTAGGCAAACAATGCTATTCGCATTAAAATGCAGGGAAGAGATTGATACGACCGCCTCAGTTTCAGGCATAGGTAGCGGTACAAAAAGCTCAAGTCTTGAGGAAGAGAAAACAGATTAAGGATATGTGTACAAATAATGCTAGAATGAAACGCAGGTATGGCAGGCTGCCGGTGGATATTTGTCACCACGACATTTCAAAAGTGGTGGTGATGATCAATTGATCATCATCATTATCAAAGCATGAGAGATTAGCTTGACTGGGTATATGCCCCATACATGACGTGTTTGGGCGCTTGCAATAAGGTGTGTCAATACATTGCTTCAATGCTAATCGTATTACGTTGACATCCATCGTGAAGTGGCTTCTGCCAGATTTATTTTAGGCATTGCTGGGCTTTCTTTTGTTTTCTTCGCAACAAATCTTACTAAAATTGAATACTGGTCGCCCGCACTTCCGAAATTTTTTTCATGCTTTTAATGTTAGATAAGTAAATGAAAATTGATCAGCGAATAATGATTAAATCTGCCTTGAACTATCATTTCAGTTCTTTACGCGAGACAGAGTGCCATTAAGGGGAACCTTTAGCTTTGGCCCAACTCCGACGCGGCCTACTCAAATACATGTAAAACGCAAAAACGTTTTTCCAAGATAACCCCTTGACCGATTTTAATAAAATTTATTGTATTTAAGAGATAATGTTAAATTCTAGTGACTGTTGCAAGCGGAATTTCGACTTAGGGCTTGAATTTTGTTAAAAAGATTTTCAAATATTCGACCGTTTGAAAAAAATAGAGGCACGAAGTTTACAAATTCATAGCTCTGCATCAAGAACAGATATCGCGGTTCTCTAAACGGCATCCATTAGACCATTCAAAGCGTACAAATTGTATATGTCATTTTACATCTTATGTGAACTTGGTACGTTCGTTACAAGGGTAGTGCAAAAGCTGCATTTCCATATTGCTAATTTTTTTTATATCCATGTGTAACACAATAATTTTGTCCGCTTTAGATGTACTATTAGATGCAATTCACAGAATTGTAGTATCATTTTTCGCTGCTGAGTTACAGAGTTGTAAACTTGGTACTTTCGCTTTTTTTATATTTTCGATTTTTGCCAATTTTTAATAAAAGATTTAGGACTTAAATGAAAAATGCCAAAACAACAGTCACTATATTTTATGTTTTTCTTTTAAATGCTACAAAACCTCGTCAAATTTGGTGCAGTGGTTGCCGAGAGAAACGAATTCTCCTTTTACATGTATTTAGATAGGAGCGCCCGAGCTAAAGCTTCCTCTTAAGCAGAACGTATTCAGAATTACTAATTGAAATTGTAATGACGTACCAGAAATTCTTTTTAAATTCATGCTCTGCTTTTTTTTTCTTTTTTTTTTTTTTTGCTGAGCGCACCCGATTGCGTTCTCTTTGTACACATTTCTTATAACATGTCCGTCGCTAAACGATATGAACACGTCTCGTGTGTTACATAACTGAAGCTTTGTGAAAAAAACGAGTGATCTCGAAACTAGTTAGTGAAAAAGATGCTTTAGAATCCTCAATATGGGCTTTAAGTGAAGTGCAAGCAACCTTCACTCAAGACAAGGCACCGGAAGGTGTGTTCGAATTTAAGGGCACCGATTCTTTTGCTGCTCAAGGATGCACCGAAAGGGGAGCTTAGATAAAAAAAGCAACCAGAAGCGGATATATGACGCCCCGCGTCACATATCGCAGCCTTTAGCTGCGAGAAAAGTTGTGGATTTCGTAAACTGTGAATCGATGTTATTCGAAGCATTTTGCAAGTATCTGACTATTCCGCATCGATTGGTGTTCGGCTAAGCGCTACTACATTGACGAACGCGTTTTTGTAACATGTTTGTAATATGTGTCTGGTCATGAGCATGAACATTAGCATGGTGCGGAAACACGAACCACCCGAACTAGGTTTTTTCGTCTTTTACATTTTACCAAGGCTCTTCTCGCGCTAAAAGTGGCATTTTTGTTGTAGTACTGTAGAAGGGCGTATCACTAATACAGCCTAAATAAGTTCCCTCTTTGGAGTCCCCCTGAAAACCCTCTCTGGCCCTCATCGAGGAAGTGCGAAGGAATGTGTTAGCCTTGGGGAAAATAGCGCGCAGTCATTGAATTCTAACATCGTGTGACCTGTTGCACATTATGATGTACATTCTCTTCATTCATGCTTAGAATAACTTGGATGCGATTACGTAAAATCTTCATCCTGTATATGACGTAAGCTGTATGTGGAATAATATGGAACCGACTTTAGCATACTGTTGCTGTCAGTGCTTCTAAACATTAGAGCCGGTCTGTTATAGACTACAACCTGCGGGAGGGATCTTAGTGAATATCAATGTAATTAGTGATGTTCAACCTAAAGGACAGCAACAAAAATTGACCGATGCAACGCTTATGCGGGAACGTCTATTAAGCGACGCCTTCGGCAATGTTTTCGCAAATGGTAGAGTAAACGTTGTGCTAACATAACGCTAATCACCAAAGTGCTGGGAGGAAATGACGTACATGAAGTGTTATTTTACGCTGATGAATACCAAATGCAGGAAACACAATCTTGGTTTAGCCAAACGCAACGCAGACAGGCAACTGTAACCTAATGACGCACGCGCGGCCTCTATTTAAACATGACAGAAGTTCACAACAAAAGCATGCGCCCACTACGGGAATGGCTTATTATGCTACCAACTCCTCGTGAACCTCTTTGTTACTGATATTTACTTCCCTTCTTGCCTCTCGTAATTGGTACGGGGTGTTGAAGGCGATAATGTGCCAACACTACAATGACGACGGAGTGATCGCGATGCAAACCACCATTGGCTGACAACCGCGGCATCACGATGGTGGCCCGCCACCGACTGCATGATTACGGAGGCGTCACGAGGTCATGTGAAGAAGAAATGACGACGAAGGAGTAACAACCGCGGAATGACGACGGTAGAATGACCTCGAGTGGGTGACGACGACAGATTGACAACGTCGTAATGATGACGATGGAACCAGGAGAAAAGAGACAGCGTCCGAGTACGACGGCATAACCACAACGGAACGACGACGGCAGCATGACATCTACGGAAAGCCAACGACGGTGTTATTACGACGGGTTGACTAACTGCACAACGACATCTACACGACAGAGTGATAACGGGACGACGACATCATGCGAGAAAAACGGCATGTGACGGACAAAAGACGGCACAGAAATCACAGCGATAGAAAGATGACGAAGTGGCGACGAAAGACTGCACCCGGTATCTGGTCTGCATAATACCCCACCGACTAAGGCTGCGACGACGACGGCGTAACCATAAAAGTGTGTTTGTGCGGGAGATCATGCTGACACTTGCGTAATATCATCTGCCACATCCGGCCGCCTCGCTTTGCACCGTATCCGGTGCCGATCTGCACAATAGCCCGGGACGGCAATCGTGCAAGAGAGCACCCAGGAACCGACACACAGCCAATGGCCTTCCCCAGTGAGGAGTAGCAGGCTAGAGACACGCTCTTCAGGACGACCTCTCCTCCTCTCTCTTCAATAAAATCTACCCCTAGCCAGCGGACTATAACCAGTGGCCCAAGTTCTTGTATCACCAGCAACACAGCAGCAGCCAGTAACCGAACAAGTGAAGAGTCACGGAGAGCTTTGCTTTCAAAAAGTTCAAAATTGGATTGCGATCATTGAGTATTGAGCCTCGCTGGGGAAGGCTAGCGTGTTTCAAGCGGAAAAACGACCAATCGCATCGGTGACTCAATTGAATCCGGCCATTAAACACCGGGCGCAGAGCGGGGAATCATTTTCAGCTGTCAGATACAGCGCCGCTCTCATGCGAAGCCGAGACGAGAAGCCGTACGCGATCCGACAGGCGCATTTCAGGCTCAGTCGACGTCATTGTGTAAAGGGCTCCCCGGAGACCTGAGTTCCGTAATATTTTCACTACAGGTTTACGCATTTCTCTCTGTCTAAAAAATAAGTTTTGCGTATTAACAGCAGTTCGTCAAGTATACGCCACCCATATACATTAGAGCGACCAATTATTCCGCACAGTCGAAAACAATCTTCTACGACGTTTAAGCGCCGTTCTTTAATTATCGTGGCCAGGATACAGTCTGCCTTCTTTGTAAATCTTTCTTCCTAGCTTTCTAAAGCCCGGGAAGCTGAGTAGAGCTCTTTCACGGATAGCGCTTAACAGCTTATCAAAACTACCCCATTTAGTTTATCGTCGTGTTTTTAAAGAGGTCAAAAACTGGAGGGTATACTTTCTTTTCTTGGCGATGGGTAATTATTTACTATTACTATATCTTTTTTTACATTATGGTAACCACACGGGACTGCTGCGTTTTGTGTTCGCGATGTACTTCGAGAAGAAGCAGTACTTCAGGTGCGATTTGTGAGAAATGTATGCGCACGTGAAGTGCATAATATTGCCCCGACGAGGAACTGTGGGTGCTGAATTTTGGTGAGTGTCCGCTTCTGCGCAATTTCTGTGTGACGGCCGACAGAGGCACGCCGAGGCTTAGCAAGGCGACTACAAGGCGGCTCGCTTCCCTTACTTGCCCGGCCGGCACCATTTCAGTACCGGGCTACTTTGACGGCCAGCTCACCTCACTGAACCACCTTCTCCTCGAAGCACTGGATGGGGTTTCTTTAGATTCTTCGGAAACTACCTAAGTTATAACAACATTAAGTTATACGCGCGAAACACACCATGGGCAACTTTCCAAGTAGGTCCTTTCAAAATATCCCGTATAAAATCTAAGGCGTTGACGGGTGCGACATCGCTGTGTGTAACGAACTTTCATCTTTCTTTTTTTTTGTGTGTGCGTGTGACTTGTTATCCTCTTCGGTATTTTTATGTCTGCGTTGACGCAAATTATTCTGCAATGTCCAAGAAACAAAACTGTTTGGTTCTGATTAAGGCTAAATGTTGTTTCAGTCGACAAAAAAAAATTGAGAGTAAGCGAGGAGCATGTATCCTGTTCTCGATCCCCTCTTCCTTCGTCCTTGCTGTCTTTTTCTCTCCCCATAGGAAGAAATTTTCGGTAAATTGGAATATCCTTACACGTGGGTGCTGCAATTTGTAAACTCCCGCTATAGTTCTTAACCGCGGCACGCAGTTCTCAATTTGCATACTTCTCTCTGTAATATCCGAGCGAATTGCAACGCTTCTGAATTACGCCAGCCTCCTTTTTAAGTACACCTCACGAAACACGCCACGAAGCACGGCCACACTGTGATTCAACTTCGCGCATATGAAATGAGACCATTGTGAAATGTTCGCTTTGCTTCACGTTTTCCACGTAGATCCTATACGATTACAACAGCTGCAACTTCAACGTACAACTTTTCTCCTTCATTTTCGTTTGGCAGCTCTACCCGTCAGACAAGTGTTACGCGGAAGGATTAAAAAGAATACAGCACGACGGGCTCCCAAGCATTTACGTTCTTTTTTATGCTCGTGCTTATAATTATGCGTTAGTGATCACTCCTGGTTGATGGAGGACTTCCCGGAATAAATATGTGTACAAAGAACAAATCTGCAGCTTACACAAGCTTCAGACTCTGTTACCTCCCTTCTAACGAGATAAATAAGCAGAATAAATATCATCGAAACAAAAAGCAACACCACTCCCAATGTCAGCCTTGGGCAAACTGTGGCTCATTTCGACTAAAACATTAAAGTAACTACCACGGAACGAGGAACAAAAATATCGACCTGTTGTTTTTCCAGCCTTGTGCTGATAACCAAGTTACTGCTTCGTGCACCGTCCCCAGCTATGGGAATGAGACCCATCTCGCAGCGTGCTGTACACGAAAAATAGAACGCCCGCGTACCTGCCGCTATGGTCTCTTCTTTATTGTTACTTTTTCGCTTCCATTTTTGCTGGTGATGTCACATTAAAGAACCAATCCAGCTGAATACATTATTCACATTCTGCGCACCATAATTACTAAGAGGTAGGAATGTCGAAATACTGAAACCCATCATGCACCTCTTCCCTCTTTCTTTCCCTCTTCCCCTTCCCCCAATGCCGAGTAGCTGGCTAGAGGAATATACCTCAGGCCGACCTCTCAGCATTTCATATCATTAAACTTCTCTCTCTCTCTCTGAAACAAATTCAGCGCTTACGAAAACTGGGATGATACAATGTCGCCACACCGACGTCGTTCCACTTTTCGCCGCTGACCGCTTTGCTAAGCTCTCGCTGCTATTGGCTTCTCGCTTGGGTGCCTCCGTGCTCTCCTCCTCGCATCCACTGCTATAACAGGGGTGACGGAGAGCATGCAGGTCGAAAAGCAGCCGTATGTACAGTAACTTTACGTGCAGGCATCCGATATGCGCACTGTGTCTCACTAAATTCGTGCAGTGGAGCGAAAACTATGGGCAGCTCCAGCCAACCAGTAAAGAGAAGCGGGAGAAAGGCTTCTCCATGTGACCGTGGCGTTGCTCTGCTTAACTCGAGGTCACGGGTTCAAATCCCAGCCGCACCGACAGCATATCAATGGACATAATATGTAAAAAAAAAGCTGTTGTACTTGGATTTTACGGGCACGTAAAAGAAAAACCAGCTGGTCAAAACAATCCCGAAGTACACCCTACTCCCCTAAGCGTGCCTTACAATCATGTCGTAGTATTAGCACGTAAAACCCTAAATTTAGTAATTTGTAATCCACGTGAGCACCAACGAGTGCTCTACGATGAGGCCCGTACGCATATGCCAGACCCACTCAAGCCGCGAGATTAGATTGCGCGACCACCGATTATGCTCGCCATTATTGTTATCACCTTAGTGTATTTCTCTTCAGGTCACAAGTTCACAGAATTTCACTTCGCTATTTTATATATGCCATTTCAAAGCGCTTCTGCTTCTTTACCGTCACTACTCCATGAGAATACAGCATATGCATTTTACTTCGCACATTACTGCAACCCATCACACCGCCGAATGAATTTTGAAGACAGGGTCTCCTTAGCTGACGTCGCAGGGGTTTGATAGGATCTTGATACCTTGTAACCACTTCCAGAAAAAACTACCCTGTCGCGCCTCCGGAAGCTCGTAGCGAGTCGCAAATGGTATTAAAATGTAGATTTGAACAAGACAAGAATCGTCAATTTGTTCTATAGGGAGCAAAATTAACGGTACCGACTTAAGGATGGCCAATACTGTCGAAATAACCACATTTCACTAAACGCCTGTGGTGGATACACTGCTGTAGACTCAGACATGTTCAGGCAAAGTCGCCGTCCGGCACATTTCTGGGAAATCGAGCGAGTTCGCTTCAGCTATAAGCCTACCTCGCGCGAGGCAATGGTGTCTGGAAGGCAGGTTTTCCGGTGCACGCTAGAAGCGAGAAATAATGGCAGAGCAGGTATAAATAATGGTACGGTGCTAATTAACGCCAATAGAGTCAAAAATTAGCCCCATTGTGCCACATACTGCCTTATCCCAGGGGTCGGCCCATCTTTTCTCTTGGTTAAAAAAACAATAAAGAAAGGTTCAACTAAATCTCGACGCTAAAAACAAAGTCGATGTAATTTCGCCTGAAATACACTACGAATAAGATGCGAAATGAGCGAATAATAAACACGAGTAAAAGATGGAAAGGCACAGAATTCAGAAATGTTACCAACATTTATTCATATAATCATTTGAGCGACCATCCACGTCGACCTTGTCTAAATTAGCCTCAGCACCTTCTTAACATGTTTTTATAGGCGTATGAACGTGGGCCTCCAAACCTTCGTCGATAGAAATATAATAGGGGATCATCGTCAAATCAAACAGTGAATTTCGCCGTCCGCGCTGTCGAAAGAGCAGAGACTGAATGCAATACATTTTGCCTGCTGTTTCGAGCAAAGGTACACAGTGATTGCCTCAAAAAAAAATTTGTGCTGTTGTTATGAAATTCCGCCAAGAAATTGTTTGTGATCTCGCGCACGCAGAAACTTTCCTTGGAAGTTTAATTGAGCTTTTGTATTCTTTGTGCGTCGAAAAAACATGAAATAGAAAAACGACGTCAGAATACGCTTTAGTGAGGACCGTGAATACGTGAATGCGTGAGGACCTTTAGTAATTTGTTTTCTTTTTCTCGTTTCGTGTGTTAGATACGAACGCGTAGGAAATACTTCTCTAAATTTATCCGCGTATTTTTGTCTCCCCCATTACCATAATTACTATGCATACGTAAAAAAATCTGCGACACACGCATGCGTACAACTCAAACGATGAGCCTTTTTTTTTCATGAATAGCGCGCTTTTTCTGTCATACCATTTCAGCCAATAATATTCGCCGGAAGCTGTCAAGCTAAAGCAAGATCTGCGAAATGTTCGCTGTTTGCCCATTCAGAACTTGAAGAACAGGCACGCCATTTGCGGCTGCTGAAGATGTGCGTGAAACAAACAGTATCCTAAATGAATAACGTACTAAATATTCCTTCGGCACGGTAACACCATAAAGAAACTGGGAAATCATTTTTACGTCTGAAGATACGCAGCTTCCTTTAAAGCTAAGTTTGTTTCTATCGCTTTATTGCGCATGAGCGTGTCTCTGATGTCAATAGGTTTATGTGGTTTCTGTGCACACTACAATTATCACCTGAAGCCTAGAGCCAGCAAATCAGCGTGACTACCTCTATCTTTTTCATTCAGTCATAACTTATGTACGGTTACTTTTATTGAGGTCAATTCAAAACAAGCGCGAATTGCAGCGTGGCTTGGCCACGATCAGATGGGGTGGTCTCCTGAGGCCAGACACCACTGACACACACACACACACACACACACACACACACACACACACACACACACACACACACACACACACACACACACACACACACACACACACACACACACACACACACACACACACACACACACACACACACACACACACACACACACACACACGCACGCACGCACGCACGCACGCACGCACGCACGCACGCACACACACACACACACACACACAAACACACACACACACACACACGCACACACACACGCACGCACTCACACACACACGCGCGCGCGCGAAAATTCCATGGGATAAGAGGGGAGATGGGGTTGGCAGTTTTCGGGGACCAATAATCGTATGGTCGCACACTGTTAGGACTGGCACGCTAACTGGCTCCTTGTGACGCCGGGTGACCGGCACACACACATTCTGCGATGTCAGTCGGGTCCCTTTCCACGTTTGCAGCCACCAAGAATTTGGCGTGTGTTTTGAATGGGTCCACTAAAAGGTGTGAGACTGAGACTTGCTACCGTAATAATGGGGTCGTCAGATATATTAAAAAGCAAGAAAAAATATTTGTTCGCGAAGCTTTCGCCTTGGCACTTCCCTCCTTTAAAATCTGCACCTCTCTCTCTCTCGTTTTCTCTCTCTCTCGTTTGTATTTCCTATGGAAACTATATTTTTTCTTTACAACTGAATGTCTGGGAACCCAAACTACTTTCGTTGCCCAAGACAGTAATACTTCTCATTTTTACTAAAACTGCTCAGAGGCACACTTTCCTGGAAAAGCACTAACACTTTCCATACACTTTCCGAGCTCTTTATGTGGCATCATGGTAAGCTTAAACGCCGTAGTTAACATTAAATGTGGTTGTATGTTTTCGCTCATATACAATCTTCATTTCGTATCACACACGCAGGCGCGTTTAGAGATCTCTCCTAGAATGACGTTTTCCTTTTGGGTAAGGCACTGTTTAGACGGTAATGAATATTCATACTTACATCCGCCTCTCCGCCAAATAGAAAGAAAAAAAAGAGAGAGACATGCAACTAAAAAAAACGCATTTCCCTTCGGAGACGTCGTCGCAGTCATTTCCTTCTCAGGGTCCCGCGTCAAAAGTGCACATACAACAAGCAGCCGCTAATGGACCGCGACGTCGGGCAAACTATACACGCTCACTCGAGCAACAAAGGAAAGCAGGCACGACATCGGGCAGGCCGTCCTTCGTCGAGCGCAATTAATTCACGACCGCCGGGCCTTTTGTTCAGAGGCAGCAGACTGCGAGTTTGCCCCAGGGAGCTCAAACAAAAGATGTCCGCTAGGTCCGTTAAATACTGGGGCGTTGCTCGTTCAAATACGTCCATTTCGCCTCTTTCCCAGCCTGAGTGTGTAGAAGTTCAAACGTACTCGTCTTCTTGTTTCTTTGTTGCTGCTGTTTTTTTTTTCATTGTGCTTTTTTTTCCCGTGATGATTCTCTTGCTCGCAGCACTGACAAGCGGAAGTGCTCTCCATGCTGTGATACCGAGTGATGGACGAGGTGCGATGACGTTGTTTGCGGGAACATTCGCAGGAGGATAAAGATCCCTTTTCTGCTGCTCGGTCGCACCGATAAAATGAAGATAACACGAGATGACGTGAACCGCGTTGTACTTATAGGACAGCGGTCACTTTATTAAACGAGAGTGCGCAGGCGCCACGCCCTTTTTCAGCAAAATCCTCGTCGCCATTTCTCTTTCGTTTAGTCTTTTGCGGTGGCTTCCAGTTAGCTACCTTGCAAATGCACAAAATGCTGTTATACCTTGCGGTCGTTGAATGGTCGTCTGGCTCCCTTGTCCTCCTGTGGGCACCATGTCGCCGCGTCGGCTATTCTGAAAAGCTGCTGCCGGGCTACATATGGCCCTACACGATATTGCGTCCGCTTGGCGATGTCAACCACGAGATCGCTCCGCTGCACTCGCGTGTCCCCAAACAGGTTTTGTATGTGTCCGAGCTGAAGCCTTACTTTTCCGCGAGTTCACCTCCCTTATAGTTAGCGCCGAGACGGCGCCTTTACTGGCGGAGTTATGTTACGGTGCAACTAAGAGTGGCGCCAGTCAGTAGAAGACGATTCGACGTGTAAAGGTGGAATCGGTTGCGTCAGCTATTTTGTTTATGCATCCATGTCTCTCTTCTAAATACATCTTTGTATGTGACTTCTGCAACGTAACAATATATATGTATATATATTGCTTTCATATAGTTTTGTGCCAGAGTCGGCATTTTTTGTACGCTAGGTAATAACACTGCCAACTCCATCATAAAAGTTTAGCATAGTGGTTTTAGCGTGAAGCGAACAACGACACATGAAAATACACGCGAGGCGTTCTGTATTTCTATGCCGGCACGTTAAAAAACGCCAAGAGGTCATAATTGATTCGGTGGCACCATATGCGGTGTGCCTCATGATGATATCTTTGTTTTGGCACACGTAAAACCCAAGAGTGTAATTTTTGTTGTCGTGTGTGTTCGGATTTGGGATCAGGGGACACTGAATGCGTGACTGATGGTTTTGCGCTACACCTATCGCCAAACAAACACCCACCACCTAGCCCAACAGCAAGGTATACTCATGTTTAGTTTACTTTACGACGAAGCATGTAATGAAATGGAATC
The DNA here is from genome assembly GCF_050947875.1 of Dermacentor variabilis. Lineage (NCBI taxonomy): Eukaryota > Metazoa > Arthropoda > Arachnida > Ixodida > Ixodidae > Dermacentor > Dermacentor variabilis. The sequence continues at coordinate 72,428,915 of NC_134574.1, read as the reverse complement.
GGATTTGTTTGCGCACATCAAGGTCACAACATTCACGACGCCAGTAGGCGCAGCTGGCGACGCCGAGTGGGTGTTAAGCGTCGGTAGTGACCTAATTTACAATCGTCCTTCAACAAGAAAACTCACGCCACAAAAACAATTCATTTTTTTCAGACACATCGTAGTCGAACAAGCCTTCGCGAGAGGTCTGTCGTCTGCAAGCTTTTCCACGGCTCTGGTGCCCCAGCAAACCGCAAATTGAAAGAAGTCTGCGGACAAGCTGCAGCGCTCTAATATTCCAGAGCAGGATTACGCAATCTACCTTTATCTCGCACATCCGATTACGCATTATGTCGGATGCGTTTGTGCGTTACGTTTGCGCCCACGAGCGTACGCCCACATCTCCACGAGGCGACGGAAGTAGAAGCTCATGCGGATGTCGCCATAGAAAATGACAAGTGAGGAAGGCGACAGCGAAGCCTTTCGCAAGAAAAACTGAAAAATAAAAAAAAAGCAGAAGCGGGCTGCGCTAGAATTCGCAATAGATAGTAAAAGCTCGTTATTTTCGCTTCGTCGCAATAAATTATAAGTAAGGCTTAGCAAGATAGAAAGGAAACTGTGATTTCCGCGACAATGCCAGTACTACTTCCCGCAGGGCACTCGCGCCAAGGACATTGTGATTGCGAAGCGTGTGCGTCAGAGCGTGGCTGCAGTGGCTAGTGCAAATCGCAGTTGGTGTTGCAGCATTCGTCCAAGCAGAGACATCGAAGACATTTACGTCGCCGCTCGCGTAACAAAGGGAGCGCGCCGTCACTGTTGAGCAGCGAGGAGGGATCCAGCATTCGAATACAGCGCAGATCTCTGCTCTTCGTGAAAGACGTGGAAATGGAGGCGATGCTTGCCTAAATGGCACGGTCATTCACTGTGCACTTTGCACGAATGCGAGGAGATGAACGCCGTAATTTGGGGCAGTCTTGGAGCCAGTGTACTGCCGTTTATTAACATTTTCCTTTATAGTTTTGCGCCGGTTTTAGAAGATAGAATCATTGTCGGCACCGCGCCTAAACAGCAATGCGGAATCTGTGTGGGCCAACCAAAGCTTAAAAGAAAACCGAGGGTCATATACATTCCTTAAAAGTATCTAAACATATTTTTGACGTTAGCCATAAACCCTGAGACGAACTCCTAACATTTAAAATGATCACATAACAATGATCACGTATAGCAAGCATGGTGCTTGGAAAACGCTCGTATAATGTGATATTTTTTCTTGCTAACGTTGATCTCGAAAAGCAGAGCCAGTCGTGATTGACATTATTGAGACGTTATGGCTCAGAGAAAGCATATGAGGTCGTGTAGCAATACGGTAAGGTGTGGCGACGTTGCTCCTAAAAAAAATTAACAGAGCTGTGTCCGTTTCTTATTTTAGCTTGTATAGCATACTGCGCACCTCCAGGTATACTGCATTAACGGAGTAAGCCACTGTTTCCGGGACGTCATCGCTCATCCACAGCCTGCGTACCGTAACCGAAGCAAGTGAACTATGGGAAAACAAAATATTATGATAAATTGTTGAGGTCCCTCCGGCCTTTGTACCATCTCATTAAAAAGCATAGAGGGCTTGGAGCTTCAGTAAACGCAGAAAAGATGGGTAAAGAATGTCATGTCAGCGCTCCTACCAAGGAAATAGTTCTTAAAAACAATATCGCACAAAGTTGCTTGCATATATACGAAGCAGACTGGCGACGCTCCATGTCTTCGTATAAAAGGGGGGAAAAAAACTCAAAGAATGCGCCCACTAATATTACGCTTCTTGGAATTTACCTTAATAGCGTACGCCACTTGCCAGCATCATCACGCGACACAGTGCGTGGAATATTGTTCCTGTAATATTGCATTTACCCACCAGATGGTTATGAATAAAGATATGAATAAAAATGAATATAGATATTTTTTTTATTTACATTACCCCTAAGGGGCCTCACGCGAGGGTATTACATAGGGGGGGGGGGGGGGGGTTGCAGTATTACATGCGTGATGGTACGTTGTTCCATTTTATTATAGTGCGAGGAATAAATGATTTTGCGTAGAGCGATACGCGGCACATTATGCGTTTTACTTTGTTAGCGTGGTCTCGGCGCGGAAAAACTGCAGGAGGGGGGTGGGGGTGAAAAGAAGTCATCGTCAAGCATGGAATGGTGATAAAGTTCATGAAATAAGCTTAGGCGAGCAAACTGGCGTCGACGTGATAGTGATTCCAACTCGCCACGTTGTTTTAACGATGTGACGCTGGTGAAGCGTGAATAATCGGAAAAGATGAAGCGAACAGCACGGTTTTGCAGAGATTCAATGTTGTTGATGTTGTATGCTTGATCCGGATCCCATATGGCAGAAGCATATTCAATTTTTAGGCGGATCAGCGTGATATAAGCAAGTTTTTTTTTTTTAAGTGTGAAGATGCGTGCTTGAGGTTACGCTTAAGAAGACCGAGTGCTCGGTTAGCTGATGCTAAGACGGTGTTAATATGGTAATGCCAAGTTAAGTCAGACTGAAGATGAAGGCCAAGATACTTGTAAGTTGGCGCAAGTTCTACTGTAACATTATTGAGAAAGTAGGTGGTAGGAAGTCGAGTGGAATGGTTGGTAAATGACATTAGCTAGGTTTTAGACGTATTTAAAGACATTAACCACGAGGAGCACCAAGCGGTCACCGCATCAAGATCAGTTTGTAAGGAAAGTCGGTCAGCGTCATTACTAATATTACGATATATAACACAATCACCTGTGAATAATCGAATTCGAGATGAGACACATTTGGGTAGATCATTAATAAAAATTAAGGAAAGTAGAGGACCGAGGACGCTGCCCTGGGGAACTCCAGATTTTAAAGGAACAGAAGAAGAGTTACAACCACAGGTAAATTGTTGTCTGTTGGAGAGAAAATCTTTAATCCATGCAAGAACGTTTGGGTGAATATTTAAGTGTATTAATTTGATTAGAAGCCTGTGGTGAGGAATGCGATGAAAAGCTTTAGAGAAGTCACGAAATACTGCGTCCACTTGGAATCCTTTGTTATATGCGGAAAATATATTGTTAATAAATCCGGCGAGCTGAGTGTCGCATGAATAACCCCTGCGAAAACCGTGCTGGTACTTGAAAATGATATTATGGTCTTCTAGGTAGTTGATGACTTGTGTATGTATGACGCGCTCGAGAAGTTTACATATGTTGCTAGTTAATGAGATAGGACGATAGTTAAGTGGGACAGAGCGATCACCTGATTTAAATATTGGTATTACTTTAGCTATTCGCCAGTCATGAGGAATAATGCCAGTTGATAAAAAGAGACGCTATACATAGCTGTAAACTCTCAATCTCTCTGGGAGACACTCGAATTCCCACCAATCCGTCCGACTGTACGGACACGGCCATAAATACCCCCCCCCCCCCTCCCCAGGAAAGTGCCCGAAGCACCACTGCGAAAAAAAAAAAAGAAAGATACTGTTCAAGTAGCACTGCCGCGTGGCAATTGTCTCTATGCGCTAGATAGCTAGCCGAAGTGAGATTTAAATCTAAGCTATTTGTGTCTACGCGTGTGGGCCTAATGCAGTTAGCTTCAGACCAAGACACGCGTTAAGAGGAAGCTTTAGCTCGGGTGCTCCTATCTAAATACATGCAAAAGGAGAATTCGTTTTTCTTGGCAACGACTGCACCAAATTTGACGAGGTTTCTTGCATTTAAAAGAAAAACTTAAAATCTAGTCACTGTTGGTTTCGAATTTTTTATTTAGGTCCTCAATTTTTTATTAAAAATTAGCAAAAATCAGAAATTTAATAAAAATGAAACTATCAAGTTTACAACTACGTTACTCAACAACGAAAAATGATACAACAATTCTGTTAACTGAATTTAATAGTACATCAAAAGCGGACAATGATCTGTTACACATGAATATCAACAAAATTTAATAATATGGAAATAAAAATACAGCTTTTGCTGAACCCTTGTAACCAACGTTACAAATTCACGTAATATGTAATATGACCTATTTAATTTGTCCGCTTTCAATGATCTAATGCGTGCCGTTTTCAAGACCTCGATATCTGTTCTTGGTGCAGAGCTATGAAGTTGTAAACTTCGTGCTTCTATTTGTTCAAACGGTCGAATAGTTGAAAGCCTTTTTAACAAAATTCAATCCCTAAATCAAGATTCCGCTTCCCACAGTCACTATAATTTAACATTCTCGCTCAAATAAAACAAATTTCATTAAAATCGGTCCAGGGGTTATCTCAGAACATTGTTTTTGCGTTTTACATGTATTTGAATAGGCCGCGTCGGAGTTGAGCCCAAGCTAAAGCTTCCTCTTAAGGCGTGCGCGGGGAGCGAAGGTCTAAGATGCGTAGCATAATGGGCGAATCCTTTAAGTCAGCTTCACTGCTGTACCGTGCCGTTACGCGGTAAAATATTTTGAGGTTTTACGCGCCGAAATTACGTTCTTATTGTGAGGAACGCCGTAGAGGTGGATTCGGGATTAATTTCGCCATCTTGTATCTTTAACGGGCTCCGTGTGCATGATCCACGTGCGTTTTTTTTTCTTTTTTTTTTACATTTCATCTTCATTGCAATGCGGCCGCCGCGCTCTGGTGTGACCCCCCACCTCTGATATCGTGCTTATAAGCACGGTGCCATAGCTGCTCAGCCCCTGGTGTGTGTGTGTGTGTGTGTGTGGAGGGGGGGGGGGGTGTGACACTACACGATTATTAATATATGAGTTATTAATGTACTCAAGGATTGTGAAAGAAACCCGCCGTGGTTGCTCAGTGGCTATGGTGTTCGGCTGCTGAGCACGAGGTCGCGGGATCGAATCCCGGCCACGGCGGCCGCATTTCGATGGGGGCGAAATGCGAAAACGCCCGTGTGCTTAGATTTAGGTGCACGTTAAAGAACCCCGGGTGGTCAAAATTTCCGGAGTCCTCCACTACGGCGTGCCTCATAATCAGAAAGTGGTTTTGGCACGTAAAACCCCTAATATTATTAAGGATTGTGAAAGAGGTTACTCGGCTCAAATTAACTACTTATTTATAAAGAAGGGCTATGCAACAGTCTAATATGAGTAACGACTGAACTAAGCCATTGTTTCTCAATCATTGCCTGCCATAACATGGTCGAAATACAAGGTCTCTTCGATTCGAATGCACTTTCCGCATTAATGTCGATCCGGTACCTTGCGGGTGCAGCAGAGCGCACTGCCAGTTCAGAAAATGCGAGCGCGGCGCCTGTACTAGCGATGCGCGTTTATTTCGAAGATGAACGGGAAAGCGCGAGCCTAATGTCCATTTGGCGCATTTCGCGTTTTTCGCGCACTGTGTTGCAGCGTGTACTGTTGGCGCCACAACTTTCTATGGGTGCCCCTAGGCTGCTGTTACTCGTTGCGGCTCGAAAAATGCTTTGCTTTCAAAAGAGCTGGGCTCAAAGTTTGACTGACGTGCTGAAATGCTCCCGCAGTCTGCCCGCACTTCCCGTCGACTAAGTTAATGCCTTACGTGAATCCTTTCGACAAACGCGCACCAAGTGAAACAAAGGACATTTTCTTTTCGTTATTGTAATAATCGCTATTGTGATAGTACTATCGTGGAGAGAAGGCAATGGCGGGTGTGTATTCTGTTTTTTTTTTTCGCCAGAGAGCGAGTTCCGCAAAAACACACGCAATCGAAATCAATTTAACGCGTCGCATGACTTTACTGAACTGCCCTTCATAAACCATTCAGCCATCGAGCTTGTACCTCGCTTTCTCATACCAGGTATAGGAACTGTTGCAAAAAAAGCAGGAGATATATTAACGCCCACGCTACCATATTCGTGTAGCGCTACAACGCGTCGTCTGCTACCGAGAGCTTGCGCGATGCGTGCACTTCCAATGTGGCGAGGGCAGGAGTATCGTGAACTCGTGCAGAAGTTGCCTTGCACGAAGTCAAATCGAAGAGGTGCACGCAGCACTGTCAAATCGAGGAGAAAAGCTGCGCTCCCTGAACTATAGAGTCGAAAGTGCGGCCTAATCAAGGACGCCAACAGTCAGTGCTTCGAACTATGTGACGTCACACTGAGGTAGCGGCGCCGTGGTTTCGGCGCACAATTCAAGAAGTGCAATTTGGCGAGTCATTTTCTTCGGCAGTAGTTAACCCTTTTCCGCCAAATTACCGTAACTAGGCGTTTCAAAAATTATTTTACCATCTTGAATATTTTCATTTTCCCCAAGGAAAGGCTGCATTTGGTCATCGCCTTTTCGAAGACCACTGATGTTTGTGGCTTTTCATAAAACTTTCCCTTTGCTTCCTCGAATATCTTCGTATATGAATGGAAAAGAAAAGCGTTGATCTCGTCACATGCACGCATGCCACGTCAGTAGTAAATGGTCGAAGTCTAGTTTTGCTGCTACTGCCAAAATTGTACCCTTTAACGTCAAGACTGGCTGACTCAAGTGTGCAACTGAGTGATTTAGGTGCAGACCATCGCTTCAGACTGCTGAACCCGCAGGTGTTATACATTGCGAAAGTTCTGAAAGGGCTTAATAAGTGTTTTTATTCCCTGTCTCTCTGTTTCGTGTTTTAGACTGAACTATTATGTATTAATGTCTTTATTACACCTACTTCTTGCAGCTACAGGACCATAGCTGAGCTCGTTTCCAGGCCTCTTGCGATCGGCGAACGTTTCTGCATCACTCTTTCCGTTTTCGTTCTTGGCGTTCTTGCTATTCTTCCTTAGAATGTTCACAAGGGAGCTCGCAACAAAGTTAAATTACTCAATCACAAAAACATGCACAAAATAGGCACTACAGTAACGAACAAACGCCTGCACAAAAAAATATAAACACCTGCAAACATCGGCTGCAATTAGCCTAGAAAATAAACAGGTACTGAATAATATCCTACATAGAAACGACGGCTTTGTAGCGTGTGACTCGCAGTTAGCACTATAGAACGGAATGCTCGTTAGCATAGAGGCTTAATCACTGGTAAAGTACCCGCTCACTTTGCCTTAGCCCCTTTTCAAAAGCGTATACGCTTTTGAAAAGGGACTACGACGGAGAGGCAAGCATCGACTCAATCCGTAACGTAACTACGCCGCTAGCAAGGGAAGCTTGTAACTGCAAAGAGTGAGAAAGGATTAGGTCTTCATCGCATGGTTCTCAAGGTTTGCGTTAGCGTTTTTTGCTTTTATTTTCCATTTTGCTCTAGCGCACGCAATCTGACTGCCTTGAATTTCAAGCTACCCATCTAGTGATCTTTTTACTAAAAGAAATTCTCAAGTATTTATTAAAAGTACTGTACTTTTCTGCTCGTACAGATTATTCGTGAGTCGCACACAAAAGGGCGTTAGAATCGCGGCGAAGATTCCGTTTTCTGAAGAGATCTTTTTGTGCTTTGGAAGTGCGTCTGTCGCGTATGCATCTCTCAAGACATGCTGGAGATGTCATATTCAGAATGAAATAGTAGGCACTTCATTCGAATGTTCAGGGTTCCATTTGTTGAAGAACTTTATGCAGCGTCAAGTATATAGTACCCCACAAGAAGCAAATATGCTCTAACGCCGCAAAATAAATGGCCTTATTACGCATTACAAACGTCCCCGTCAAGTGAAGATGGCAGAGAGCTTAGCGTCTGCAAGCGCGAATAAAGTATGCAGAATAGTGAATGACGTGAATGACGTCTCTGCGAAAAGCCAACCTCTATATCATGCTGCAAGCGTAGCCCTTTCCAGTCGTCGCAGCATAGGCGTCGCGTTCGCACGAAGCCGAGACGAGATGACGCATATCGATTTCGACGACGGCGTTTCGAGCTCGATCAAGCACATTGGGCGAATAACTCCTTTACAGTCCAGCTCATCACTTGCGCTTGCTTTGGTTCGTTGCAATATCTCTGTTATCTTTTTTCGCTCAAATCCGGCTGCATCGCAAAATGCGGGCTCTCCGCTATCGGAGATCGTTGGCCGAAACGCGCGTTCAGTTTGCTTTCAGTTTCGCCTCACGCGATTGGCTTAGGCCGCGCCGGAGTCGTCAGCTGCGCCGTTCGGCGCGGCTTAAGTCAATGGCGTGAGGCGAAAGCGAACGCGAACTGAACCCGCGTTTCGAACAACGATCTCCGATAGCATCCCATAGATCTCCGATAGATCTCCGATGAATTTCTCAGAGTATAGTCGCGTGCCAGCCTGTCTCTACACACTCAAGTACATTTCCTTATTGATTATATCACAAGAAGCCAACAAACACTGACACCAAAGACAACATAGGGGAACTTACCTGTGCCTAATAAATGCAATAAAGAAACGATAAATAGTGGAATTGAAAGCGGATGAAAAAGCAACTTGCCGCAGATGGGGAACGATCCCGCAACCTTCGCATTTCACGTGCGATGCTCTACATCGAATCCGGCCACTTTGATGCCTTCAGATAGCATCTGTTGTTTTATTGACCGGTTGCCTTCACCCACAAAAGATCACGTTCTCGTGACGCCTGTGGCCGAAAGGGTGTGCTACATCCGCCGCCAAGGTTTGTGGGTAGTGGCGCTGGCTAACACTCCCAGGGTTCTACTAAGAAACGTGAATACATAAGAAAGTGGATGGCGAAACGGCGCCGCGGTAGCCCAAATGGTAGAGCATCGCACGCGAAATGTGAAAGTTGTGGGATCGTTCCCCACCTGCGGCAAGTTGTTTTTTTATGCGCTTTCATTTCGATTAATTTATCGTAATTTCCCCTGTGATTTCCTTAATATCAGTGTTTGTTGGTTTCTTGTGATATGACTAATATAAATCGGCCCGTTGGTTAACCCCCTTCTCTTGTTGTTTTCCTTATTGATTGCAACTTGAAAGGGATCTCTCACGTGGTCTTGAACTTGTTCGTGTACCTATCAGTGAATTTGTTCACGAGTGTAAAAATACCTATAGGCGAATGGGAAATCACTTGCGACTGCATCGGAAACGTAGAAACGCCGTAATTGCTCGCAAGAGCATATATGAGCTAATCGTGATGACGAATGCATCAATAGCGTAGGAGGCCGGCCAATGCAAAGCAGCACTCGAGAAGGAAAAGCTTTGGGAATTCGACCCGGGGTTCTTCGTCTTCTCTGAGTCCACCTATTGTAGCCTATATTTTAAGAAGTTCGTTGACGACTCTTTCAAAAAGTCAGCATTGCCGTGTTATTTAATAGACCACAGCCTTTCTTTGCGTCTGCATAAAAAGGCAAAATGCGTTACTACACTACATGTCGTCATTTGAATTTGACGAAAAACTGGGCGTACGCCGAATAAGGCACGCTGCTGCATTGAAACACGTGAAACACCCAGCGTGTGCTGCACGTAGTGCATGGCACTAGAGGCTACAGGGCTAACGCAGCCAGGTGCACAGACACGACCTGACGCGTTAGAAAGCTTACATGTCTTGCTTATGGTTCAGCCGGTGACGCCCAGTCTTACGGTCAAATTTTACAACCGTGTTCGCTCCTTGTTCGTAGTGGGCCTGTTTGTTTTGCAGAGGGTGTTTGGACTTTAGGGTAGAGAAGCGACCCTTCTACAGGTGGCGGCGGACACCGCCATGCGCCGTTCTAGCCCGACGCGCGAGCACAGGGTGGTTGCTCCCGCGCTTGCCCCGGTCTCCTACGCTTGCGCTCCCTATCGAGACTGGCGCGTTCCGCCGTTGTCGAAGGGGTCGTATATCTCTCTGTCCTGCTGCCCGACTTTCTTCAGACTGGGCCCTACGTGTCGAACGGAGGGATGCCATAGCGTGAAAAGAAATTCGCTTGTAGAGCGCTGGGACGCGAGTGGAACCACCAAGAAAGCGGCGTCTAAACCGGAGAACCATTTTGATTTGAGAGAACACGTAAACCGCAGTCTGCAGGTGCGCGCGCTCACGGCTCCGCGCAAGCGCTGGCAGAGCCGGTTTTCCCGGTTACGCTGACGGGTCACGGCAATTTTTCACCACGCCGGTTTGACGCTGCCACTAGCCAATACTAACGGGAGGGAAAGACAGAAGGAAAAGGCAGGGATGGTGAACTAAACCTTGTCCGATTTGCTAACCTTCACGTGGGGAGTGGGGAGAGCGTGAAAAGACATGAGTCTAGATCAATTACACGCGCTATATATATATGCAAGGCCCAGAGTATCTAACGTCGGACACTCAAGTCTCTCACACTTTCATGCGCTCTAAAAGGGAGAGTTCGTTTGGCTTTCTGTGCTGATGTGCTGCGAGGCCAGGCTCCTAATACCTTGCTTCTGTAAAATGTCGACCGCCCGGTCTACTGAAGGCACTTTGGACAGTCTGGCGTCGTTTGTCGGAGAGGGAATAGTGGCACACGAGTTTCATAACTCATATAACTCTTAGGAAGTACGTAGGTGCCCTCGCATTCTTTTTATATCTGGCGTTATTTATTTTCTTATGACCTTCCTTCTTTCTTCATTTCGTTCTTTTCCCTCTTATATACCTTTCTAATATATCTCATTTTTACTTGACTCATTTCGATTTTTCTATGTAGCGTCTTTTTAGGGCCACCATATGCTGTGTCCATTCTGGTGGCAGTTGCGAGCTAGCGCTCTTTATTTTCTGCTTTCTTCTCCCTGTGGCACCCTGAGTGTATACAAACCTAGTTACAACAATGCCTGCAGAATATATTTCGTCATACCGAATAGCGCATCAAAGTCTTCCATGTCAACTTCTTCCTTGCTCAGTCCGCCCATACTGCGCCGTGAGGATTGACTGAGCAAGAAAGGAGTTGTCCTAGAAAACTGTATAGTACTATGTACGGCTGTATAGCGCTCAGTATATTCAGACCAGTGGGTCTGTTTATTCAGTGCGTCTCTCCAAGCAAACGGCAAAGTGTGGTGACGCAACGTGGCAGCTACGTCCACTGACAACTCAAGTTAGCTGGCATTTTTCGTTTCCCTTTATCTCCAAATGTATTATTGCAATGACAAGCACAGCCGTTTATTCTATTTGTATACGTTACTCCACTTCAGAGGCCGCTTAGATCTGGAACGCGCAATATGAATCGAGTTAGAGGAAATGCTGCGCAACGTCCTGCGCTGCGTTTATTTCTATTTAATTTTGTGCCTTTCGTTCCTCGAATGTACGCTGGTATTCCTACGGACGTTTCCGAGTAGAACATGGCATTTTCTGAACTATCGCCGTCGCTCGCGACGCAGGAAATTATAGAAAAAAAGCGACATAAGTAACAAGTCTCAGCAAACGTTTCGCAAACTTGCACAACAGTTCCAGTGAACTTCGCAATGTTATCGCAACGAATGTATGCTTGCCAGGCAAAACAACAACGCTTTGAGGTTTCCAGAAATTTTGGGCCCTCAGGGTGCTCAGAAGAACAATCCATCTACTCTCGGCGAAAAAAAAATCGATATCCGTTGCACTCAAACATTGTGCAACGAGTAACACAACGTAGTGCTACTCTTTCCAATTTCCTAGTGCTACTCTCTACTATTTTCCAGCAGTGTTGTCATCACAGAGTTTGAGCTTCCGGCACCGGCCTGCTTCTGTACAAATGTAGGGGATATTGCAGTGTGGGGTAGGAAACAGAACGCAAGCATGACTACTTGGGATGATTATTGGTTTATCTTTTTAAACTGATTCCACAAAAAAAGAATGCCTAGCATATTACTTCTATACTCAGCAGAAACAACAAGAAACCGCGGAAGAATACAATAAATGGAACGCTTACGCAACTTGGTGGCAGTGTAGCATTGCCCAAGTCTGGTGTTTGAATTATTTTGTTGCAAGCTTGCAAATAAACCGAAAAATTAATACTTTCCGCTCGTTCCAGCCTGTCCAACTTCGTTCGCAGAAAAACGTCAGTGGAGTATCTTCTCGGAAACCGGCCTTCCTCGCAGCCATGCTGTTCAAATTCAGGAAACCGAATACCATAAATTCGGTTCGCTACTTCCTGGAATTATGCAGTTATCTGAATTAGCTAGCCTCCTTGAATTCTCCATGAAACTGAGAAGATATAGAGTTTCGTTGAAAGAAAATATTTCGATGCACTTGTAATCGCCGTGCATGTTTCTTCTTCTTTTTTCCTATTAGATAAATATTGAGATAAGGATTCTACTTCAGCGCGCTACACCAATCAAAAAACGACAGTTCTTTGTAGCAATGTTTGCCTATGCCTAAGTTTTCTGCACTATTTATTCCAGCGCGAACACAGTAACTCTACGGCCGAGCAATTTTCCTGCTTCGATATTACGCTCAATGCGTAAAAAAAAAAGAGAACTGCGAAACACATGACACTCGATAGTATTCACGATATCTGTGCTGGTTTTGTTTGCCGGGCTTTCCTAGAATGAAAAAAAAATATTGTTTTACTCTTAATTCGTAAATTACGTTAAGGCATTGTGCGCTGTGCCAGACGCGTAAATGGTATATCCCACAATTTGTATTTCGAAGAGCATCATTCTGTCTTTTTAAGTATAACTCCTTGCGATACCGCATTCTGTAAAATCCACTCCTCCTTAACGCCCGGAACACCGCCTAGCACAACCTAATAAATACAATTAATAGCGATTCTCACGTTTACTTGGCAGTTGTTGCCGGAAAGGCATGGTTCTTCGTACCAGTTCGTGACTCCGATGTTGTACTTGAATTCTTTGTAGCAAAATTACAGGTTGTTTATTGTATTTGTATATTGTTTATAGTTTTATACTGGTAGCATATTGTATTGTTGAAGTTAAATTACTGGTTGTCTATTCTATTACTGTTACTTGTAAGTGTTGACTGCAGTGTGCAAATTTCGGTTGTTCTTTTTTGGAGTCGTGCATTTAAGTCGTGAAAACAAAATACGCTATACTGATGGGCGATTTCAATGCAAAGGTAGGCAAGAAGCAGGCTGGAGACAAGACAGTGGGGGAATATGGCATAGGCACTAGGAATAGCAGGGGAAAGTTATTAGTAGAGCTTGCGGAACAGAATAATATGCGGGTAATGAATACCTTCTTCCGCAAGCGGGATAGCCGAAAGTGGACGTGGAGGAGCCCGAACGACGATACTAGAAATGAAATAGACTTCATACTCTGCGCTAACCCTGGCATCATACAAGATGTGAACCTGCTCGGTAAGGTGCGCTGCTGTGACCATAGGATGGTAAGAACTCGAATTAACCTAGACCTGAGGAGGGAGCGGAAGAAACTTCTACATAAGAAGCCAATCAATGAGTTAGCGGGTAAGAGGGAAAATAGAGGAATTCTAGATCAAGCTACAGAACAGGTATTCGGCTTTAACTCAGGAGGAGGCCCTTAGTGTTGAAGCAATGAACGACAATCTTGTGGGCATCATTAAGGAGTGTGCAATAGAAGTCGGCGGTAACTCCGTTAGACCGGATACCGGTAAGCTATCGCAGGAGACGAAAGATCTGATTAAGAAACGCCAATGTATGAAAGCCTCTAACCCTACAGCTAGAATAGAACTGGCAGAACTTACGAAGTTTATCAACAAGCGTAAGACAGCTGACATAAGGAAGTATAATATGGATAGAATTGAACAAGCTCTCAGGAACGGAGGAAGCCTAAAAGCAGTGAAGAAGAAACTAGGAATTGGCAAGAAACAGATGTGTGAGTTAAGAGACAGAGCCGGCAATATCATTACTAATATGGATGAGAGAGTTCAAGTGGCTGAGGAGCTCTATGGATATTTATACAGTACCAGTGGCACCCACTACGATTACGGAAGAGAGAATATTCTAGAGGAATTCGAACTCCCACAGGTAACGCCGGAAGAAGTAAAGAAAGCCTTGGGAGCTATGCAAAGAGTGAGGGCAGCTGGGGAGGATCAGGTAACAGCAGATTTGTTGAAAGATGGTGGGCAGATTGTTCTAGAGAAACTGGCCACCCTGTATACACAATGCCTCATGACCTCGAGCGTACCGGAATCTAGGAAGAAGGCTAACATAATCCTAATCCATAAGAAAGGGGGCGCCAAGGACTTGAAAAATTATAGACCAATCAGCTTACTGTCCGCTGCCTACAAAGTATTTACTATGGTAATTGCAAATAGAATCAGGAAAACCTTAGACTTCCGCCAACCAAAGGACCAGGCAGAATTCCGTAAAGGCTGCTCAACAATAGATCATATTCACGCTATCAATGAGGTGATAGAGAAATGTACGGAATATAACCAACCTTTATATATAGCTTTCATTGATTACGATAAAGCCTTTGATTCAGTCGAAACCTCAGCAGTCATGCAGGCATTTCGGAATCAGGGTGTAGACGAGCCGTATGTAAAAATACTGAAAGATATCTATAGCCGTTCGACCGCCTCCGTAGTCTTCCATAAGGAAAGCAACAAAATCCCAATAAAGATCCCAATTAATCTGCAGAAAACTAAAGTAATGTTTAACAACCTCAGAAGAGAACACCAGTTTACGATAGGTAGCGAGGCACTGGAAGTGGTAAGGGAATGCATCTATTTAGGGCAGGTAGTGATTGCAGATCCGGATCATGAGACTGAAATCATCAGATTAGTAAGAATGGGCTGGGGTGCGTTTGGCAGGCATTCTCAGATCATGAACAGCAGGTTGCCATTATCCCTCAAGAGAAAAGTTTATAACAGCTGTGTCTTACCAGTCCTCGCCTACGGGGCAGAAACCTGGAGGCTTACGAAAAGGGTTCTACTTAAATTTGAGGACGACGCAACGAGCTATGGAAAGAAGAATGATAGGCGTAGCGTTGAGGGATAAGAAAAGAGCAGATTGGGTGAGGGTACAAACGCGCGTTAATGACATCTTAGTTGAAATCAAGAAAAAGAATTGGGGGCGGGGGGTGCATGGGCAGGACATATAATGAGGAGGGAAGAAAACTGATGGTCATTAAGAATTACGGACTGGATTCCAAGGGAAGGAAAGCGTAGCAGGGCCGACAGAAAGTTAGGTGGGCAGATGAGATTAGGAAGACTGGAGGGACAACATGGCCACAATTAATTAGTACATGACTGGGGTAGTTGGAGACGTATGGGAGAGGCCTTTGCCCTGCAGTGGGCGTAACCAGGCTGATTATTATTATTATTATTATTATTATTATTATTATTATTATTATTATTATTATTATTATTATTATTATTATTATTATTATTATTATTATTATTATTATTTAAGTCGTTCATGTTAATTTCAGTCTTTTATGTGAATATTTGGAACAAGTAATGCTAATATGGCGTTAGAGGCCCATCAAGTGACCTTCTAATGCCACCTTTTGCCCCAAGTACCATGACAGGCATGTGTTGTTAACGAAAATCAATAACAAAAAAATAAAGTTTCATGAATGCTAATATGGTGCTATAGGCATAGTCAGGTGACTATCTAATGCCACTTTTGCCCCCAGTATTACGTCAATCGAGCATTGTTATCGAAATAAATAAATAAAAATAAAGTTTGCTGGATTTGCAGTTTTATACAGCAAGGAAAATTGTGCACTGCCTTTGACACTTGTGTTTCTGGCTACTCGGACGTCTTCTCTGGAGTACCCCAAGGATCTCGCGTAGCATCTCTTTTATTTCTCATTGACTGTTATGATATTACTAAGGTATGTGTGAAATCCCCCGTCCAAACACGCCTGTTCGTCCGTGATTGTTTATTTGGCGTGACCGTAAACAATTAGCAAGACGACATCAGACTTAACAAATCCATAAAAAATGGTACATGTTTGGTCGCTAAACTGCAGCATGAAATCGAACGCGATGAAAACGAAGTCTGTCAGGCTCACGAACTAAAACGAACCCTTCTGATTTTTTTCCACAGGGTCGAAGGAACGGGAATTTCCGTGTATGAGGAAGCGAAACACTTAGTAGTTGCACTAAATAGCCATCTTAATTCGGAACCACACATTCTTTCTACTTGGAATCAAGCTCTTGACAAATCGTCTTTTCTGAAAAGAATACAACCTGACACTCCAGCAACAGACAAATGAAGCGCATGCGAGACCAACCTTAGGACACCCACACATAATTCGGTATCCACATCATGGTAAAAATGCCCAGTTCTCACTGTTTGTAGTACCTTTTGACACACTCGAACCGAATTTACCTAGTAAGACCAGTCGCCAGTCACTTAGTCGCGTACATTCCCATCAGTACTTGTTTCCCCACTTGTTCGTCATTGTGATAAATTATCTGGCGCGGTTATGAACTTTCCAACACTGGAAGCATTTGTGAAATGTATAGACTGCAAGAAATATTTCTAATCCCTTGTGCTTTGTTCCATTCCTGCGTTCATTATTTGCTTCAAATCTTGTTGAAATTTAGGATTGTGTTACGGTGCACGTGATGATCGTGTAATGCCCTCATGCAATTACCAGTGCCTGAAGTATCCGCAATCAACTAAATAAAAAATCGGTTCGGTATAAGATATGGCGCTGATTATTTTTTAAGGCACTGCATCAAGGTGTTCGCTGGTACATTCGGTTTCTTTAGCTTGCTTCGTGAATACAGTTACCTTGTAACAACTGTCAATGAACAGTTACTGAACTCTATCGGGCATACCATAGGAAGCCAACTGAAACACCAAATATAGCGTAGGGAAAATTACATGTGCTTATTAATTGAATAAAAGAAATGATAAATTATTTGAAAATGAGAGTGTATGATAAAACAAAACAAAAAGCATCCGTCGTCATGGGCGTGAGGTGTGGCGCTGGATAACCCTTGAAGGTTTAGTTCTAGTAGATAAACATAAATACTCCAGAAAGTGGACGGGAAAAATGGCGCCAAGGTAGCTGAATCTGTAGGAGCATCGCACGCCTGTTGCGAAGACGGGGCTTCGTTCCCCACCTTCGGCCAGTTGCTCTTTCGTTCACTTTCGTTTCTTTTATAAATTTATCACTTCCTTAATTCAATAGTTACGGCACATGTAACTTCCCCTAAGCTGTCCTTGGTGTCTGTTTGTTGGCTTCTTATAATATGACTAATAAAAATCGGGCCCTCGGTTTCCTTTCTTCTCTTAACTCTATCAGGAACACCCAAGAAGATAGCGATATTTCACTGCGTAGCGACAGTCCTTCGTCAGTCGTATGAGCACTCTAAGCAAGCGCCCTCCTTTTTTGCACAAAAAGTTGTTGGATGGTGGTCATGCTCTAAAAAAACACATATTAGCTTTTAAGGCTCTGTGTTATTTTCTCATGGACAGTACATGACTTGCTCAGTTCTCTGTGAGCAGTAGTTTACATGCTTTATTTTTTTCTTTTATGCTCTTTCACCTACCAGCCCATGCTCGTATTGTTGTTTTGCTCTATGAGCCTTCTTTTTCGACTTTCTCCAAGACTATTGGACATCATTTGTATGCGTTATCTTATTACTTTATAAACATTTAAGAGTGTCTTTTGCTTTCATTGCATTCATTGTTTTCGTTAGTCTTACCAAAGACTTCGGGATATCCTCCCCCTTATGTAGCCACACTTCGCATATTTCGTACTTATAAAAGAGGCAGATAACAATTCAAAAATGACTTTCTTGACACAAGCATTTTCCTGAAGCGACAATCAAAATATGCTTTTATGTCACTTTCGTAAATTTTCCATTCGCTCCCACGTTTTTAGAAGTGCGCTCGTTTTAATATAACAGCACTGACGTAGCATTTTCCTCTAGACTCGTTGTAATCTGTAGCATAGTAGGAGGTTTCTAAACTATGTTATACTTTGTACTGTAGACTATAGTTGCCTTGCGCGCAGTTTTTTTTCACTATTTTTTAGCAGTTAGTAAATGCCTTCTTTTTAAGCTGAAAATTACTCACAACTCATTTACATCTTGTGCGTATTATGAGGTTTGAGAGTCTTTCGTGGATATCAATCTCAAGCTTCTTCCCAGACCGCTAAGTTCCTTAATTCCCACCTGGGGAATGGGATGCTTAATCAGCAATTGACTTCTACGTCCGCATTCGCCACTCCAGCAACAAAAAGCAATAATAATAATAATAATAATAATAATAATAATAATAATAATAATAATAATAATAATAATAATAATAATAATAATAATAATAATAATAATAATAATGGTGATGATGACGATAACCCGAAACCTTTACATTATTTGACTTACAAAATGTCTCACACGTAAATACAGTCTTGATACCTTGTAATATTTATTATTTACTAAGTACGAACTTGTTATTTCATAATTAGGTGAATTATTCTAGGGACATCCCCTCTGTGGGCATTTAAACTTTACATACCATTACCTGGTTAAAGGAGCGCATAGGACAAAGCACGGTCCGTTGATGAACAGGGATTGCGGTACATAAACTGCGCTTGACTAAACTTAAAAAGCAAAAGCGCTCCATCTGAGGCACGCTTTTCGGTTCGTTGCAGTTAATTCACGACGCAGGGCCTTTGTTTCAGCGCACCGAGAGACTGCGGGTTTCCGCGAGCGCCCAAACAAGAGGATTCGTGCTACAACGCCCTGCAGTGCGAACTGATAGCTGGTCGGCCGTTCAAACGAGTGCGCTCGTCGGTCTCGCTGCGGGTGTTGTGGAAGAAACTTCACCCTCGGCAAACTTGCATTCTTTGTTTTTTTTTCTTTCTTTTTTTTTTTTCATCGTCTCCGAGGCACCGCTATGGTTGTAAGCAAACTACAGGAAGTTCACTTGCTCTCGCCATATGGGTGATTGACGAGGCGAAAGAAACTCCTTTTTTTTTTCTCGCGGACTTTAGCACTTCCAGAGAGTTCGCTGGCGCTCAGGTCCAATTGATGAACGGAGATAATATAACACCCGAACGCAAACTCCATGCTTGTTTTATCGACCTCGCTGTCGCGCTTTTTTTCAGTTATTTATTCCTTTTCCCGCGGCAATCTGAGGTGATGTAGATCTATTGCCGAACCCTTGTTTCCTATACGTCCCGTAGGAAAGCGTGCTGTTGCCGCAAGTCGTAAAATGCACCCACGTTTACGCACTTTCGCAATGGATTTCTTTATTTTTCTGTCTTTCTTTATCTCTGTCTTATTCATTATTTCTTTTTATTCCATTTTCATTATTATTTTTCCGTTCATTGCTACTAGAGATTGAGACAGGCACTGCCCTCACAAGAATAACTGATAAGGGGTAACGCATACACCCAGTGAGCATGGCGAAGTTGAACTTGATTGAGACAGTCTACATCTCCGTCTCGGTTTCCATCGCTGATAAAAAAAATTCTCTGCAACCTGAAAAAACTTCTCCATCTGTACGTGACGTATGTCGTTGTCCGATAAAATTGGCAGCTCTCAAATAGAGGGAAATGTAGCCTTTCAATTTTTTTTCCAGAGCATTTCGTCTACACTGCGAATCATATTCACTTAGGACTTTATGTATGTAATCTAGAAGTAAAAAAATAATGTTTAAGGACGGTTAGGACGTAATTAGCCACGAAGCACGTTAGTTCCCCATTCGTTTGTCGTCAGCCAGCTCCCTTCGAGTACATGTACACCCTCGCAATGTTCTATAGTAATATTGACGAAGGTCGATTGTACGGCGTGTCAGTGGCGTTCTAGCCACGACGGGCGGCGCGACTGGCGACAGTATGCGCGTGGATGCAAGACGATTGAAAGTCGGAAAATATTCTGCTCCGCTGTTCGCTTAAGGAGTGCCCCCCTCATCGCTACAAGGCCACTGACACGCCACCAGTGTCGACGCTCGCGTGATATTGCTACGGGGTGAAAATATATGTATTTACAATTTATACAGTTGCAAGGTTACAGCTTAGTAGTCAGGGTAGCACCATCTACCGATCGTCGAAACCACTTCAACCTTCTCTTCTCCTCCCAACGTCCTTTTGTCCACAGCGTAACCCCAGGCGGCGGAAGCACCGTCTCGATGCTTCCTAGGGTGCCGAATCAGTGTGCGAGTTATAGGGCTTTAGTCGCGACACGGGGGGTGCACGATATCAGTTTTTGGTGGTGTAGAAGACGTCTCATATGTGAGGCTGGTGACTTAGCGAAGAACTCGGTATGGCCCGACGTATCACGGCAGCAGGTTTTCGCAAAGGCCGATGCGACGGGGGGGGGTGAGGTGGTAACCAAATTAGGACAAGTGACTCAGGGCTGTTGTGAACGTCCAGACGGCGACTGTCCTAGCGGTGCTTTTGGATAGTCTGAGACGTCAGAAGACGGTCACGGGCAATGCGACGTGCTGTGGCCACGCGAACAATCGCGTCGTGAGCATAGAACGTAGTAGTGGTGGCATTATAAGGTAGCAGCGAGTCAAGAGGCAGGAGTGGGTCCCGGCCACATAGTAGCTAAAACGGAGAATAACAAGTAATATCGTGACGCGACGAATTGTATGCAAACGTAACGAAGGGTAACGTGCAGTCTCAATTCCGGTGATCATCACACACGTACATGGAGAGCACGTCCGTGAGTGTACGGTTGAGACGCTAGGTAAGTCCGTTTGTCCGTAGGTCGTAAGCCGTCGTGAACTTCTGGGACGTGGAGCAAGAGCGAAGAAGGTCGTCGACAACCTTAGAAAGAAAACAGCAGTCTCTATCAGTGAGTAGCTCACGTGGGGCACCATGACGTACGATCACTTCACGAAGGAGGAAACCAGCCACATCACTTGCGCAACTCATAGGGAGGGCCCGCGTTATGGCATAACACGTGGTATAGTCCATCGCAATGGCCACCCACTTGTTGCCCGAGGTTGGAAATGGGCCAAGGAGGTCCAGGCCGATGCGGTAAAATGGCGCACTGGGGATATCTATAGGCTGAAGGTGCCCAACGGGAGACAATGGGGGTTTCTTGCGGCGTTGGAGAAGTTCGCAGGCAGTGACGTAACCTCGAACAGAGCGATATAGCCCAGGCCAAAAAATCGCCTGCGCACACAGTCGTACGTACGGGAGACACCCAAATGACCAGCGGTGGGCACATCGTGTAACTGCGGGAGAATTGTCGAGCGCAGATGCTGGGGAATGACGAGAAGCAGTTCAGCACCATGTGGATTCTAATTCAGTCGGTATAAGGTCCTGTCCTGGAGAACAAACATACGGAGGGAAACGTCCTGTTGCTCCGAGGTAAGGCGTTCGATGATGGATCGCGAATATGGGTCACGACGCTGCTCGTCGGTGATGCGCGAGAAGTAGGAGGTCGACAAAACGCAGGTATCTGTATCAGTTTCGGTGCCATCGGGAGGGTCAGCAAAATAGCCGGAGAGGGCGTCTTTACGTAGCCGCCCAGATTTGTAGAACACGGAAAAGGTGTACTCTTGCAGGCGTAAAGCCCAGTGGCCAAGACAGCCTGTCGGGTCTCTGAGTTAGGATAGCCAGCATAAGACATGATGATCTGTCACGACGCTGAAATGCCGACCCAACAGGTATGGGCGGAACTTACCAATCGACAAAACAATGGCCAAGCCTTCATGTTCTGTTACGGAATAGTTGCGCTCTGGTGCTGAAAGAAGACGGTTAGCATACGCGATCACTCGATTGGTGTCCCGCTGTCATTGGGACAAGATAGCTCCAATGCCGTGGCCGCTACCATCAGTGCGAACTTCTGCGTAGGCATGCGTATCAAGATGACCCTACACAGCTGGATAGATAAGGCGACTGATAAGCATTGAAAACGCTGCAGACTAGTGGGGTCCCCAACGAAAAGTGGTCTCCTTTTTGAGGAGGTTTGTGAGAGGACGAGCGATTTGGCAAAGTTCTGCATAAATCGCCGGAAATAGGAAGACAGCCATAGGAAACTTCGTACATCGGTAGAAGAATGCGGAAGTGGAAACTCACCTATGGCACGAACTTTATCAGGATCAGGCTGGACGCCAGAAGCGTCAACCAAGTGAGCAAGTACTCGTATTTGGCGGTGGCCGAAATGGTATTTTGCAGAATTGAATGGTAGGCCAGCTCGTCTAAAAATAGCAAGGACAGCTGAGGGTCGGTGGGGGTGGCTGTCAAAAGTTGGTAAAAAAAGAATGATGTCATCAATGTAGCGGAGCCATGTGGTCCATTTAAATCCGCGCAGAAGAGAGTCAATCATGCGCCCGAAGATAGCAGGGGCATTGCACAGTCCGAAAGGCATCACTTTAAATTGGTAGAGACCATCTGGTGTGACGAAGGCGGTCTTTTCGCGATCTCGTTCATCCACTGCGATTTGCCAGTAGCCAGAATGCAAATCAATTGACGGAAAATAACTGGCACCGTGTAAGCAGTCCAGCGCGTCATCAATACGTGGAAGCGGATATGCTTCCTTTTTGGTAATCTTATTGATGTTACGGTACTCGATACAAAATCTCCAGTTATTGTCCTTCATTTAGCCAAAACAACAGGTGACGCCCATGGTCTGCAGGAAGGTTCGATAATATCTTTGGAGAGCATTTTGTCCACCTCCGTTTAGATCACCTGGCTTCCAGCCGCAGACACAAGTAGGGCAGCCAGTGTATAGGAGGAGCGCCACCAGTGTCGATTGGATGAGTTGGATTGAAAGATGTCTTCGTAGGATATCAGAATGCGGCGAAGGGCATCAGAGTAATCAGGTCGTAAACCAGTAGCTATCATTGGTGTAAACTTGTTGTGTGAAATGGGAGGGGCAGAAGCTGCAGCAGTGTCGAATCGTGGTTTGCGCGTTACAGCAGCCCCTCCACAGTCTGCCAATGCGGACAACACAGCGAGAGATACACCCTCAGGAAGCACTTGCAGACGCAAACCAAAGGTCAGAAGAGTAAGTCACGCTTGATTGTTGACAAGAGTTACAATTAAACTTAGTAGTGCTATTTGACGGGTCGGGAGGACGTGGCAAAGGGGGGACACCATGTAAGGACAATCTCGAAGTGGTGGAGAAGGCGACATGAGGACGTAAGTCGCACCATCTGGTTGCAGTCGAACAAATTCAGTTGAACGAAGTCAGGACTTGTGGTCGTTGGTCGGATCGGCAAAGTAATGGGGCAGTTCAAGGAGAAGTGTACCGGTTGCACAGTCAAAAAGGGCTGAATGGGCAGTCAGGAAGTCGATTCCAAGAATCCCTTCGTGGGGACACTCGGCTAGTACAGTGAACAGGACTAACACGGGACGGCCGGCATTGATGACACGGGCGGCGCACATTCCCATCACGGCTGTTGTACTGCTATTAGCTACTCGTACGGCAGTCGAATCGGCAGGTGTCAGGACTTTAAGGAGATGACTACGAAGATCTGATCGCATAGTGGACACCTGAGCGCCAGTATCGATGTGGGCTGGAACGGGTACATTATCAACAAAAAATTTAACAAGGTTCGGTCGAGCAGCAGGGGTCAGCAGAAGTCTTGCAGTCCGAGTCGTCAGTGCCTCCGGGAGCTGCGTTGCTTAGTTTCCTGAGAAGCGGCCCGCGTAGGACCGGGACGAGGGACGTCGATGTGTAGGCGAACGGGACTGACGGCGTTGCGGCGAGGGCGAGCGGCTAGTGGTGTGTCCCCGAGGTAGAAGGCCCGCATAGTATGGTTCAGAGAGGGGCGACGGAGGCCGAGGGTTTCGGTCGAAGAGGCGATCAGCATATGGTTGAGGCGAGGAGTACCAGCGGCTACTACGGCAGTGGCGGGAGATGTGACCGACATGGGAGCAAGGAAAGCAAAGTGGCCTGTCATCCAGTCTTCGCCACTTAGAGTGGCTCCGATATCGATTCGGGAACAACTGTCGAGGTGCAGCAAAGGCAATGACAGGAGCGGTAGGAGTCGGACGTGGGCGGACGGCAGACTGGTTGTCCATGTTTGCAATTTCTTGGCGGACAACAGTTTGAATGACCGAGATGGTGATGTTGTCATGCGTATGGAGTTAGTGAGAACGTGGAGCCATAACCTCAAGTTCGCGACGGATGACCTCTGTCAAGCTTGGCTTTGTAGGTGGATGTAAGGCCGGAGAGTCGTTATGTGGACGCCGGAGGGTCGTTGCAGGAGGAAGTGGAAGCCGAATTCGATAGTCGGTGGAAGCGCTGTACGATGCCTTTGCTCTTCGCTGGCTCAAAATTCCGGCATTCCTTAATGATGGACTCAACCATTGAGCAGTTCCTGCAAAGCAGGAGCTTGAACGCATCGTCCGCGATGCCTTTCAAGATGTGTCCAACCTTATCGGCCTCCAGCATGTCCGCGTCCGCTTTACGGTAGAGAGCCAGAACGTCTTGAATATACGCGACGTATGAGTCGGTTGATGCCTGGGCACGAGACGCTAGCTCTTCCTTCGCCTCCATTTGACGTCTCACAGGTCTTGCGAAAACATCGCGTAGCTTTTCCTTGCAGGAGTCCCAACTTCTAATGTCGGATTAATGCATCTCGAACCATACCTTCGCAGTTCCTCCCAATTAAAAGATCACGTTGGCCAACAAAGGTGTGACATCCCACTTGTAGTTACCGACGCGTTCATGCGACGTCAGCCAGTCTTCTACGTCGACCTTGCCAGTGCCCATGAAGATTCCCCGGTGACGTAGCTGGGTTAGCACTACTTCCGCTGGTTTCTGAGCGGTGGAGGCAGCGTCAGCGGCGGAGGCAGCGTCAGTAGTCATAACAGCGGAACCGACGTGACGCCCGCTGCGAACATCCAGGGTCGGCTTGAGGCGAGAGTACCCCGCACCTCAACCAAAATTTTACGGGGAGAAAAATTATGTATTTACAATATGTACAGTCACAAGATTGTACCTCAGTAGTCAGGGTAACACCAGCTACAGATTGTCGAGATACTTCAACCTTCTCTTCTCCTCCCAACGTCATTTTGTCCACAGCGGCACAAACTCGTACGTGACAATATTATTAAAAATTGCGAGGGGGCGCACGAACGTATTCAGCGTCGCACAACTACGTATTAGTCACGGGCCCAGAAGACAGTATTGCGTGTGTTTTTCCTATCTGTTTGTGTCCGCGCACTAGTTACGCCGAACCGAACTCGTTCGCGGTGACACATTTAGAAGCCTAGATCACAATACTCATATATATGTATACACGTTTTAGAACCGGTATTCTACTACGAGAATGTATCACCAAAAATAGGCCACCTGTATTTCCCACAACATAGGATTAATAAGAAAAAATGCGGACGCTTTCCTTTTGCTCACGGTCGCATGTAAGCATCCAACTGCACAAGGCAAGAGAGCCAGTGCGCGTCCTTTGGCTCACAGTACCGCCCTAGCATTTTTGTTCGCGAACGCCTTAACAATTCTATCCCAATGCTAAGCCTCAAAATTTCAGTGAAATTTGATTTTATTGCAGACGCTTACAATGTAATGTCATAATAATTCTCAATACAACGCCGCGAAAGACAACTGCATTCCCAGCGCCTTATCTGAACTGCGTTGACTGCGTCCCGACGTTCGTTATTGCCACGTAGACTCTCTTACCTTCGCCACTACTACTAGAATCACGGTGCGTCCACACGACGCGCCAAGTGAAAAACAGGACCAGTTGCAATCTACCTGAAATTTACGCACGCGCACTTCGCCATCTCACCCGTGCTTAAACTAGAACCATTGCGTTTGTTGCCATCGTCAGCAAGAGACTCGTACGGGCCCCGAAATGTCAAGCTCTCGTATCTTTGTTCTAGCGTTACATTATTGGCGAGTGTTCATTTTAATTTACCGCCTGCGTCTTTCGCCGAACGGGTTTCCGTCGAGCTCTTGATTATTAGAAGTCGCAATTACGGCAATTAATTCTGGAGGAACATGGCAGTGAAATTTGCTGTTAATATAGGTCACTACTTCAGGAGAGGAAGTGTACGGAAGAGACGTGGACAAATAAAGATAACATGTACGAAACTACGGGGGACAACTTTCAACTGAGTTTATTTAGATAAGCAGTTCGCATTCATGTACAGCGAGCATTCACGTCATCGCGGAGAACGTACTCGCTACAGAAGCAGTGGCGAAGCGTGAATGCGAAATGAACAATATACAGCGCGTGTCAGGGAAAAGATATGGGCAGAGGATTGTCCAAAACAGTCAGTTACTTACCGAATTACTCCTACAGATGGCACGCTTAAACAAGCTTCACCTAACCATTTCCCCCATCGCTTCATGTAAGCTTCTGTTATAAACCTCTCTCTCACTTTTATCTTCACGTCTGCCGATAAATCTGGTCCTGATGTACTTGATATAACGCGAGCATTTCTTCCAATGTTTAGCCATTAGGCTACCAAAACCGTTTTAGACATTAAGTCTGTGCTGTCGCGCCCAATTTATGAAGCATTGACCAGTTTGCCCGATGTACTCGTTCCCGAAACTAAGATCTAGGGGTCTGCGAACAGCGATTTACGAGACCAGATTGAATGCGAATCCTATAGTGCCTGGAGCTTATTCAGTCGAATATAAAAACGTTTAGATTAGTTTTCAAGCTATGAGCAGCTGTATCGATGCATTGATTGACTGTGCATTGATTGATTGATTGATTTATTGATTGATCTTCTTTCTGTACGTGAACAAAAATCCAAGCAAAAGCAAAAGGCTATAAAAGGCAGATGCCTTTGCTCCGAGATGCAGTCCTGGGGACGCAGACATAATACACCAAGGCAAACAACAACAGTATACAATACTTAAAATAAGGTAATTATTTGGCAATCTAAATTGTCCTATATATATATATATATATATATATATATATATATATATATATATATATATATATATATATATATTGTCACGATTGACAAGCAGGAGGAAATGATAAAAAAGGGCAGGATACTTTAATTGCAGGCCAACTGAAAAACGATCGCGCAGAGACCTCTTCATCTCTCCCGCAATGGGCAAAACCTTCGTCTTTCTCTGCGTGCCGCGTAGTGGACGTGGAATTTGCCTCCCTCCAGATAGAGCATCGTCCCGATGCTCACCTAGCGGCAGGAAGATGTGTCATACGAGGTGTGGGCACGTCATTACGAACAATAGGGCTTCATGCTCAAAATGTGCACAACTTCTGGTGGACGCTGCCTCGCCCTGGAGGAAGCAGGACTGTCTGGGATAACCTCATGGTTCAGGTCGCTGAGGCGCCATAAAACTTTGTACGCACCAAAGTACCGCCTGAGTAGCTTTTCTGAAAGCCCTTGCCGACGGATGGGACTCCAAACCCACACTTTGTCACCTGGATGATATGTGATGTAGCGGCACCGTAGATTGTAGCGTCGAGCATCGTAGTCCTGTTGTCGCGCGATTCTGACGCTGCCGAGTTGCCTCACTTCTTCAGCACGTTGAGCGAAAGCTTCAGCGTCCGTGCCGCTATCACCGCAGTCATGTGGCAACATTGCAGCGAGCATCGTCGTCACTTCACGGCCATGAAGTAGGCTATCTTTCGCGTTGTTTCCTGTTGAGCAGTGTTGTAAGCGAATGTCATCCAGATTTTGTGCTCGACGTCTACGTACATACTCAGCATGTCGACAATAGTCTTGTTCAAGCATTCTGTTAGGCCGTTCGTTTGCGGGTGATAGGCTGTGGTCTTTTGGTGAGCCGTGCCACTGAGACTAAGCACTGTCCTTAGAAGCGTAGCCGTAAAGACAGACCCTCTGTCCGTTAGTGTCACCGCGGGTGTAGTTTGCCTCAGAGCCACATTTTCAATAAAGAATCGCGCTGCTTCGATTGCGGTGCCACTTGGAAGGGCCTTGGTTTCTGCATGGCGGGTTATGTAATTGGTGGCAACTATTAGCTACTTAATGCCAGTATTGGAAGTCGGGAATGGTTCGGGAAGGCCCATCCCAATTTGGGCAAATGAGGTCGTGGGCCCTTGGACGGGTTGTATTAGCCCACCTGGTTTCCTACATGGTGATTTGCGTCGCTGACAATCGAGGCTCATGCGCACGTAATGTTTCACAAAGGTGGCAATCCTTGGCCAGTAATATTTCTCTTTCACTCGGGCCAGTGTTCGCGTGTAGCCGAGGTGGCTAGATGTCGGTTCATCTTGGCAGGCTTGCAAGACCTCATGACGCAGGCATGCTGGGACGACAAGTAGGCGGCTGCTTCCGCTTGCAGAGAAGTTCTTCTTGTAAAGAACATCATTACAGAAGCAGAATGATGGAAAGCTCCTTGCAAATGTTTTCGCCGTGCTTGCAATGCGGCCTTCTAGAAATTCGATAATCGGAATCAGTTCGCTGTCTTCCCGCTGCTGACAGCAATCGTGGCCGCGTCTAGAACACCTACAAAAGCCATGTCTTCATCATCTGTGATTTCCTGCTCAATCGGTGACCTTGAAAGGCAGTCGGCGTCGGAGTGCTTGCGTCCGGACTTGTACACCAATGTCATATCAAATTCTTGAATCCCTTGGGCCCCAACGCGCTAGTCGACCAGACGGATGTTTCAAGTTCCTCAGCTAGCAAAGTGAGTGATGATCGCTGAAAACACTGAAGGAACGGCCATTGAGATACGGGTGAAACTTCATAACTGCCGATACCACCGCAAGGCATTCCTTTTCTGTGGTTGAGTTATTAGACACAGCACGTGATATATACATATATTTACCGAGAGAGAAAAGGACAAGCAATATGGCAGACATATACCGTCACAAGTCGCAACAAAGAGAAAGAATGAGCGCTCAGCAATAAAATGAAACACACTGCGAACATTTCACAGGTAATATAAAGCAGTACTCATATTCTGGTATTCATAGCGCTAACAGGCTTTTCGCCTTACATCATTGCATGTCATGAAGCACTGTTTATTAAAAACTCAAGTGAGGGCTTAACAACAAACGGACAGTTTGCGCGAATACATAAGACCATTCAGAGAGTGCGAATTATCGCTGTTTAGCCAGCGAAGTTTGGCTCCGTGAGCGTCGTATTCTTATCGGCTATTTGTGTCCCCACGTTTTATGCCAACACTGGGCCCGTGGGGATGAAATTTATCATACTTTTGCTTTAATGTTTTGTTTCGCTGCGCACAGGACCAGATTTAAACATTTGAAAATAATTTCAGAAACATTTGAGCTTAAGACGACTATTCGATTGGAAAGCTCAATTAATAAGGCACTGTTTGATTCGTTATTTGAAAGTTTCGAATATCGGCACACGTGTACCAACCACACTGCGTCTTTCCTGCTTTTCTTTTTCTTTTTTTTCGCGGTGGGTGCCTTGAAGTACGACTCACCAATGAGCTATAACTAATATTCTGCTAACTCCAAAATAACACACTGGTTTTCTTCTTACCTCACCTCCCGTGAACAGTTTGTACACCTCGAAGGTTTTCAATCGTCTTCTTCCCCTGTGGTTTCAGGTGTTCCACAGGGAAGTGTCTTGGGCCCCCTTTTATTTTTCCTTTTCAGAAATGACCTCCCGAAAGCTATCACGGTCCCAATCAGACTTTTCGCTGATGGTTGTGTCGTATACAAAAGAATTAGGACCCCAACTGATCAAGAAAAACTGAATGCTAATCTGCATGCAATAGAACATTGGTGCGCTAAGTGGCAGATGGTGGTTAACTCTGACAAATCCGTAATTATGTCTGTTACTAGAAAGAAAAATATAATGATATACCCTTACTGCATTGCAGGTAAACCAGTTAATAGAGTCCATCAGCATAAGTATCTCGGCTTAACCTTCCCTTCTGACCTATACTGGAATACACACTTAGATAATATATGCTCCAAGGCACGCAAAGCAATTTGGGCACTAAGACGCAAAATCCGTAATGCAACTCCCGATGTAGAAACACTCACTTATAACACCCTTGTACAACCTGTAATTGAATATGGCAAAATTGTTTGGGATCCTTACACTGCGTCTAACAAATTAAATATTGAGAAAGTTCAGAAACTTGCTTCCCGTTTAATTTTCAATAAATATCGCCGAACTGATTCACCAACCGAATTATGTAAATTAGCAAACCTTAAAAGTTTAGAATACTGCACTAAGGTAGATAGGCTGAAGTTTCTTTACATTTTAATTCATGGCCACTTGAATATCAACACATCACCATATCTTACAATACACCCTAATGAGACATCAAGACATCGCCATTCCATGCACATTCCTGTGCCGCGTTCTCATAACGATTGTTTTAAGTACAGTTTTTTTCCTCGTGTTATTAAAGAATGGAACATGCTGCCTGATACCATTGTAAATATTAACTCCCTCGATGCCTTTCTAGAATGCCTGAAATCTTACCTGGACCGTAGTACACCAATGTAATAGTTGTGCCTCAGCACTTGCATCCGTTTTCTTATCTACTGTTTGATTTTTCCTTTGTCTTTTGTGTCGATATCGTAGTTGTGAAATGTACCTTGTTTAGAACGGGAATTTATTAGATTTTCCACTCCTGTAATAGCCTGAGAAAGGCTGACAGTATGAATGAATGAATGAATGAATGAATGAATGAATGAATGAATGAATGAATGAATGAATGAATGAATGAATGAATGAATGAATGAATGAGCGAATTCGTCAGGTTTGATGCATCAAGGCACCCCGGGGCTTCAGGAAGATACGTAGCAGAGGCGAACGACTCGCTTATAATTCACCTTTTAATGACCGGCATATCAGATGTGCTACCTGAGTTTGACACCTCAAAACTCTCACTTAACCGTGGGAAACATCACTCATAGCCGATAGTACCGTTTCTGATACGAAGTTAGAGTTGAGGATACTTTAGGAAACGAATTACTGAATAAGTACAGCCCTCATATTGTTCTTTACACAATCTACATTTTATTGTTTTTTCTATAAATGTGCTTCCGCGGCCAAAAATAAAAGTGAGCGAGTTGTTTTGAATTAACTTCATGTGGAGCTATGTTTGCACACTAGAGTGTTTAAGGTTGGTTACTTTATCCGGCTTCTCAGAACATGTGTATTGTTTGCTGCGCCCGAGTGGTCCGTCCTTCACGCGCCTCTCTTGTTTGCTATATTCACTCTCGTGTCGAGCTACCCAAGATCGTGTCCCATCACAATTTAGCATCGCTCTTGACCCGCTTCGCAATACACGAAAATCGCTATCAGAAGCGTAACGCCAGTCGTCCTGGTCATTCAAGTAGATGAAGGCTTGCCGTCGCGTTCGCGCTTGAACCTAGGCACACAGCCCTTGCCAACTCATTGCGACAAGACTGCTTGAGTTTCCCCAGATTTGCTTCATCATTCCCGTGTGAAGGAGCAGGTATTCTTATGTATTTCTTCTCAAGGCAGTCATTACAAAAATGTCTACATTTGCCATGGTATAGGAAAAGGTAATGCCCTTTAGCGTTTGTCCGTGTTCGGTGTGATCCTGCGTAACACCACTCTACGTGCGAACATTGCCGGCACATTGATTTCGAGAGGGTACTGGTTCTTTATGTGCGTTTTTATATTTTCGAAACAGTATTTTTTATTAGGAACACGATAAAAGGACTCATGTAGCTTTTCCGTAGCAATAGCACAAACGCGGACAACCAAAGAAACTACTTCATTTACAGGAAGTACGTAGCCGAATTCAAGCCGTGCGCCTCAAGTACAGCACTCTTATTTCTCCTTCCTATCGGGCTTTCTTTTTTTTTTTTTGTACGCGCCGATGCTCAAGCCCATTTCACTGGCCGCCTCCAGCTGCAAACTTCGGGAGACAGAACTAAAGAAGGCACAAACCAATTTTGACATACTGCAATGTGTCAAGACAACATACACCGAGAGAAGTCCTTTGTTTTCATGCTGTTATACATGGTACCTACACCCGAGAAACTCGGGCACCTGAATAACTTGACAATTTCACAGGTAATTAAAGAGTTTTATTCTCTACGAATTGCGTAGTTGCCAGGAATTAGGGATTTCAAGGCACCCAACGAAGTGCAGGTGTGTCTCACGTAGACAATGGATCTTTACTAAAGGATATCAAAGCTTACTGGCAGCACCAATATAGAAGTCCATGTATTTTTCTCAATCAGCTCTTCGAGAAAAAAAAAGCGACTAGAGCATGAGAGGAACAAAAAACAATTATTTCCCATTCACATGAGCGAAAGGTGACGAGCTTGTGAAGTACATGAGTGTACTGATCAAGTACCACAAGCTCACTGTTATCATTCTCCATAACCTGTACTTCCCCAACCTGGGAACTTGAACATTCCCGACCCGGTTATTGAGAAAAGTGTGCTGCATAGTGCTAAAATTATGACAGTTGTCCACACGTCTGATAACACAGTTCCTGACTTAGGTAACGGCAACAATAAATCCACAATAGCGAGCGTGAAGTAAGTATTTGCTTGTCTTGTTCTGTACTGACAGCGTACACGCGTTCAGCCGTCAGCGTAACAACTTAAAACAATGGTATACGATAAAGAATATATGACCTATATCGAATGACCCTATATGTGCATTCAGGGATCCAAAATAGGACATGTGTGTTTTCCTATATGATATGGCGCACGTCGCGTCTCATCCCGATATCCAGTTCATGAACATATGCACATTCCTTAAATAAGCCAGTATATGTGAATATTTCACATCAGTCAAATGTAACGTGATGATATGGCCATACGGGGATTCTATATCGTAATGTAAGACATGTCCATAAGATATATGTAATATACGGGTATTTA
The DNA here is from genome assembly GCF_050947875.1 of Dermacentor variabilis. Lineage (NCBI taxonomy): Eukaryota > Metazoa > Arthropoda > Arachnida > Ixodida > Ixodidae > Dermacentor > Dermacentor variabilis. The sequence continues at coordinate 72,396,514 of NC_134574.1, read as the reverse complement.
TTTGGTATCCCCATATCTTCCCATCGGATTACTGATTACGGAGCACAAGCTTTTTTCGTTAGGGTACACGCGCAACTGAAGCCCATGCTTTTGTTTTTCGTTGTGCAGGCGTGAGCGGCCCCCGGGACGTACAGACACCAGCCGTATCAGCAGCGTGGACGGCTACGTGCCGTGACCCCACATCCAGGCTGAGTGGGCTGGCGCTCGCCCTGTGCCTCGGAGCGCTCATCGGCGCCACGGCAGTGGGCAACGCGCTCGTTTGCCTCTCCGTATGTCTCGTCCGCCGCCTGCGACACCCGTCGAACCACCTCCTCGTGTCCTTGGCCGTCTCCGACCTCTGCGTGGCCCTGCTGGTCATGCCTCCCGCCCTGCACCTCGAGCTCACCGGTCACCGCTGGGACCTCGGTCCGACGGCCTGCGACGCGTGGGTGTCCGTGGACGTTGCCTCCTGCACCGCCTCCATCCTAAACCTGTGCATGATCTCCGTGGACCGCTACCTGGCCATCACGCGACCCTTGACCTACGGCGTCCGCCGCACGGCGCGCAGGGCCTGGGCCTGCATCGGCGCCGTCTGGCTTCTCGCCGGGCTCATCAGCGTGCCACCCCTTCTGGTACTCGGCAACGAGCACGGCACTCCCGATATGCCGACCTGCCTCGTCTGCCAGCACCTGGCCTACCAGCTGTACGCCACGCTCGGAGCTTTTTACATACCCTTGGTGGTCATGCTCGCCATGTACTGGAGGATCCACCGAGCCGCCAAGAAGGTCGTCGAAGCCGAGCACAGGGCGAGGCCAGGACCCCGTACGAGGAGCCTGAGGGTCGCCGTGAGGGAGCGCAAGGCTTCCATAACTCTGGGAATCATCCTGACTGCCTTCACAGCCTGCTGGCTTCCTTTCTTCGCCATCGCTCTGGTGCGACCGTTGGGAGGCCAGCCTCTGCCGGATTGGGCGCACAGCTTCGCGCTCTGGTTGGGCTACGCCAACTCGGCGCTGAATCCGGTCATCTACGTCACGTTCCACCACGACTTTCGGCGGGCGTTCCGGGATTTGCTTTGCCTGCGATGCGATGGGCGGGAAGGCGGAAGCAGCGCAGTTGAGATTGGAAGCGGAAACGGGGAAGGAGGAAAACTCCTAGGCATAAAGAACAAAAGTAATCGAACCTGGACCTGACCGCGGTGGTCGTCGCCGGCAGGACTCCACTCCTACAAAGGCGACGTGGGCGGGAAACCCAAGAAAGAAAACGGAGAGAGACGGCTCCACAAAGAACATCGCCATCAAAGTCAAGCAACATGTGACTCGACTGCGACGCCCACCACTCCTCCGTTTCATTGACCTACCGCCTCATCGCACACCGGTGAATTGAACAATTCACCCACCAATCACACCAAAAATTACCTATTTTGTGTCCGGCTGGTTGAAAAACAGCGCGGAGTCCTCCAAGTGCACCCTGACATCCCTCTACCGAAGCCTTGGCAATGGCATCTATCTGATGCAACAGGGCCAGCCGCGTGACAGATGGGTTAGGCAAACCATGGGCTGCTTGCGCAGGCTGTCAATTTTAAGTGAAAGACATAGTGCGACCTGTTTTGTCTAAGCCTAACGCTTTAGTGCATGGTACCGAACATGCACTTCAGGACAGTGTCATAAGCACGACGCCAGAATATGCGTCTTTATTAAAATTTCTGGCGAAAAAGCAGATAATTTCAGCTTTTACTTCGAACATCCTTAAAAATGTGTTTGCTTACTTTACACGGCACAAGTGAGCAAGAACACCGACATCATCTGCATAAAGTAACTGCGTAAATAATATCCTTAAAAAGGTAGAACCAATGTTTTAGTAAGGGCTCTAGTGGTAAAGTTTAAACTTTCAGTAGTTCTATTTTTATTATGATTTCGACAATCATACTCTCCTGTGTAATCATTATAAGTATGTTTATGCAAGTGGCCAATAATGATTCCCGACGATTCGAGCTTTTGTCAAAACTTACTTGACGGCTTAAAAGTACATTCAATTTAATCGGATAGTTAGCGATGTTATACATTCCATATAGTTCTTGCTCTGAAGAAGGGAAGTTCTTTGGTGAAAAAGTTAGCGCCAGCAAGAAGCTTCCGTTGTCCACTCCACTTCTGATTTTGCACATGTATACGCATATTTCGAGTGTCAATTCAGCTGTCGTATTTTTTTCTGCCAACAGCATATAAACATTTTCAATAGAAGTTACGACTGAAACTATCACCTGAAATACATGACGCCACAACGACAATTGAAATGATTGAAATTCAAAGCGATTATCCACAAGAATATCAGTAAGGTAAGAAAATTCACGATGCCTGAAATATCATAAATTCTTAGAAAACAAAACGCAAGCTATCTTTTATGAAAATAACTTCTATATTCTTGAAGAACTTACAAATAGCAGTAGCAAGACTTACTCCTATGCAGAGATTGTCTTCTATGGTGATTCCTGTAAGTTCTTTTCACATGCGCGGGAAGCAAACTTGGCTTCAATTGGTGTACGTATGTTTTTAAGGATGACAGTTATAACTGAAATACTTCAAATACAATATTCCACACTGGCCGCACCCATGGCTCCCCCTCCAAGAGCATTTTTCATCAGCCAACATTAGTGCGCAGAATATGAACATGTGAAACGCTGATAGTCATGCTAACAGGGGCGCTGTAACGCAAAGATATTCCATTCAATTTCTGCCATTACCTCTACACAATTTGTCCAGCCATTTTGGAGCCATGCCCGCTTCTCTCTGTGACACGATTCACGAAAATTGCAACAGCTCGTCATTTTTATTTGACGTTCGCACAGTGATACTGCATGACTGGGCCCAACAAAAGTAAAATAAACGTTCCCCTTTTACACCTTCTTTGACATTTGTATTCCCCTACTGGTCACAGTTTTTCGGGCTGCATCCACTTGGTCTGTCTGTGATGCGACGTCACAAAACCGCGACAACTCACGACGTCAAAGTGGCGCCTACGCACTAAAGATGCAATAATATGCCGAACAAACATGAAACTTTTTTGGAATAGCCGGTAACTGGGGCCCTATAACGCAAAACTATTTTGATCTGCTTTTATTCCAAACTGGTGATGTCAAATTTACGTAACTGCCGACGCCAGCATCGGGTGGACACTTGCAGCATTGTTCGAACCAACCAATCAAATGTTCTCCTTGTTTATGGAAGGTCACTTTTGTTTGCTTTCAAAACGAATAACATTGTCAGTCTTGATAGGTTTCTTTAGCTAGTTGGCCGATAAGAGGCGAGGAGCACGCAGCAGTGACGAGTGTTTGGGTAGGTCCGAGCTAGAGCACTGAAGGCTGATAACCGGATGAGCAGGGTGGTGCCGGAGTCTGCGATTGGCCTGTTTCCCCTTGCAAAGCTTGCGGGGGGCTCGTCAAAATTGCGGTGTGGTGCAACGGGAGGTTAAAAATGGCGCTAAGACAAATCTTCAGCGAAGAATAGTTGGGAGAGCAATGTTGTAAATATGCTGAATGGGCTTTACAATGTGCTACTGTCATGCGAAAATGTTTCCTATACGCAAAGAAATTCATGGTCCCCGGCAGCTCGAAGTAACCATTGTCCGAATCTATTCCTTTCGGAACGAGACAATTTCCGGCTATTCTGGAAAAATTTATCATTTTTGTTCGGCATATTAACGCACCTTTAATGCGTACACGTCATTTTGACGTGGTTAGTGTTCGCAGTTTTGTTACGTCGCGCCACAAATAGGCGGAGTGGATGCAGCCCGAGAACTTTTGACGAATAGTGGAGAGCTAATCTCAAAAAAGGAGTATAATCGGAAAAGATTATTGTAAATTTATTTGATATAATCATACATAATCAGTGTGTACACGCCATAGCACACGGGTAGTTCTCGTGGTTTCCGTGACGTCACGTGACAGACAGGCGAAGCGGGGGGGGTTGGGGGGTGGCCCGGAAGATATTTGACCAATCGTGGAGGACTGAATACAGAAACGAAATAAAAACACTTTGGAAAAGCTTTACGTTATAGCGCCCCCTGGCCCCGTTTCCAATGGAATAGAAAACGTCTACCCACCAATCGTTCTGGCACTGGCTACTCGGAACTGCCGGGGAGGCTGAATTTCTCTGCCAATAATAAGCAATCTTGCTAGCTAGTGTAAAGTTGTTGAGCCCTTTCGGCACGTATACGAGATCGCTCTGCCAAATCTTCATTGACGTACCGTTTTACCAGCATATTTAACGCCTCCCCATTGCACGCTGCCACAAATTTCGACCAGCCACAGCAAGAAGTAGGCGGGAGGAAGGGGGCCAATCGCAGACGGCCGGCACCACTCTCGTTGCCTGATCATCTACTTGCACTGCACTAGCTTGGCTCAACCAAACCCTCTCCACTTCTGCGTGCTCCTTCGTCCTTGTCCGCGATTTACTTAAGAAAAACCTGTCGAGGTAGGCAATGGTATTCGCTTTGAAAGCAAACAAAAGTTGTCTGCAATAAACGAGCAGAGCGTTTCATTGGAGTCTTCGAACAACGATGCGGGTCCCTGCCTGATGTTTGCGTCGGTAGTTACGTAAATTGAGACTAAGCGAGACCACAACAGCATCACAATTGCATAGTTTTACAGTATAGGGCCCCTGCTCTTGTAGACTTATCGCCGTCAAGCTCCCGAAGAAGCTTCGGCACAAAATTATTTCTTAATGTCTCGCGCAAGCGCAGAAGTTTGCCTGCGTTCCACACTAATTTGCTTTGACATCATAATCCTGTGCATACGAATCTGGAACCGTATTCACAAAGTAATTGATCCGCATGTGCGGTTTAATTTTGGCAGTCTGCCTTCGGTGATGCTTTGTCCGAAATAATATTTTTATGGTGTCTCATCTGATAGACAGACCTAGCGCAATAACTTCTTTGTGAACGCAGGCCGTGTTTAGATCGCATCACAGACCGTATAAATATGATGCCATACATCTGCTGCCAAGTGAATTGCATGATGTCATGACCATCTGGCGTTTGCCGTGTCCTTGTTATGCTAGATGCTTGAAATTATTGACATGGCAGATCAATTTTACAGATATTTACAAGGTGATCAAGTTTTAAGAACTGGGATTGTCCCCCACTCCAGGGTACAGTAAGAAGCTACAAACAAAACCTAGATGAGTTTCTCATAAAGGAAGCTTTGTGGTTGAAGAAAGTTATTCTGAGGTGCAAAGCTTTCTTGCGAAACGTGTGTTGGTCAGTAAGGTAGGCTAATGCTACCCTTGATTGGATGACAATTTTTGTTTTTCATTTGGAATTACACGTAAATGAGTGATTTAGACAGGTCTGAACCTGTCAGACTCCACAGGCAATCTGCCTAGTCGAGTGAATACTGGCGGCCACATCTGCTGTTGCTTCTCAAGTGTTACAGGCTTCAATCTAAGTATGGAAAAGAGAGCAATGTTAAAGGTGGTGCACCACAAGCAATTGAAACTTAGGTTTGTCAAATGTGCTCTAAAAATTGAATTCGCATATTCGCAGTAAATTCATTTATTTATTGAAGTGTTAGATAACCGCTACACATGAGTTAACTAAGGTTAACAAGAATTCAGATAGCTGCTGATAAGTCTCATGCATCTGCATAGAGATATGGTGTATGGACATCTTGCATGCCTCTTACTCTTGGAGCACAGCCACAATCGGTATGCATTTCTTGCGGTCCCCTACTGGCAACCGTTCGCTGCATTCCTAGGAATCCTTCGATCGAGCACTGTTTATTACTAAACATGTGTCGTTCATTTCAGTTTTGCGCGTTTTGACTGCGGTATAACATTTCCTGAATATAAAGCAAGGATGGTGCGCGAACCTGCTGCCGTCACAGAACATCAATACATCAAGATTACCTTACTCACAAATGCATAAGTTTATTGGTTGCATTTTGCCGATATTTAGTTTAAAAGTTATTATAGACTTACGAGCCTAATTATTGATTTATTCCTTCTTTTTAGGCATTTTAAATATTGATGTTGCACGTTCCGAAAATCCACGCAGATGTCTTCGAGTTCAGTAATCGTCCCAAGAGCGGCTTCCCATACTCTGATGTGAAATGAAACATAAAGGCGACGCTTCACAGCTGCCTAATTCACATTCCAATGCTCAGTAAACTTATTACCGGCAACTTGTACAATAAGCACCTGTGTACAGGCACGTAGTATCTGTTTTTTATATATATTTCCAGTTCGACTGTTATTTTAAGTGTAAAGGGCACCAGTGTTTCAATGTCAACTTACCTCTGCACAAAATCGGACTTGTTACCGCAGTTATTTAGTAAATGAATCAATCTACAAACGCTTTTCTTAATAATGGGAGCACAGTCAAATTGTAATATCAGCTTTTTTTCCACCTCGCACAATAGGAACCTATTATTAAATAAACTTCTCTTTCAAATTTAAATAAAAATATCCTGCCCACGTGACCTGTACCGTTTCCCTCGCCGAGCAAGACTTCGAAGTTCTTATCACTTAAGGAACTGCAGTGCAAGGAAATAAACTGTCTAGCACATTTATGACATATACCGCAGTTGACTAATGAAATTTGAACTAAACAATTTAACTCGGTAATAACTACATGCTTACGAATTTTATATTTATTGACCCAGGCTTTGTTACACCTATAAGTTGTCAAAAACCTAAATACATCACTTGCATGAAACGAAGTTTCTCATTCCTTCTGCTAAATGAATGAATTAATGAATGAATGAATTCTGGCGTTGTACGTGCTAAAACATTGATTTGATTAAAAGGCACGCCTTAGTAAGGGACTCCAGAAAAATTTGAACCGCCTGGGGTTCTTTAAAGTGCACCGAATGTACGGTACACGGACTTTTTTGAATTTCACCCCCACCGAAATATAGCCCCGAAATGTGATCCCGCGTCCTCGGTCTTAGTAACGCAATGCCATAGCCACTACGCAACCACGGCGGGTTCTTGTTCTGCTCCGTCCTATCATTTTTCGTTAGGATTTCACTCGTCTACGAAACTACACAATGCTACATACACGCTTCGTAAGGTTACGTTGTATGCGATATCAACACACGAGCATTCCTCTGCCTTGGTTGGGACTACGTAGCAGACGCAGTTACGCATAAAAAACTGCGTACCTTTGCGTACGGCGCAACGCGAAGCGACAGTAGCGCCGAGTGCGTTGCAACGGACGCAAGCTGGTGCAACGAGGTATTTGCAAAATTTCCTAAGTTGGCAGTGCTGCAAGGGTGGTTTCAAATCCAAGAACTCTCGTCCGCAGACTGCATGTTGCCCTCTGCATGAACGAAGTCTTTCTGAAAATTTCATGTCCGCCTGCATCTGCTACGGGTGTTCTGCCTTTCCCCCACTAAGAGGTGTTGTTTCAATTATATATCGTATAAAACCTCGAAGTGCTCAACCTGAACCTCTCATAGGTGGAAGTTTGGCCTTAGTAAAGGCGAGGCTATTGAACGGAAACACTATATCGGTCTACTAGCCAGTGGACTAGAGAGCTCGATTGGAAAACAGCCTTTCTTGCGCATGCGCAGCGCCATCTTTGCAGATGGTCTACTTTAACCAGAAAATGAAGGTATTCATTGATTACCTTCACCAGGTGTAAAAGGTAAAAATGAAAAGAGCTGAGTGACCGAACACGTCAGGCGAAAAGGAATACGAGATGACTGAGCATTTTCCGAGCTAACAACACCGCCGTCGCCATAGCCGGAGTTCAGACACAAGGGTGCTTATGGGTCATAGTTTTCAGGAGAGTGACAAAACTTAATTTGATCCGAATCTCTTCCCTAAACATGACATTGATGGCTCCATTGTGTAACTCTGCTGTAAATAATAAACCATGGTTTGTATATACTCTGTATATATGATACTGTATGTTCTGCCTGCAATAAAGAAAATACAAAAGAGGACAGTTTTGGTTTACCGATGTCTGTTTATTTGATAATTTGGAACCGGTTCAGAAATCTTATAGAAATTTGGATGCAGTTTATGTAACTTTTGGTGTACCAACTCCTAATAAGAAAATGAAAGATAACCGTTTTTATAGAAGGTGATGAGATGGAAGTGTTGAATCTGTGAACATCAGTAAAATGCGGTATGGCGCCATCAGGTTTATGTCATGTCTTCAATGACATCTCGTGAGAATTTCTTGTTAGCACGTCGCCGTTGTGTGGTTCAAAGAAAATATTTCTGGAGGAACACTTTTGCATGGTGGACATGAACTTTAATCTTCAAGTGGCACTCCCTTGGCATCCATGACATTCAGTTACACAGAAACACAAAGTCACTGAATGCTACATGTTCTTATCTACATGTCCTTATCTGTAATATTTATGCTAGGAACACATGCGCAGCTAACACCAGTTTTTCTAATGTGTGCAGCCTCTGTTATCACCCTTTCTGTTTTTGTTTTTGCATGCTTAAAGAAAGTAGTCTGATCTAAGTGTGATGTGCATCTGCACCGGTTGCACGGATTTGCAAGGTGTCCACAGGATTTGTTTCTTAAGGCGAAAGCGTTAGACCTTTGCTTCAAAGTCGCGTTGTGAGGAACAGAAAATCTGAGCGCTCGGGCCATTGCTCGTGAGTTCGTCGTCGTTTTTTCCACATCACTGCCACATGAATGCCACATCGATGCCACATCAATCAATGCCACATCAATGCCACATCGATGCCACATCGATGCCACATCAATGCCACATCAATGCCACATCAATGCATCATTGATGCCCCATCGATGCCGCTAATCAGGTCAAAAGGCACGGTTAATTAATGTAGTTAATTAAAGCACTCGAACCCACGAATTTCTTGGGAGTCCAATCCTCGACCTTTGAAGTTATTTAGGGCGAAGGTGATTAAGGCACACCTAATTAGTGTAACTTCAGTTAAGGCAATTGAGCCAATGACCTTTAGTGGGAGAAAACAAGTATTAAGAAGAATTAACGGATTCGAATGCGAATCTCAAGTAATTTAATGGGAGTATCTTGAGCGCTCAGGCTTTCGCCTTCATCCTCTTCAATGTATGTCAAAGTGCCTGTCAGTTTTGACTTTTAGATAATGTTCGCATTCCCTCACATTGTAGCATCGGTCTGTCTGACCGATGTATACACAACCACAACTTAAAGGTCGTACACCGCGTGCGCTACGCAATCAGTGTAACGATCAGCATGCTTCTTTGTGCTCATTTTTGCTTTGTTTCGTCTGCAAAGCGAAGATTGATCCAAACTTGCAAGGGGCAGAAAACACTGCTTTGACGTTATATCTGTTAGCCACCTTCCTAACGTGGTGGGAAATTCTGCATATGTAGAAAATGGCTTACGGCCTTCGTTTATCATTTACTTTTTTGGCCTGGGTTCCTTAGATCCTGTAAGACGGACTCGCATACAGCAGTGATAAGAAAGCAAGGCAATCCGGCAGCGCCTAGGCGCTCTACGTGATTATTCATACTTTCTGTGATGGTATGAAAGCAGCTTTTTTCTAGAGAAGCTTTCACTCCGGAGATTGCGATACCTCTTTTAACAAGTGTAGTGCGTGCACTGCCGTGAGCTAGAAGGCTTTTTGTCCATTGGTTATAGATCCAGTAAGCATTGTCTTTGTTGAACGTTATGCTGTTATTTGTTAAGTTGCGCGCTGTTATTGCTTTGACTTTCACAGGTTAAACTCAGCCCACGGGATCCTAAGTTAATATATTAGTATTCATCCCGATCGACTTCTCTAAATTGGTGGCACAGAAACCTCGCCATACTATAAACCAGACCCTTGACTGGTTAACATCCCTGCCTTTCTATATTCCTCTCTCTCTTTCTCCCTCTCTCTCGAAATACTAGGTAGTCTACCACGTATCTAAACACATCGATGACTTAAGAGGCAGCGATCTTAGCATTAGTACGCGTGTGAACTGGTGCTAAGCAGGCGTCACATAATACGGGTGCAACTGATGAATCTGTACATATGCGTGTCTTTTTGCACATAGCGCTTACCATTAAAATGATGGCCCTTGAGTGAAGGTAAAAATTCAGAAGTTCTAAAAAGTGTTCTCTGGTTCGTTCTCGATCCCTAGAGTTCTCAAGGCTGACGTCCCCCGATTGTTCAATGCATTTAAATACAGCGCTGAAGAGGCTTTGATGTGGTATGGAATGGGAGAGGTCCTCGACATCGCGTGAGAATGCGAAGCGTCCATAAGCGTCAATCATTTAGTCCACCTTCCTCCCATTAGCTTAACCAGTTCCGTTGAACTTCTGACCATAAAGAGATAATGAAATGCGAGTGGCCTTAATTGACACTGCTGGTAGACGCTGCCAGGTGCCCCTTTATGAAACGATCGTCCTCAGAGGGGAATACAATTTGTGCCTCTTGGCTGAGAAAAGAACATCTAAGCAGAAATTATCAGTTTTCTACGGGTTTCCTCGGACTATCGTGGTTCGCTTTCTTTAAATATTAGACGCCGCCTTGCTTTTATTCTTCTGGCACAGAGACTAGAATGCCACTAAATGCCTTTGCATTGCGGTCAATGCTCTGCACTGAAAATTACCTACAGTCTTTGCAACGAAGCCCCTCTCCTTGCCGGCCTGTACAGCAGTCAAATCTTGCTGCTTGAGAAAGTTAACCGTGTTCCTTAACGGGTGTGTTTTCGTTCTGCCATGACTCGCATTTGGTAGGGCACTATCGACGCCTTCACTGATGGCTCGTTCATGGTTGCGCTCATCAACGCAGTTTACTACGTCCCTCACCATGGCGAGAAACGGGTGGCGTAGATACCCCCTGTCTAGATTAGCCCGGGAGGGTATAAAAGTGGAGCCCATACCGAGGAACATCCAACCGATATATAACTAAGGTCGCAGAAGAGTATGAGCTAGAATCATCATTGAACGGATCGATCCTTACGGGGCAGATACACCCTTCGTCGACGACGCCAAATTCGGCAGCGAAGACAGGTTTGCAATCTCGATCGTTGACACGCGCGGAGCATTTATCGGCGCCGCGTCAATCTACACTAAACAGGCAAATGAGGCAGAGGAAACCGCGATACCCTTGGCTCTTCAAGCCGCAAAAGGCCCGACGACCATTTTCTCCGACTCGCGCACGGTGGTCAGGGCTTTCTCGTCCGCACTAGTTTGCAAACACGCAGTCGGCATCGTCAAGAGATTCTTTCGTAGTACTACGGGCGAAGAAACTGGAGGTCATAGCATATTAAATTGTTCCCGCCCACGTGAACAATATAACTAACCAAGCGGGTTGCAACCCTAACGAACGGGCCAACTGCCTGGCGCGTGAATTCACGAACCGCGCCCGAGCTAACGGTCCAGCTCTCTTGCAGGATTGCCCCTTCAAAGATCATCTTACCACTTATCACGAAATTACGTCGCATTACAGACAATGCACGAGGAAATTCCCTCCTCCTAGCCCGAAACTGAACAGTGCTGAGGCTGCTACTTTCAGGCCATTACACACGAGATCGCATTTCACCCACAGGGCGCTTACTTCGATAGACCCAAACTTCCCGCAGTCGTGCTCCAAATGCGGTCACACCAGTTGCTCCTCCGACCACATGATCTGACAGCTCCGTCCTCCAATATAAGTCCAAGTGGGGTGCCTTTCTGAAGAGCTTGGAATTCACGCACCAACTACAGGCCACCCAGAGAGCCCGCGACGACGCAGAGATTTGCCACATCCCGGTCCCGTTGTGGGCGGAGCCACCAACTTGATTGGGGAACCTACGGCTCCCCCCAATCATGTTCCTCGGGACACTTCAATGAAGTTGTTGTCGATTGTCTTGATGCTGGCTCATAACTGTGTTTCGGCGCTTTGTCCAGAATCCGAATTAGTACCGAAGGCAAATCAGCTTCAATGACCTTGGTGCTTCGTGGTGTTGGTGCCGGCGAAACACTTGGCGGCAGGTGAATGCGTGCTCGCTGCTACAGACACTCAATAACTTGAACTTCCGACTTCTTATATTCTGCGTATTGTCGATATTCTAGCCGTTCATTGATGTTCCGATGCACCAGAACCCGTAACGAATTCTGGTCAAGGCGAACTTGCTGCCATTACTCTGACTTGAACACTTTGCATACTCGCCTACAATGTCCCGAAGGCGATTGGATGATTTCAACCAGGCGTCGAACTTCCAGAGGAATTATCTTTTGCTTGAGGTAGTACGAAAGCATGCTTGGCTTCCATGCTGTGGTCGCGATGTGGTTGACACATGTTGCAATAGCATCTTTGTTGGCTTGTCAAAATAGGAAAGGGTCCAATCTAGAAGAAATTTGCTCTAGAAGAATCCGATCACTTAAACATACAAAAACAAAAACAAAAAGGCAAATAATAGAGGCTGCGCTCATTGTAAAAACTGGTGTTAGCTGTGTAAGTGCTGCTACCTTCAATATTATAGATAAAGAAATGCAGTTTACGAATCCTCACTTATGACACGTTCAGCTTGTGATATCGTGTTCGCATGTAAAGAAGATGGCTTTCTATGCTGCTGTCTTTTTTTCAAATAACATCTTCATCTTCAAATAATTGTTCGAAGCAAGAAGAATTGTTTACTTGTTTCCGCGTATCGCGCGGAATCGCCCAGCTGCGAGTCTACCCGGTATCGTGACGTGCACGTGCCTGTGGCGATGAAGCTGCCCTCGTGCGTGCGCGCACGTGTGCTATACGATCAACTAGGACCTGGACCACCTCGCTCTCCTTCGTGTCATGACTCCATCTTAGGGATGGCAGACCCATATACGTGGTCCCTAGCATCCGCATTCTTGGTATGAGCATAGAAGCCAACGGAGCTAACTATACTGCTCTCTCCAAGATCCTTTGACAGACCGCTAATACATCCAGACTGCTGAAACGAGTAAACAACCAACGAGGTCGTATGAAGGAAGAAAGTCTCAGCCGCCTTGTCCAGTCTTTTATCATCTGTCACATTACTTACGTTGCGCCCTTTCTCAACTGGTACACAGCTGAAAAGACTAAACTGGACATCATCATCAGACGAGCCTATAAGCAGGCCTTAGGACTACTCAACCACACCACCACGGAACTTCTACTACGATTAGGTATCCACAACAATCTAGACGAGTTAATCTAAGCGCAATGTCGATCCTAACTGGAGCGGCTTACCCTCACGGAAACGGGCCGCAGCATTCTAACCAAGCTTGATATAACCTAGCACCGCCAACATGGAGACAAACACCCAACACCACGCGACATTCAGCAATGAATACACACCGACTCTAATCCCCAAAACATGCACCCAGACCAAAACAAAGAACTCAAGAAGGCACGAGGTACCTCCCTCATCAAAGCTTATGCCAACACCGCGGGCGTCACCCTCGGCGACGCAGCTGAGTACCAAGATGGACGGCGCTTTGCGGCGGTTACCACAGCAGGCGACTTGCTCTGACATGCTGCTAGCATCGTTACCCAAAATGCCGAGACGGCCAAGGAAGTCGCCATCGCCCTGCCCACTGTTGACCCAGCCGGTCACACCACACTGAGCGATTCTCGCGCAGCAATCAACAAGTACATCAAGGGTCATATTTCTCAACAATATCTCCGTATCTTACAACAAGCCCCGCATTCGTCTAGAAATAAAATCACCCTCGTCTTGATCCCAGCATACGCTGGCGTTGTCCACCCGCACCTCACCAACCCCAACGCGGTTAAACACTCCGTAGCACGAGGACTAGTCAACGGTGCCGGAGACGGTGCAGGTGCACCCGAAGGACGCGACCGCCTTACAAGATACAACCACCTTGTGAAGTCATTTTACCTCGCAAGAAGAACCTTCCCCACCCCTCACCGCAAGTTAAACAGAGCACAGGCAACAACCCTTCGCCTGTTACAGACCAATACATACCACACCCTCACACGCCATCACATCATATACCCCTACATCTACCCGAGCCAGACGTGCAAGATCTGTAAAACTCAATCAGCAACACTCCCCCACATGCTATGGGAGTGCGAACATCAATACCCAGACCTTAATCCCGTGACCCTCTCGTCGAGATGGCACGCCGCCCTGCGCAGCTCCCATCTTGACGACCAACTCTGGGGGACCCCGCAGGCCTGCGAAGCGGCGAAGAGGCAAGACCTCTACGTCCCATCGTGGGAGGCCTAGGCCCAGCTGACTAAACTGCTGGTGCTCATTAAAGTTCTCTCTCTCTCTCTCTTGAGAACGGTATCCGTTGTGACACCTTTCTCCCGTTGTGGAAGCCTGCTTCAGTGGCAGCGATGGAGTTCCGAGCCACAGAAATGACTGAGACTGCTCATCTTGTTAAAGCAGATATTTCTTACCGAAACACTGAGGACTTGCCCGATCCAGGCTGCTGCTAGGTGCTGCTGCGTCTTGCCGAATTAAAGGAAATACGTATCCGATGGTGGTATCGAACATTGGGCCTCCCAGCGCAACAGCCCGATGCTCTGACCATCAGGCCACAAGGGTACGCGTGACTTCTTTAATGCCAACGCCAAGTAGCTCCTTCAGGGCATTGACGCGGGGGGTCACATCACGCAACACGTGCGTCCGAGTCAGTTTTAGTTTGTCCGCACATTCTGGAATGAAGCGGGCTAAGATGATCAACGTTACCTGCTGTACTTCGCGCCTCACTTCCACCTACTTGATCCTATATCATCGCCATTCCTCCACCGACCTACATCAAGCACCGCCATCGTCCTTGTGACGTCATCCTGCATGCACGTCTCAAGTGTGCGCCTGCATGTCCAGTTGTTTTCATTTCGGCATAGCTTGTGAACGGTGTAGTCTTTAAGGAGATACAACTACACGAGATCGGAGGTGTTAGTTGTGCAATAAGTAAATATAAGTATTAGTTGAGATTACAGGTTGCGTGAAACGACAATAACGACAAACCTACGTATGGCATTTATTCTATGGCATTAATTTATTCGTTGAACAAAAGAAAACCTGGCGTTCAATAGCTTTCTTTCTTCTTTTTTCAGGAGTAACTGCTCGGGAAATATTTCAAAGCATCGTTCTTGTGATACCTTGTTGCCCCCTCCCCACCGTCCATATCGCGCACACACCCTTCATATTGGAACGCGTTTGCTGTGGTTGGTCACCAGCATACACAGTGAAGACGTACTCTGTATACCATGTGTCGCACGTAACTTGGGCCAAAATGTAAATATATGCGAATGCCACGCAGCTGGACAAAACCAAGGTAATATCGTTTGACGTGGCTTGCAGATGCCTAGATTGTCTTTCCACTACACCGAAATAGTCCTAATTATTCAATCAACTTCTCGAATATCATAATTTCATGAAAATATTTCCTGAGAAAATTGTAGAGCAAAAAGAAAAACTCCCGACGCAGCCTTTTGTAGCTCAACACTTAACTATATAAGAGGCTTTTTCGAAGCCTGCGAACGCACGCGAAGTGCATTGGGCGGCCACTCGCGCGACGATGTTTTATGTGTTTGAGGGGCTGAATTTCAACGCGGGCGAAATGAGAGAACACCCATGTACTTAGATTTAGGCCCGCGTTACAGAACCCCTGGTGGTCCAAATTATTCCAGAGTCCCCCACTACGGCGTGCCTCATAATCAAATGGTGGTTTTGGTACGTAAAACTCCATATATTTATTTTTTATTTGGGGGCTGCTTTCATGCGTGGAAAACTACTTTTATGTACCTTGTATTGAGCAAGAGAATGCCGAATCGGGAGTAGCTTATGTTGCTCTTGAATGCTCTCACTGACACTTTTCATTATTTAAAATATTTGAGGACTTGAATGAATAACTATGAATAATTATGCACATAGACTGAATGCAAAAAAAACGTAATCATAGTATATTCAAGAAACGACAGACAGCACTATGTTCTCTCCAGCTATGTAGCATTTCAATATTTTTGAAGTTCGGCTCAACTTATATGAGACATCCTGTATATGAGCGTGACAATATTGAAAAACTTCACGTGTCAAATACTGGAGCATATGTTTCACCCACAAAATGATGTCTCCAGAATTTCATTGCTTTTTTTGGAGTATAGCGTAATGAGTGCGAACTGTCTGCAATCAAACACCTGACGATGCTTATCGTACTTCTTTGGCAACCGTCTCGACTCTCCTCCCGAGGATGTGGAGGTAAGTTCGGCCAACTCTATTCGTGCTCCCGGTTTGATGGACTTCTGCGCTCGCTGAGTAAGCAGGCGCCACCGTTTTCCTGGGTGCCAGTATGGGGCTTTTCAATCTTTTTGAGAGATTCGCCCATGAGGTGCGACTTCAGCGGCGTGTGTTCACGCCTGCCAGCAAAATATAAAGCATACTCTTTCTGGCTAGAACAGCCTAGCAATCTCTATTGAAGCGTATGCATCCGTCTTCTGATAGGAAGTTTCAGAGGACGCTTTTGTCTTTGTTGTGTGAGTGTGTATGTTTGTGTGCGCCTATGCTTGCGTCTTTCTGTATTCTGGCATAGTGCATGCGGGTGTGCGTTTGCGCGTGGGTGCGTGGGTGCGACAAACTTCGCTCAGTAAAAAACGAAAGTTGAAACGCACGGGAACTCAATCACGGTCCCAGTGTTTGAGCTTTCGAGGAAACGTCCGCGGAGCTTTCGAATACTTCGGGGATTGAACGACTTGAAATTCCTGGGGCACCGAGAAATTCAGGTTGCGCAGTGCCGCACGACGTACACGAGAAAGTTTGTGCACAGAAACTTCACGGGTTTGAACAGTCCGAACGCACTCGTCAGTTTAGAAAAAGAAATTGGGCAATTCAACGGAGCATTTAGGCGATGAATACGGATGGGGTTATACACTCATTTGGTGGCGTATAAGAAGACCATAGGGGCGTCAAACTAATGCGGCGAATACTTTTGAAGTGCCAAGATGGAGACATGAATTCTGTGAGAGACTGGCATAGGAAACGTGGGGTGGTGGACTTAATGACAGAATGTAGCCGAACAGCTAGAATGATAAATAAAAGCACCAACTTGCCTCTCTTTCTGTACCTTGCTCGTGAAAGGGAGAACGTTGATTTCTGCTCCTGTAGTAAAATCTGGTTTGTTTTCCGGCGGAATAAAAAATCTTCAAAATGAGTGCTCACACCCACGTGTGCTGCAATGCATGGAATGCAGACCACTACATAAGTTTTGTAAGAGAGAAGGAGAGAGAGAAACTTATTTAATGAAAGACAGAGAGGGTCGGGCCTAAGCTATAACTTGCTCTGGCACGGGGAGGAAAAGGGCTGATGAATGATGATGATGATATGAGGAAGAGGAGGTGTGTATATACAAGTTCACAACGTTGTTGCATATCTAAAGCCATGCGTCCAGCTGAGTGGCTTGTAGAAAAGCTATAGCGGCACTTGTTATCATGGCTGCGCTCTCTGTGTTAGGCCAAGGACCTAAAATAAACTCGTCTGATAGCGGCTCGTATCGATCTTTGCGATTGAAGAGACCAGTTTCTGGCGTTCTTGCGCGTACGTGGGCCAAACACAAAATATATGATCGAGCGTTTCCGGTAGATGACATTAATCACAGTTTGGGCTAATATCACTGCAACTTATCAGATGTCTATAACGGTTTGTGAAAGTGACACCAAGCAGAATCCACTGCACCGTGCTTGTTTGGCTACTTTTGAGCTTGTGAGGCACGCGGAATTTTTTTTCTGGGTCGCATTTGTGCACTCGCTTGTGTCGTCGATCTGGTTGGGTCCAGTGCTCCAACACACGGTTGCGTGTTACACAACGAAGTAATGGGTATGTGTCTGTTCGTGAGAACGGCATGCGTACCTCAGAAGTGTTATTTAAAGCAGTTTTCGCTTCAGCGCCTGTCTGTTCATTCCCTATCACGCCGCACTATGAAGGTACGCATTGAAAAGTGATATTATGGTCATTTCTATTTGTATAGTCGAGTGGCTTTACGATTTCTATAGCCATTGAATAATGCGGGCCCCTTCTGAGGACACAGACAATGGTTTCAAGAGCTGGCTTGGAATCGCAGAACATGGCTCACACAAAAGGAGGCTCCTCAAAGAGAATTTTATTTTTTATGTATTTTTATTTATAGATACTGCGATCTGAAATCAGATCATAGCAGGGTGGGTATACATAGAAATCTAATGTGGTATACAGGAATCTGAGCGCCTCCCGCATAGCAACAGCTTCTGCGGCTGTTGATGTTGATTTATGGTCTAATTTCAACTGCCTTGCCATGATCATATGTGGTATAACGAAGGCTGCAGTGGAGGCATATGGTGTGGCAGACCCATCGGTATACACGTGCACAGTATCTCCGTACTCTGCATAAATGTGAAGCAGGGTAAGTTCCTTGAGGCCAACGGATGCAACGAATGACTTTTTGGAATTATATGGGTCTGCAGATTAACGAAATGTTTAGGCAGGACCCACGGCGGTATTCTCGGAATGCATACGTGAAACAATCTTGGTGGTAGAATATTCAAATGACGTGATAGAATCCTTGAAAAGCGGCAACCTGGGCGGATGGCAGGGAGCGATGACAAAGTAGGATGTCTGCGTCGGGTCAACACGCCAAGGTGCTTTCGAAAAAGCTCGAAGAGGAACTATACAGTAATAAAACAAGCACGAGCTTCCGCTGTTGTTCCGTTGGTTGTCATGCATTGTGGGAAGCCCAAACATGTGCGCAATGCTTGAGCTTGAATGCTCTCCAGCGTGCAGACACAGCTAAGGCCCATGCTTGATAGCGCCGGCATGCTGTACCGTATATAGCCTATGAATAGTGTTTGGTACAACTGGAGCAATGACGACTCCGAGGGTCCACATCTTGTTCCAGCAACGACACGAAGGATGTGAACGAAACTCCACAGTTTTGACTTCGGTGCAGCGACGTGTCTCGACCGAGATAGTCCCCTCTCTATGATCACGCCAAGGAATATCTCGCTTGTTATTATATAGGTATCGCTGTTCCATTAACAATTGTGGGGTACATGGTCATTCGTTTCCATGTGAATTCACTTACGGAACATTTTTCTGTTGAGAGCTGGAGGCCTTGACGCCGCAGATACTTAGCTGTGATTGTCCCTGCACGTTCTCGCCTAGCACGCATTGCGGGACGGGTGGCTCCAGATGTCCATATGCATATGTCGTCCGCACATGACCTAATCGTCTTCGTGTTAGAAAGTTCAGATGCAAGGCCAATCAATGTAATATTGAAGAGAGTTGGAGTGAGAACTCACCCTTGTGAAACACCTCGGTGAATATTGTCACCATTACTTGTCGACACATACACGGTGCGGCCACTGAGATAACTATCGATCGATGCATATAGTTGGCCACTGATGTCTAAATTTTCAAGCACATGAAGAATTGCATATTGGAGTAAACTATCCTATGCGCTCTTACTACGAAAAATCAGGGCGAACTAATCGGTGACGACTTCTTTCCTGTTCAACAGCGGAAACCAAGTCGACAACGCCGTCAGTGAAAGAACGGCATCTTCTTAATCTATTCATAAAATTGTGAAAGCAGTTATTGCTCTCTAGGAATGACTCCATCCTTGACAAGACCATTACTTCCATCACTTTAGCGACGGAAAGGGCTAAGGCGATCGGTCTGTAGAAGGAAAGGTCATTAAGACCCTTCCCAGGTTTAAGCAACGCCACAATGCGGCTGCATTTCCAATTGTCTGGGACATTTTCTGGCTCCCAAGTGGCATTATAAGAAAGGTAAAAGAATACGTCGTGCTTCTGTGCCAAGATGGCGGAATGCTGTGCACGTAATTCCCTCAGGTCCTGGTGTCGATGAGCGTCGGGTAACAAAAATCGCAGCTTTAATTAAAGCTCATGGCTCCCAAGTGGCATTATAAGAAAGGTAAAAGGATACGTCGTGCTTCTGTGCCAAGATGGCGGAATGCTGTGCACGTAATTCCCTCAGGTCCTGGTGTCGATGAGCGTCGGGTAACAAAAATCGCAGCTTTAATTAAAGCTCATGCACCGTAAAGGGTACTTTGAGTCGTTCATCAGGTGAAGGCGGCGCGATCGTGGCAAGAGATAACGTCGGTGCATTAGAAGTGTCTAAAATACATTTACAGTAGCCCTCTGCTACCTGCAATCCGGTCCGGTGTTGATATAGAGATATGGCAAGCAATGGGTGTTTTTGTTGTGGAGTTGCCTGGAGCCTGTGCATGACGCGATAGATAATGGAAAGAGGTTTTTTTTCGGTCTAGGGATCCACAGAAGGTCCTACAACGCTGGGTTTCAAGCTTGTGCAGATGTCGAAGAGCATGTCGTTGAACTCCTGAAATCTTCGAAAGATCTCATGGCGACATTGTTTTTCTGCATCACCGTTCTGGAGTGGGACGGACCGCACGAAGCACCTCATGTTGTGTATCGACGATGATGTGCGCATCGGTACGCTTACTCATCTGACTTTGTCCCGCAGGGCAGATACAATGATGTCCTCTATTTCGGATGGAGATTTCCAGCTAAGACAGTCGGTATCGACGGGGTATTTAAATAAAGCCCAGTCTGTTTGCCAGATACAACGTGAGGCTGAGTGGCCAAACCAGCTAAACTGAACGTAAGTTGGGAAGTGAACTCTACCACGAGTCTTTACATCTGTCCACCAGCATGCTGAGGATAAAAGGCTCCTTCATACAAACGTTAGGTCAAGAAAAATGCTGTAGGACGTGCCACGAGTAAATATGGGAGATCCTTCATTGAGTACATTTAGTTTCTGACTACACATAAAGTTGGCCAAGTTTTCGCCACGAGAATTTATCACAGCGCTACTCCACAGATGATTGTGTGCGTTAGTGGCAGCATCAGGGATCAATAAACTCACGAATTTATCGAAGCCAAAGTGATTGAAAGGCTAGGCGTTTCAATCACTCAATGGCATTTCAAAACTTCCATTGTCATATCATCTAAAGACTTATGCTATCTACGTAAAGATTGGTGAGCCTTGAAAACTGTAAACTTCTGACGATTTCTGCGCAATGATGTTGCCTATATATGTGGTTCTTTGGTTCGAAATGAACACTGTTGCAAGTCAGCGCCTGTGTGTACCGCGTCTTTCTGTGTCCTTGTCTTTTCGTGCGCTATAAATTTCACTATATCATACCAACTCGCCCAAAATGCTACGTTACTGACTTCGGTGTTGGCGTGGCAGTCTTGTAATTAGCCGTGGTATCTTCTGGATACTTGGGCGATTTTTATTTCCTTTGTAAACAAGTGATGACAATCGAATAGTAGCACTGAAGGGATATATTTCACTGAAATGTATTACCTTAAGCAGTGAAATCAAATTCAAGCGCTTTACGTGCCTGTGCCATGGTCTTATTAAGAAGCACGTGGTGGTGAGGCCTTCCGGATAAACTTTGACCACCTTTTACTTTGCACATACATCTCAGCACCCGCACGTATTTTTTTTTTTTTGCATTCTCACTGGTCGGAATGTAGCCGCCATGACAGCAACTGAACCAGCAAATTCGTGCGGAGCCACGCAAAGCCTGCGTGGCATCCAAAGGTAGCAGTCGAAACTTCGAGGATGTTTGAAGCCAGACGGACAACGTTAAGAATTTGGACTGAATCAACTTACTGCTCGTGATTTTCACGGTGCTTAACCTGTCACACTTGGCTTCTACTGATGACCCCGGCAAATTTTCAAAGTATTTTGGCAATATATATGGTGGAAGCAGTTTAATAGATGAGCACCTCGGTATGAGTCCCGCTACTGCTCATGACCATGGTTAGGGATACCTCTGTATTTAAAGAAATACTAAAGAGAAAGATAATTTCAGCTACGCCTACACAATGACAAGGAAGGAAGGAAGTAAAGGGTGGAGAAGGAAAGGCAGGGAGGTTAACCAGTTTAGCTTAACAATGACAAAAAAGCCACTCTAACCGCGAGACGAGGATTGATTAGATAATAAAAGACACGCAAAATGAAAGACAGGTGGCGACACCACCTCGAGGCTCCCCCGCAAGCTCAGTGTGACGTCATGGCTTTTGATGGCATCTGGTCAGTTTTGGCATATTTTTTCTAGGTAATGATGTTGCCACATGGAATTTTAAGACACGTGAATTTTGAACTTGGCAAGTTCTAAGAGCTTGCATTGCCGAACAGTGACAAAAAAATGAATATTTGGTACATTACTTTCCCCCACTTGCGTTGGAGGTTCGACACGAAAGTGAGTGAAAACTTTATCGCAAATTTCCGGCGATTTGATCGGGGTGGGGCCCCATAACCACCCTAGCCAAGGTGACGGCCTCGAGTCCTTGGACTCGGGCGGCTTCCTCGGCGTGCCGGACGGCCCACAGTTGATCAGTGAGGTCGTGGCTGAGCAGGTGCCGCCTCCAGCGCGCCGAGACTGTCATTTCTACCCCGTTCGTCGGGGACTCCTGCTGCTCGCTACCGGTGCTTGCCCACAGCATGTGCTGCAGCGTTGCTCTGGCTCCGCACGTTTTACAATAGTCGGACGAAAGGAAATAGAAAATTAACATTAATTCTCTCTGCTAGTAATTTCTCTATTAGCAGGCAAATAATTAGGTTAGAGCTTCGAAAGAATACTTAATCAGTTTAAAGTGATTAAGTGTCTTCGTTTAGAGTCCGTTTAATGTCTTGATATTGCCGAAAATATACCGTCTAAAGGTCAAAAGCGTGGCAGTTTGGGCGAGTTGGTATGTCATAACTGTTTAAGGCTAGTAGCGCCGCTCAGGACGAGCAAAAAAGGACAGAGGTAGGGGTAATCAAAGGAACCCTGTTTTCCGCTCCCTTTGATTACCCCTACCTCTGTCCTTTTTTGCTCGTCCTGAGCGGCGCTACTAGCCTTAAACCGTCTAAAGCTTCTCACAAATTATCAGCCCTAAATAGTTGTTGCCCAAGAACACTATTCAATAGTCATTATTTTCTTTAATCTTCTCTCTTGTCATGCACGGTCCAGTGGATGTTGTGTGGTAGAAGAAAAGGCGATTATGTTGCACATGAATATCAAGAGCTGAGTGTTCGAGTTTTTTTAAGTGTTTGCCGCGCGGTTCTCTCTGGAACTTTCTACTTCTCAATGAACGTTAGATTTAAAAAAGCGCTAGTTGCATAGTTTAAAGCAAGATAACGTCTCGGGGCAAAATCACATATAGGGGCAACAACGCAAAGAAGTAAAGTAGTTTTTTTTTTGTAAATATAGAGCAAGGGCTACGATCAAGTTGAGATAAACAAAGGCATTATGCTGGTACAGCATGCCAGTTATTATAGCACCTGCATCAGTACAGGTTAGTTATATACGCCCAACTGCAGGCATTCTCAAAGTGGTTGTCCAAGCATGATCCGGAGAGTCACCAACCGGAACAGAGGAATCAAAGAAGAAGACGCACTGCGCCTGGTGCAGGCAATCGTCGTGTTACGCGTAACGTACTTCACCCCGTACCTCCAGCTTGCGAAGGTGAACCGCGAGACGCTGTACACGACGATAAGGAAAGCAGTCACACTCGCCATGGGCATCCCAGTCTACTCGTCAACGCAGGAGCTGCTGGAAATGGGTGCCCACAACATGGTGGAAGAGCTGGTGGAAGCACACACCTATCCCACCAGAGAGCATGCACACACACCTATCCCACACCTATCCCACTTGCCCATTTGGCGGCCCCATGCACTTACGAGGTTGGGACGCCCTCTTGTTGAAGAGAAACGCCCTTTTGTAAACGTCGAGATACCACAATGGCGGAGCAGCAGGCCGCGAGCGCGCTTGTACAACTATTTTACCGGCACGTAGGTGGCTGCAACTCTGTCGTGCCGGATACTCTGCACCAAGGCCCTTTTTGGTTGGAGAAGGGGCTCTCCGGGACCACACCTAGAAATGTCTGTAGGGCTTCATTTCGAACTGTGAATCCCCACATGTTGTCGAGCACCAAGCCAGAGGACATCTCTGCCCTCTAGAAAACCGGTGGGTAGGCCTCGGCATCGGGATTCGAGCCTTGTACCTACCCAGCACATGAGGCGGACGTTCAACCATAGGTCGCCGTTGCGGTATCACCAGTAAAAAATATGAAACTCAACCTTCATTTATTAACAGCAGTGACCTTATTGTAAAAGATTTTTGTCACACCTCAGAATGCTATTGCTTGATGTTTGAGTTGTTATTAAACATTATTACAATTACAAAGGAAATGTAGTGCAGAAGGAGGTCCCAAAGTAAAAACTGTCAGGGGGACCTCCTGATATAACATGGATAAAAATGTAGAATATACAATTAGCAACAAAGAACAGCAAGAAAATACAGGTCAACATATTACAAGTAATTAATCAAACATGTGGTAGTTCAAGATAACAGATAAATGACCAACAATAACTCTATATTGAAATACACAGAAAATTACATTACAGTAATTGAATAGGAATATAAGGATTATATATCACATCAAGAGTGCGCAATCCCACAACGCAACAAAATGAATTTATGAACGGCTAACCATCTATGAACGTAAACCGAGAAAAACAATACAACATGGCTACACAGTAATGAATACATACACACACACATACATGCACGCATACATACATACATACACACATACATACACACATACATACACACATACATACATATATATATATATATATATATATTGGACACTGTGCACACCGTACCGTGGTGTTGTTCAGCAACAGGCAGCGATCTTCGTGGCACGGGTAGCCGGTTGGACCCGGCTCGCTTGCGCCACGCGCACGAGGTGTCACGCGAGAAGAAAGAGGAAGACGGTTCGAGTCCAGTTTGAGAACGCGACTGCCGCGGATTTGTTCACGACCGCAGTGACTTCTACTTGTGGGCACAAGTTCACCCTTAATAAATACCGTTGTTTTATTAACATCGTTACAATATATATATATATATATATATATATATATATATATATATATATATATATATATATATATATATATATATATATGCATAAGTACGTACGTACATACATACATACACACACAGACATATATACATCTGCGTGTGTGTGTGTGAGTGTGTGTGTGTAAGCAAATGTATAATAATAAGGTAAGGTATGTTGTTAGTAAAACCTGGTTTAGAAAGCCACCGGACACAGTGTAGGGAACAGCATGATTCAATATTTGATGGCAGTGGATTCGACAACGAAATTGCAGAAAAGAAGGCTCTCATTTTACCGTAGCTAGCGGTGACTTTAGGAAGCAAGGTATTATTATTTTCAAATAATTACATTTATTGAAAATTTGCGTTGGGGGGAAGTAACTCAGTTGGACTGTCACTTTTCAGTTTCTACTTCTATACAGCATAAGGCCTAGTTTAAATTGAGATGTCCAGGTTAAGGATAGAATTTCGAGAGTGCGAAAATTGGGGCTGCTGATGCGGTGTATGAACTGTGGGTAATTATTCGGACCACCCATTTCTGAAGGTGAATGAGGAATGTCAAGTGTGCGGGGTATGTATTGCCTCACGATGAAATGCAGTAAGGTGGCTGGTAATGGAAGCATAGTGAATTGATTTTAGAGTATGTTACTAAAAACAGTGTCTTGTTCGAATGAGTACGCGGATGCCAAAAGCAGTCTTCTTAGTGACAGAGCTTACGTGAATGTTATATTTAAGTTGAGGGTGTAATGTAACACCTAAAAAGTAATAAAATTAAATTAGGTAATGCCGTAGTTATCAATGTATAGTTTAGCAGTTATTTTAGGCGTTTTTTGGTACGAGAGACATAACATAAAGTTTGTTTTAAGAAACTATAGGAAACAAATAACTTTTAGCAAGTAATTTTCAGACCAGGAAACAAAATTCATGACATCTGTGTTTAACTTTCTTACGTCCTTACGTCTAACTTTCTTAAGCTTATCATACAAAATGTAGTGGTTAATAGTGTCATAAGCTTTAGTTAAATCAACAAATACCGCTCATGCCCATAGCCCATTATCAATAAACAGTTTTATGCTCTCAGTTTTATCAGCGCTAATTCGGCTGATAAGTCAGCACGAAAACCAAACTGACTAGGTGTCAGAAGCTTAAATTTTGTTAGGTAGGTAGTTAGGCGATTAACAAGGAGCTTCTCAGTTACTTTACTAAAATATAGGAGTATCGTTTTAGGCCGATGATTAGAAAAAAAATTTCATTATATTTTTTTATATACTGGTGTTACTTTTCCTTCTTTGAGACTAGGAAAAACGGCGGTACGAAATGCAGGGTTAATAATATCAGAGAGGACAAAAGATAACACAGGGGTAACAACTCTGATTTTAGATGGATGAATTAAATTTAGGCCACAGCCCGTGGTCTTCAGACCTACTATAGTGCGATGAACTTCATTTGACGAAGTTGGTTTTAAGAAAAATGAGGGAGGCAAGCGAGACAACCTAGGCAAGTTAGTGAGAACGGCTGCAGAGCTCTTGAAAAATGATTCATTAAATGAATTGGCGACAGCTATAGGATTAGTTACAGTGCTGGTGCCTTCCGTAAAATCTGCCACAAGCGCGTCCGATTAATTAAGATTTAAAATTGTTTAACTACGTTTCAATTCTTTCTACAGTCATTTCCATTTTCGAGCACTTCATTTTGATAGTAGGTTCTTTTAGCCTGTTTAAGTAAGACGGTAAGAGTTTGTGAACACAGTTCAAATCGAATCATTAGGGTGGTGTTAAATGGCAGGAGTTTTACTTTTTTGTAGAGGTTATCTTTTTTTATAGAGCGCAGTAATCCACTAGTGATCCACGGATTCCTGGGGTAGGAGTATCAACGTGATATGGAGGATACAGACATACAAGTGTTTATAATATCTGTTAGTTTCTCAGTCAAAGTGTTGAATGCTTTGTTAACACAAGATTCCTCGGATAATAGGCCCCCGTCAGAGCCGGAAACCATATCCACAAGTGTTGCATAATTGCAAAAACTCTTAATAACCATTTTATCTCTACATGTAGTATGAGAAAAATTTGATAATGGTCTGTCAGATTAAAATTGACCACACCAGATTTTTGATTAGACATGACGTTACGGAGTACATGGTCAATAAGCGTATTCCGACCGTGAGGAGCACATCGTGTCGGATAATCTAGTGGAGATTCCAAACCATGTCCAAGGAGGAGGAGGAGGATGAAAAGGAAGGACGGAAGGAATGGTAGAGAGGCCAAAAAGACGCACGTTCGGTTTGCTACCCTACACAGGCGAAGGGGTTTAAGGGAAGAAAATACAGTAGAGGGATGGAAGAAGGTACTACCGGTGTGAGTAAATGCGGATCCCCGTACTTTAACGCCTATAAGCCACCACTGAAAATCGTCGCTTTCATGAAACGCAGCAGTGCCCGTGTCCCTTTGTAAGCCTGCGACGCATGGGGCCATGGTCCCACCGATCTGTGACTCATGCACCTTTGAAGAGACGATTGAGCACGTGTTGTGTTTTTGTGATCTCTATGACAACGAACGCGACGTTCTTCAGAGGGTGTTAAACCGATTAGATAATATGCCATTTTCAGAGACTAAGATACTCAAATCGTGTCCAATGAAGCAATTAGGGTACTGGTCACCATAACTATCTTTAATATTAGTAATGGTAATGTTAATCTCACCTACAATGACTACATTATAATTTTTGGTAATGAACGAGTTAATATACCATCAAATTCAGCACAAACATTATCGTAAGATGATAATGGGGAACGGTAAATTGAACCAATGATAGTAGTTTTGTTAGGTAGAAGAAAGTCATTGTTAAATTCAAGCCAAACTGATTCGCATTTAGACATGGAAAATGCGATGACCACACACCATTTATATGATAATGTGTGAGAAATAAGTAATTCCGATCCACCATGGCGCTCAGACAGAGGATGAAAACATTCTGAATGGTATCTCGGTATGAAAAATAGGGTATCGTCAGCGGCAGATATCCATGTTTCCGATAGACATATGAGCGAAAAGTGGTGATTGATTAAAGTAAGAAAGTTAACCATATCGCCAAAGCTTTTGGGTAAGCTTCGGACGTTATGATGTATGATAGAAATCTGAGGAATTGACAAAGAACTGGGAAGTTGCTTAATCTGATAAATAGTGCGTGACACCATGGTTGTTCACAGTCATCAAAGCAAACGATAGTGACTTCTTCAGGTAAAAAAATGGCCAGTTCACCGACTCCCGAGATGCGGAACACCCAACTGGCTGTAGACTGTCTAGCTTTGATACGGCAGTTGCCGACCCAAAGGAACTGCCACTGCTTTTCCCCCTTAAAGGGACCCTGAAACGCTTTTGACGATTTTCTACAAACGTACTGAGTCGTTAGAGTAGGTCCTTCTGATCATTAATTGACACATCTAAGTGCTCTGCGTAAAGCGTGTAATTTATTATAAGGTTTTAAAAATGCACATCGCTGCCGATCGCAGCGCACTGCTCGGCGGAATTTTAAGCCGCCCCTACCCATATGACCGAAATCACCCATATGACGTCAGTGGGGCGAGCTATCCGATTGGCTGACCAGGGCGCGTGATCGATAATTTTTCCAACTTTATGGTAAACAAATGATTTTTGTAATAGTTGGAATGTTAGTTACTTTGTTTTTATAAAAAGAAAGTAGCATAAAGAGAATGCACAAGAAAAATTTTTCAGTACACTTAAGCACTTCCGGCACACAGCAAGTGTCGTCTGCTTGTGCTACAACGTACTCCATTTTGACGAAAGCTCCGCGGTAAGAGTTGGTCTCAGTCTTTTCGCGAGGACTATGATTCTACTTTGTTGCCTTGAGGACTGCGAACGTAGCGACTGGCAATATGTCAAGCTGCGACATCGTGTCCCTCTGCAAGGCAGCGTACGAGCGAACTGGCTGCTGCGCATCGGACTGCCGCTATCCGATCGGCGCCAGATTTGCGCTTTACACCGGAAGATTACTAACGGAAAAGCGTTTCGCGAGTCCCGTATTAGGGCAAACGTAAGCGCAAGGGGACAGGGTCTTGCCGCTTGACTGTGCCGTAACGGGATGAGCCGAGATGAGCAGAAGGGCAAATGTGAATGGTCTGCACGGTGCAGCCACCTGGTGGCATAGAGCTCAACCATACACAGTAGCAGCAACGAAGCGTATTCTTCTTTGCTCCTGGTGCGTATTTTTCGCAGGAGTGTAATCATCAACACGTTGTTTTTATAAATGTTTAAAATATTTTACACTTGGTTAGAGCAATATTAGCGCTTTGTTTGGCTGGTTAAGCGCTGCGCCAACAAGTGTCTGGACCGTGCAGACCGATCAGGCCGCTCACGTACGTCTACGCCAAAGTTCCTTCATCAGCTTGAGTTTATGGCTCTAGTTATTTGTCGAAATGACCAGCTTGCCTGTGGTTAACGGAATACCAGACACGTTCGGCGCTACGACAGAATGCTCGCAACGCATGCTGCTTCGATAGCTCTCGCTTGGGGTCGACAGCCAAGCGGCTAGCGGAGAGGTTTCGCGCGGGCGGGGGCGGGCTCGAAAACAACCGGAAGTGGACGATGTGACGTCGCATCGTGACGCAGGACCAGTGAAGGCGGAGCTTAGCCCCGCTCGCTCGGCGAACGAGTTGAGGAGGAAAAGCATGGCTGGCGAGGAGGGTAACTTCTAATCGCTTGTAGCTCCATTAATACGTAACGCTTCACTTAAATTGTGGTGGAATGTTCTACTTAAGCTGTACCCTACGCGTCTACAAAATTTGTCCGAACCATTTCAGGGGCCCTTTAAGAGCCAATGCTTGAGCAAACAGCCGCTTGTTCTCCGGAGACAGGCGATCGGTGACAAATATGGGCTTATGAAGATTCGTTATGACAATGGAGCTGGTTGGCAGACGTGCGTCCCTGGCCTTATATAGCAAATTAGGCGTCCTTTTGATGAGAACAAAAACGCGCAGTAATTTCGGGCCACCTCTGGCAGGGACCCTGTGCACAATATGAATCGCTGCAGGAATCACAGGACAACCAATTTTTTCTGCAATATGTTGCCGAATTGCTTCACATCTTTCGCCCTTTGTTTCCGGTACACCTTTTATTTCCGCATTGCTCAGGCGTGAGTATTGCTGCCATTCAGCAACCCATTTTGTTAGCTGCTCGTTCGTTCGCGACAGCGCCTTACTACAGCGACGCTGGATACCTCTACCGTCCAAGGAAATTTTTGTATCATTCTAAGGAAAAACTCTCCAGACGTGAGCCGATCCCGAAGATAGTGCAATGCTGCCTCGACCCGCGGCAGAGGTGAAGCGGGCGTCAGGCGCCCCCCATATGTTGGCCGATCCCGAAGATAGTGCTATGCCGGGGCGACCCGCGGCGGAGGTGAAACGAGCGTTAAGCACCCCCCCCCTCCCTATACGTGGGCCGATTCGAAAAATAGTGCTATGTAGGACCGACCCGTGGCGGAGGTGAAGCGAGCGTTAAGCGCCCCCCCCCCCCCCATACGTGGGCCGATCTCAAGAATAGTGCAATGTCGGGCCGGCCCGCGGCGGAGGTAAAGCGGGCGTTAAGCACTCCCCGTACGTGAGCCTATCCCGAAGATCGTGCAATACCAGCCCGATCCGCGACAGAGATAAAGCAAGCATTAAACACTCCCTATGCGAGGCTAATCTAGAAGATAGTGCAATACCTGTCCGACCTGTGGTGGAGATGCAGTTCGTCATTAGGGGGCCCAGATACACAGCTTTGCTGGTCCTTCGCTTTCTGCACAGAGTGGAAGGGCGCTGAGATTTTTTTCTTTGGCTCGACCTTCCTGCTCAATCCACATTGTTTCAAACATTCCCTTAAATAGGGCGACGCTCTTACGCAACTCCGCAACTTCCTTTCGCAATGAATCCATGTCTCTACATAGCGCAGCACAAGTTGGCATTATTATTTGGCAGCAGTGGGGGCGGAAAGAGAATGTGAAAAAAAATATCTATGCCTTGACGCAAATGCAACCAAATTGCCTTGGTAACAGGAAACCATCAGCAGAATGTTGTGTTGCCGTGATCTCAGCTGCCAAGTGAAGTATTCCGCGGTAATCGCAGCTTATATAGCTTTCAGATGCTGATGGTTCCTAGAAAGATGGACAGGTGGCGTTCGTCACAGGTAGCACGTGGCACTCGGATGACACAGCCAGTCCTGTTCGGTCTTCATGCAAGCCACACGCGTTTTAAATAATGCTAGTTGATACATTGCTGACGCTGGTTTGCGGTAATACTGCGCCGGATCTGTAGAAACCTGCGCACTTCGTTTTCATATTGCTTAAGAAAGTATGGTGCTCAAGCACGCACATGATCGACGAGGATAGATATCATGAGTGCGAAGCAACGCGTGGTGCTTGAAAATATCTTCCCTGTTTTGGTCCTCGTCAGCCATGAAGATAAAGGCGAAGTAACAACTCGCGGTGACAAAGCGCAAATTCATCGTTGTAATGCCTGCGCAGTTGACCAGACAAAGAAGCAATTAACGAGTTTAGCGCCCGAAATCAAAACGAGACCTGTTATACATGCACCCTTGGATGGTTCAGAAAATAATATTGAGCACCTGGATTTTGTTTGAATTGCACCGAATCTGCAATGCACTGATACTACACTGATGGCAATGCGACCACCATGGCCGAGAATTCAATCAGCTACCTCTAGCTAAGCAGCACGATTCCATAAGCACTGTGCCTCTATGGAAGTTCCGCACAGAGAAGGAACTGACATTCGCATACAAGTGAAGCCTGGAAACTTCGCGGCACAAACAGAATAAACTCAGGTGTTACTCAAATGTTTCGTTTAGACAGAAACTTCTACGGTTGTAGAAAGTACACTGTTTAAATAAATAAACGTATACAAGGGAAACTTGTCCCCTTATTCAACATCATTCAGTTGCCACAGTTTTCGCGGTTCCCAGATGGTCTCGCATCTAGTGGCAAACTTGTGGCTCGATAAACGCGCCCCAGTAAACGAATTCATTGCGGTCCACGCGAAAGCTAGCTACACAGCGCGGATTTGCATCGATATTACGTTGTGTGCGGCAGCTGTGACTCCCTGTACTGCCCTTTTAATGGCGCTCGCCACCTGAAGCGTGAAAACGTGCTTTCTTTAGTTCGTGCACGGCCAACCTACTCGCGTTCTTTTACTTTGTCACTCTCCCTCTCCCTTTCTGGGAACCCAATTCGAAGATTTACAGGACGCGAAAGTAGTTTACCTATTTTCGCGGTCCCATCTAAACGGCACATGAAACCTTGCAGAACGGAATTTACTATGCACTGCAGTTTCGAAACTTTCTTAACCTTGTATTTATTATTTTGCGAAATTTGCATATACTTTTAATCAATTTGACGCCGCAGATTACATCATCGTGGCCTATCTGGGTACCTCGTTTAACGGTCAGAAAAAACTTGCGATAAAAAAGAAAACAAAGAATGACAACATACAACGAAAACCCTTTAAGTATTCAAGCACAATTTTCGTTCAACCTGTTTCCCAAAATACGTAAAATTTGTGCAATGACTGATTGAGTCATGAAGCTTGCTACACTTCTTTTCATCGCGTGATCAAACTTGCGACACTTTTATATAGGCGAGGCGAAGGGCTGGAGTCGCAAAGCCGTTCCTTCGCAAGAGTTCTTCAGGACTGGGGAACAGCGTCCGCTAAGGATATGTTCCCCCTCAGGGTTTGCTGTACTTTTCTGTTATGAGACAGTTCTAGCATACCAGTTTCTGCGAATGCGTGCCGACGATGTTGTTATATTCTTCCTTCCGCGTTTAGAGTAAGCGTACTCAATCTCGATCGCAGTCGCCATCTGCCGACGCCAATCGCGCAGGGTCTGCGAATTTGAGGGCAGACTATAGCTGACGACAAAGCCGTGACGAGCGTATGCTGTGAAGCCTGTGTTGTGTATGAATTGAAGCAGTGTTCTGTGGAATCTGTTGTCATGTACCGCTGGATGCATGACAACAGATTCCACAAAACACTGCTTCAATTCATACACAACGCAGGCCTCACAGCACACATATAATACACATATACGCATCAAGAATTATGCCTTAAAGGCAAGTCTTTATCGCAATAAAAGAAGTATACCAGCGGCAAGGGTGCCATAAGAACAGGCTCAACAATATCTCGGTCATTCGTTCCACCATTTCCCCCCGTCACCGGCAATGTACGACCTACACAGTTTCATAAAATAGCTACTAGAATGAACTCTGGCGCTTGTATCTACGGGAGCTACCATCGTGGGAATGATGAGTGGCACATGTATTTGCCTAAACTGCTTTCCTCCCAGCTTCACAAGGCTTCGTGACTTTGTAAACAGGAAATTACTAGCAAGGTACTACGTAATAAATAGAACGGTAAACACTACTAAAGTTGTCCAACGGTAGGATGCCAGCACAGGACCTCTAGTACACAAGCCTGATATTGAAACCATCACGCCGAGGACGCATGCGTCGATAAGGAGCATATCGAACGCCTTAATGAATTACTTGTAGAGAAGGAGACGCTTGGCGCGTTTGGTTCGTCCACCTCGACAGGCTGAACCGCTGCAATTAGTAGAGAATGTGCTGGTTCGCAGAGTATTCTGTACTTAGAAAGTATAGAAAACTGAAATTTAGGACAATGAAGGCAGACAATGCATCATGAACAATGCCACAGGCACGCCTGAATCCACAAACACTAACATCACACAAATGCATGTGCTACCTATCACGCCCGTGGTGGTTGAACTGTTGCAGCGCCAAAGTTTACTCTAGTAATTGTTATAGGAAACTCTATGCTGCCACGTACTAGGATTGCAATTTGTCGTTTGTGGAGAACCGCCTTGGCAAGTAAGCGCTAGAGCAGTTTGAGCGTGCAACGAAATTGTGCTGACGCCGTCAGATAGGGATGCCGAGAAAATGGTACAACGCTTTGAGCGATGACAGACGCACGCCTGCATATCAACGTTTGCTTTAACCCTGATGGGTCTGTCGAAGCTCTGTCCATGGCCATGCGCGTTGCCAGAAGCGCATGCGCTTCTTCGTCCAAGCCCGCCGATTACCAGTCAGGTCAGGAGCTGGACACGTGTACCGCAATCTGAGCGGTAAATTTGATGACGCGTAATCGCACCCTGTGCTACTAAAAACTGTTGCCTCCACTCGCTAAAGGCTGCGGGTTACGGCGTGTGCTGTGTATACATGCAACGTTTCTGCGCTGGCTGTTCATACCACGCCTGCCGCTCCCTTCGATTGCTTTAAAAAACTGCCATTTCTTCATGGCAATCGTGAGCTGTCTCAGGAATTGTTCAGACCACGGTAACACCGAGATAGCGTACACCTTTGAGTAATCCGAGGTACGGAGCTCGGCGGTATCCATATCTTCAGCGCCTTCCTTGCGTCATGGGTGCGACCATGCTCTCAGTTTCTTTGATAAACTCCACATTAAATACAGACACTGCTTTAATTCGGCTTCGGGTCTATGAAACTAAATAACAGTTATTAGTTATTCCTCCAACTCCTTTACTGCTACATCGGCAGGCAATCACATCGGACACCACCGTCTGTCAAAGTAAAATTTCTTCGCGACGCCACGCAACGTCTTCCTCCTAATGGTCTTCCTTCTGGTGCGATAGCCTCATGGTCAGCACGTCCGTATAACATTGTCACAAAGGCATCAGCTGGAATCTGAGGAGCAGTGCTAGAAGGCAAAGTTTTTTTCTTCGTCTTATGGCCAGGGTGAAATTCTAAGTCAAGGGGAGGTACTGCATGCCAGCGGAGGTCATTAGGTTAAGGGAAAGAACGGTGTGAAAGTTGGCGGTGAAGAAAAATGTTACGTGGGAGAATCGCTTACAGTAGTTACACGAGAAAAACATCTTATTACCAAACGATCCTGAACTAGAATCTTCTGATCCGCACCATCGAATTAGGCACACCGCTACCGCTCAACTAAAGGAGGCGGAAGGCTGCTCAGTATTTGCAGTAGAGTGTCAACGAAGCACAATGACCACTTATACGGGGGGCTGGCGCGGCTGGGCTCTTCCAAAAGAATTGTCGAAAGGGAAAAACGAAAGCACGCAAGTAGAGGAACAGGGAAACGAAGCAAGCTACAAGAAAACGTTAGATAACGATCAGAGAACGTAAGCAGGCGTCTAGAGTTCACCGAGGACCCAACCCGAAGAAGAGGTGCTCCTTAGACGAAAGAAGTAGGAAGAAAGCAAGAAGGTGGCGAGGGAGCTCATGCAACAGAAAATTAAATGTACAAGTGAAGGTTGCGTGCATAGCGTTCGCAAAAGAGGCAAAGGCGCGCCAAAAAGATTCTTTAACCATGTAAGATCATTCGAAGCGTCTGCTAAAGTTCGCGAACGGCTGCAAGGGATGAACACAATTGCATCTTCGAAGGAGCCGAAGCTCTGCGGTACATCAGAGACGTTAGCAGGGATAACTCCATCAAGAAAGACAGCGTAGACCCGACTCAAACAGATCTAGCAACAACAGGAAAGTCTTAGAGATCAAAATATAGCTTAGAACACTTTTACTAAAAAAATATCTCCAATCCATGCTGTCAAAGTGGTCAGACAGCGACTCAGTAAACAACTAGAACTTGTACCCATTGCGACGTTGGTTGAAGTCGTTTGCGTGGTGACATTCACGTGTGCTTTACCTAATTGTTAGCCTAAGACATTTCGACGGCCTGCGACTTCTCTTGCGCCCCTACTTCGTGCACCTACAAAGAGTGGGACCAGATAGAAGAGAAATTCGCCGCGCCTCGTATAGGCGCTGCTGTTCCGGAGTCCTCACTATACGTGGCCTTTCCATAGCACCATCAAAACACAAATCAGTTACTAGGGGGTTCTTCTTTTACGCACAAAAGTGTAGTTACGTCACTCCCTGCATCGCACGCTACAGCCAAGCTGCCTTCGCCGCGGCAGCTTGCGCGGCAGTAATTTTTCCCGGGAAACGTGTGTGGCGAGCGCTACGTGCTTCGCATTGCATGTAGGCGCGTGAGCGCCTTATCATGAACTATGTAGTTCAGATGCTTGTTCCGAGCTTGTTCTTTATTGAAGCATATGCTGGGGCGCTATAACGTAAAACTATTCCAAATTTTTCTATTCCAATTCTGCAATGTGCCCACCGCGATTGGTCAACAACTTTGTTAGACCACTCCTACTTCACCTGTCTCTCATGCGACGTCACCAGAAACCGCGATAGCTCCCCTTCTGATACGACGTGTACACACTGATTATGCATAATTTGACCGAACAAAACAGAAATAGGTATTTTTGATTCGACGCCTCTTTGCCATTAGCCCTCGGCTATTAGTCAAAAGCTTTCGGACTGCAGCCACTTCACCTGGCTCTCACGCTACGTCACAAAAGGTGACCATCGGTCACCGTTTGTGACCCACTACTTAGTGGGTCAAAGTGACGCGTACGTGTTAAAGAAGCATTATTATGCCGAACAAAACTGAATTTTCTTCTGAATGGCCGCAGGCTACCCCGTTCCGAAAGGAATAAAAGATGGCTGCCGCCGATTGCTCCGGCCTGGCTACTCGCCCCTGCCGGAGAGCATGGATTTATTTGCGTGCAATAGAACTTTTTGCGCGGCCGTGTAACGTTTTCGAGAACTTTCGGCACGTTTACCACCTCGTTCTGCCAACTCTTCTTTGCTGAGGATCCTTTTTAGCGCCATTCTTCAGCTTTCGTTGCATGCCGCCGCGATTGTCGACGAGTCACCGCAAGCTAAGTAAGAGAGAGCGGACCAATCGCAGACCCCTGCACCACCCACTTCATCCGGTTATCGATATTCAGTGCAGTGGCTCGGCCCCATCGATTCCCTCTCCACTTGAGCATGCTCCTCGCCTCTTGTGAGCCAATTAGGTAAGACAAGCCGTTCAGTGCATGCAATGTCATTCGTTTTTCATGCAAACAAAGGTGACCTCCTATGAACGAGCGAAGCTGATTGGTTTGTTCACGCAACCCTGCGGGTGACCGCCCGATGCTTGCGTCGGCGGTTACGCAAATTTGAAGTCAAGAGATTGGAACAAAAACATATTGGAATAGTTTTACGTTATACAGCCCCTGTTCGGTATGTTGTATGCGTGATTTCAAAGAATGTATGCACTGTTCACTTAACGTTGCTGAGTGATTGTAGCCTCAGCCTTACAGGAGCATGAGCGATTGCATTCCGGGATATGAGCCATAGATGATGATAGTTCTGTGTGGACCCTATGCCAGGAACGAACGAATCCCGGCAAAGTAGCCATAGACAGCTTCGCTGTAAAAGCAGATGTCCTTTATACAACGGCTGCAGGACCTGATGAAATCTCAATACATCTAATCAAACAACTTTGTCCAAAGAGGAAGGCACTGCTGACTAATACCACAGAGCAAGTAATTAAAATGAAGAAAATTTCCTTTCTTTGGCTTGACGACAAGATGAACCTGCGAAACTATAACGTAATGCTATTCCAAGCTTCTCTATTCCAATTCTGCAGTCAGCCCTCCAGGATTGGTCAAAAATGTTTTGGGTCGTCCCCACTTCGCCTGCCGGTCATGCAGCTTCATGAAAACCACAATAGCTCACCGTCTGATATGACGTGTACAAACTGCTTATACATGAATAGGTCGTGATTACTATTAAGAAAAGTAATTTTTTCTCATTCGACGTATTTTCGCCATTAGCTCTCTGCTACTGGTCAAAAGTTATTAGGCTGCGCCTACTTCGCCTGTCTCTCACACGACGTCACAAGACCGCAAAAACTGACTGGGTCAAAATTTTCTCGGAATAGCCGGAGACTAGCCCGTTCCGGAAGGAATAGAAGATCGCGGCCCTCCAATCGCTCGGGCACTGTCTACTCCCACCTGACGGATAGCGGGGATTTATCTGCCTATAAAACAATTTGCATGGCAGTATAACAATATAGAGTCTTTTCGACACCTATACGACATCGCTATGCCAACTCTTCATTGCTGAGGATCCGTTTTAACTGCGTTCTTAATCCCACGTTCACCGCCGCCACACTTTTCGGCCAGCCACCACAATCTAGTAAGGGGAAGCTGACCATTCGTAGGCGCCGACACCACTCTCTTCATCCGGTTATCAATTTTCGTTGCGCTGGCTTGGCCCCATCGAATCCCTCTCGACTTCAGCGTTCTACTCGCCTCTCCAGCCAATTGGATAAGAAAAAGCGCTCAAAGTAGGCAACTGTATTCATTCAGAAAGCAAGCAAAAGTGACTTCCTATAAGTGAGGAGAAGGTTTGCTTGGGCTGTTCAGACAACGCTGTGGGCCATGCCCGATGCTTGCGTCGGTGGTTGCGCAAATTCGGCATCAGGAGATTGAAATAAAAAGAAATTGGAATAGTTTTAAGTTATAGGGCCCCTGACCTGCCAAGGCAAAAGTGATAAGGATTAGACAAGCTCGTACAAGCCAGTCACAGTAACGTGGGTGATTGATCGGATGGCATTGCAAGCCATAAAACAGAACTGTCGAAGTTCGTGGAGAAAAATGATACACGGTAGAACTACAGAAGGCGTTTAAACGAGGCGGACGCTTAGACGACAACTGTTTTTATATTTACCGAGTGCATAGGCATTTCAATAGCTCAGAACAGACCTTTACTAACAGGATTTTTAGGATAATAAGCGACACTACGACAACTCTAACAGGAAACTTTTATGGCATTTCTATATCGAAGCGCGTTGGCTGCGCGCTCGTCTTCAGGTCCGCCATTAAAGAGAAAGCGTCTAACTGGCCAGCGTTCGTCTTCAACCTACGTTACGTTTTTATGGTGGAGGTGCGGGGTACTTGCTACTGCTCCGAGATCGAACCTCGTATACAAGCCTAGTACAAAGTACGGTCGAGCTGACTCGTGCGCACGTACGGACAAGCTGTCGACTTCAAGGATTACCAGCTGAGCACGGGCCTGCGTCCAACTGTGTCGGAATGATGAGTATGTACATTATGCTGAATACTGACACGATCAAATTGAGCGTGTCGCGAAATTCAACTGTTAGACTCCAGAGCGCAAGCTACGCAACACCTACTTTGTCCTGGACGGCTAAGCGCGGACATGGTTTCAGAACCATGAGACAGCCCTATCGACACGAGACGAATTCCGACGGCAGCTAATCAGCACATATGCGAGCCTCCATCACGAGGAGTGAGCCAAACCTGCAATTCAGGTGAGGGTACAACGATGAAATGAAAGCGCCGCAATGTTTGCTGATGATATCTGACGGATTTTGCGACGCGCGGATCCATCTATGCCGGAAGAAACAAAGTTAAGGAACTTGATGCACATTCTCAAGCAAGAGTTATTCAGTGGCCTGATACAAAGTAGAGCACGAGATATGGCAGTCACAGCCTCGCTTGTCCTATGTGGAGGCAGCGTGAAGTTCTTTGTCCCCGATTTTTCGCGGTGTGAGCGTCGTCCCGGACCTTCCTGGTGTGCGCGCCGTTGAGCAAGCTACTGGCAACTTCAGACCTCTCATAACGGCATTGATGGCTGAAGCGCGACCACCGCGCAAGACCGACGCCTGGCACATTCCGCAGCGGAGGCCCTTTTGTATTCACTGCGGTGAAGCCGATCACCTCTACTGGCAATGTCCATACCGCAGAGCGGGGCTCCCAGCATTTTCGCTTAATACGCCCGCCCCTCGCAATGTCGAACGCACCCTGGAGATCGGAGCCTACCTCGAGGACCAAAAACCCTTATTTTCTCCACGATTACGTGAAACTCTATCACCGTCACTCGTCCGAAACAGGTCTTCCAGCCCATTGGAAACTTGAGTCTAGCGACCTGTGGAGGTGAAGCCACTGACGTTGCGAACGTAGAAGATATTCCATTACGACTACCGCGATATGAAAAAGTTCAGACACAGAGAAATCAGTGTAGTTCGGTGTTAGCATCGTGCAACTTACCAGTTACCATAGATGACCACGAAGACGCCGCGTTAATTGACATGGGTGCGCGCATATACTGAAGAGAGTTTGGACACAACGGGATGGAACTCAGATTCGTACTGCAGGAGAGCCCTTCATAACTCCAGCGGGCCGGTGCACGGCACGAGTCAACATTCTGCGCTTCAGATACATCGGCGACTTCGTCCTTCTTCCTAAAGTTCAAAGGACCTTACATTCAGCGTGGATTTCCTATAGCTTAATGGTGCCATCATCAACCTGCAAGAGTCTAGAGTCAGCCTCGCTGCTACTCAAGCCATAGCGAAGAGTAATGAAAATGACCGCTACATCGCTCTTCGCGTCATCGTTTCGCGACATCGCGCCGCCCAAGAGCAACGTGCTGACTTTTGTCCGATGCGATATGGAGAACGAAGCCGAAGGCATTTCCGACACCGCTACCTCTTGAACAGAAAATTTGCATAGTCAGACGGCTTCTTCAGGTGCAAAACAAATATTCCGTTTTTCTGCTAACAAACATTATCGACGAGTATCGGCATGCACCGAGAAGGACAATCGCTTTTCTTCGCGAAATCATTGATATAAGTAAAAATGGCACATCAGAAATAACATCGTCTGAGGAATCTGAGTTTCCCAGCTGTGAAGAAGTGCGCACAAACTACCGAGCGCAAGAGCAGACGACATTGCGGCCGTCCTCAACAAGAGAAAAAGAAAGACGAGGGAGGCTCGTGGAGCGCGTGAAAAGGGTCTCGCGCAACGGAGATCGTTGGAACGCCGGCGCGACTAGGGCCACCGGGCCTACGGAACCCACATCTACCGGTGAGGTTCACCTGACCGAGCGTCCGTCTTCGGGACAGGGAACGCCTCGGGTCGTTGCACGGCACGAGACCCCGGAACGGCCTGCTGCAGCCTCGAACCCGCATCTACGCGCGAGGTTCGGGAGAGCGAGCGTCCGTCGTCGAGACGAGGAGCGCCTCGGGTCGTTGCCTTGCACGAGGCCTCAGGTCGGCCTGCCGGCATCTTGGAACCCGCGTCTACGCGCGAGGTTCGGGTGACCGGGCGACCGAGCGGCCTGTTCTCGTCTACGGAGCTGTGGGCCGTCCACCTTTTCCTGCCCCGTGCTGCTGCGTCTGCTCTACCACGCCGGTCCTCCTCATACCAGTGAGTGCTCCACCGCAAGGACTCAACGTCTCACCACACTCCGGCCTTCAACCGCAACCTCGTGAGACTATATTTGTCGGCTTACGAACAGCCTGACATGCGTGGTTCTAGTTGAAGGTATTTTTCGTGATTATGTGCCGTCTAATATAATTGTCGTGTGTTTGCTAATCATGCACCGTCTCCTCAATCTTCTTCGCGTCACACGCTTTGCAACGTGACGATCCTAACAACATCACACCAGCCTAAAAGAACGTATTCATGTTAAGGTTGCTCTGCCACAGCAGCAGAAATACCATCTACTGAGTCTCGTGAATGAATTTTCGTACTGTTATTCAATGTCGTCCCAAGTACGACGCACGTTCATCACAAAGCAACGCATTATTACGAACTAGTCAGCACGTACTGTGCACCAGTATCCTTGCAGAGTATCTCCAGTGGAAAGGGAAGCGATCAAGCAGCAGGTGAAAGATAAGTCCCAAGACGAGGACGTGGGCCTCCCTCGTAGTGCTAATAAGAAAGAAGGACAGCACACTACGTTATTGTGCACATTGCAGAAAGTTGAACCGTTTTACCAAACGCAATGTTTATTCATTGCCACGCATCGACGATGCATTGGCTGGCCTACAACATCCCATGTTCTTTTTTCTTCGTTGGATCTTAAATCCACGTATTGGCAAAACGAAGTTGATGAACAGAATAGGGAAAAAACAGTTTGTGACATCAGATGTGCTTTATGAGTTCGGAGTTCTCCCCTTCAGTCTCGATTTCGCACCCGCCACGTTCCAGTGGTTGATGGATACCGTCCTTGCTGAACTCCGATGACAAACCTGCCTCGTATATTTGGACGACGTCGTCGTTTTCTCGAGCACGTTTTTCGATCATCTCGCACGACTCAAGAGCGTCCTCGCTGCGATCCGTAAATGGCCGACCTAACCATCACGCCTGCAAAAATGCTACTTTGGGTTCCAAGCGCTCAAATTTTTTGGCCTTGTACTTGGTCCTAAAGGCGTCCAACGAGACGCCGGCAAGTTAGCTGCCGTAACCGAGGCTTCATCACCAACCCAAAAGAAGGATGTCCAACGATTGCTTGGTTTGTGCGCCTATTATAGGCGCTATGTCGAGGAATTGTCGAGAATTGCAGAGCCTCTAATACGGCTTACGCGCTACCGTTTGCAAGCGCTACCATTTGCACTACCGTTTGCGCTACCGTTTGCAAGCTGCCCCAATACTTTATCATTTCAACGAGGACGCTGACACAGAAGTTCATTATGACGCCAGCAATGCGGTCCTCGGCGCAATTCCTGCGCAGTGGCAAGACGATGAGGAAGGCGTCATTGCATACGCAAGCCGCGTTCAGAGCAAGGCTGAGAAAAACTACTCCACCATTGAAAAAGAATGCTTAACAGTTGTTTAGGCAATTAGCAAATTCCGACCCTACTTCTACGCTAGACCGTGTAAACGGCACCTCCGGCAATTTTCTCACCATGCCAAGGTAATGGAATATATAGGTCCCCGAGACCCGCCTGTCATTTATTTATTTATTTATTTATTTATTTATTTATTTATTTATTTATTTATTTATTTATTTATTTCAAGTACCCTCGTGGCCCTGCGAGCACTATTGAGGGGAGTGGAAGAAGACATGCAATAACGCAGATAACAAATGGAAATACATTCATGGGTCACAGCATTACATGTCGCTCACTGCACTGTGTTTTACAGATATCAGCAATTGTGCACATCCATGGAAAGCTAAAAAAACGAGCAAAGAATACAAGGACTAACAAGGCAAACTCGAAATCAGCAACACAGAGTTCATGAGGGACCACGAAACGAAAGGCACACGTGTCATGAACACGAAATGCAAACACTTTACTTTTTCTTAAAATGCTCGAGATCATCGGTGAGTGCCACATCTGCTGGCAAATGATTCCACTCGGATGACGTAGTTGCAATGAAAGAATTTAAGCGAGCGGTAGTGTGACAAGGTCGAACGCCCACTCTGCGTGGATGGTCAATGCGCGATGAAACATACGTGGGTGGAAGGAGCAAAGCGTTTTTCGAAACAGGATTCAGATTGTAGATCTTAAAAAAAATGACAGAGTCATGAATTTTTTCTGCGCAATGAAAGTGATGGTAGTGAAAAAGTGTTTTTTCATTAGTGTTACACTTGATGTGCAGTCATAGTTGTGGAGGACAAAACGAGCGGCACAGTTCTGAACAGCTTCCAACACAGATATAAGTGACTTAGCTTAAGGCTCCCATATCGACGCGGCGTATTCAAGCTTTGAACGAACCAGTGTTTTACAAAGAAGGTGTTTGACTGAAATTGGTGCATTAGAAAAGTATCTTTTTTATGTGACTGAGCACGCGGCTCGCGTTTCTAGTAATGTAGGTTATATGCTGGTTCCAGGATAAATTTGATGTCACATGTGCACCGAGGTATTTACACAAGGTAACCGGGGCTAACGAAGCATTTTCTATGCTGTAAGAGTCTGGTGGCGAGACGCCTTGACGTGAAAAGCGCATCAATTTGCATTTATATGCGTTTAAAGCCATTTTCCATTTCATACACCAGTCAGTAACGCTGTTAAGATCTGGTTGCGATAAGAGGACATCATTAGTGTTTTTGATTTCACGGTATAGTATGCAATCATCTGCAAAGAATTTGATAGAATATTTTATAATGTTAGACAGATCATTAATGTACACATGGAATAACAAGGGTCCGAGTACCGATCCTTGTGGTACCCTAGACGTAACCGGCATTGAAGATGATTGAAGACTGTTAACGTGGACAAACTGCAAGGGATTAGATAAAAAACAACGAAGCCATGCTACAACATTCAGGTTGATATGAAGATGATAAAGCTTATACAAGAGCAGACTGTGGGACACTTCATAAAAAGCACTGCAAAACTCTAAGAAGATGACGTCGACCTCTGAACCTTCATCAAGAATGGAATAAATTTCATTGCTGAAAGATAACTGCGTTTCACAGGAAAACTGTTTCCTGAAACCATG
Organism: Dermacentor variabilis; assembly: GCF_050947875.1. Lineage (NCBI taxonomy): Eukaryota > Metazoa > Arthropoda > Arachnida > Ixodida > Ixodidae > Dermacentor > Dermacentor variabilis. The sequence goes on along the minus strand of NC_134574.1, from coordinate 72,352,555 downwards.
TTGTGTAGGCGTGGAAAACGAAAATGGTTCAAGAAAACCAGATAATTGAGAAAATATTATATGCTCCATGATTTTACAGGAAATGGAAGTTAATTATATGGGACGATAATTGAAGGGAGAATGCCTGTCGCCAGATTTATGGAGTGGAATCACTTTAGTCAGTTTCCATTGGTGCGGTATATCTCCCGTTTCAAGCGATTGCTCACATATCTTCAGTAAAAGATTGCGGAGTACACTTTAGTATCCTTAAAGACTTTGGTATTAAAGGGAAGCTGAAAGCTTTTCCAGAAAAAATGAGTGAAGAACAGTACGCCGTGGTTCTCAACCCTCTGAATTCGAATATCGCATCAAAACTGAGCGAAAGAAAGCGCAAACATATTTTATTTCGACGAAAAGTGCAGCAGCAGACACTCCCAGCTCGCGCGCCTCTTTTCCGCCTGTGATTGGTCGGGCGCCTCGTGACGTCAACAATGGTGTTCGTCCGGACCGACTGCTGCCGCTACACAAGAAGCACGGTGCAATGTAGTTTGGTGGTGTTTTGCTGAGACGGTCATGGAAATTTTCGAGAGCTTGCGTTTCTCTGAGGAGTTCGGCGTTAAGTGCAAACTCTACGAGAGCGATTTTGCGCGCAACGGTGACGGTCGACGGCTTCGAGCGACAAAACGGGCCGTCGCTTGAACAAATCGCTCCGTGTTGTCACTCGATCGCTCGTTTCTAGAAATCTAGAACTCGTCGCTCGTCGCCCGGAAATGCTATGAGCGACTAGCCAATTGTGCGAAGGCGAAACTGGATGTACATAACTCAAATACTAGTGTTTGTCGCACGGAACGAGCAAACTATTGAATTTTACATGTGCAAGAATAAGAAGCTAGTGCAAGACCTTCAGAAATATCTTCGCCGTCGCTCGCGTGGAGTTCGGCTTGCAGACGACGAGTGAACTCGACAGCCATCGCCTCGCTTGTAGCTCGGTCGCTGTCGCGTGCAAGATCACTTGTAAGGGGTTTATACTTGTACATATTACACGTACGTACATACTTGTACATACTACATGTACGAGCCGATTGCGAAGAGCCGGCCTCTCCAAGAAGCAAAAAATGCTGGTGCAAGCATTGCTTTCCACGCGAAGGAAGGCGGTGTTAGCATCTCCTTGCGTTGGAAATGTTCTTTGGCGTGTATGTTTTTTGCTAAGCTGAATTCAGCGTTCCAGTGAGTACGTTTCCGGGCAAACAACTGTAGTGTTATGTTCCTGCATGCCTGCTTGTAGAACGTAAGCGGAGATGCGATCTTCAGCATTTGTGCGCTGCCCCAAAGCTGTCGGCAATCTACACAGACGGTTTAAACGCGGGAAAAGTTTACCGGCTGTTGAAGCACGTGTAGTATAGAACCTTCATCAGCGCGCCATCCACACGCTACTCGTAACCGGCGAATTCGGTCGGCTACGTGAGGTGGTCGGTTTCTTATGTGTGCGAGAGAAGGGGGAGCGCAGCGTCTTGGCGTGAGCAGGCTTTCCGACATATGCAAACTTTACGCTTGCACTGCGTTATGGTAGCTGCGTGCAGGCTGTTTCACAACACACGTGCGAATAGAAAGTTCGCGGCGCTTGGCGATGAAACCTGCGTCAAGGGTGGGCGATAAACATGCACCTTCCGTTCAGCGTGCTATTTTTTTAGGAGAACCCAAAGCACGCATTATTGATAAACTCCGGTAGTAATCGTCACGGAAGTGGTTAGAGCACAACGCTTGTTCTTCAGCGCTTGAAGTTGTTTCGCTTCACAGCTGCCTCCCACTTAGCTGAAAGCTTCTTGTCTTGCAGGAACTAATGGAACATCGGAACATCGTCGCGGCCGCTGGTGTTCGTGCAAGCGTAGGCTGCACAGAACGCCGGCATGATCGGCCTACAAGTTCAATTGATGCTGCGCACGTCAACTACCACTCCTATATGCGCACAAATAAAGGAATGTAGGGTCGAGCGAAGCAGATTAGGATGGCACGCACGCTGAAATAAGCCCGGTCAGGCACGGTTGCGGAGACTGCGAAGGAGCGGAACACCAGTGTTGACGTCACTAAGCCGCGGTTTCCGGTCTCCGCTCGCATCGTCAGCGTCAGCAGCAGCGCGCGGCGCTCGACGGGGGGGGGGGGGGGGCGGAGCTACAGCGCAATTTTAACCGACGATTGCGTCGCTCCTAAGTGAAAAATCTCCCCCAAAATTTTACCTTCATGGTTTATAAGGCTGCCGCATCCATATATGAGCGTCTTATTGAAATCGACAGACTCTTCAGTTTCCCTTTAATGTTATCAGACCCGCAAGAAGAGGAGATTTTCAAATTGTTAATTATGTTGATAATTCCGTCATAACTAAACCTGACAGGGTCCATTGGAAAGCTTATGTTGCATGCATCAGTAATGTCAGTTAGGCGTGTGATAGTATAACTGTGCCGCAATTCGAAAATAACTTTAAGTTAGCAATGAACCACAACAACGAAACTGAATCATGACCAAACAGTCGAGCGAACCTCGTCGTGTGACGTCACGTGAGGCACACCAGTCAGGAAGGCGCGCTAGGCCTGCCGGTCTCGCCTGGGGAGCGAATGAAACCAGCGAAGAGCCGACGCTCAGCTGATTCGTTATTGCGCCGGACCTTCGGGCGACAGTGTCAGCTGTACCAGCTCGTCGGATCTCTCAAACAGGTAGAGATTTGATATTGACAAATTCAATAGCCGCTAATCGCGCTCTCATTCGACCTGCTGCCAAGAGAGCCAGCTCCAATGCACAACATATCGCGCAGCAACATGAAAACAAAGGGCAGCCTTAACCATTGATTTTATATCTGGTGCATACTATTTTAGGTGTTTTACCCTTTGTCAAAGAAGCGCTTCACATATTCAGTGTAAGATGTGGAGTACAACTTTCCGCATTCGTATCGCGCAAGAATGCTGCTGACAGTGCAAAACACAGAGCGGTGCATTTGTTTACATCGGCAGGAACAGCGACTACTTGTCATTCGCGTTAAACGTAATGATAGTCACTCATCGGTGACATAAAGTAATGTCAGAACATATGAAAACACGCAGATTTTGTGCATGTAATCATCGTTGTACCACTCTGAGTCCTGTTGATATGAGTAACCACTGTTACGAACGACCTGCAAGGGTATCTACCTACCGAATTTTCCCAGCCAGCTGCAGCTGCGGAGGTGGCGAGCTTCCCAAAAGAGACCTTGGAACCCTTCTCAACCTGCTGCGGAGGTTTGCTTTGCAAGGACGACGTAGTGCCGCGTCAACACACCCTCGGCGCTGCTATGACTAAACGCGCTCGGTGGACCAAGTATTCTTAGTGTATTCGCCATCGCCGCCACGGGTTGCTTGGAGCGGGGAAATTCCTGGAAAGAGATGTGTTGCAGCTGCGGTCTCACGGGCGCCAGAAGTCGTCGGTTAATGAACAGACGCGGTGGCCACTGACTACGGAGTCAGTTCTTTGATCAAGAGTCGCCTGCTCGGGTCAAGACACCTGTCTGTAAGAAACCCTCTCACCTCAGTGTGTTCACTGAAACCTGTGTGGAAGTGAGTGTATAAACCCTCCTCCTCAAAGGCGGGTCGACGACGATGTCTTTGGACGCTCCCATTGGTCGAAGGTTAAACGGCAGTTTTCCCTCACCTAGGTATCTAGGGAGGACTGAGTATATTTAAGGAACGGTTGCATGGCTCCTCAGTGTGAATTCCCCTTTCAGTCATGCTAGACTGGTGAACTGTAACGTTCTCAGTAGATACTGTAAATAAATCCCATATTCCTTGTTCTCAATGAGAACGAGTCTCTCCCTTCAACAACATCCTCAGCGTGGATAAGTTGGACGACGGCATGGGCCAACTACCATCTATTTCATGCCCGACCCTAACCATTACACCACACACTTTCGAAAACAGCGAGCGGGATACCGCAGTACGAGAGCGTTGTTATGCGGTCTACATGTCATTCTTCGTATTGTCTTCATGCACACAAATAATGTGTTACGTAAAGTAGACATAGATTACCACTTTGCGCTTATGATCATTCATTTAGAGAACGTGTATTTTTCTCGCTGAAACGGCGATGCCAGTATTTACACCATTGGCATCTGAACGAGTCGCGCGGTTGTCTGCACTGCTGTATCGAAGGGGCCGCCGCTTGCGGCCCATTTGGTATACGAGGCGAAAAGTGCAAATTCGAAGCTAAATAACGAGTCAGCATAACAATACACCAAAATACACCCATACGCCTAGTCACATCTAACTTATGGAATTGCCCGCGAGTGCAACTGGCCACCTTCGATAACGACAACGTGTCGATGTTGATGGCACGCCGTTCCGCCGCGTTTAGCTACCTGCTTGCGCAATTTCTGAAATGAGGAATGGTTTATTTTAAATCCGTAGCATCAAAACTGAATTACAGAAGCAGTTTTTTTATTCATTCTAATGGCTTATTTAGCTTAGGTCAGTCGCTCAGGTCCGCCAGCGGTAGACGTCCGAATTAGGCGACTGTGATAGGCTTAACCGGATAGCACTATTCCACTGCTCGTGAAGAACATTGTCGCAAGGAAACTTGTAATAGCAAACTTCTTTTAATTGTTGCGTCTTGCATGATTGATTCGTGCGACCAACAACGGAACACCACTTTCCCTTCCAGAGGGAACACAACTTCTCGCGACAGCAGCTGCTGACGTCAAGAACTAGCTCGCGATCGTCGACACCTCCACGCTCTCGTCTATTTCGTCTGCATGATCCTGGCATGCACTTCATGCCCCAATCCTCACGTCATGCATAGTGTGGCCTGCAACCGAGGTGGAGGTGAGTTGAGGCATTGAGGCATTCATTAAATTCATTTTAAATAATCTGCGCAACTCTCGAGCCTGCCTTTTTAGGACATCAGATACGTGTGCAGATGAAAGTACCCAGTGGATTTCATAGACGTCCGCTGACATCGAAAGATAACTGAAGTTGCCCTTTAAGACTCACCACGCCCTGTGCTGGCTTGCCAACCTGAAGGATCGTTCAGGCGCACTATTTCATTGGAGCACGCGCTTACAAGAGTATGACATTACCAATGTTTAGCAATCTGGTAGGAATCACAGCGACGCTGACTGTTTGTCATGACGCGCACCACTCTCTACGACATCTCCGGACTCTGACCGTGACTTGTCATTTTTCAGCGTTGCTGATGCTGTAAAGATGGCTGAGAACGAGTGCGCTAACCAGAGTTGCTGCTGCTGGTCGAGCACCTTCAAAAATCGAAAACGTTTTACCTCACTCGCTCGTGCGCGGCTTATCATCGTACCGTCTGTACAACAACGTCCATTAGAAGAAAAACTGCGGAAGCGATCCACATACGTACCTCCTGGTCGTGCGATCGGCGCTGCGCCAAGACATTTTGCAAGCTTACCATGATCTACCATGTGCGGGACACCTGAAATTCACTAAGACATTAGCGAGGATACGACACAAATATTGCTGATCCCGGATTTTTTCCCTTCTCTGCAACGGTACGTTAAGACCTGTCGCGATTGCCAGGGCCACAAGGAACCACCTGTTAAAACGGCTGGCTGCAACCCCCGCCCCCCTGTGGGCCCTCCTCAAGCGCCATTCCAAGAAAAAGGAATGTATCTACTAGGTTCATTCCCAGTGACCTCTTCGCGCAAAAAGTTGACAGTCGTCGCTACCGACTACTTAACCCGGTACGCCAAAACCGAAGCTATTCCGCAAGGAAACTCTTATTAAGTAGTCGAGTTCTTTGTCCGTCACATCATCCTACGACATGGCGCCCCCTCTGTTCTCATCACCGATTGTAGTGCAGTATTCACACCCGAAATTGCGCAGGACGTTCTCCAGCTGACGCATAGCTCTCACCGCAAAAGCACTGCGTGTCATCCTTCAGCAAATTGATTAACGGCTGAACTTTGGCTGATATGATTTCCATGTATATCGATGAGCACAAGACATGGGACGAGATTTTGCAGTGCGTGACCTTCGCCTATTACCCTGCTGTACAGGAGACCACACAGTTTACGCCGTTGGAACTTGTGTGCGGGCATCGCGTCACGTCAGCACTTGACGCCATGATACCTGTGGCTGATAATAGACCGACCAGCGAACACGTGAAAGAGTTCATACAACGAGCCGAAGTAGGAAGCCAGCTTGCTTGGCATCGAATCCGGAGTGAACAGCGTACCGACACTGTTCGATAGAGCCAGCATCAACCATACGTCCATTACATTCCCAGAGACTGCGTGTGGGTCCGGACGCCCATCCGTCACCCGGTACTCTCGGAAAAGTTGCTGCGCCGGTATTTTGGTCCCTGTGAGTGACGCAACCTACGAAGTCGTCTCTTAAGTTCTGACCCCGGTACGCTCCGTCTTCACCCTCGCGCTGAAGTTGTTCATGCATTGCGCATGGAGCCGCAATATAGGCGTACGTGAACGTGCAGTCCAGATTTCTCATCAGGAGTTCCATTTCTTGCCGTCAACTCCCCTGAAATACGGTCGATATTTCACACGGGGGACAGCTGACACAATGATGTGGGGCTTCCACACCGCAGGAAGGCGCGCGCAATGGTTGATGCCATGAAAGACGATGAAGCGCGCAGGCTGCACGCTCTTCTGGTACGTCATTAACGAGATAGCGTCTACTTTGCCAGTATCCGTCTTCAACCTACGTTACAATATAAGGCGCAGATGAATAAGGCATAGATGACGATTTCATGGAGCTGCTAAGGGACATATAAAGGGACAACCAAGTACAATTTGTTTGGCGAGGCCAGAAATGCAATGGAAGTGCTGAAAATTCACCGAGGACTGACGTAAGGATGTCGTCTGTCTCCATTCTTCTTTGTGCTTTATGTTAGAGACATAGAAATACGACTGGAAAGCAGTAAATTAGGCATTGATTTATCTTACACTCTTAAAGGGCAAAGGGTGGAACAGAAGGTGCCTGGGCTGATGTATGCGGACGACACAGCGCTACTAGCGGGCACTGCAAGATATATAATGAGTTAGGGGGGGGGGGGGGAGTTGACTACTGTGGCATGACAATGACAACTGAAGGCCATAAGGAGGGATCCAAAGAACTAGCAGGTGATTGTAACATTCTAAATTGAAACACAGTCGCACAAAGAACAATGCAATGCAACTGGCAAAGGCCATTAATAATTCATGTGTGTTAGAGGCTAGCCATAGGAGTAAATGAACTTTGCGAAGCGATATTGCATTCCAACAAATAAATCCATTGCACCGCTTGCAGAGACAAGTATCTACGAATCGCTTGTGAAAAAACAAAATCCAAAGCTGGCAAGGACAAAATAAATTAATGATCATGAGGTCAAAAAAACAAGGCCAAGAACTTGAGGCAATGGTTTCGGTTACAAACAAGCAATAAAAAGGCGGTAATACGAAACTAGCTGCACGCAATATTACGTGATGTTAGCAAAAAGTGCGAGAATGAAAATCGTCGGTAACGTAGCATTTTGGGTACACCTTCGAAGAATCTTGCGGGTTGCATTGTCTCTCTATATGCCCTATATTAGTTCCCTTTCAAGTATGACATTTAAAACGACCTTTTCTCCCGCTGTGCCAAAGGCATGGTGTCAAAAAGAGGAAAATAATTATTTCGGATTCCACAGCTTTTTCTTTATTATCCCACCGCTATTTGGCAAACGTTTTCGGGCTGAAGCCCACTTAGGCTTTCTGTCACGCAACGCCACAAAACCGCGAGCACTCACCCCGTCAAATTTACGTGTACGTATTAAAGATACATTAATATGCTAAAGGAAACAGAACTTTTCTCGAAACAACCGGAGGCTGCCACGTTCCGAAAGGAATAGAAGCCGTGTGCCTACCTAACAGTCTGGCACCGACTATTCGCAGCTGCCGAGGAGAACGAATTTATTTGCGAGGGATAAAGAAAATTTTACGTGACAACATAACGTTGCCGAGTCCTTTCGGCACATATAGGATATCACTCTGTCAACGATTCTTCTTTCATAATCATTTTAGTGGCATTTTGAACACCACCCCTATTTAGACCACCACAAATTCCGACCAGCCACCCCTAGCTAAGCAAGGAGAAGCTGACCAATCGGAGACACCGGCACCACCCTACTCATCCGGCTATGTGCTTTCACTGGGCTAGCTCGGCTAGCTCGGCCCCCTCTCTCGTAGCCCTCTCCATTTTTGCAAGATTGGTGCCTAGCCAATTTGATAAGGAAAGTCTGTCAAAGGGAGGAATGTTATTTCTTTTGAAATCTACAAAAGTGACCTCCTATGAACGAGACGAGCGTTTCATTTGGCGATTTATGCAACGCTGTGGGTCACCGCGTGATGCTGACGTCGGCAGTTGCGTAAATTTGATGTTTGGAGATTGGAATAAAATCAGATTGGAATAGTTTTTCGCTACAAGATCCCTTGTTTCATTTTAACAGTATGCAGTGAGCGCTTGTTTTTTCTTCTAAGCAATTGTGAAACGTTTTCTTTGTATCTCTTCAATCCTATTGATATATTCCTTGTATTCTGCGTTGAAATATAGCGACAATTCCGACATAGCTAGCTCATTGGTAGCGAACCTTTCCATTTTCGTAGCAGTAAATAAGTTGCAATTGTGCTAGTTGCCTTGCGTAATATTTATCTCTGTCTTTTTTTTCTTTAGGTTGTGATGGCGTCAGAAGTACTCATTTAAACGATTCTCAGTAGAGACTATGAACGTCGCGACCGTGCCGATGCCATGCTTCTTTTTTGTCTTTCTGGTTGCCGTGGCAGCAACGGCAATAATTACCCGCCAGATAGTCACCATGTGTCTCATCCCGATCTCATGCTACATTGCGTGCCGGAGCCCGTTCGAAAGCGTCATCATTTGGCACGAGAGGGTGGGGGGGGGGGGGGTTGGAGTAGACGTGTGACTACACCCCCCGCCTCCCCAGAAAAAATTTACTGGCTGCCTCACTTGCATCTGGCCCCGACGGTACTCTTGAATATATTTTATTTTGCTAGTGTGCATTTGATTTCAAGTAGGCGGCTTCGGGGACAGCGCGTCGTTCTATCAAACAGCTGATTAGGCAAACCCCATTGTTGAGCGCTAACGAGTGCAAAGACTGCATCCCTGCGCTCCTGATTATTCCAGTCGACGCAGATAGGCCCTGCTGACTGGCCTGCAGATTTTAGCTCCCGGCAAAATTATCGACCAGCACAAGGGAGCCGAGACGAGTCGGACCAGCAGATTGTCCGGCTGCCCCTGTCATCCCGTTCTCTGAGTCATTACCGAATTCTTCTCATTGTGCTCGCTCACAAATGGCTTGCCGCATTCGTTTTGCCTTTTACTGATTGGGTACGGGCATGACGGTGCGTTGCCTCACAATCGAAATTGCTTTTCTCTTTCTCGCATGTCAGTTTATAGTGTATACTTCTCTGCATAAGTGACGAATGCAGGAACACTGATATGCAAACATACGATATGGACAAAGACACTGCGCCCTAGCAACGGTTGATTCGCTTGACGCTCATGCACTTGACAAAACGTGGAAATTAAACGCGTGCACAGATGCAGTGAGAAAGAATGTATGAAGGACGGCAGTGCTGCTTGTGATTACTTTGGCGGCTAGGGAACCATCAATCATGTTCTTTCCCCTTCGTTGCTCAGAATTGCCTTGAACAATTGCTTAGAAGCGCACACGGCGATCTCTCCCAACCGCGTTGGTCCACTTCGGCGACCGGCCGCTTTTGGAGCCTACACTTCTGGATTGCCAGCCTATGCGATCTTAAATTTAGAGGTCTGTCAAAAAGGCTATGCAACTGTCTACGCTAGAGTAGCCTTTTAGAGAGACTTTGGCGCTACCGGGCGTTCCCCAGCCGCCTATTTTCTTCTCCTGCGTTTGCTTTCTTTCTCCTCTGTTCTTTCCATCTTTCTTTCCTCCTCTTACCCTCTAGTGTAAACCGCAAAGGTAGCTATTCAAGGCACACGAAACACATGCCTCAAAGACACCACGCAAGCTAACTTTGGGGGAAACCTTTCGTTTAGGAGTTTGACGCAGTCTTGTATAGTCAATCTGTCAAGTGTGTATATATACATCATGAGTATATGCAGCTGTATAACACACAGTTGCTAGTGCGCAAGATCTGGGTCTGCTTCTAGTTTACGCGTGTTACGTGTGTATGTCACCTAAGCAGAGCAACGCACATAAAGCAATGCCATCGCTCCCACCTAAACGTTTCTAAAATTTATTACGTGTCAAATAATGCCGGGATTGCTTGCTTTGTAGGAAACCCTATGACGTCATTGCACATGTCCTTTACTCGGGACTTGTATATATGCATGATTTGATGCATTTCGCTTGAAACGTTTGTAGTCTACCGGATCGCATTCATATCTGTACGTTATTCACAAAAGCAGAGCCCACGTATGCCTGCTTCCTACAGCAGAGTAAAGTTACAAAGCGTGCCTTTGAAGCCACATCAAAGCCACAAGCCACATCAAAGCCCCAAGCCACATCAAAAATGAAGTGTCGAGCTATTCGTTGCCCCAAAGTGCTATGTTTACCGTGCGAAATCTTTCCAGCTATATAACGCGACCATCAATGCTGGCTGTTTGATGCGGGATTGGGAGAATAAAGGCCGCTAAGAGATTTGTCTGTAGCTCTGTGAGCAGCACCTTTAGAGGAACTACTTTGCTGCGAGTGTCGCGCACCGTGAAGTACAGATTGACCGGATTAGAATGACTCGATAAGGACAGACACTGGTACTTTAATCCTTCTTTGTTCTCTATATGGTTGCCAACTGCATGTGCAGACTTAGATGTAGAGAATATAGAACACTCTTTGCATTTATCCTGCGTAGTTTCCAACTTGCTGTACAGACTTGGCAGTGTACGAGAAGATTCGGCTAGTCGTTGAGAATTTGGCAATGGCTGTTCTTAAAAATGCTGATAACAGTGGTGACACCAGTGATGAGGCACTTATACGGAACGGGCCAGCGTCTGTCGAAAATGATCGCCATTCTTCAACTCAAGGTTGTGGGGTTCTCCTCCCGTGCTCTTGGGACAAAGGAACGATAACACAGTAGTGCAAACAATAATAAGGGCATTTATTGCACCTTTCATAGATCAATGCCTGCTAGCCGAGTTGCTATCCACAAAACATGCCGATGGGCGCGCGACAAATCTAGAAGTCCGACTCACCGCGACCGGATAGCGAGCGAATATGTTCGCCCCATGCTGGATCCCAACGCCTGGTCGTTCGCGTGTACGGTCACGCCAACGGTGGCGAGTTCGAAGGCGGCCACACGAGACGGTCTCGCAGAAGCATGGATCGGCGCACGCGCGGCACGGCACGTCCGCACTGCTTGCTGACCCGAACGAAGAGGAAGCGCCGTGTCTTCCGGCGTCCGTCGGCGCCCGCCTGTCGGCGGCGTTAGCAGCGCAACACTCGCGCCCTCTCTCGTACTGCGCCTCAACCACTCCGACCACCGCAGGCGCCAGGCAACACGGCGAAGCCGGATTACAGGAGACGCGTCGTGCGGGAAAACAACATATTAGGGGAGGCGTGAAAGTCGCGCATCCCCACAAGATCTGAGAAGACTGTTGATTCATCTGTCACTACTATGATGTCATCAAGAGTTGGGAAAATATGTCGATCTCACATAATGACAGGGTTTGTCGCGTGTATTTCTGTGCATATCTTTATCGTGTCAGCGTGATCCGGCTTGGAAACAAAGGCAAGTAGAGATAGCCATGTCGTAAGGATAAATGTAACGGTCAAAAAGTAAGCTTCGATGTGCTCAGCAAAGGCAGGTCCAGTTTCCAGATTAAGGTGAATTTGCCCAACTGGGAAATGTTCGACCCCGCTGACCAAGTCTGGAAACGATGCGAAGGCTATACGTTTCCTCTTGTTTAATGTTTACTGTGGTATGATATCTATAGGCTACATCAAGCCGGGATGTACTTCCGAAGCTTAAAAGAAACCTATCTACTTTGGAGCGAACTCGTATTTCGCCTGTTGAAATACGTTCAAAGTACGAGAACGCTTTCATGAAACAATCCCTTGAGAAATATGAATAGCATTTGTAGGATTAGAGAAATCAAATTAAACCCGGCTAACTTCAAGAAGCAGAATATTGATTTAGGGCCTCGAATGTTTTGGAAAAATAGGCGGAAATTGGTATGTGTTGTAAGTATAGAAGCACGAAGTTGATATAATAATATACAGCTTACATGAATTGGTTACAATAATTGCGAGGGTGCGGAGTACGTCCTGTTGACGTAACGATGACACATCTTATATCAACGTATTATACATCCCTGTTGTCTACTTTAGATGCATTATTAGGTGCAGTATACAGAATTGTGATGCAATTTTTTATTGCTTACTTAAAGATGTAAAGATGATAGTTTCGATCCTTCTTTTAAATTTTCTAATTGTCCCTTTCTTCGTGTTATACTACATGATAACACATTGCACCATACCATAACTAAAAGTCATGAACGCCGCTTAAAAGGTTTCCAAGGTCAGACATGAACCAAGGCAGCTCTGCACGAGTATACGGGCCCTGTCAAAAATAAAAGAATAAGAATCTGCTCTGTATCCTTCGTATAAACTAAATCACGACCGTCATGTTAAAACACAACCGATATGAAGGCAGTTTATTGTGGCAAAGAGCCATTTAATTATATAACTGGTAAATGTTAGTCAATTGTTACAAGAAGAGATAACTGCACTACGCAATCACACTGCTAATACTAAGGAAATAATGATATGCAAAGTCGCACTACATAGCGCCACTTATGCTACCCTCTGAAGAGAGTGAAGTTTAAAGTACTTTCGGGACAATGCAAGAACCTCTGTATTTTTTTCTTGTGTATATTTAGTAGGTTAGGGAGAATAAACTGCAAGCTTTGCTTATCACAATTGGTTCTCGTGCAGGGCAGTTTCCATTCATCTGTACTACGAGTTGCGACACGGTTCTTCTCGGGCTTTAGCTTGGCGATTGTTTTCATAAAATCAAAAACTCGTTGTAGAGAAAATTCTTTGGTTATCAAATATGTGACATTTAAAAGTTATATTCGTGCGTAAGACATTATATTGTACGATTAAATTTGGTGTGCGGGCTCGGTGAGCAGAGCTAGCAATAATTCTAGTTGCTTTCTTCTGCAGGGTTAATAGGCGTGTGGTGTTAGTCCAGGCACGCACCAGATGCCTACTCTCTGGGGGGAGAGGGAAGTCGCGCAACAAACCACACGTCTGTAACCACATTCTCATGCAGTGTTCTCAGTTGGATCCCTTATTGCCTTATTTATCAACACCATCCTTCGCATAACCATGTCACCAGTTTGAAAACAATTTATTGACACCGGTGGGCATGATAAAACTTTGTAACAGCACTAAAAACTAAAAACTGCAATAATACATGATAGGGAAGTACCCCAAATTGCACTTAACCTCTTCACTACCAAAAAGAATATAGGCAAGAAAAACATTTTCAACATTGAATTTGAAATGGCTTCAGAAGCGCTGAGGTAAAAACAATGAGAAATTTTTCATTTTTAAACGGTACGAATGCGTCCATTAGTTGCGAGCATGGTAAAAATAAAAAAAATCAGTTGTACCTTTGAAGACCCAACAAAACATTGCATTTTATGCACCAAACGCTCGACTTTGCTTTGCAAACTTTGTTCCTGCATCGCTTTGCATTTGCAATTTTACAAAATTCTGGGAACTGGCCAAAACCGTTTTCTCATGTCGCCGTCAGGCAGCTAGGCTGGTCTGGTACCTGGACCGGCTGCTCTGCTTTCGTACGTTTATTCTCTGGTACCATTCCGATTTGGGTTAGATCTGGTTAATGTTTAGGCTACATCCTACTTGAAAGACAGAACAGATCGCACCTCTTTTTTGTTGTAGGTGCAAAGCTGTGACGTCGCGACGCTATTCGAGTCACGCATTGGAGACAGCAATGTCGAGAAAATGTGTGAGCATCCTAACCGCCCATTTCCTAGATTTGACCTTCGTCTTAGCATATGAAATATACCTGTCGATGAGTTCTAGTCCCCTCATGAATTGGTTACATTCCTATACACTTCCAAGGTGCGGTACTATTTTCTTTCGATTCACCCTTCGACCAGCGCTTGCATGAAGACATAAGGTCCATTCCGACAGCACTGGAAAAGGAATGTGCACCTTTGTTATCTCTCCATTTGACCATACACACATTTCTGTTCTCATACATGAGGGAGGTTGATTCGCCACTGTTCACTTTGCTGTCAATGGAAGGTTTACAGCAGCACCCTAACTATACTTTAGATTTATTGTGCCAGGCGTGAACATTTTTTCTTGAACTAAGAATTGAAAAATATTCATTGAGATAAAATATCAATTCGTGAAAATGTGGGACTGCTCCGCAGTTGTCTCCACAAGCTGTATTAACACTGCTCCACTGGCGTTCATGTTATCAAACAGAACTCTACGTTTCCCACTGTATATAAAAAATGAAGCACTAAGCTATCTGAGGAGATTAAAACCAAACCTGCGAGATAGCGCGCTGCTAAACACGGAAGAAAGACACCAAATCTTCACACCAAAAACTTGTGCGCACAAACGGGGCGACGAGTGATCTGCGTTCACAACTTCCGTCCACAAACGTTGACACGCTTTCAGCACGTCTGATGAATACTAATTTTGGCTTTCAGTGCATTGAAACTTTGTTAACCAATTCGCAAAAAACAGTGCCATATATTTTACATGCTCTATTGAATATACAAGAAATATTAGTTGCGAAAATACAACAGAACATACGCCTTGATCGCCGCTTGCTGCGCGAGTTGGTCAGTGCCGAATTTTTTTTACATCAGCCGCTGAAGGTTACTTGTGCTGCCCTCTTTTGGAGCATGAGTAAAGCACACCCTGTATGACGAAAGGTGCGAGTTCGAATGACACTGGGCAGCTTCCACATTTACTGGCGCTGCAAGGTCACTCGTACCCGTGAGGACTCCTAGCATAGCAGTGCGGAGTAAGGGAGCACGTGTTTGTAATGGTGAGTTCCAATGGCAGATTCGGGAACTTCCGTAGTACTTCTGCTCCTTGCGGAGCCAGTCTATTCCAGTGGGAGGTTGACAGTGCCGCCCGCATCTTTCATTCGCGGATCGGGAGCAGCTCCGAAGCTAGATTCACTCCACGGCAGAGCGCAAAAATTGAAGGAATCGACCGGGAGTCGCTTGATGTGAGGCTCCCCACAGCCAATGTACTGTTATGGCGCACGCACCCGTGAACGTGAATCGCGGTCTTTTGGAAGCAATGAGTGGTGCTCCGCATCGTCATCTTGAGATTTTACTGCTTGCGGAGAGCGATGATTAATCTTGCTCAAGCTCCCAATCGACCAGCTGGAACTCAAGCGACGATGAAGCTTCGGAAGCTCGAGTATTCAAGCAAGCCTTCGACATCATGTTTGGGTCGCCGGCCAAGAGACCGAAGGTTGCGCGTTTCGTTGACGACGTCGGTCGTCAGTCTACGGATGAAGAGGTAGCAATGGCGCCTTTTCGGAAGTTCGCATTTTAACAGCCTTCAATTCTGCTGATGATATGCAGTTCCGAAGGCACTTCAGCCTGTCTCGATGTGTTGCCACCGAAATCATCGCGGGCTTCGCTTCCTCTCCTTTGTCTACGACACACAATCACGGCGGGCAAGAGAAACAGAATTACACGCGCTGTGACTTCCATCGGAGCGCAGGACGCTAAAATGAAACACGAAGCTTCTAAACACAACGCGGGCGCGAGTTCAAGCCGAAAAGTCGAAAAACGACGATAAACGCGAAGAATGTTGGGCGCTTTCGGAAGTGGATTGGCGCTAGGCCCCCTGCCAATTGCTTGTAGGGGTTGGTTGCGCTGTGTTTCAATAGTAGATTTCGGACTGTTGCCCTCCGCCGTAGTGGAATGCTCTTGTGCAGAGTTCGTCGGCCAATGCGAATCTACTATTGCAATTCACTATGACGAAAGGAGGGAGAAAGTAAAACTCCCTTTATTCTGCCACGTTGATGACCCCGCTTACTTAAACGACCCTCTACTCCCTGAAGGGGCAAAGGTGGGAGTGAAGAGGAAGTGATTAGCTCGCTTCCACAAAGGCAGCGGTTGCGTTCGCCAGTATCGCGCCTACCAAAAAGGTAGCAGTGAGGGGTCAGCGGGCAGCGATGGTCGCCGCAGCTGCCTAAAAAATTCCGCGTGCCGAAAAATCGCTGTGAGGGGGGGGGGGGCGGCGAGGATTAGTTAGTGGCTTTGGGGGGGAGTAGTTATCACCCAACACCCCCCTCCCCTGTATTCGCCACTGCATTAGTCTTACACGTGGTACCCCACACAAGGTTGCAATAGTAAATGTAGGCATGAAATACAGCATGATAAATTGTGTGCTTCACGTTTGATGGAAATTGAAAGCGGCATTGCGATAAAAAGTCAGTCGAAAGAAATAATTTAATGATTAGATCGGAAAGGTATTCACTCCATCTCACGTGCGTGTAGAAGTCTTCTCACAAAGATTTAAAGCTATCAACAATTTCTATTTCATGGCTGGGAAGAAGAACTTTGTTTTTTAAAGGTACTTTTTTTTTGTTCAGTGCACGCAAGATAACATTTTCAGCCTTCCTGGTGTTAATAGTAAGTCCATTTGCTGTGGACCATTCATGTAAGGCGATGAACGCTAAGTTTCCTTTAGTAATTATTTTAACACTACGGAAGCCACTGAGGAAGATGCTAGTGTCATTTGCGTACAAGTTATAAGACACATCGTCTGCGATTTTCACAAGATCGTTAGCGCAGGCACTAAATAGAGTAGGACCTAACAAAGTGCCCTGGCGCACTTAAGAAAGAATCGGTTGCAAGCTAGACAGAAAACGACCGTTTTATTGCGGTTACTCAGATACGAGGGTATCAGGTCAAGGGATAAGCCTCGGATATCCTCATGTTCAAGTTTCTGGAGCAAGATGGTGTGGTTAGGTAGGTCAAAGGCCTCGCTGCAGTGAACCAAAATGCCCAGCGTTAGCTTTTTGGCTTAATGTTACTCAAAATGAGTACCTTCAGGAAAAGTAACTAATAATTTTTGTTATATAATTGAACAAATGAATCAAAATTCCACATCCAACATTCATGGATTTCAAATCTTTAGAGCGAGAGCCTTAAGTGCCTCATGGGTCGAAAAATCTGTTATCCGATGTTATCGAAAAAATGACCGTCGGGCGTTATAACACCGAAATTCAATGGCACCAAAATTGATGGTGCCACCCACGAACATTAGTGGAACTGAAACCCACTACCTTTTGTGGGAGTCGAACCCTTGACCTCTGGTAAGATGAAAATTCAATGGAACTCAAATTTATGGCGCCACTATTGATGGTCGAACCCCCTGCTTTGGGGTTAAGTCGTGGCTTCTTAAGACACATTTAATTAAGATAGGGGTAATTAAAGCACTCGAACCCACATCCTTTGGTGGGAGTCGGACCCACGGCCATTGGAGGCAATCGAACCCATGAACACTGGTGGCAATTAAGACGATGTTAATTAAGGTGCAGTTAATTAAATATAATCTAGGCGCTCGAACCCATGAACTTTGGTGGAAGTCGAACCCACGACGTTTGGTGTGAAGGCAAAGTTAATCAGGGCACTCGAAACCACGACCTTAGGGGGGAATCGAACCCTCGACCTTTGGTGGGACCGAAATTCATGGCGCCACCATTCATGGTCAAATCCAGGACCATTGATGGGAGTCGAACCCACGTCTTCGGCGTTAAGTCGCAGTTAATTAAGACATAGATAATTGAGGCACTGAAACTGACGACCTTTGGCGGTAGAAAACAATAGGAAGTGACAACACATTCAAATGAAAATGTCATGTAATTGAATGAATGTATCGTGAGCCCACAGGCTCTCGCCTTAATCCCATTGAGCGTATCCTAAAGTGCTACTTCCCTTCTGCTGCTTCCAATATTCACTAGATTTAAGCTTTTTGATTTAAATTTAACAGAGACTATGCTATTCGCTGCAGGGCTCAATCAGAAAACGAATTTCCGCTCCCGCGTATTCAAGTAAGAGACCCCGAGCTGAAGCCTCTTCTTACTAGGGTGATTAGAATTATTCAGGCGCAAAAAAAGCCCTTGTTTTGTCCTCCTGGTATTTAGATACCTCCTGGTATATAGAGTTATTTAGATGCCTACATGGGAAACGAATAGAGGACGAGCGTTGGCTATTTAGTGTAACAAGTTCCAGTTTCGCCGATCAGTCTAAAGAATGCTCGTGTAAGCCTTTTCGAAAAGACCTACGAAAGGGGCCGAAGTATTACTGAACGACATTTAGCAGAGGCGTCCTTTGTGAACAATTCAGCCAGAACTCATTTGCAATTACTATCCAAGTATGCGAATGGCTTTCCTATCCGAATATACGGCGTCCTTAGTTTTTCTTTGCTCGAAACGAAAGTCTAAAGTAACTTAATAAAGCCTGGGCGCGAGCTAGATGGTACGATACCTTCATGGTGAAACAGCGCTAGGGACACATGCAGTAGAGGAAAGCACAACACCGAGCGCTGACTGCCAACAAAAGGTTTTACTGTGCGTGAACAAATATATACCTTGACAACTAAAGAGTGCGGGAAGCGAAGGAGCCAGTGCGTGTCGAACACCTATTGCTGCACATGCGTCGTGAAGATTCTAAAGCTATTCTAAAGTGACAAAGCTGCACAACTAGTCGTGGAGAAAAACTGTGCTCTTTGTCGAAGAGGGCGATCGATTGGGCACTTAAGCAAAACGGGCCCTTATTCAACATCGAGAATGCTTCGAAAATTTCCCTAGCTACAGGACTCTTGTATCTGCGCAAAACTCGTGTGTCTCCGAGTGAAGGAGAGCAACCACACATGGCATGATGGATAGCAAGATTTCTTCTATTCTTGGAAGTCATGTTGTGCGCATGCTCTCCCAGATGGTCACTTCAACAGCGTCCCATTTGTCCTATACACAATCTACCGCATGAGCTGGCAATTTTGTAAGCAACTTCCAAGGTCGCTCCAAATAGGTCACGAAGCTTCCGCTGAAAAGTGGTCCAGAACCAATTGTCACCGACATTATCCCGGTTGGTAATGGGAGCAGCGATTGAAGTGGGACTAGGTAAGGAGCGAACAAACAGTGAGAAAGAAAAGTCGTTTTAAATGCAAAGCATTTCTTGGAAAATATTTGCCTCTTTGACAGTATCTATCTATCTATCTATCTATCTATCTATCTATCTATCTATCTATCTATCTATCTATCTATCTATCTATCTATCTATCTATCTATCTATCTATCTATCTATCTATCTATCTATCTATCTATCTATCTATCTAATCTATCTATCTATCTATCTATCTATCAGCCTACATCTTGTTCTCTCATGGTCGTTTACTTAACTTGGCATGTACCAAAATTGACATAGTATGACAAGAGTGTAGGACTAACATAAATGACATGTCATGATATGAGTATCATGACATGTGTGTCATGTAGGTCATCAAACAGCTGCCTACGTCTTGGTGCTCTCATTGTGATTTAGTTAACTAGGCATGTCCCCCAATTGGCATATTATGACAAGAGTGCATGATGAACATAAATCAGGCACGTACCCAAGGGATGGCCCGGCAGGCCGCCCCCCCCCCCGAAATTAAGAAGCGTACCCCCTCCCCTCTCCGCCCACGCCACCACTTCTCACACACATTCCTAAAGCGCCGCCCAATCAATGTTGAGACTTGACAGCTATTCGGTGGTCAACAATTTGTTGCCTTTTTCACTCCTTTTCGATGACGGTAGTTATCGGTGTCTCCTGGGATGTGAAGCCAGTTTGCTCATCAACTCAGTGCCCTCGCGATTACCTCGACATGCATTCAGTTGTCACCGTCTGTTGAACGGTCACACGCATCGGTGTGGCTTCGTTAGTTCAAGCTTCTTTGTCTAGACTGATGCAGGGACCAGGAAAGGGATTCAGTTCGTGGTCAGGTGCTTTGTAGGCACGTGGAACGAGTTGCGGCTAGAGAAAATGCCAATTGCGTTTGGCTTTTCTTTTTGTTTCATTATTTCCTCGAGTGACGCATCGCTGGTGACAGATCCTCGGAACCATGTACCCGTGATATGGGTTAGATAAGGTGGAAAATGAAATAATTCGAGACAGCGTCCATCATCAAGCCCTGCAATAACCCTTACGCTCATAGGCAATATGACTTTCCCCTATTAACTCGTATGGTTTTTCCCTAATTGTACAGCACTTTTCGTGCAAAATTGGCAACTGAAAAGAAGAGTCTCAAGGAGTTGAGAAATTAAGCGATCTACTAAGGGAGAGGGCCGAGACAACAGCCAAACAGGAATAAAAAGCAAAAATTAACAAATTTAGCCATTGTTTATGAAAACAATTATTGATCAACATCTCTTTATTTAAAAAGGAAACAGAGAAAACGCCGCCCGAAGTGGAGGACAATTCCGTGTGTTCTGAATGACGCTTCTACAGTTATCATTATAGCCGCTTGACATAGCCACTTCCCTACTGTGCTAATAGGGGTTTTTTTCCTAACCTTCCGCGGTGGGCAAAGTACGTCTAGAATCTCAGCTTCCTGCGCCATACGCGGTTCTACGCAACTGGCGGCCACGCATCGTTACGCAACTTCCCAAAAACAATACAAGTCGGTTGTGGCACTTGTTAGAGCAGTAAACGAGGGATCCAAAAGAACTGGGATTGCTCGCAAATATATATTTCTGTATAATTCTTCCAGAGCTAATTCAAAAAACGCTACTATAGTCGCATACAACTTAAGTCTGCAATGAAGCCCCGTCCACGCCCTCATAACCGCCAGCCACTCTTCCGCCGCGAGGCTGCAAATAATTCGTACTTGAAACTTTTTCTGTTACCCAAATAAGGCGGTAACTACAAAAATAAAATTATGAGCGCGTAATTTCATGCCTTTTCCCTAACCGATTGTAGCGGTATGGCAAATGCCTAATTCTTTATTGAACTTAAATAATATGCTTGCTTCGCTACAACTATTTGTTGTGAAGTTTCAAGGCAGTTGGAAGTGAAGTTTCATGAGTAAAACGGGTGCAGCGCTGAAATGAACTGCACCGCAGACTTTTGAAGACTCCATACATTTTGTCCATGTCTGTAGCACACCTCATTGCTTCTGTCGATGAAAAGACCCTTCAAGAACAGCATACCGGAGGTATCACCAGTAGGTGGCATCAAGTACGACGTCATTTTGAACAGGCCGCATGACGACGATTTTGTTTGCTTCTGTGATTGGCTGGCGGAGTAACCTAACTCCGCGCGCTCCGTGTGCTTTTGTTGCCAACTGCTGTTTTTTTTAAAGTTCTATTCTACTAAAGTAATCTTTATTTTACACTTTTGCTTCTTTACTTGTTCTTGGCAGTGTTCTTTCAGCCCTTCTTTCCTGCGCGAGTCCATTTGACGTGGTTCTTTGTTTGCCAAGAAAGGAGAGGTGTATCGCACAGTCATACGTGTAAAATACACCCTATTTCATTTCTCTTTTGTGGGTTTACGCGTTTCTATGGCGAATGGTGGGCGTTATTCACATTTGAACTAGTATAGGTGCCCCTCTCATTTGCATAGAAAAGTGCTCCCCTCATTTGCATAGAAAAGCTGCCTTGGGTTGCCCCCCCCCAAAAAAAATCCTGGGTACGTGCCTGACATAAATGATAGGTCATGACATGAATGCCATGAAGTGTGTGTCATGTAGGTCATGAAACAGCCGCCTAAGTCTTGATATGTACCAAAATTTGAATAGTATGACAAGGTTGTATTACGTAGAAAAATAATAGCTCATGGTTTCAATTTCATCACATTCATGCCATGCAGGTTATATAACAGCCGCCTACGTCTCGGTCCTCTCATGGTCATTTCGTTAACTTTGTAAGCTCCCCGCACACGTCTTCGCGTAACATCGATTCTCAAAGGGCGTGGGGTCTGACGGCTTTTTTTTTTTTCATTGAGAACGAGTTTCATTTCCTTCACCTAAAATGAAGTTTTGAATAATTGTCATTTACCGGGGGCCAGGAAAGAAAAAACAAATTTATTTTACTTGATCATCACAGATAAATATATATTCTTCACCACCTCCTATAAATGGGGGTCTTCGCAGCGGTATCCAATGCAATACCCTGCATCTCTTGACGCCCTCGTAAATTTCACAGCCGCCGTGTTTGCTCCGTGGCTATGGTGCTGGGCTGCTGAGCACGAGGTCGCGGGATCGAATCCTGGCCACAGCGGCCGCAATTCGATGGGGGCGAAATGCAGAAACACCCGTGTACTTATATTTAGGTGAACGTTAAAGAACCCCAGGTGGCCGAAATTTCCGGAGTCCTCCACTACGGCGTGCCTCATAATCAGGAAGTGGTTTTGGCACATAAAACCCCATAATTTAATTTTTAATTTGTTAAATTTCACTTGCTAGAATGCGCACCCCTCACGCGCTGTTTTCTTTCGCTCAACGTTTGTCTGAAATCTGGTGACGCGGTCTTTGCGAGGTGTGTTTCGTCGTTATTCAACGTGTTCAGTGAAAAGTGGCGAGTTATGAGCAGCGATTAATTATTTACTTTAGCTGACTTCGTGCAGCCGCGCTGGCCGACGGGCTTGCCGTGTGATGATGCGACTAGCACTCAACCCCACAAAAGCTTTCTTCAACGTGCAAAAAAAAAGAAAGAGAAAGGAAAAAAGTATGTACTAACTGCAATTACGACGCCTACAGGGCTGACATTTTGCTGCATCACTTTCCGCGCTAAAAACTTGCAGTGCCCAGTGTGTCTATTGCGGGGCATTTCAAAATGCAGCAGTAATGGCGAGCTTCAAAAAATACGTTGCGCCTTAGACAACAAGTTTGACGTCATGTGTGTTTTTACAGTATATAACGCCACATAATTTTTTTTTCTTCCACCGAAAGTGCTCCCTCGTCACGCAGATGGCGCTGAGCCCCAGGATTCGCCGACGAACCCCCATGTTTAGAACGTATCGTCTTCTATGGAAACTTCGCCTCCAGGTATATTTACCTTGCAACTTCCTTGTTGTAAGAAACATAGCGCAATTATTGTTTTGTGCTGCACCGCTTGTGACCTGGTCGGCTTCCGTTAACCTTATAAGGAAGCTGTACACCCACGCACCAAGCTGCTTTCTTGGCTCGATGTGAAACAATGTGTACATATGGTATCACCACGGCCTTGGAAAAGCCTTGTTTAGGTCTAGCCCTGTTAGGTGCTCAGAACGTCCCGCAGTAGAACATCTGACAATAGAGAAAGAAAGTCCTCGGTACAGCCGCTTGCATTTAGTGACTGGACATGGTTGTCGAAGCTCTCGGTAATTTAGTGGCTAGAGAAGCGAACGAGGGCATCCCTTATTGTACATTTTAGGCACAATAAAACCTTTTGTTGGTAGCCAGTGCTCGTCCTTGTGCTCTTCTGTCGTCCGTATGTCTGTGGCGCGGTTCACCACGAAATATAAAGCCGCATATTAGCTTTAGCGGGTTGCTGATAACAGTTGTTTGAGGAAAGCATAATTAGCGCCAGCGAACAAGGATAGAAGGGAGACGACACCACAATGCGCTACACCACAACACCACAACCGCATTGTGTTGTCGTCTCCCTTCTATCCTTGTTCGCTGGCGCTAAATATGCTTTCCAAGTCAGTTTACCATCACGCCCAACAAATGGCAATGCTGAATGTTATTCCAGGAAATTGCGGCTATAGGGCGGTCTGATTGCTTCACGAATGTGGTTAGATAGACGGAAAGAAAACTGATCTCGCGATACCATTTATCTTGTTCACATTACAAACAAACAGAAAACAGTTGGTTAGCTCACCGTCTATATATTCTGTATCACAATGAATGTGAGTTTCTGAGCTGCCACCTTTACTGCCACCCCGCTGCCACCCCGCTCATACTGGATGTAAAATGGCATGCCCATGTCTCCAGTGTGTAAGTGTGCATACGGACAAAATAAGTTTCAGAAATCAGACGCGTACTTTTCAACTTAAATGGAAGATCCGCCCCGGGGCCAGATGGGATCACCAACAAGCTCCTCCGGAACCTGGATGACAAGGCCATCGAAATCCTAACGGCAGAGATAAACGAGGTGTGGAGCTCGGGACAGGCCCCGTCGGAATGGCGCACCGCCAAGGTGGTGCTCATCCCCAAACCGGGGAAACCTCCGCACTTAAATAACCTGCGTTCCATCTCTCTAACATCGTGCGTTTGCAAAGTCGTCGAACATGCAGTACGCACTAGAATCGTTGAACACGTAGAGAACAACGAACTATTTAGGCATAATCTAATAGGTTTTAGAAGGAGACTCTCCACACAGGACGTAATGCTCCTCCAAAAAGATCCCTATTCGACAACGAGAAGCGGGACGTACGAGGTATCATTGCACTTGACCTCGCTGAGGCCTTTGATAAGGTGGCTCACGAACACATCTTGAACGAAATTTCCTATCTCAGCCTAGGGCGGAAATTCTTTAATTTCAATGTCTCGTTCCTATCGGAAAGGAAAGCTTTCCTTCGACTGGGCATGATCTCGAGCGGTCCTTAGGATCTGGGCAACTGCGGAGGCCCTCAGGGCTCGCCATGCATAAACTCTCCGAAAGGCTGGCTGCACTCCCAAAAATAGGCCACGCAATCTATGCAGACTAT
Source organism: Dermacentor variabilis (assembly GCF_050947875.1). Taxonomy (NCBI): domain Eukaryota; kingdom Metazoa; phylum Arthropoda; class Arachnida; order Ixodida; family Ixodidae; genus Dermacentor; species Dermacentor variabilis. Next base: position 72,327,872 of record NC_134574.1, on the reverse strand, counting down.
ATCACAATCTGGTCCCCGGGGGCATCTCTGGCCAATCTAGAGCCTCTCCAGGCGGCCATAGATGTAAAGGAAGAATTTCTTACATGCACGGGTCTCAAGCTGTGACCGACCAAATCCGAGCTCCTCCTCGACAGACAATCGAGGCAGCACGTTAGGAACCTCGAGCCTCTGGAAACGGTACCAGTCGAAATTATAACACGAGAGGGGCACCCCACTCCGAGGGTGAGCTCTGTCAAAGTCAAAATTTTAGGACTTTTAGTCAACGCCAAAGGGTGTAATGCAGAAGCTCTAAACAAGCTAGGAACGCAGGCGAAAAATATACTAAGACTGGTCACTAGAATCGCAAGCAAAAGGGGAGGACTCAAGAAGGAAAACCTACTCAGGATATTCCAAGCTTTCTTCATCAGTCATATTACTTACACGGCAGCGTGCGTCAAATGGAGCAAAATCCAAAAAGAACAAGATCGACACGCTCATCTGGTCCGGCGTCAAAAGAATACTCGGTATTCCACAATCCGCTAGCACAGTAAAACTCTTTGAACTCGGAATTCACAATACCACAGACGAATTATTTGAAGCACAGTTTTTGGCACAGATCTCCATGCTTTCGTCAACTAAGCCGGGAATTAAGATTCTTGAAGAAGCTGGTGTACTCCCTATACAGGCACTGCTCGACAGACACCCCCTGTCTAAATTAGCCCGGCAAGGTATAAAGGTTGAGCCGGTACCGAGGAACATCCACCCAATATATAACGAAATTCACAGAAGAGCATGGCCTAGAACCATCCTTCGACGAATCGATCCTTACGGGGCAGATGCATTCTTTGTCGACGCCACCAAATATGGCAGCGAAGACGGGTTTGCAATCTCGGTCGTTGACGCGCGCTGAACACTTATCAGTGCCGCGTCAATCTACACTAAACACGCGAACGAGGCGAAGGAAACCGCGATAACCTTGGCTCTTCAAGCCGCAAAAGGCCCGGCGACCATTTTCTCCGACTCGCGGACGGCGGTCAGGGCTTTCTCGTCCGCTCTAGTTTCTGAACACGCGGCATCATCAACCGATCCTTTCGTATAACTACGGCAGAAGAACTCGGCGGTCATAGCATGGCGTGGTTCCCTGCCCACATGAACAATGTAACTAACCAAGCGGGTTGCAACCCTAACGACCGGGCCAACTGCCTGGCGCGAAAATTTAAAACAGCGCCCGAGCTAACGGTCCGGCTCTCCCACAGGATTGCCCCTTCAAAGATCATCTTACCACTTATCATGAAATTACGTCGCATTACAGACACAGCAGGACGAAATCGCCTCCCCCGAGCCCGAAACTTAAGAGGGCTCAGGCCGTTACTTTCAGGCTCCTACAGCCCAGGTCCTACCTCACCCCCAGAGCGCTTAGTTGGGATAGACCCGAACTTCCCGCAGTCGTGCTCCAAATGCGGTCACGCATGCTGCTCCTTCGACCACATGCTCTTGTTGCGCCCGTACAACGCGGGCTCCGACCTCCAATACAAGTTCAAGCGGGACGCCTTGCTGAAGAGCTAGGATTTCACGAACCAACTACAGGCCGTCCAGAGGGCCCGCGACGTCGCGGAGACTCACCACCTCCCTGTCACGTCGGGGGCGGAGCCACCAACTAGATTTAGGAGCCTTCGGTTCCCCCCCAATCAAGTTCCTCAGGACACTCTAATAAAGTTCTTGTCACTGTCACTTCTGAGTTTAGAGCTCTGTCCTATCGCGCCTCTTCTTTCTTCACAATTTTCCCGCTACTTACGTCATTCCTTGCACCAGCTAGCTGAGCAAAAGATTCTGTTAGCTTGTTGACAGTGACTTTGCTAAATATCTGTAGTGGAGACGTTGCCTTGCATGAGAATGCCTCCACAGATATTTCCCTTTCTTTTCTTTTTTCTTTGCCCCTTTCTTTCTTTTTGCCTAAGTACTTCAGCAGCAGTTCTGAGTCTCGCAAGTAAAATACATGGTTGCACCGGTGTCTATCATGAACTTAAGTGGCACATTATCAAACTGTCATTACCAGTGGCCGAGCTAAACAAGCAGCAGACACTGCACTTCCTGTAAAAAAAATACGCTCTACGCTGCTTGTCCTCCTGTTATTTAGCTGTCTTTAGGAGGGACGCTGCGGACTTCCAGCTTTTCTTCCCAATGCAAGAAGCCAGGTAGCTAACCAACTTTGTGTGGCCAATTCCCACCACACGTGTACCACATTCAGCCGCAAGTCAGGCTGTTGGCGGTTGCTGTGACGTCACCGCTGTTTCTTGCAAAGGTATGTTTACTGACCTCATGAGCTGACTAGACATCCTTTTCACCCTTTCCAATTTCACCAATCTTGCACTCGACGTCTTCGAATATCCTTACACTTTGCGGAAGAGCGGCGGATAAAGCATGGCATACTTGCATAGTTGAGATGATGATGATGATGATGATGATGATGATGATGATGATGATGATGATGATGATGATGATGATGATGATGATGATGATATCCGTGTCCGCGAAGTTGCACTGATGAGAAAATTGTCGCGCCCTCGCACGAACAGTATCGAAGCACTCATCGATGTTTTGCGGCGCTTGGTGAAGCTGGCAAACAGAGAACGCAGCGTCGACGTGCGGCGTGCAGTGGGTATTGTGTTTCGCTCTGGCGGGTATCGTACGGCGCCGTCAATCGCGGCGCGCCTTACGTTGTGCTGCCGAGGCGGCTGGTGCCAGGGAGTCGTCGGGGAGGCCTCAGCAGATTTCGTACTCGTCTTCCCTGGGGTAATGAAGAAGCAGCTGCTTTTTTTTCTCGGGCATCTCTGGTGATGTCGTACCTAAGCAGGATACTTTCGAACTTGCCGAACAACTTCGCACGTTGTAATGCGACGCTAATGCCATGCAATGCATGGAGGTTGAAGGTGGGAAAGGACGGGAGTGGATAAGTCATGTTCATTCCCCCATTCTGGGACCTACGTGTGTACTTTCCAAAACGTTCAACAGTTTGAACTTATTCAAGTTTACGCGAGCTTAGATTTCTTCAGACACCACTGTGAGGTCTTTTAAAGTACATGCATTGGTATATCATGGCCTTATTGTTCTTTATGCGTAGTCGCCAAATGCGTGTAGAAGCTTCGCTGGATATAGTTTTGCGTAAACTAGCATACGCAGCATTCTATCAAAACGTGTCCAAGTTAAATCCCACCTGGAAAACTGTGAATGTGACATACAAGCTCTGATGGAAAGTTGGCTTCTTTAGGGTATTTCGGATCATGAGATTTTTCCAGACACGAACGATTGCGTTGTCTACCGGAAAGATCGCGAAGGTAAAAAAAGGCGGAGGTGTTTTAATCGCCGTTAACAATCCCATAACATCATTTTTTCTAAACATTCTAAGCGAGTTTGGAGATTTTAAGGGTCTGCACCACGTCATCATTTACTAATTTTTTAATTGATGCATGTTACAGACCACCAGACAGTACTCCTTCCTTAATTCCGATCTGCGCGATATTCCCGACGCTACTTCAGCGAAATTTCCTAAAACAATTATGTTCTTACCAGGTGATTTTACCTACCCTGAAATTAACTTGTGATTTTTAACTTCTACCTCTCACTCCTTTAATGAATGCGTTAACCTCACCTTCGATTTTTCATTAGCACAGTAATTCGACCAACGGACCCGGGGAACTAGCATCCTCGATCTCATTATCGCGTCAAATCCCCAGGTTACTAGCACCGATACTGTCATTGATGGATTCAGTTATCACAAATTTTGAACCTACTTAATAGCATCCCATCATACTCACGAACTCATAAGCCTAAGCGCATCTTCAAGTATAAGGAAGCCCACTGCACTGCCATTAGCTGTAGTCTTGAGACGTTCCGCGATACATTCATTCCTACTCTTTCCTCCCTTACTGTCGACAAAAATTGGGCAGTTTTCACACACAAGTTATTGGCAGTAATGCATGCAGGTACATCTTTAATTTCTTTCCGACTTAACGTATCAAAACCGTGGCATCATAGATGTTTGCGCAATCTACAAAATAAAAAGAAACGCCTGTTCAAAACAGCTAAGCGATTAAACGCTCCTTCATCTTGGTTAAAACAAAAATACTGCGAAACCGCATATTGTAGCGCTGTTCGTGAAGCTAAGCATAAGTTGTTTTCGCATGACTTAGTCCCCAGTGATTAACAATCCCGAAAATCCTGGCATACCCTTTACCCGGATTCCTCTCCGACTAATTTAGCACTACAGGAGGAAACCGATAATTCGTTTGAAGAAAAATGTGCCGATGTTTTAAACATGCACTTTGCATCCGTATTCCCAAAGAAGGACTGCTCAAATATTTCTAGTGCTGCTGACGTCAATCATGGGTACATGAACAGCATTGAGTTAATCACGGAAGGTATCTCATCTGTAATAATGAAACTTAAGGTATCCACAAGCTCCGGTATTGATGGAACCAACACTAAAATCCTCAAATTAACAATAACTTGTTGCAGTTTAATCTATTAACATATCTTCAATGAGTCGTTACCCACTTGTATACTTCCATACGATTGGAAAATTGTCAAGGTGGTACCCATCTTCAAGTCTGGAAATAAAAGTAATGTAAATAGCCATCGCCGCATATGCCCGAGCAGCATCTCTTGTAAAACACTTGAACGCATATCTACGCACTAACCTTCTTTTTTCGCCAAAAACATCATCAGCAGCAGCAGCAGAAGCAGCAGCCTGTTTTATTTCCACTGCAGGACAAAGGCCTCTCCCTGAGATCACCAATTACCCCTGTCCTGCGCTAACCGACTCCAACTAGCGCCAGCGAATTTTCTGAATTCATCGCTCCACCTAGTCTTCTGCCGTCCTCGACTGCGCTTCCCTTCTCTTGATACCCATTCTGTAACCCTAATGGTTCAGCAGTTATCTAACCGTAGTATTACATGATCTGCCCAGCTTAATTTTTTTCTCTTGATGTCAAGTTGATCCAAACCGCTCTCTTTCTGTATCCTAACATTATGTCTAGCAGTCTTCGTTGCATCGCTCTTTGCGCGGTCCTTAACTTGTTCTCAAGCTTCTTTGTCAGTCTCCAAGTCTCTGCCCCAATATCAGCACCGGTAAAATGCACTGATTATACACCGTCCTTTTCAATGATAATGGTTAGCTTCCAGTAAGAATCTGACAATATCTGGCGTATGCGATCCAACCCATTTTTATTCTTCTGTGAATTTCCTTCTCATGATCAGGATTCCCTGTGATTAATGGACCTAGCTAAACGTACTCCTTCACATACTCCAGAGGCTCACTGGCAATCCTGAGCTCTTGTTCGTTTGCCCAGCTATTCATCATTATCTTTGTCTTGTGCATATTAATCTTCAATCGCACCCTTACACTTTCTCTGTTAGGGTCTTCAATCATTTTTGTAACTCGTCTGCATTGTTGCTGAATAGAACAATGTCATCGGCAAACCGAAGTTTGCTCAGATATTCGCAGTCGATCCTTACCCCTAAGCGTTCCCGGTTTATTAGCTTGAATACTTCTTCCAAGCATGCAGTGAAAAGCATAGGAGAGATTGTGTCTCCATGTCTGGCCCCTTCTCTATAGGTACCTTCCTGCTTTTCTCGTGTAGAATTTAGGTAGCTGTGGAACCTCTGTGGATATTTTCCAAGGCATTTACGTAAGCGTTCTGTACTCTTTGATTACGTAATGCCTCTACGACTGCTGGTATCTCTACTGAATCAAATGCCTTTTCATAATCTATGAAAGCCATATAGAGAGGCTTATTGTAGTCTACGGATTTTTAGATAACCTGATTAATCAGATGCATGTGATTCATTGTAGAGTATCCGTACCTGAAGCCAGCCTGTTCCCTTGGTTGACTAAAGTCCAATGCTGCCCTTATTCTGTTGGATATTATTTTGGTAAATATTTTGTATAATACTGGTAGTAAGCTACTGGGGCCATAATTTTTCAGTTCTTCAACGTCTCCCTTTTTGTGGGATAGTATAATGTTTGCATTCATCCAATATTCTGCGACCCTTGCAGTTGATAGACTCTTCGTATAAAGAGCCGCCAGTTTTCCAAGCATTATGCTCTTCCATCTTTGATTAAATCTACTGTTATTCCACCTTCTCCTGCTGCTCTTCCTTGCTTCATGTCTTGCAAGGCCCTTCTGACACGGTTTTATAAGCGGCTTGTAGTGTGAAACCCAACTATAAGAGTTCATCCATGGCCTATTCTGTGATATCGACGGTTACACACAGACAGGCTGCATATGTGTCGATTTTTGCAAAGCTTTCGATCGCGTAACACATTGCCATTTAATTACCAAACTGTCGTTCCTTAACCTTCATTTTTGACTATATCTATTACTAAAATGTGGTCGCTCAGCCTTAATTTTTGACTGCATCGGCTCCGGAACTTTTTATGCTCACGCAAGCAGTTTACTTGACTTGATAGCACCTCATCAACGTTATATGAGGTTAATTCTGATGTTCCACAAGGCATCGTCCTGGATTCTTTATTATTTCTCATCTACATTAAGAGGAAGCTTTAGCTCGGGCCCAACTCCGACGCGGCCTATACAAATACATCTAAAAACGCAAAAACGTTTTTCTGAGATAACCTCTGGACCAATTTTAATTAAATGTGTTGTATTTGACAAAGAAAGATAAATTCTAGTGACTGTTGGAAGCGGTATCTTGATTTAGGGCTTTGAATTTTGTTAAAAAGATTTTCAAAAATTCAGAAGTTTGAAAAACATAAAAGCACGAAGTTTACAAACTAATAGCACTGCATCAAGAGCAGATATCGCGGTTCTGTAAACGGCATCCATTAGAACATTTAAAGCGGACAAATTTCGTATGTCAGTTTACATCTTACGTGATTTTGTTATGTTGTTTACGAGGGTTCTGCAAAAGTTGTAATTACATATTAATAATTTCTTTCAGATTCATGTGTAAGATGTCAAATTTGTCCGCTTTAGATGTGCTATTAGGTACCATTCACAGAATTGCGATATCATTTTTTCTTGCTGAGTTACGGAGTTGTCAACTTGATAGTTTCGTTATCTGAATATTTGCAATTTTTGTCAATTTTTAATAAAAAATTTACAACCCAAATCGAAAATTCAAAACCAACAGTCACTACATTTTAAGTTTTCCTTCTAAATGCAACAAATCCCGTCAAATTTGGTGCAGTGGTTGCCGAGAAAAACGAATTCTCCTTTTACATGTACTTAGATATGAGCACCCGAGCTAAAGCTTAACTCTTAATGACCTTCCAACTCATATAAAATATAGCATCCGTTTGTTTGCCTATTACTGTATATTATAACGTAAAACTATGACTCACGCGTATCACCTGGTACTACAACAGGATCTTGACAAAATCGCATTCTGGTGCTCGTAGTGGCAAATAACAGTTAACGCTGACAAATGCAAACTAATGACGTTCAGCCGAAGCCAGTCTAACTCGTTTTATACCTCTGTCACACGGCACGTGTAAAGTCATTTACAGTAAATGACATTTATACCGAATGTCATTGTGGTCTTGCATTGCCTGTCTGCATGGGTATACAAAATGGTATTCACAATTGATGGCGATGTTTATCGGCACGCAGGCAATTGCCAATCGACATGCATAATTTCAGGTCGCGCTTCGCCCTGCGCAAGTCGGTGAGGTGGTCTTGCCACACTTTCAGCAGCGCTCATGTCTCTTCGTCGGTTCAGTGTGCTTTTCACTTCTCGTTCTACGCTAACGAAGCTGCAGAGTCTGATACCGTGGTTGGGGGTTTGAAAACATTGAAAACAATATGCAGCCAAATAAAAAACAGAAAAGCATTTGTAAACACGGTCGACAAGACGTGCTAGCGTCCAGTCAGAGACTGAGAACAAGAATATAGCTGCACAAACTGCTTCATCTATCGTGCTGTCCATCATAAAATTATCAAAAAGTTCATAACAACAATTATGACAGCCTTTGCTCTGATTGCATTTCGTTCTAACTTAACGATTTTGTAAGTTTTTGACAAGTCCCTGTCGTCGAAATTACGTAAGCCGCGCTTGCGTGAGTTCGGGACACTCATTCAATGGGCGAATGCCATTTGCTGTGAATGTTATTCCCTATGACCATGCAGGAGCAACTAAAATGGCATTTAGACGTGATCTCATTCGCTGCAAACGACATTCACGTGCCGTATGACAGGGTTACTACACGTACTTTCTTAACAATACCGCTATCTTGGTAACGCCCAGGTACGGGTACTTCGGTAATAACTTGACTTCTAATCTTTCCTGGTCAACACATTCAAAAGTTACGGCCACGGCGTCATGCACACTACGATACCTGAAACGTAATCTTCATGTGGCACCTTCCGAAAAGGAAAACTAGCATGCCAGGCATTTGTTTGTCCACAACTCAAATGTGCATCATCCATCCGGTGACTTCAAGTCTACCTAATCAACTTACAGGAATATGTGCGATACCGCGCTGCACGTTTCATCGCTCGACGCTATAACTGATACTAAAGTGTGACTAACATGCAGACTTCATTATCACTATCATTCTTTGAATCCCCCACAGGGGCGTCTGCATAAGCGGGTGTTTGGTGTGCAGCGACACCACGTTCCCGAGCACACGAGGTTTGAAGCCTCCTGCGTGTAGCCATGCGTGGCGTAGCCGTGTCTGGGAAAGGGGGTTGAGCTGATACCGGGTGATCGGACATTTAAGGCCCCCGGCGGCGGCAACGCATCTCTTCGGTTTCTGCGTCACATAGACGGCACCTCCCGACTGACAGCAGTCGCCTTTTCCTGTACTTCTCTCCAATCTTCCTCTTTCTCTCTCGCCTTTTTCTCTTTCCTGTGTTTTCACTTCTTCTTACGTCGGTATTACCTGGCGCCAAGGGACAGCCGTGTGTAATGTATCCAGTTTTGGGTATATACATTTCGTTATAGTGGCGGTGCATAGCTGGCGTCTTCAGGTTTCTCGGAATCTGTAGCGTCCCCTTGTTGGGCTCGGTGGTGAGTGGCTGCCACCACCCCCGAATTTTGAAACCATACTATAGCAGAAGTGTTCCCGTGGCTTCCAGATCAGCCTCTGAAAAGAGGCCGCACCGATGTCCTTTTCAGTTTACCGTCCGAACCGACCTAGACAACTTCCCACGATACCACGTCTTGCGTAATGAACTGTCGTGGTACAGGTGGAGTATTTTTGAAACAAGAGTCTCAGGTACCGCACATTTCCTGTTTTTAAAATATAGGTCGTCACGTCCGTCCCACAGCTTAGTCATATTAATAATTTTATGAGGGAGCTCGATTGCCAATCGAGATAATGCATCGGCGTCTGTCACATGGCTGCCTGAAGGATGGAAGATTTCGAAGTCATATTATGTATTTCGAAGCTCGAATGGTACTTCAAACTTGGATGCAAGCCTTAGGATAACCTCCTACGCTCCAGGTACATATTGGTGACGTCATCCGCCATAGCGGACTTCGGAAGGTTCTATATGCGACTGCGCCAAATTTGTAACAGAACACGTAACTAGGGGCCGACAAGGCGGCCATCACTGTTTATTTTAGCTCATCCCATCCTCCCACTTCTTCGTCTTCGGAAGCAACTTTCGCGCTTCTTCGAGGTTATATATATATATATATAGTTGAATAAACGAAGGCGCAAATTTACGAAAATTGCATTTTTAATGTTGTAACGTTTCGGCCGTGGCACGGCCTTCGCCACGGCCGAAACGTTAAACATTAAAAATGCAATTCTCGTTAGTGTGTTCCTACTCCTTCGTTTATTCAACTGCCTATGCACCGTACCTACAGATCTTTTCCTTGAAATATATATATATATATATATATATATATATATATATATATATATATATATATATATATATATATATATATATATATATATAATATATACGAGAATTGCATTTATATATATATATATATATATATGCGTGTGTGTGTGTGTGTGTGTGTGTGTGTGTGTGTGTGTGTGTGTGTGTGTGTGTGTGTGTGTGCATACCCAAGACTGGATACATTCCACACGGTTAACCCTTGCTGCCCGGAAATTTGGAAGTGGTAAGAAGCGAATACAAGAGAGATGAAAAGGCGAGAGAGAAAGACGAAGATTGGATAGAAGGACAGGAAAGGCAACTGCCGATTTCCTCCAGGTGATCAATCTGGAGGTGCCGTCTATGTGAAACAAAGACCAAAGATGTGTGTCGCCTCCGAGCGTTAAAGATCTGAACACCCGGCATCGGCTCAACCCCGAGGATCCCCCTTTCCTCAGGCATGGCTAAGCCGCGCATGGCTGCACGCACGAGGGTCCAAAGTTTATTCACTCACTCACTCACTCACTCACTCACTCACTCACTCACTCACTCACTCACTCACTCACTCACTCACTCACTCACTCACTCACTCACTCACTCACTCACTCACTCACTCAACTCTCATGTGTTCAGGTACGTGGTGTCGCTACACACCAAACGCGTGCTGACGCAGACGCCCCCGCGGGGGACCGAGCGAATTGACTAAACCAAAGGCCCTTATTCCTCATATCATACGCCTGTTCAATTTCATGAACACGCTGATCGCAGTGTTTCACAACGACCAAGGTTTCAGCAAAAAGAATGTTACAGAAATTCTGCGAATTGTCTACTAATTCATAAGCATTATTTGACTCGGCTGTTACTTCGCTTTTGCCTAAATATATTGTTAGCTTATGCGTGCCTATGCATCGCTTTTTCTGGAGTCAAACAGTGTTTATTGATTACTAGGAAATCCTCAGAATCTCTGCAGCTTCTTTTGTTGCTTACCATGTCTATTCTGCTTTCATCATATCACAAGGTTCCAAGCACAATTCCATTCCAGACAGTCACAGGGAGTGTAGTCTTATATTGCTGCATTCTGCACAATGATTTATTAAGAATCAGAGAACCTGCACTTCATCTCTGGAGGCTGGGAACCTGCTTCTCCTTCGATTCTAATGTCTCATTGTTCCTGCGTCGCCGTAGATGCTTGTTCTTCATTGCTTTCATTTCCTTTATTTCTCATCTTGATTTTCGCCTCAGCTAGGCATCTACGTACTGAATGGTGTGGAATTAGGGTGCCAGGAAGTTGAATGGATTCTACTTCGTCAACATATGACTATGTGCAGTCGCGAAGTCTTCTTCATTAGTTCACTCATAATGTTGTGACCAGTTTGTTATACTTTTTATCGCATAAGATGACTATGTCGAGGCGACTACTATATGACCAGTTTTTTAATCGATTTTGAAGGTACCAATCATCTAGAGTTGCACTATTATAACGATTAAGTGTCTTGAGTTGACCAATTACGCTCTTACTTCTGCGTTACAATGCGAAGCGGTTGAGACACGGTTTCTCCGGGACACTCGCCAAAAAGTGCTTACGCATTAGAAGGCACCCATCCTCATTCTCGACAATGGCTGAATATGCCAGAAAGCAGCTCCCTTTTAAGGAATTAGCATGCTCACGTACCCGAATATGGACGCACCCACTGGTCTGTCGAGTGTACACGCTACCACGTGTTAGAGAGATACTGTAAACCACTAGCGATGAACAATCACTGTATTAGTTAACATTCCTTATAGAACAATCATTTGCAATCTTCCTGGTATCAATTCTTCATCTTCTATATATTGCAGCACACAGGCAACCAAGTTTTCTATCCCCAGAAGAAATAACGTGGAGATAGTAGCCGCCGGAACATTCTTCAAGCTATGCAAAATGGTGCGCACATAAAGTGTTCCACCAACTTTTTTTACGCGCATTGTGTGAAAAAGCAGGCTGACTGGCTGGGCAGGCCTTAGTTTCCAGCTTCTTGATCCAACGCTCAGAAAGGGAGTGTGCAGAAGTAAAGCGGGTGAACCGCCTGCCTACCGGCGAACAATCCAATAGCAATAACTTACTTCTTTGGCACTGAGCATGTCCCGTCTTCTTTCTGTCGTCACTCTCACTTTGTGTGCTGTTCAAAATGGTCCATTGAAAACACTGTTTTACACAAACTAACACAAGAGCGCATTGTCTGGACCAAGCCCTTGCGTCCCCCTACTAAAGCACGTTTCCTCGCACGCTCCCAATCTAAAGGCCAGATACTACGAAATTCTGGACCACGTAAAATGCTTAGTTTGAGATAATGCAGGTACAAAGCAGCCTCTTTGCAAAATTTTGTACTTGAAATATATATGCGGATGCGTCACGAAAAGCACGCAAAAGTAGGCGTTGTCTAAAAATCCAGCCGCTGCTCACCAGCGGAGGCTGTCTGGGAGTAGAAGTAAACAGATATCAAAATCTGAATATTTAAGCTTAAATGCACATCATGCGCCGGGAACAACTACAGCAGCCGCAAACAAGTTATGACCGCCATTTCATGGACATTATTTATAAGTGCTTTCGATATCAAAACTGAAAGGAGAAACGCTGCCAGTACCACTCGCCAGAAGTGACGCATGGCCAAGTACCAAGCTCATAAGTGACAAATTGCATGTATATGATGTCTCGTATTCAATTAGATTTTTTGGCATTTTTGTAATTTAACGAATACTTGGTTGACTGTGTAAAGCTCACTTTAAATCAGGTACATATTTCACTAAACAATTACATGTAACCAGCTACATTATCGACCAGACAATCTGTAACAAGCGATGCAGATTTCAGAACCTGAACTTGGTGGCAGCATTAGCAAAACGGCCGAGATAGTATTTGTTTCCTCACCTTGATGGTCTCCCAGAGGTTGGCTGATGAAGTGAGCAGCTTGTAGTATGTCTCGATAGCGCAGTCCACTCTGGACGTAAATGCCAGAAAATCACATACGGACGGTGTTTTCTTTTTCAGCTTTTCATTAGCCCAACCGTGAGCGTCTTTCCATAGTCCCAGCAACTATGAAGATCTGCGCTTCGTACAGGTCACAGATGCTGAGTAGCCACCATATTGTGTGCGATATTTCCTATACCTTACGACACCGTCCTAATCCACAGCACGTACACGGAGCGAACGGGCTAACGTTCATATATTTCCCTCTCCTTTTCCTCCTCGTGAAAGTCCTCAGGGTCGCTGCTATCTTCACATCAAAACGACGACAAACATTTTTTGTTGCGATCGTTCGTGCAGATAAGCAATGTATGAAGGTCGGCAAAGGACGCACAAATAAAGGCGGGGCCAGTTCCTTCGGTTTACTGTATCTCTACAATGTAATAAAGGCTCAAAGGAAAGTAACGTAAACGTAAACGATTACTATTGAGTAATTCCTTAATTACTTTCATGTGGCAGTAATTGGTACTTGCAATCAAATATTTTTTGTAATAATTGATTGCAATTCTAATTGGTGACCTTTTTTTCTGTAACTTGTTCAAGTCTGCCCCAGAAAGCGCGGCTCTTCGGATTGACCTCCAACATTAAGCGCCGCCGGCGGCAGCCAGCACTGTTCATATAAATCTCGGAGGCGGCGCATGCTCGGACTTCCGTCATATTCGCTAAGCCCCATGTGCATGAGTCGTATTCTTGATAGTTATTTCAGATCACCATCCGTTTACCTTTACCAAGATGGATTCCGGCATATCTAGTACTTATCTGTAACCACTTTATCCCAAGCGAAATGTCCTTCTGGTTGGTCTTTAAGGCGAAACGTCTTTCTTTTTTTTTTCGTTCTTAGCTATAGCATGTTTGGGTGGCTGTTGTCCGAATGGGGCCAGCTATGGCGCCTCGATTTTTTTATGTTGCACGCGCGGCGTCTTCGTGACACAAACCCAACTCCGACACAGATGGGAACCGTCCGCCTGCATCAATTTCCCGAACGTTTTGCAGCTAGCAGCTCGAGAATAATCGCGTGCTTGGCAGCACTCATCTATTTATGGAATTAAACAGGACCACTCAAATAATTTAGTCTGCACACAATGATTCACAACTGGGCGAGACTGCAGACGCACATTATGAATTATATCGCGAAAGGGCCCCACGCAAAGCGGGGAACAGGACAGGTGTCAAATTCACAAATAAGGTTTTATTTGATACGAATCGTATCTATACAACACAGTCACCGCAAGAAGAAAAATAACAAACGTACACGACAAATTAATCTCAACAGGATCGTTCATGCGCAAAGGCAAGGAAAGGCTAGGAAAGCCCATCAGCTTCGTCTTATGTATATACTAATGTACTAATATATCGCATACTAATAGAAGATAAGACGAGATAACTTTAATTGGAATCCAGCGATTGGGAGGCCCAGGCCTGGGGCCGCCTAAATGGCCACTCGGAGCTGCTGCTCCCGTGCGGCCTCCATTGCTCGTTGGAGGGCCCAAAGTTGGCTTCGGAGTTCTTACCTGAGCAGTGCGGCAGACCACCGCGCCCGTAGATTTTCCTTGGAGACTACCATTTTATCTCGATATACTTTACATCCCTACAACATGTGTTGAAGGGTGGTTCTAGGGTGACTCTAGACATTGTTCAGAGCGTGAATATATATTTTACAAATCTGTGTGGAGGCCTTTTTTCTTCACCGCCAAAATGTTACTTGTCCTTTTTTTTTCACATTAGACCGAGCGCCATATGTTGTAAAATTTAACAATTGTTATGTTCTTAACGGCTCGCGTAATGGGTGTTCTACTTCTATGATATTTTACTAAGCATTTCCTTTTAGCAGCCGATGCTGCAGCTTTGCATTGGTGTTCATCTACTGCCCATTGATTTTCAGTACTCCTACTGATTTGAATATTCGCAATTTTTCTGAAGGATTACCTTATATTTTTGCTGCATTCAAAATTGCTCTCCACCTGAATGGTGCCTCTCAAAGCACGTAAGGCGTTAAATAGAGGCTTTTCTTTTCGCCTCTAGACCTCGCAGTAAAAGTGATTTCAGAAATGCTGCGTGTACCTCCTTGTGCGTGAGAAAAGAGCCATTTAGGTGTCAATAAACATTGGTCTACATGAACAACCGCGACAATGTACTGACCAATACAAAGCACTTCTTACGTATAATGCATGTTAGCGCAACTATATCGCAGTGGCCGGTTTGGCCCACATATACATTTCATCGAGTGACAGCAAAAGGCAGTCCACCGCATTAACCCTGCATCAACATAAGTCCCCCCACATTAATCTCACTGCGTAGGAGAGAAAAGGCTCTTCAAAGAAAAAAGTTTATAGCTGTCTCACTTATACAGCAAACAAGATCCACCGTGACTGGGGAAGCCGCAGAGACTTGCTATTAGTTGCTTTATGTGTGTGCAAGCTATTTAGTCTGAGAGAATAAGCTAAACACGACAGTTAACTGACCTCTCTTGATACCGGCGCGCCTGAAGACACCTTCAGAACTTGATTCCAGACTTTCTTGCCAGAACTGCGTGCAAGCAGCTTGCATCCGGATAGATTACAGCAGCGTTGCTAAAAAAAGAAGGAAATATTCGGTCGCGTCTTCTAAAGGATAAAGCGCTGCTAATGGCGACTCTTGTAACATGAGTTGTCTGTATTCGTAACTTAAGTAATTTGTTTCTCGAAGCTTTCATTGCAGAATGTTTTCGTCACGTCTGTAGCAACTGGCCGACTACTATATAAGACGCATTTCACTTCGGCGTATTCACGTTCAGTACGACCACAAGCGAGGCCGATGCGAACTTCGACGCATAACTGAACACGTCATTCCACATCGAATACAAGTCGAGCAGCCTGCGCTTGAAGGAAGGCCGCAAAGCGAAGGCAATGAGAGGTAAGTTTTTCAACATTCTTTCAAAGTCAGTGAGGTATTCTATAAAAAAAATCTAGCGAAGTATCGCGCAAGTCCCTGTTCTCATTAATGATACCTATGTTATAGTTTTTTGCGCATATGCTTATAAAGTACGATGCATGTTAACAGTTGGCAGCTTATTAAAGAAAATAGGTTCGAACACCTAATGCTCACTTTTCTAAGCCGAGCTGAAGAAACTCACGCAAAATTTATCTCGCATACCCTATCAGTCCACATGACATGGCTCGAGTAATTATAATGTTCAGTGTAGAACAGCGATTGCATTAAGAAAGAAATTACTCGTTAACGTCAGTGTGAATTCAGAAGCGAAGACAAAAACTCAGTGTTGTGAACGCAACGCTGGCTGAAGAAACCTCTAAGCGGAGCTCGACACATGTGCTGTTATCAAAAAATGTGCAGCCATTAGTTGGCTTCTAGTTGCACTGCAAAATATGAAGTCCTCGTCCTACATGCAGCCTGTGGGGAACAAAGGGAAGCGTTCGAAGCGGCAGCAACGACTAGCGTTGTGCTCAACCTACGGTGCTTTAACGAAACGCAGAGGGGACCTGCCGCGACGCAGCACACGTGAACACCGCTGCTGCGAAGCGGGAAGAATGCGCAGGCAGATTAAGAACGTGTCACTGCGCTTCAGGGATTAGGAAAATCCGGTTAGTGGAGTTATAGGGCGCGGCACCTCATCATGGAGAACGACGGATAGCCGCCGGTGATTGTCTGCGCCCAGTGATAGAATAGGGTAAATTTCGCTTGATGTTTGATGTCCCTCCCGCTCATACCTCACCCCCGGCCCATAAAGAAAAAAAAAAGAACACGCTTTTTTTACGTCAAAGCAAGAAGAAAAAAAAATAAAACAAATGGAAAAAAATTTAAAAGAACAATATAACATTTGGTTATCTACATGACACAAAAGTTGAAGAGGTAAATATTGCGATGGCAAAAAATGTTCAAGAGGTTAATTTTACTGTAGCTGGTTTAAGACGTCTTTGAGCGTGCTTTTGATGTCGCGTTGAAAATTTCTTCTGGTAATTTGCTAAATATGTCAGGCACATAAGCACAGCGTCTGGCCGCGCCATACCTTGTGGCTGAACGAGGAACTACATAACGGACATGTTTTCTAAGCTCTCTTGCGGCCACCCTTTTTTGTTTGAAAGCGGAATTCCAGAAATGTTTAACGACAACTGTTTCTATAAGTAATGAATGGAAGTTCGGTAGACCAAGTTCATGGGAGGTATTTCCAGATGTTACTAATGGGGAATTCTATGTAACATTTTTAAGAATGTTTTTTTTTATAATCCCGTGTACCCTGCATCTCCAACGATCCGAACTAAAGCCAAAGACCTAGTGCATGTGCTATAATCTTTTTTACAGACAGGGGTGAAATACTTTTGATCTTAAACAAGAGCCACGCTACTGACTTCAGTTTAGAACAAATAAGTGATAAGTGATGTTGCCACGATAAATTACTCTCGAAATAAATTCCGAGATATTTCACACAATCCACATATGGAATAGGCGCACATTTACAATGAACACAGTCCGACTCATGCAAGTAGAGAGACATGTTAATAACAGTAGTCTTAAATAGGGAACGAGAAGAAACAAGTTGTGTTTTTGGGCATTTACAAAAATTACATTTACATCTACAATTATAAAAATTATTAGAGAACCAAATCATTGCCTTGTAGACGTCATTTTGCAACATTTCAGTGGAGGTTTTATAAGAAAGGTGTTTCGCCAATAATACAGTGTCGTCAGCACACTGGAATACTGAATATATCGAAATTGCGAAGGGAAGTCGTTATTAAACAATATTAAACAACAATGGCGACAAAATGGATCCCTGAGGAACTCCAGCTATTACTGACAGCTTACAACTAAAAACGCCCTTATCATCGGTAGAGACCACCTGAAATCTTTTGCTCAAGTAATTTTCGAGAACATTGTAAAAAGGCCCACGAAATCCCCAAAAATGCAGTTTACTTAAGATTTGATGATTCAGGGTGTCAATCACTTTCACTACTTCTAAATATAGCGCACATGTGAAAACATTCTGATTGAATGCCGAGAATAGTTCACCTGAATATTCCTCCAGCAGTGCCACAGTACCACGCCCTCAAATAAAGTAAAACTGTCGATTGGTCAGGATAGAAAATTTGTTAAGAAAAGAAGACATAGTGTGGAAAAGAAATTTTTCTAAAACCTGAGCAATAATCGGCAATATAGAAATTGGCCGCTAGTTTTCAATACTCTTTCTCCCCTGACTTCTGTAGTGGCACAACAATATTAATCATTATTATTATTATTATTATTATTAGTAGTAGTAGTAGTAGTAGTAGTAGTAGTAGTAGTAGTAGTAGTAGTAGTAGTTGTAGTAGTATTGTTGTTGTTCGACATAATAATGCGTTTTTAGTGCGTAGACGTCGCTTTGAGATTTGAGTTTTCGATTTCATGACGTTGTGTGACAGGCACGCGAAATGGGTACGGCCTGAAAAAAAATGTTGACGAAAAGCATATGGCTAATGGCGACAATGGCGCAAAACGCTAAAGAATTCTTTCCTTTCTTTTGTTCCACCTAATCGGTGCCTACACGTCATTTCGAGAGAGTGTATTAACGTGGTTTTCGGACGTCGTGCGTCAGACAAGCGAAGCAGCCGGAGCCGAAAAAATTTGACCAATCGCAAAAGGCTAATGGCGGAAACGGTGCGGAAACAAATGGAAATACCTTAAAGTTACAGCACCCATTGTTTCACTGGAAGAGCAAGCTAAATAATTAATATAATAGCGGGTAATACAAAATTATAATATTTTTGTGTAAATTTTACTAACGAACATTACAATTGATGTGGAGTAAGAACAATACCCACATGCAGCAGTTGACAGGGACACTGTTCCTTTGCAGGGACAGGAGAGACTGCGATAATGTTTGTCGCCGCTTTCTTCACGACGCTGATGGCTTCCTGCTTGGCTTCTTCTTATGACCAATGTCCAGGTAAATTTTTTCCCTGCAGTATACCACGTAGAGCGACTACATGTTGACCAAGTTTGCACTGAAGTTCCTGCATATGCTTAGAAAAAATTGGCTGAGGTTTAACTCTGCTAAACCTAGTTGTTACGAGTGAAATGTCTGGCTTGGTTTTGCATAGATTTTGCACATAGTGCAATATCTATGCATTGTAGTGCTGCAGGCGCTAAAATGCTTTTTGAAGAAAGGGCCATACTACCTGCTCTTGCTAGAAATCGCTGAACTTCATCACAGTGCCGAATTAAGTGGCCACGTGATCACATTTCAATGGGTGCCTAGTCATTGTGGTGTCATTGGCAATGAACTCGCTGACAGTGAGGCAAGATCAGCCTTCTCTTCCTCTGATGAAGCAGGGATTGCCTATTCGCGACCTGACACCAACTCCATGATCAAGGCACTCATGCACGACCTTATAAAGGTATACAGAGCCCACGATAACAACATTTACAGACGCCTACATATGATTGACCCAGACGGTAAATTCTGTTTGCCCCCGAAGGCTACGCGGAGCAAAACATCATCGCTACACAGGATTCGGCTGGGCGCTGCTTTCACCCGTCGCTACGCGCACCTCATCGGCCAATCGAAAAGCCCTGATTTTGAACCCTGCCAGGTGCCTGAAACACTGGAACACATACTGTGCGATTGCCCAGCATATATGCTGGAGCGAAGGACGTTAGAAAGTTTCCTAGCCAGAGTTGGCAGGCACCCACATTCGGAGGAAGCTATCCTCGTCCCATGGCCTGACACTGCAACTTCAGTGCGTGCAACAAAAGTGTTGTTGACGTTTCTGCAGGACACCAAGCTCGACGAGCGGCTATAGCAAGGCAACTGTCCCATATACATAAGCACTCATCACTCCTCTTATCATCATCATCCATTCCAGTATTTTCACTCCCCTTCCCTCTTCCCCTGTGCAGAGTAGCTGATTCGAGCGCACTAGCTCTGATCGACCTCCCTGTCATTCCTGTTAATAAATTCTATTGTAATTCCAAATTGCACATAGTGTTTCATTAAAGTTAGGCCACAGTATTTCACACACGTTACAAACGCTGTCTATCGGGTTGTTCGTGTAGTCGCGGTGAATCCTTGGCAGTTGCGACAGTCGAGTTGCCAACAGCCGAAGGGTGCGCTTCGTCAAACGTTGGGTGTGGGTGTCATTGCTTGTATCCACGGCTTCGTCCTTGTTGTCATTCTTGATTCTGCACGACAGCGGTAGTTGCAGCAGCTTCGATCCTCGCACGCTTTCGCGCTTGGTAAGCTTCTCTATGACGTGCTAAACTGGCCTTCAGCAGCCAACATTAACTTCGCTTCAGATTTCGTAGCCTGCCGTCTGGCTATGGCAACCGGATTAATGGATTCAGGCTGTCGCTTGCCCAGCCAGCGCGCCATCCATGGCGAGACTCAGCGAAAAGCGCTGGCGAAGCAGCCGTTAAACCGTCGCCTAGTCACGTGGTACCAAAGCGGCGAGGCTCCGAACGAGCGAAGCTGCGACGCCTCTCCGTAGCGGAGCGTGTGGCGTAACCCTTGGGCTCTGGCGGCTCAAACTCATTGCGACACGATGAATGACCTCGGCAGATATGTTGTAGTACAGCTTTCGCTCTGAAAACCTTTGTATAGCGAAAGCGTTTTAGGCACCGCCGACAGATCCTATTCTTCGTCACTAGACTTCCTCCTGGAAGCTGTTTCCGTCCACCATCTTTTTGTTAGCGTGGTGTAAAACTGTTAAAAATGAAGTACACAGCCAAACTATCATGTTCAAGTGTCAATAATTACTCCTTTCTCCCTCCCCAAGTATAAGGCCGTCAACGTTGCACGTCCTTGGTAAGCATCCCTACTTTTTGTTCTTCCTTTCTCTGTCGCTCTCTTGCTGTTTACGTTTTGTGGAAATCATCTTCATTTTCCGAGATCTCCATTTTCGTGACGTAGAAATGGCTGCCGACAGCTGAAAGTATCATTTTCCACCACTCCTTCTGAGAGAGTTAGGAAGAATATGGCGGACGACACCATCTGCGAGAAGGGGGAGGAAGATTCCGGTACTACTTAAGAAAAGCAGCACTACGCCGCGTCTTTGAATGCAACAGATTCATTTTCAATAATGCACCATACATCGAGTACACAAAGCGAATAACGACATTGACGCAGCGCTCTAAAACAAGCATTTATTTCGGAGCATGCGCCAGTGTTTACTTAAGAAAGAACGCTGGCACATGTCAAAGAACAGTACACAAGCAGGGAATTTGGGGACATCTCGCACGCGCATCAACATTACATATGGCGAGAAAGATATATCAGACCTTCCCAAACAATCACCGCTATTTTAGGAACGTGTTAGAAAATAAATGTACTTTTCTGTCAGCGTACTCGATAGCTGACTTAGACACTACTCACCCGACTTGTGAATGTGCAATGCCTCTGTTTAGTTTCAGGCCTCACTTCATTAGTGTTCTCAAGTAGAATATTTCTTTTGTTTTTTTTTTAAACAACACAAGACCGGCACTATATTTACCGCGCACTGTGCGAATTGATGTTGTGCGAAGCATTTTAAAGCAGCTTGCTATCCACCATTTGGGTTTGTTCATAGTGTTACCAGATCTATCAACGTTTGTGTAAGCACTAGTGAAGGGCGAGCAATAGTGCGTGTCAAGCGAGGGTGTCTGTGACTAAAGGGGCAATCTGGTGACCCCAATGACAGGACCACTTTTTTTAAGTACCAAGCATTTCTTCGCCTATCTGGAACCAATCAAGGTCGCGCGGAAGGGTGCGCCAGTTTCATCTCTAAAAAAACGTTGCCCGATCCTTGAGATAGGGCAGCTCGAAAAGACGCCGGGCACAGTGCAAGCAAACATTGGACATAGTGCGAATTAGTGGTTATTAATTGGCCAGTATACGTAGAACATCCTGCAACAAACCAGTGAATATTGTGTGAATTAAGGCGGTCCGCTTAGTCAGGTGATGAGCGTGACAGCAGACGTGCGTGCCAACACTAACACGCCGCCGTGGTCATGCCATCGCCGTCATTCCTTCGTCATGATTTCGTTGCCGTGCGGACATTGTGATAATCATTTCATTGTTACGTCATCCTAATCGTTTCGCCGTTTTCACTCTGTTGCTGTCACTGCGTTTTATTATAGTTATCGAAGCACCGTTACCATTCCATCGTCGCCTTCTCAACGCCGATATCGTGTCACCATCCCAAAGTCAGCGTCATGTCAGCGTGGTCGATTACATCATGGTGTTGCAGTGACTGCGCCGTCCTCATCCGTTTCCCATCATACCCTTATTCTCAAAGCATCATTGTGACTTCATCTTCGTCATCACTAGGTCGTCATTGGATAACCGACACGCCATCGTCGTCATACGCTCGTCGCCTAATGATTGTCGTCAAGCTGTTGTCATCATACCATTGTAATCAACTTGATATCGTCATCCGATTGGCATTACTGCAGCACCGGCATCACGTTATCATACATCCGTTGTCATACCGCACTTACCCCTTTTGCCCATAAGTTTGCTTCGCTTGACATACATGAAAGGCTTCGCATGATATAGATAATCGTGAAGGATCGCTTCTGGCTTATGTTTTTATGAGCAAGTGCGAGTGCGCGTGCGTGCAAGTGCGCGCGCGCACCCCCTTTGTTCTTTTCTTTCTTTTTTTTCTTTTTGTTAAATGGCTGAAATTGCACGAAAAATGGCTCGGGGACGCCTGCTCTCACTCGTGTTTTGTGATGCGACGCATGCACCAGTCGTCACAGAGAGGTACTGACTGATGGAGGGGCGAATTGGGGCTGATTCATATTAACTGCGCAACTACACGGGCACTATGAAAGTACAGGCGACGCATTATGTCTCAAAGTGCGGGTTGGGGCTGGCGCGAGAATAGTATGTATTAAATCGTGAACTAATCAGACCACCGTAGCACACAGGTTTCGCTCAGTAGAAAAACGATGGTAGCCTAACGGTTCAAGACTTGGGCTGCTGTGGCGGGAGACCAAGCTGTCATCGCACCGTCGGTCATATCGTTTTCGAATCAATTCAATTTCATTGGCTCTTTCACCTGTTTTCGGGGTTGGTTTTGGTCGGAATTTCCTCGCCGATACTGAGGCGTCAATGCAAAGGAGGCGTTCTCTCGTGCAAATGAGCTGGGATGCGCGTTGCTCTCCGAATGCGCTCTTTGAGGCCTATGTACTCTCCCTCGATTGCTATCGCACCTCTGAAGGTTCAGACGGGAGAGAAGCAGAAGGCCCCGGTGGCACGAGAGGAGCATGCCAGTCGCCTTCCGCGCAGGCACTAAAGCCACTTGAGACTACACACATATGATTAATTAGCTTTTATGTATAGCCACGTATAGTACCACTTTACATATGAGCTGGTTAACGACTGTTCCCTACAGATATACACAATTAAGCAAATAACGCTACTTACGTATTTTCACTGCAGATAAATGCACACCTTCAAGCCCATCATTCCTTTCTTAAAATCAATACCTCAAAGGATACTTCGGATATTCGCTTACGCTAGCAATGATCACCAATGATTCTTGCACGTTTCTTTTTTTTTTTATTTAGGAGAACCGAAATGATAGACGACAGAACCTACCACAATGTTCCTGAAATGTGCTAAGGAATCCGTCGCAGTGAACGTTTCTGAGATGCCATCGCAGTTATTTGTCAATATGTTAATGTGCTGCTGATCGAAGCTCCTAAGGATGGCTCGTAAAGAAATATTAGTGTGTTGCCAGCAATGCAGAGACGCTGGACGAATACACTGGTTAGGCGGCTGATAGCGATAATGTATGCATTCTTCATTTTCCGTAATTACTCGAGGTTCATGAAATCGTTCAGTGCACCCTCGATAACGCTTTTATAACTGGGCAATATTTTGTGACTGTATATGTAACCGGCTGGAATTACTCTCTAAAGTCGAAAAACTTATCGCACGTGTTCACAAAAAGCAACGTTTTAATGCGATTAGCATTCATCGCCTACTTCAGCCACTTTGAGCTTGCTAGCCTATCTATCTATCTATCTATCTATCTATCTATCTATCTATCTATCTATCTATCTATCTATCTATCTATCTATCTATCCATCTATCTATCTAATCTATCTATCTAATCTATCTATCTATCCATCTATTTCTTGAGTTGCGTCGCACTGTATGGTTATCGGTCTTCTCAGCGTGCGATTTCCCTCTGCTTGTCTCTTTTAATCCAGTGCTTTATTTCTTAACACAAACATGACCATATGCCGTGCCTTTCTTTATTGTGCGTCTTACCGCACCCTTTCCGTTCCAGTGAACTTGCCAGTATCTAACATCAACAAGTTCATAGACCAAACCGTCTTGACATTAACCGGGCAGCGGGCGAGCGTCTCAGTGCGCGTTTTCTGCTACTCGCCGAACATCGCGCAGTCCCGGCGCCGCAGCAGGAATCTTCCTCGCGTGTGTGCTTGCAGCATACCCGAGTTGTAGCCGATGGCTGTCTGCCGGTTCTAAATTTCGCCGGCCAAGCACGCGCAGCTCCTTGACCTGCGGCTACGTGTGAATAAGGCTGACACCGGGCTCTGTTGCGTACGTCCGGCACTGCGGCACAGAGCAGTAGCCTACCTTGCTGCAAGCCTCCAAAGCCAGCCACTACCTATTATAGTAGTTTCAGAAGCTGTAAATTTGACACCGAAGGCGGTAAAGCCACGCCACTTAATCAGAACCGCGGCGCCGGTGGGACCCTAAACTTTCGTTTTCAGCTTGCTTCGGCGCTTCCGAAGCAGCCGATGCGGCCACTGAATCCACGTGATCCCTCATGCAACGTCACGCTGACGGTGGCGCCAGCTTTTCCAGTGGTGGAGCTCGCCGCCAATAGTGCTTTTGCATTCGCACACGCAAACAGTCTTAAGTGTGTGTGCTGGATTGTTTTCGCGCGAGCAAAATGTGGAGCGTACTTTTCTTATCACTATCTTTTTTTTTTTCAGACCACCAGCTCGTATCGGATGCTGCGATTAACGGTGCCATCTCTTCAATGAAGAACATCTACTTCATTAACGAATTCGGGCTCGCGCAATGGTGGTGGGGCCCTGTCGCCTTTAATTTTACATCACTATACTTCTCCATAGAGGGCACTTTCGAGCCTTTTACGCGATACTGTAAAGGAGGGCACGCCATGGTGGGTGCTGAACTTGCGTTTAACTGGGACGTCAATGTAGAATGCACTATTGGAGATAAAGACGACTTCCTGGGAACTGCTCAAGTGTATTTCAACCAAGCGGTAGCCAAGGTCCAGTTCCAGTTGAATTCGTCCGCAGAAAATGAAACTTTCACGTTGTACCCAGCAGCAGTGCGTCCCACGTGGCAGGGGACTATTTTAACCAGATTCTACACCAATGGGCCGCCATATTACATGGAAACTGGGGGTGTTCTAGTGAACCAGTTTGTTAAGCTCTACGCAAATGATATACTTATATGGATTTCGGAGCGTTCCGTTATTGAGAAGGTTTTCGAGGGGGAAATAAATAAAATGGCCCCCTTTTACCTGGACTTGTAGCGCAATAATCCATAAAGTGGACAAAGGTGCAACCCCGAAATAACAAAACATCTCGTTAAAAACTGTACTAGCTGCATTATATAAGTGTGATTCATTTATTTCCAGTCATGTGCAAGCAAACATGTTCCCGGTGCACGTGTACATATCTAAATTAGTAACTGCAACGTTCTCCTGAGGGTCGTGCTTCAATAATCTTCAAAAAAGTAAAAGTTTGGCTTCTCGAACAAATTTCTGCGGGCAATGAGGTTGAATTCAGGCGAGCCTCCTGTATAAGTCCTGGCATCCGTGTCAGAATGAGTTACGCTGATCATTCTAACGCATTGGTCCTCATGCAAATGCCTACTTGTCTTATTTTATGTGCTCGCGATTGTTATATTTCAATAAATTTAGAAAATCTTCCGGAGGTTGTAATACAACTGAAGCACCCTGTGTTGTCGTCTCCCTCCGTTCTTTGTCTGTAGCAGTTTTTTAGTCACAATACAACGGGCTTTCACTACGCCGCACTGATGATAGGCTGTTATTTCAAACTTTCGAATTTCTATGCGCGCCATTGTTTCGCGACAGCTAAAGATTTCAGTATGC